>NC_056625.2:49883905-50546405 GCF_002870075.4 Lactuca sativa
AAGCAGTGGTATCAACGCAGAGTACTCGGTTGCAAGAGGGTTTACCGGTTACCCCTCTACTTACCCCTCAACATTTCCCCCCGTTTCTTAACCCCATTTACCAAACGACGAAGCTGGGTTTTTGAAGAAGAACATCACGAAAACAAAATCAGATTTGTACACCAAATGACAACGTCGAAATCAAATTCAAGCTGGAGTGGCACATCAAGAAGGAAAAATCGGGAGATAATACGATGTAGCTGTGGTGATATTTGCCCTATTTATGTTTCACGCACTCCAGAAAACCCAGGACGAAAGTTTCGTGGCTGCCCTAATTACCAGGTAATTGTTTGATGTTTGCCCTAATTATGCTCTCTCTACTATCGTCCCTTCTTTATGTAATTTTATTCTTCTTTTTGTAGGATGAAGATGGTGGTTGTGGTCATTTCAAATGGGTTGATGAAGAAGAAGACGAATTTAGGGCTTTTAAGAAGCAATTGAACCTTCAACATAAAGATATCGAATCTGTGATGTTGCTCAAACTGATTGTAGGGCTGCTAGTGAGTATTTTGGTATGTCTTGTTGTAGTGGTTATTAAGATGTAAGTTAGATGAAATGATAACAAGTTTGTAGTGTAGTTTATTACATTGGTAGATGTACTAAATCTGTAAAAGTTTGAATGGTGCAATAGTATTAATGTTTGTATGGCTATGATCTATTTTATGAATGCTTTTATGACAATGGTAACTACACATTCAGCAGAACACAAATTCAAAGTAAGATGCATAAAATGGTAATCAAATGTGCCAATAATGGTAAATATGTTCACCATAACACAAATGGGAAGTAAGATGCGTAAATGGTTATCAAATGTTCCAATAATAGTAAACATGTTCACCATAACACAAATGGGAAGTAAGATGCATAAATGGTTATCAAATGTACCAATAATGGTAAACATGTTCACCATAACACAAATGGGAAGTAAGATGCTTAAATGGTTATCAAATGTGCCAATAATGGTAAACATGTTCACCATAACACAAATGGGAAGTAAGATGCTTAAATGGTTATCAAATGTGCCAATAATTGTAAACATGTTCACCATAACACAAATGGGAAGCAAGATGCATAAATGGTTTTCAAATGTGCCAATAATGGTACACATGTTCACCATAACACAAATGGGAAAGTAATATGCATAAAATGGTAATAAAAATTGACAACAATGGATAACACATTCATCATAACACAAATAAAAGGGGGTGTATTAATTGCATAAGGTTTTTTACATCTCACTAATACGTAGCAGCCATCCAATTGTATCCAAAAACCTAAATAAATTATCAAAAAAGGCAACCAAGTTTATAACATAAAACAAGTGGATGTATGCTGCATTTAGTGGGTGGAATGACAATAATATTTAGCAAAAAGGGCTCCATCTGCCCGTGTTTACCCTCCCCACTACACCCCCAAAACACTTAACCAACTACTCCAACCTAACTGGATTGCTAGCAGATGAACCACCTCCATTTTTGTCAAGCACTGTCTTCTTCAACTTCTGCAAAATGATCCTTTCAGAGGGTTTTCTCAACCTTGTCAATCTAGGGACATCATCAGGACCTTCATCATCACCTCTTTCTTCTTGTTCACCTTCATCATCACCCAAGTGACCATCATCACCTCCTTCTTCTTGTTCACCACCACCATCAACAATACCATCAACATCATCAATAACAGCCTCATCATCATTATCAGAAGGATGATCCAATACATCTTCCATATCCTGATATTGATAATTACATAAATAAATTAAATTGGAGAAAAATAATGAAAAACACTTACAAAAAAGTAATTTCTTACCAGCTCAACAGGTAGCATGTCATCCAGTTCCAGTTCTACCCCTTCCATACCTTCAATTTCTTCCATGCTATATCCTGCTTCCAACATCGATGCAATCTGTTCAGCATCCAGTTTTACCTTATCTACAAGGACACCATCAGCTTTTCCATCATTAAACTCAACATTACCCTCATAATCTGATTGAGTAGCATCATAGGTTTCTGATTGTTGTTGAAAACTACCCTCCCCTAATATTTCGTCCAGCCCCTGCTCAACCTCATCAAGCACTTTGTGTAGATCTAAACCAACCCTTGGAAGCAAAACATCTTCTTTTCCAACATCAACCACTTCTACTTCTTCAACAATATGACAATCTTCAACAATAACATCATTAACATCCCCAGTCTGAATATCATCACCATGACCCCCAGTCTCAATACCACCACCTTCCCCAATCTGAATATCATCACCATGACCCCCAGTCTCAATACCACCACCTTCCCCAATCTGAATATCATCACCATGATCCCCAGGCTCAATACTATCACCATGATCCTCATTCTGAATTCCATCACCTTCCCCAATCTGAATACCATCAACAACTTCTTTTTGAGTTGCAGAAACATCTTCTTTATGAGGTGAAGTAGCCTCTTTTTTGGACCTTGATGCTTTTAAAACCTTGGAACTTGATGCTTCTTTCTTTGACTTGTTTTTCTTCTTTAGAGGCTGACTGGATTTAGAAGCTCTTAATGATTCATCAAATTCAGTTGCTTCTTTTTTGGACCTTGAGGCTTTTAAAACCTTGGAACTTGATGCTTCTTTCTTTGACTTGTTTTTCTGCATTGGAGGCTGACTGGATTGAGAAGCTCTTAATGACTCATCATATTCAGTTAACAATGGATGTTTCCTTGGTCTGCCTCTTTTCTTTGGTAGCAAGGGTACTACTGGTTTTTTCTCATTCTTACAACTTTTTTGATTATGGCCATACTCTAAGCATTTCCCACATCTTACTGTTCTTGGTACAAATACCCTTGTTGATGAAAACCTCCCCTCTTGCTCACTAGCATGCCTCTTCCTTTTGGTAGTAGGCCTACCTGGCATTCTCCTAGCCAAAGGAGGCAATGGCTTTATGAATCCAGTTTGGCTCCAAAGATTACTCCCATTCACTGGTTTTATATTAGAGGAGTAAGACTTTTTAAAATTTTCCTTTGAAAAGTACCCATCAATATATACATCTGGTGTTTGATTGATGTAGTTGATGACAGCATTTGCATGTACACATGGGATCCCAGACAAATCCCATAATCTGCAACTGCAAGCCCTGCTGTCCAAGTCCACCATATAGCTGTCACATCCTCTTCTAGCTTCAAAAACATGTCCTTGACTATGAACTACAACCCATAACCTGCATAAGTTGGTATAGTAAGTAAGAATAATAAAAAGAAACAACAAATGTTAAATTTCTTTTATGCATACCTCATATTTTTCCCAAACAACTGCATTTTCCTAAGTATAGCAGGACAAACATTTGATTTCCATTTAACATTTTCCTCTATCATGTGGGAAAACCTGTCCATTATATATATCCTGATCTCCTCAAGCATTGTGATAAGGGGTTTTTTCCTAGCATCAACAATGATTGAGTTGAAACACTCAGAGATTCCATTCTCAACTGCTTCACACGCATAACCCCTATCAAAGTAAGCTCTACACCATGTTTTTGGTTGTCTTGACATCAAGTACTCATATGCAGATGGGCTCAACTTCTTGATGGTTTCCATGTGCCTCATAAAGTCACTTTCTACACAACTCATTGATGCAGCCCAAAATAATTTCTTGAACTCCAACCCTGTGTATGCTTTCTTGAAATTGGCATAAACATGCCTGGCACATTGCCTGTGCTCAACATTTGGGAGTATATCTTTTACAGCTTCAACCAATCCCTACAAGACAAGAACATTCAAGTCAATATGCATCCCTTTTAAATTGTATTAACATTTATATGAAATGGAGTATTGAAAACAGACCTTATGTTGGTCAGATATCACCACCAATCCTCTGCCATCATGAAGGTCTACACTATCTCTAAGAAGCTCAATAAACCAAGTCCAGTTAGGCTTGTTTTCAACATCAACAACAGCCCATGCTATAGGATACACCTGGTTATTAGCATCTCTACCAATGGCAGTCAACAACTCACCCTTCACCTGTCCTTTCAGGAAGCATCCATCCAAACCAATTACTCTTCTACACCCTAATTTCCATCCATCACTTAAAGCTTTGAAACCAATGTAAAATCTGTGGAAGTAGTTCTTCCCATCTGGATTGACAGTGACACTAACTTTGCATGTTGAACCTGGGTTGGACCTTAATAATTCATCAGCATAATCCCATACCCTAGCATAATGTTCAATTAGTTTTCCTTCAATCAACTCAGTGGCCCATTTTTTTGCCCTACGGACTTGCCCAATGGATACTACACATCTCAACCTTTGTTTGATATCGGCAATCATGTCCCTAAGTTTCATCTTAGGTGTGTTTGCAATTTCAGTAATGTAATGCCTACCTATCCATTTAGGGGAAACAAGACTTCCAAATTTGAACTTCCTACTGCAACGATGCTCTCCAACCAAATTTTTAACTTGAAATGATTTTTCATTGTACATCCATCCAGCATACAATCTGAAAGGACAATCATTCATCTCTGTCCTCTTCCCACATCTTGCAACTAGTCTAGTTTTATCACATTTTTCAAAGTATATCTGATATCCATTTGACACCCCATAATTTTGAATCCAAAACTTAAGTTGTGCAGGAGACTCAAACATATCACCTACCTTAGGTTCCATCTTATCCCATGGTGTGTTTGGATCATGAATTATGTACTTATTCTTCACCGCCTCTTGTTCACCTTCTTCATCACTTTGCCATTCATTAGCATGATAAACTTGTGCTCTGATTTCATCAGCCATGCTTGAATTCCTTAAGTTTTCATCACTAAGTAGAACATTGAGAAAGACGTCCCTACATTTATCAAGCGCAGTCACGAACTCATGCTCTGGTTCGTGATCCATATAAATACCATGGAGCTCATAATCCATCTCATTTAGTCCAGAGAAGGGCTCGTATATACTAGCAAATAGTTCTTTGAAAACGTCATCCGATGAAGCCATTACAGTTACCTACAAAATCAAAAAGATTTTACAAACAAAATTGAAGAATTTTAACTAGATAATTGCTTTAATCATGGATTTGAGAAACTTACTGGTTCAACAACTCAACGAGACTATCACCCAACTATCTTCCTGCTAGAACAACGATACCAACAATGTAGACCTAATCCTCTTCAAATACCCAAATTTCGTGATGATTCCCTTCCAAAAGCCCAAGATTTTTCTCAGTAGACTACGATTGACTGTGATTGAGTTGACGCTTCGGAGAGAGGGTGTGGAGCTCTATGTCTAACGTTTACCAAACGGGGTTAATTTCTTCATTAGTTAAGAAACGGTTGGAAAAGTTGAGGGGTAAGTAGAGGGGTAACCGATAAACCTTCTTGCAATCGGGTATTTGGCATAAACGCAAAAAGTGAGACAAGTATGCGGCATTAATGACACAAAAACCCATCGGAGGGTAAAACCGACTTTTTTTTACAAAATTAAGGCTTTTTATGACATTATTCCTTGTCCAAATTAATTACTTGTTTTCTTTTTCATTTAAATTAAATATTATATATATATATATATATATATATATATATATATATATATATATATATCATAAGGGCATTAAAGTCATTTTAGTTTACCGAGGGACCAAGACCACAAAGAAACTACCTCTAAAGGACCATGAAGCCGAAAAAGTCGAGGTTTACACTAAACATCGGAAAAAATGCATACAATAAGGACCATTTTTGCAGTTTTGTCAAGGGAAATCTGCGAAAAAGTCCCAAAATTTTGCCCCAATTTATGATTTAGTCCTAAATTAAATTTTACTTATGAAAAAGGACAGATTACCGGCTAATACAGTCAGTTTGGCCCTAAGAACCAGTAATCCTTATAAGAGCTGGTTACCCCAGCTCATTGACCTTATCACCCTCCATTAAACACCCCGTCATCAACTCCTCCTCTATAAAAACCCTTTCTTACCCTCCATCTACCAAAATGGCATCTTCAAGCTCAGTGGGAAGTAGGAGCAATATCCGATCACGAAGGCAAGCATTAAGGGCAACATGCTTTTGTGAAGACCCCGTTGGTAAGTGGACATCATGGAGGCCAACAAACCGTGGCAGGAGGTTCATCGGCTGCCCTAATTTTTGGGTAAGTATCCCTTAAACCTCTTTAATTACATCTCAAATCTCTTCCAATTAGGTTTTATTTCCTATATAACAGGATGAGGAAAAAGATTGCAAGTATTTTGCTTGGGTCGATCCCCCATTACCAAACAACTGGTACAGAAACTTGTTGATGGAGTTTCACAATAATGACATTCAAGTACACAATGAGTTTGCGGAAGAATTTGTGGAAGAAGCTGTGGATTCAAGAGGTGATGAGTTTTAGCTATAAGAACATCCTATGTGCTCATACAAACCCTAATGCTTGGATCTAGGTTTCTCTATTGTACATGCAATTTATCCAAGACTATAAACCCTAGATCTAGCATATGATAATCAATATAACATATAAATTAGGGTTTAGATCATACCTTGATTGTTATGTAGCAATAACAATCTCAAATCCTTCTTGTATTGACTTTAGAAAGCTTAGAGTCACAAATGTCACTCCTCTAATGGTTCACAAACACCAAGAGCAAGAGAATGAAGAGGAGAAGAGAAGGAGGCTGCCCAAAACGTGTGGAAACCCTAGAAGAAAGCTTGTCCACGTTTTTGGGGCATAAGGGCTCTATATATAGTGAGGCTATTAGGGTTATCTAACAAGGAAACCATAATTTGGATGCTTAAGCCCTAAGCAACCCATGGACTCCTTTCCTTAAAGGCCTTGGACGATTTCTAATGGGTTTCCCCATAGAATTCGTCCACTCCTTAATATAAGGCAATCCATAGCCTAAATTGCAATTATCTTATAATTACAATTCCAGTCTCTTAAGTTCAATTAATCTCTTTTAGTCACAAACTTAATTCTTATTAATTCTTGACTAATATTAATTAAACAATATGATTTCTCCTTTAATATATTATTCTCATAATATATTAATAAATCATATTTAATCCTTTTTCTCCATAATTCATCCTATCAAGTTGCTTTGGTGAAGGCAACCCAAAAGGACCATGCACCATCGGGTCAAGTACATACCAAAATAGTTATGGACTTAGACACTAATCCAACAAGAGGTTCCTATACAAGGTGAAGGTGAAAAATGGAAGATTGGGTTTTTTTGTGTTTGTTGGTGATTGTGTGGATTATGTTGAAGTAGTTTTAAGTTGTTGTAAAACTTTTAAATGACAGTTGGATGTAAGTTGTATGTTGTTGAACGAAAAATGGTTTATTGGATACCTACTGTTTGAGCAATGTACAATTGTAAGTGTATGATGTGAGCAAATAAAGGATGTTTTTCAATATAACATAATGAACAAAATGGATGTAAGTTATACATCAACAAAACATACCAAAATCAGCCAAAGTGTTTACAAAAGAAAGGGCATATCCCTATTAACAAATTTACTAAAAAGGGCTTCCTAACAAATTTTCCCAAATAGCCCATATAACTACTTAAATCCTAACCAATCTAAAGTCCCAAAGTGTTAACAATGCAGCCATATTGTATATTGTTTACAAAAGAAATGGCATATTAACAAATTTACCAAAAAGGGCTTCCTAACAAAGTTGCCCAAGTAGCCTATATAAGTGCTTAAATCCTAACCAATCTAATCCAAAGTAAGAGGTTTTTCTGGAGCCATTCCTATTCCTTTCTTGTCAATCACAATTTTCTTCAACATGTTTTCAGTGATCCTTTTAGAAGTTTTTCTTGTTCTAACCCTGACTTGAGTTCTAACCCTAACTTGAGTATCATCAACTCCCTCTTCGTTATCCTCAACTCCATCTTCATCATTGTACTCCTGTGATTCTTCAACTCCATCTTCATCATTGTCCTCCTGTGATTCTTCAGCTCCATCTTCACCATTGTCCTCCTGTGTTTCTGGTACATGTTCACTCACATAAGGCACATCCTTGCATTGGAAAGAATACAAGTTAGTTATGTTATTGAAAAATAAAATTCATTGTCAATGTTATAATATATACCTTTGCAGCTTGTTTGGATTGGTGAATCAAAGCATCAAATCCTTTCAGTTGTGATTGGGTGATATTAAGACACATAAGGATCTCTGTTTCACTGTATTTTGACTCTCTAAGGTAAGTCAAATCACTCAGTATTTGATCCAGATCAGCTATATCAATACCATCACCTTCATCATCAATGTTAACATCAGCTTCCTGTGTTTCTGGTACATGTTCACTGTCAACATTAGGTGCTGTTTGGGTGACAAATTGACTCTCAACATTAGGTGTTGTTTGGGTGAAAAATTGAGTCTCAATCCCAGGTTCTTTTCTCCCAGAACTTTCACCTTCTTCATAAACACTGGTAGACCCTCTTCCACCACTTATACCCCCTCTTCTACCACCTCTTCCACCACCTCTTCTACCACCTCTTCCACCACCTCTCCCAAGTCTAGTGCAATTGGTCAATTCTGGATTCAACCTTCGCCTTCCTATTTTCTTCTTAGGCTTTGGTGTTGGTTGGACTGAGGGATTCTTGCAAGACACTTTATTGTGCCCCATTTGCATACTATTCTGACATTGGACAGTTCTACCCTTAGAGGAGACTTGGGAAAACCTGTATTGATGCTCAGAGACATGCCTTTTCCTTTTCATACAAGGCCTTTCTGACATTCTTCTTTCAATAGGTGGTAGTGGTTTGGTGTAAGATGTTGGTTCCCACATATTACTGCCATTAACAGGAAGGATGTTAGACTCATAAGTAGCTAAGAACTTGTCCTTACCAAACCATGTCCTGATGAATCTAGTTGGATCCTATTGTGTGTAAATTATGGTTGCTTGGGCATGGACACATGGGATCCCAGATAACTCTGAAAGTCTGCATGTATAGTACATCCCCTCTAAGTTCACTCCATATGAGTGGAAGCCATTTCTCACTTCAAAAGCATTCAAACCACTAGGATGAACATACCAACCCTTGCAAACACATTAACAGTTTTAATTAGTGTACACATTAACAATTTCAAACCACTAGGATGAACATAATACTAACTTGATATCAAAAGCAAACTCATCCATTTTCTTAATAGCTCCTGGACACACATTATTCACCCATTTACGTGCTTCTTGCTTCAAGTTAAATAACATTTCCATCATATATAGTCTAATCTCCTCAAGCATGGCCAACAAAGGCTTCTTTCTGGCATCAAGTATGATGGCATTAAAACACTCTGCCATTCCATTTTCAACAGCCTCACATGCCATTCCACCTTTAAAAAATGCCCTGCACCAAGATTTAGGCTCCCTTGCCATCAAATGATCATAAGCAGCAGGATTGACTTCTTTGATCTTCTCCATATTCAATTTGAAGTCCCCTTCAACAGTTAACTTGGCAACTATCCAAAACATATTCTTGAACTTTGTACCACTGAAGACCTTTCTGAAATTTGCATACACATGTCTTGCACATTGTCTGTGCTCCACACGTGGCAATACAACCTTTACAGCTTCCAAAAGACCCTATCAATTACATTAAAAAATATCATTACTAACTGCTTGATCCATGTATAAATGAAATGAAAAAAAAGTAGATAATTGAAAACATTCCCTTGTGTTGATCAGAAATAACACACAAATCCAAGCCTCCTTGTAATTCTAGGTCATCATGTAATAGTTCCAAGAACCATTGCCAGTTGGGCTTGTTCTCAATTTCAACTACTGCCCAAGCAATGGGATACACATGGTTATTTGCATCCCTCCCTATGGCAGTTAGCAGCTCACCTTTACATTGTCCTTTCAAAAAACTCCCATCAAGCCCTATAACTCTTCAACAACCAACTTTCCATCCTTCTTTGATAGCCTTAAAACATGTATACATTATATGGAAAGTAGTAGTGTTATCAGGGTTTACAGTGATAGATATTTGAATTGTACTCCCTGGATTGGACCTCATCAATTCATGTCCATAACCCCAAACTTTTGCATAGTGGTCACTCAACTTTCCATCTATTAAAGAAATTGTCCTACATTTTGCTCTATAACATTTTGACAATGAAACCTTGCAATGGAACATGCTTTGAATAATAGCTTGCATTTCCTTACATTTCAGATTTGGTTTCCTAATCATCTCCTTCAGAAACTGCCTTGCTATCCATGTGTGATCCATAAGATTAACACTATGGAAATTCCTAACACATGTATGTTGCTCAACCATTTTTTTGATTTGGAATGATCTTTCAGTGCTCATCCATGAGGCCCTTACAACAAAGGGACATTCAAATTTCTCAGGGTCACTTGCACATACAGCCACGAGCCTTACACTATCACATTTTTTTAACCTAATTAGATAACCCCTACTTATAGAGTAATTTGTCAAACAAAGCTTCAGTTGGTGTGGTGATTCATACCTCTCTCCAAGAACTGGCTTCATATTGTTCCATTTCACCTTCGGATCATGGGTTGAGTATTGAAACTGCAATTTGTCTTCATCGTCACCTTCACTATCACTCTACTTGTCCTGCGGTGCTTTATCTTCTGACATTCCTTCAAAATCATTTAGGTTTATCTCAGGTATGGTGCATTCGTCAAGCGCTTCGTCTGTGAGAGTATTTAGGAACTCATATTTGCATCGACTTCTTTGTTTGTGTTTGAAAAACTCATCCAATTCCACGTCAATGGTATCGAAGTCATCTACTGTCTCCATTATCAATACAAAACAAAAATTAATCAAATATTTTAAGGGAAACACGATATTGGAGGACCATGTGGATTTTCCTACCTTTGATTCTTCTCAGGTAACGTTTTGCTTCGATGGAAGGTAAGAAGGGGTTTTTACAGAGGAGGAGTTGATGACGGGGTGTTTAATGGAGGATTATAAGGTCAATGAGCTGGGGTAACCAGCTCTTATAAGGATTACCGGTTCTTAGGGCCAAACTGACTGTATTAGCCGGTAATCTGTCCTTTTTCATAAGTAAAATTTAATTTAGAACTAAATCATAAATTGGGGCAAAATTTTGGGACTTTTTCGCGGATTTCCCTTTTGTCAATTATTAATTTAGTGAGCAGCATGTTCATTTTCTTAAAATTTTCAGGGCGGTGGTTATTTCTTCGGTTAGCTTCGATAGACTTGGTAATTTTAGTGATTAAATCTATAATTTAATAATTTTTGGTTATAAAAATGTAACAAAAAAGTATTTATATGAAACTAACCAAAGGGTTTTTAAATTATATAATGTCTTCTATAAATTATATTTGAATTGTTTATCATATCCTTCATAATATTATAAAATGAGTAAATTACGCGAATGGCCCTATGGTTTAGTGTAATTTACGCGTTTGGTCCCTAACTTATTTTTTTAACTCGGAAGGTCCCTACTGTTTTTTTTTGTTACGTGCTTGGTCCCTATCTTAACTAGAAAGACTATTTTGCCTTTGATTTTTTAGTTTATTTAAATAAACACACCCCCAACCCCACCCCCTCACCTTACCTTACCTATTCCACCAATTTTTTCTATTTGAATAATTGTCTTTTTAGGTAAGACATGGACCAAACGCGTAACAAAAACAAATTGTAGGTACCTAGCATGTAACAAAAGCAAATAGTAGGGACCTTTCGAGTTAAAAAATAAGTTACTGACCAAACGCGCAAATTACCCCAAACCATAGGGACCATTTGTGTAATTTACTCTTATAAAAATAATAAACATGTTGAAAAAATTATATGTTGATAATATAACTTAAAGTAAGGTGATAAATGGTTTGAAGAGAAAGGTTCAGTGATGTATCGCGCAACACATGCGCATCAGTTTTTTAAGTCGAAAGTCTTTTAGAAGACAAACAATTGTGAATTGTCAAGTGTTGCATGTGTTCTTCTTGCCAGAGCCCAAAATGTTTTTTTTAATAAACAACCCCTTAGTTTTGGAAATTCAGATATTGATTAAACTAACAAATATTGTAGATTAAACCAACATGTCCGAACTATAAATTTGTGAGAGCTTGGGAACTCCAAATATGTAGTTGTTAATTATGCATTCATAAGCATATAACTGCTAATAAGCCTGCATCAGCAATTTCTATGACTATTGATTCATAAATATGCATGCATACATATATATGAATCAGCAGTCAAAAAAATTCATCAAATCTTTTTTTAGCTTAAATATGGCTTAGATGTTGCATTTCGTTTATATTTGTTATTTTGATTTTGAAAAATAATGTTTGGATCAGTAGTTCTCAAGTTCGCACAAATTTTTTGCTTCTCAAAAGAACTTGCATCTCTCTCTCTCTCTCTCTCTCTCTCTCTCTATATATATATATATATATATATATATATATATATATATATATATATATATGGTTGGGTTCAACAAGGAACCATTTTAAACCTTAGAACCAACAAACTAATCTTTTCTCAACTTCTAAAGCAATTTGTTCATCAAAAAAAAACTAAGAATATAGATATTCATAACTTTTCATCATCCATCCATTGATATCAAATTTGATATAAAAAAATGATTTGTTTAGATTCACATTGTGAATTTGTTTAGATTCGTATTGTAAATCTATACAGATTCACCCTGTGAAATCTATATAGATTCACACTGTGAAATCTATGCAGATTCACAATGTGACTCTGTGCATATTCACACTGTGAATGTATGCAAATTCACACTATGAATTTGTGTAGATTCATACAGTGAATTTATACAAAATCAATGATTTATAGTACAAATTCACAATGTGAATCTGAACAGATAAAAAAGTATATATATATATATATATATATATATATATATATATATATATATATATATATCATGGTTGTAAAAATCGATCTAGGTGGCCGATTAATCGGCGCCTACACGCTTGGCGGCCTCTAACTGCCTACGAATAAGGGTTAGAGGGTTAAGCTAGGCGGAATTGGTTAATATCGGTCAAAACCGGCCCAACTCGAACCAATCGGTCCAACTCAGATCTAATCGGTCCAAAAGACTTTAAAAGACCCACCAGCTTATGGAGACGGCTTGCCTAAAACATAAATGTGATTGTTTTCGTAAGGAGGATTCCCTTTATATAGAGTATGTTTTCCCTGATAGAATATTCCAGCTTCGATGTGGGATCCTTAAACTTTTACTGTTTCAGATATGTTCTTTGCGTCTCGTTCTTCCCCCAATTTTCTTGATGGCTCGTCTCCTCCCCTGCTTGACTACTCCTCCCCTGACGAAGTACCGGACCTAATCAACAATAAATAATTGCTTAATCTAGAATCAATAATCGTCTTCTGCCACAAGTTCTCAAGTACCGACTCTGCCATTGTTTTCTTCCACGAGTTCTCAAGTATCGAACCCAATCAACAATCAATATTTGGGTAATCTGGAAAGGATTAGTGAGGAGGAGATTAGGTCAAATCGAGGTTATGTATGCAATAATTGATGAGTTATTTGCTTAATTTTTTCTTGTTGTTGTCGATTTCAATGGATGATGACTTAATTGTCGATTCATTCTGATTCTCAATTCATCTTAACTGAACGTTCTTTCTTCCCTTGACAAGTTTTAATATATTATATACGTTCAATCTGATTTCGTGTTTCATGTTTCTATTGTTGATCAAATTAACATTCAAACTCAATAAGATTTCAGCAAACCATATCTGATTTCAAGCTCGCCTTCCATTTGTTTTGAGGTGCTTGTATTCGATTATCAAACCTCTTTATATTTAATTATCAAACTCCATCATCAAAGTTGTGTAGCTGTACGATAAAATGGGACACTACAACTAATCCTGGGTAAAATTTTCTAGTCTCATCAGTTCAAATCGAACACTACTTTTCATGCCCCCCATGTGTTCGATAAAATGCTTAAATGAAGTTCTCAAGTGTTGCTCGCAATGATATTGGGAAATTTGACATCTTGTTATGCATTAGGAACAAATTTGACATCATGGGTTTTTGCAACTAAAGATGATACCACATAATTAATTATCAAGAATGAAAGAGAAGTCACTGGATATATGTAGCCTTCAACATCAACATCCAAATTGCTAGAAGAAATTGATAATGAAATTCAAATGAAGGTAATGATTTTGATGATGATGATGAAGGTGGAATCATGTTTGAAGATAAGGATTTGGAAAAATTGATGCCTGAGATTTGAAACATGCCTAATAGTTTGAGGTTGATGCCTTATTTCCAGAGAAGAGAAATGGCTGCAAATTTGGCCATGAAAATGGCTTTAGTGTTTGGAGATAGTTATATTTATTAAATTTTTAATAATTTTGTTCAATTATAATGTTATATGTTATATTTATTAATATTTTAATAATTTTGTTCATTTATAAGGTTGTATTTAATTTTATATTCTTAGGATTAATGTTATATTTATTAATTTATTAATATTTTTAATAATTAATGATCCCCGATTTATCGCCGCCTAGCCGATTAATCCCTTGACCCTAGTCCACCGATTAGCCTACGTCGAGCGATTTCTACAACCTTGATATATATATATATATATATATATATATATATATATATATATATATATATATATATATATATATATATATATATATATATAGAGAGAGAGAGAGAGAGAGTTAGGATCATATATGACCAGCAAATATTGTGTGAATGTGTGACCAATTGTGGTCCAATTAATATAGAGGAGTAATTTTGGCATTTTTGCATGACATTTATTTTCCATTATTAAATATTTTATCTATTTGGAATGAATAAGATTTTCGTTTAAATACGTCAACCGTTTCATTTTTTCAACATATACACAATCAGTTATAGTAATAACCACAAAGTCACTGTAAATGCTTTTCATAAATCGTAGAAGGAAAACATCCTATATTCTTAAAGAATGCCGTTTATATTAGGTCGTATGTATATTTTCAATTGATTGACGCAAATATATTCTTAAAGAATTTATAAACCTAATTTTTAAATCATTCTAAAAGAATAAAACTCTTAATTAATATAACATAATCATTGAAATCCAGAAAGTTGAGTTTATAGCTTTTTTATGTATCATTTTCGTACACATGCATAACAATCAACTAATTCCTTGAGAATCATAGATGTATTATGGTTATACATTCACATAAGTTTTCATATAAGTACATTTATTTAACAATCACTTTATGCTATAAGAATCATTTTACTTCTACTAAGAATAAAAAATAACACTGATTCTACAAAAATCATTTGGTTCTTCAAGAATCACTTAATTCTTCTTCTCGACTTAATGGTGCACCAGATTTATTAAATTGTAAATTTTGATTTAAAATTCTTCTAAATAATTGAACTTGATCGTCGGCAATGCATTCCTACTTTTCAGAATTTTAAAGTTTTATACATCATTTATCGTATAATTTTTTTTGGCTAAGGCTATGTTTGGCGGATTAGCTGAAAAGCTAGCTGTTAGCTGAAAAGCTAGCTGATGGCTGAAAAGCTAGCTGTTAAATAAAAAGCTAGCTGATAGCTGAAAAGCTACAACGTTTGGTAAAACTAGCTGAAAAGCTAGCTGAAATATATAAAATTACATAAAAGGACATGTAAGAATATGTGTTTCTATAATTAATTAAGGGGTGTATTCGGAAAATTTTAAAAAAAAGCTCTTAAAAAGCTAGTCTAAGTAGCTTTTCAAAAAGCTAGCTTATCAGCTACTTTTTGGCTTACCAAACACGACAACATAAAAAAGCTCGAAAAATAAACTAGCTTATTAGCTAGTTGTGGCACGCCAAACACAGCCTAAATTTGATATTTCGTTTGGTATATTAACTTGTTCTTAAATAATTTTATATGTAAAGAATTTCCAATACGAAGAATTTTATATCATACTCTTGAAGAATTTTGTAAAATCAATAAAAGAAAATTAAAATGTAGTCGGATGAAAAAAATCACATTAATTAAAATATATTCCTTAAAATATGCATTTTCCATATTTTGTTATTAAACTAATTTGATTATTATATCTTATTAGTTGTTTCAAAATTAAAAACAATTAATCTTTTTCAAATTAATTACCATCAAGCCATGCCACTCCTTTTAATCTAATGGACACAAATTGGTCATACATTCACACTATATTTGTGATTCACATTTAATCTTAATCCTATATATATATATATATATATATATATATATATATATATATATATATATATATATATATATATATATCAAATTTGATATCAATGGAAAGAAGATAAAAAGTTATGAATTTCTATATTTTTAGAATTTTTTTTCGATAAATAATAAAATGTAAAACTTGAAAAAATAATGTTTCTTTGGTTTTATGATTTAAAATAGTTCCTTGTTGAACTTTTGCATATATATATATATATATATATATATATATATATATATATATATATATATATATATATATATATATATATGTGTGTGTGTGTGTGTGTGTGTGTGTGTGTGTTCATTTGTTGTAGATATCTATTGTATGGATATAGGAATCCATGTAGGACAATCATTTCAAAAGATTAATTTTGTAATCTTACATGTTAATTAATATTTTTAATTTAATTAATTTGATTCTTATAGGAATCACTATTAATTTTTTTTGTTGTTGTTGTACTTCATCAGTTGTTAAGAAAGAATATAATCACATTCTTTCAGATGAAGACTGATAAAATCTATGTCATTTTGAGGAGAAAAGAGATGAAGGTCCACTACTGAAGCATATGATTGACCGATCTACCCCAACTATCTAAGCATGGAAAAAGATCATGATGTACTCTCTTCTTGCCTGTTGGTTGATACATAATGAGAAGCTTATTTGTTTCCTTATAGACTATACAACATTTTAGTTTATTGATTTTGGGGAATTTAAACTAAAATTGTGGAATGAGGCTACTAGATTTGGATTAAGTTTGGAATTGCATTCGGTTTCTTCAATCCCATCTCAAACTCTTTTATTGTTGGTATTAAATTAGGTCTGATAGATTTTGTATTGTTTGTTCCTATGCGATTCGAAATATTTTAATTTTGTTTTTGCAAATTGGATTTAGCTTGCAAATTGCAATTTAGGTTGCATTGACAATACCACCACTGTAGTAGAAATTAAGATTTTCTTTATTACATAGAGTTTGTGTTTTATATTTTTGTTTATGGTGATTTTTTTAATTAGTTGTTTGTTTCATAGATTTCATAATTTTTGAGTTATTTGTATTAAGTGAGATGCTCCCAACATTTAGGAAGAAAGATTAATTTGATTTTTTTATAACGCTTGATTTATATGATATTTATATACTTCGTACATGTTTTATGGGCAAATATTATTGGATTATATTGTTTGTATAAAATTGTATCATAAAATTAACGAATTACATTAAGTAGACATTTTTATAGAAGATTATTGAGGATAAATAGTCTTGATAAAAGTTGTAGTAGTCGTGATGAAGATTTTGTGTGTATAAAAAACACCGACATATGATTTCGTATAAGAAGGTTATGATTTTTCTCTTGGCCCGACACAACCATGTGTGTAATAAAAAGTGAATCAGAGATCGGTTGCTTTTTAGCCAATGCAATATGAACAACAGTTAAAGATATCCTAAATACGAACTCATTGATATTAAGAATGCTGAGAAAAGAGTTCGTATGAAGAAGTTTTGAATTTCTCAAGAATTCTAACAGTCTAAAACGGTCCAAATATGAATTTAAAATGGAGTGTCAATTAGATGTTGAGACCTAAAGAAAAATTGTAGTACTCGTCGATACGGACGTGTGAATATAAAGAACATTGAAAACAGAGCTTGTATGCGAAAATTATGACTATTCGAATATTCGCAAAAAAATAATTGTTGGGAGTGACGTGGCTGCACCTGAGTGCTCTATGTGGCAAAGAGAAGGTAGGACCCTTCTACTGACATGATGACATGGCACCATGAGGTTAGAACATGTGGTGACATGGAATATCGACATGTAGCAAGGTTCAGAGGCGGCGAGACAAGGCAACATGGCCCAATACAACATGTGGCACCAACCCAATCCAGATGCATCAGCTGAAGACGCGGCATGCCTATGGATAGTGTGGGAGTGTACCTTATAATCTCCTATAAATAGATGGCGAAAATTCTTTATTTTTCACATCTTTCAATCCCTCTCTCTTTCTTAAACCTTTTCCTCCCTTTGAGTCCAACTTTTTCCGAGCTTCTAACCACTTGAGCAAGGCTCTGAGGTATTTAGGAGCTCGACAAAAAGTAGATTTCGGGTCGAGATTCTACCTTTGAGTTCTCGTTTTTCACTAGAAACTCTTTAAGTTAAGCTACACTTATCATGCTTTAAGTGTAACTTCTGTTTAAGTTTATTATCGTTATTATGAACCTATAAACAATATTTATTGGTAATTCCACGTCATGCTACGATGTTTCTACCCACAACTCTTTATTTTTATGATTTTGATCGTGCTATATATTATTGAATGCATCAATATTTTCCTCGGACAAAATCTAGATGACAATCATAGAAAATTTTGATAACCAATTCATCTGCGTCTAGATGTTCCTATGAATAATGCATCTATTGTGCATTAAATATATTAGATACTAGTTGTGAGACCCATGTATTATATGAGTTAATTTAAAAAAAAAGTTAAATATAAAAGTCTAAATATTTGAGAACTTTGAATTTATCAGAAAATAAGAAAAATAATGAATTATTATAATGGAAATGTTTTTTATCTTTAAATTTAAACAAATAATTTAAATAAATAAACAAAAGAAACTAATAAACTTTAATTTTGGGAATTTTGAAATTAAAATTTAAGGTTCATTAATAAAATTGATATCCATTTATTGCAATTATTACATTAAAATTTTATGTTAAATTTAATAAAATAAATAAACTCATAAAATTACATGTGAAAAAAAAATTAATTCAAAATAACCATAAAATGACATTTGACAAATTGAATGAGAGTATCACAAATGGCAAAAAGAACATTTATTTATTAGAATAGATATAAACCAACATTATATATGTATCTCGTTTTTTTTACAATAACCACTAAAGTTTGTGCAAAGTCAATTGAGCACCAAACTGAGGTTGCAAAGTGATGATAGTATGTGGAGCATGCACATATGATGGGGAAAGCTCAAACGAGAAACCTCTTAAAATCATAACAAGTGCCAATTTTGCTTCCAACATAGCAAAGTTTTGGCCGATACATATACGTGGACCCCCTCCAAAAGGGAAGTATGATGCCTGTCCCTTTGTTGCCTTTGACACACCTTCTGCAAATCTCTCAGGCTTGAACTCGTGCACATCATCACCCCATATATCACTATCATGATGTAAAAGCATCATGTGCAAGTAGAGGAGTGAACCAGCAGGTAAGGTTATGTTTCCTATTGTAGTGTCTTCGTGAATCATCCGCCCCAACACTATACCCGCCGGGTATAACCTAAGGACCTCGTGCAATATCATATTAATCTGCAAAAAAATTATTAGAATACACCAAAAAAATATGATTTTTGTCAACAGCAATAATAAAAAATATGATCATGTTTATCTTCATTTATTGTGAATTGCTTTTGATTAAACCTCAAGAACCTATTAGTGAGGTCTGAGTTCAAAAATGGGCATTACCTTCTTGATTCTTGCTCTATAAGATATTGTGATTGGCCTACACATTTTTTTACCCCATGGTATAAAAAATGTAGTACTTGATAAATTATGATTTTATTTAGTTGATATACAGTTTTATAAAATCCAGGCACTAGAGAAATTACTTACAACTTTTAAATGATTTAATCCGTCAATATCTGGTTTTCTTTCTCCAAACACCTTTAAAACTTCATCTCTAGCTCGATCTTGCCAATCTGTATGTTGGCCTAACAAAATCATTGTCCAAACAAGCAAGTTTGCAGTAGTTTCTTGCCCTGCAAAATAAAAGAGTTTGCACTCTTCGATGACTTCATCAATACTCAGCCCAAAATTTTTATCCCCTTGTTGTTTGATCTCTTTGTAGTTGGAATCCAATAATATGCCCAATAAATCATCGCTACTACTTTCCCCAGCTTTCATTGCTGTTACTCGTTTATTAATAATTTTCTTTATCGATCCCTTTATTTCTCTGTCAATCTTTTTCATCCTTGTATTGCTCTTTGTGGGCAAAAATCTAAGAAATGATAATTAATTGTAGAATCAAACAGTATTTCTGGACAAAATCTCAAAGGTATTATAAATGGAAAGCATGCTCACCTTGATCCTGGAATATACATTGATTGTGCAGCCTTAATAACTAACACTGCTTGTTCTTTTTGAAGTTCAAATATCTTTCTTCCTTCTTCATAGCTGCTACCAAATGCTGTACGTGAAATTACATCACTAGTAAATGTTTGGAGATGAGGGTAAACATCAACTTCACTCGATCTTTCTTTTGTTAATTCTTCCCATTTGTTGATCATCTCACTACAGCTTACGTAAAAAGCAGGTAACATATGCTACAAATACGAAACATTAATGGAATCAGTGATTTACAACATAGGGTTTGTTGGTATTTTTGGTAACTTAGAAAGAAACAGGAATGAACCTTGAGCTTTTCGACATGGAAAGCAGGATTGATTATCTTTCTATGTTTTGCCCATTGATCAGCCTCAACATCTGCCAGCCCTCTTGCTAGCATCTTTGTTAATGGATTTCCTCCCCTTTGCTTTTGAAACTGAGAATAGTTGGCTAAAATCTCTCTTATTAGTGCAGGTTCTGTGACGTGGACCAAAGGTCGTGGACCCATCCATGTAAAGAAATTATTTCCTTCACCTATATATCATACAAGTACAAATCATTACTCTTTCATTCAACAATCAAGAATACTTTGATCATAATATCCAATAACTTTCTTACCATAAGTCTTCGCGGAGTAGTACAGAAATGGCATGACACGTGGGACGATGTTGTCGTTGAGATTTATGGGTTTCGATTTGGCAACAGCGGTCATCTGCACCATCTCCTTTATGTCTCCGTATAGAAATTTGTAGGGATTTCCGTTCAGACCTTGTTCTCTGAGAAACTTGTCCATCTTCTTCGGCTTCAACCAGATCCAGTTGAAAAATCTCCATCCGTATATCATCACTATCACTCCAACAACACATACCACTGTGTTCATCATACTAAAATTTAGCTCCATAATTAGAGGATGTAGGGTGGTTTTCTTTTCCCTATCTATGAGGATAGATGCACACTCTGTTTAAAGATCCAAGTTGTATAACAGGTAAGTCAAAGAGAAATTGGGGATGATTTTGACTTTTGAGTGTTGTGATATGACTGAAAGGACTGTATTTGTCGACGAAAAATTATCAATCAAGTCCGTGTAGTGTTTGAGTTGTTATAAATTATACTTCATATGTTGCGGTTGTTTTTCAATACTCTCCCCTAAACAATGCTTATTATAATAAATAAATAATGTTACATGATCATACATTTACACTTTTACAGTCATATCAATAACATAAGTAACCAAATGAGATGAAATTATAATTTTTTGAATGAACCAACCGTAAAACGAATCTTTCATCGACTAAACATGAAGTCCAGGGACCATACTTTTATTATACTATTTATAAAAATAAAAATAAATAAATAAATAAATAAAAAATCTAACATAGAAATAATAAAATATTGATAATAGGACATAATTATTATTTTCAAGGGCCGACTGCTTCCGTGATGAAACGAATAAAATGGCGTAGCATATGGACACGTGGGTACCCATGAATCTAACCTATCATAGAAACTAGAAAGGCTTCTAGAAAAATACATTGTATTATATTATTTTAATTTAATTAATTATTATCAGCTTAAATATTAATTTAATTTCACATATGCGATACAACAAATAAAAAAAAAACACGAAAGACGTTGATTTATATAGACAAAGTCTTAAAATATCTGGTTGTTTTTTAGTCATTACGAGCCTTCATGTGATTGTCGGTAAGAAAGCTCGTTATCCATAATTTAAGCTTTGATTTTTAAACTCTAAACATCAACTTCTTTCTTTTGTTAAAACCATGCCAAAAAATTGTTAGAAAATAATTTGTACATAATAATTATTTTATTTTTCTATTATTATTAGTTTATTAAAACATTATCATTTTACTTAATATACAACTATAAATTAATTTTCTTACAATGCATTGAACTCAATAGAGTTCAATATAATATATACTCCTTCCGTCCCAATTTTATTATCCACCTTACTATTTTAGTTTGTCCCAAAATTATTGTTCACTACCAAAAGTAGATATACATTTTTACCATATTACCTTAACATTTAATAAAGTAAACATCAAAAATTACAAATACACATTTTCCATTGTTTTAGAAAAGGGCAAGAGGGTCATTTTACTCAAAAAGACAAAACTAATGATTGCTTTTCTTAATCTATGTGTTTTTTGTCTGTGGACAATAATTTTTGGACGGAGAGAGTATTTAATAGTTCAAATGTTTTTTTCCATTGAAGAGTTCAATGGTCAATGAACTTCATATCTATTGAATGTCAACATTGTATCTCATAATGGTAGAGTTTAATCCATTAAATGTTAATTAAGTATGTCAGTTCATTCAACTCTCATATTGAACTATACATTGTGGATGCTCTTAATACCATTATACCAATTAGAGATGGCAACGGGGGCGGGATATACAGGGGACCCCAATCCCCATCCCCTTCCCTGAATTATCATTCCAATCCTCATCCTCATCCCCATCCCCAACGGAGAATATAAATAAACTCTCATCCCCATCCCCACCGGGGACTGGGGATCCCCAACGGGGAATCGGGGATTTTTTTCCTCTTTTAATATGAATATTTTTTCATAAAGAAAACTCTAAATTTCAATTTTTCTAACAGAAGTTTAAAGATATTTTCCAAAATATAAAAATATCCTTAGATTGCATAAAAAATATAAACAATTTTTCTACCAAATTTAAATATATACATGAAAATCACGTAGAAAACTTATCACAGTGATATTTGAGGTAAAACAAATAAACCAAATAGAAAAGAAAAATTATACACGAGTTTAAGTTAGATAAAATAAAAAAAAAATATAATTTCAACCAAGTAATTACTAATGAGTTAGGTTACTTGGATCAAAATTTATGTATTGTAAATTTTACTATAAATATATGTTTTGTATTATTTTTGTATATTAATATGTACCGGGGCGGGTCCAGGGTCGGGGATTAGGGTTATCCCCATCCCCACTTTTTTTTTCGGGGATTCCCCATCCCCGTCCCCATCCCTGGTCAACTTGAGGATTTCCCAATCAAAACAGGTGCGGATTTCGGGTTCCCCATTGAGTATGGGGATTTTTGCCATCCCTAATACCAATTAAGATAAAAATTACTTACCGCAATACAAGATATTTTATGTCGCATATTTTAGCAAGACTTGGTTTGTTAGTTTGATTTTAGGGGTTAGGGATTTGTTTTGGTTGATTTTATATTGCCAATTTATATTTTTCTTCTTAATTATCAATATTTTTTTAATCCATGAAACTCTAATGAAATTTTCACATTTCATGAATTATTTATCAATATATTTATCTATATAATGTCTTTCGTCAAGCTATATTGATTTTAATCATTCAATATGTAATTGCTATATGTTTTTATTATGGTTATTATAAAAGTGGACAAATCTGCACAAATAATCCCTATAGTTAATTAAAAATTGTCACTTTTGTCCAAAAATGTTTAGAATAACACCAAATATCTAAACTTTTCATTTTCTTTCGAATTTGAACCAATTTGCTTTAAACTTTTTCATAATGACGATTTTGTCCTTACTTTTTATTTTTTCAATTTTTTATTTATTTAACTACTTTTGTGATTAAAAGAAAATATGATCTCTCTCGTACTATGCAAAAGACCACCACCACCGGTCAACGTCACCGTCGTTGCCGACATTGATGATTCCTTAATAACCTTAATCGTCGGAAACTTTAGCCGTCATAAAGTTTACCTAGCTCCGACCAACACCACACACATACATAAATCTTTGTCTCTCCAGATGAACACAGAAAAAAACCAGGAAATCTAACATACAAGAAAACATAAAAAACCCAAAAATCGTATGTACAAGAACACAAACATATGAACATGACTCATAATACACACATACTCTGATGAACCTAGACTTGATTAAATACAGATGAGACTAAACACATACATATGTTCAAGATCTGGTATACAAAATCAAAAATCTGATATACAAGACCCAACACACAAACCTGATTCAACACACAACACTCGTCGGAGCACCAACATCATGTTGGAGCAACATCATCTTTAATTTATCTACTGTTTAAAGAACAAAACCAAGAGTTTCCAAATCTTCACGTCATCTACACGTTACCTGAACTAAGGTTTTTTAGGCTGACAGCTATGGTGGTCGTCTGATTTTTCAGATCGGTCTCAAACCCACCCTTGAAAAATCAAAACCATAGATCAGAGATATTGTGAAGACGTTAACGTTTACAGATCTGGACAGAGGTGGCGAGATCGGAGATCAGAACAAGGGTTAACTGTGACATCTCCAAAATCACGGCCAGAAAAGACCGATTTTGTTTATGCTTTGTTTGAAAATCAGAGTAACATTTTAAATAAAAGTGTTGCGGAATTTGTCCCAAAACAAAATATGATAAAGATTTATCAAAAGCATTTCCATATAAATGTATTTCATTAAAAGACTTGGGATGTCATGTTCGTACAGATCAAAAGCATAAACAGTACACTATAAGCCTTACTACATTATTTCATATCTACAGGCCTATATCCGTAATCCCTCGTTCAAACATCATATCTATGCTCAAGCGCCACTACCTATAATACATAAAACTGAGTGGGTCAGGCTGGAGAGCCTGGTGAGCACATAGGGTTTTCAACCCACAATAAATAAGTTAATTATTTTCATCAATCAACGATAACCCGATTACCCATTCCCGTTATCCTCACTTTACGTCCCTAAACACCTATCATAAGGGACCTAGCCTAAGGATCATCATCGGGACGCACACTACTGCTAAGGGGATTCCTTAGCAATAAATGTCCTAAAGGCAACCATGTGGGGGATGGAGTACACCGGTGAACACATCGTTCACAAACACCTACAGGTTGCGAGCCTGCTAGTGTCCCACTGGACTGTCTAGAATAGTCCGTGGTCGTCATCCATACTCCGCTAGATGACAGAATCAATAACATCAACATCGAGGCCTCTCATCATTTTTATCACACATCACCTATTACATCTACCCATGTTTTACCCCAATATTTTTGTAGATATAAAATACATATACAGTTCAAATCATTGAAAACATGTATAACAATGTTCATCCAGCATAGATAGCAAGTATTCAGATAATATGCACACATAGCACGTACTTTATGTAAAATACTTCATATATATGTGTAAGCTGAAAGTAACTATGCACTCACCTGAGTAGGTGGTGACTCGGCGCTTGGACAGCACTTTGTTACTCTTAACACACTTTTCCTTCGGCAAAACCTAGTATCATTGCCACTAGGGTTTAGTCTAATATTCACCGCGACTAATTAATAGTCTAGCTATTATTACTATTATATAAGCGTTAAACGATACTTATATAACCCATAATAATAGCCCAAGTACTTATTATAAGGTCCTAATAACATTACTATATTAAAACATAAGCTAAACTAAAGATAGGTTAGGCGTAGCTCACTTACAGCGGGTTTTCTCGAAAACCGGGCTTCGCTGGAGCAGTATTCCCGAGCCGAAAGGCTCTTTTCTTGGGACTTCGGGAGCCTCGGGGCTTCCTTCGGGTGCTAGAGGGTTTACCTAGACCTTAGGGGGGTTAGGATAGGCTAGAGAGAGAGTATAGAGAGAGAAAGAAGTGGGGAAAGGTGTGAGAAAGGAGAGAACTCGACACTTCTATATATAGGGTGAAATCCTGACGGACTCGGCGAGTCAGTGCCACGTGTCATCACCTGATGGCTTTCCTTGGGGAGAAAGCCTTGGCCCATATTCAGCCACGTCACCCCTTTTGCAGCAGCACCCTGCCGACTTCTAAACCCCGTAACTTTCGCATACGAGCTCCGTTTTTGACGTTCTTTTTTTCCACACGTAGGTAAAAACAAGATCTACAACTTTCATTTAGACTCCGTCGGCTAATTCTCGACCGATATCAAATTTAACAGTAGGAGGCGTTTAGACTGCTAAATGACCGCGAAGAATTCGTAGCTCCTTCATACGGACTCCGTTTTCGTCCATCTTTTTACCGTTGAGTTCCTATTAATGAGATTTTCGACTCTCATTTAGGTCGCGTAAGCCAAAAACCGCTCGAACTAAAAATCGAGTTTCGGGTCGTGTACTGCTAAGCCGAATCTTAGAAAAATCATAACTTCTTCATACGAAGTCAGATTTGGGCGTTCTTTTTATGGATTTTCTCGGTTTAACATATTTTACGACTTTCATTTAGATCACTAAGGCTAAAAAGTCCTCCATCGTAAATTCACTATTTACGTCTCCCGGTGCCGTGCCGGTTTTGCCGTAAAACTTCGGCGAGCCATAACTTCTTCGTTATAACTCGGATTTTGGCATTCTTTATATCCACGGAATCCTTGTTTCTACCACTACAACTTTATGTAAAGATATCGGACTTATCTCATACTTTAATTTTGAAACTTATTTTTATTCTTTATTAATTATACATTTATAATTAAATAATAAGCACATAAATACACTTATAATTCACATAATACTCAAATATTTCATCTTTATTATTTCAAAATGAGTTGCAATAGTTGACCTAGACTATTACATCATCTAAAAATGCTTAGCCCTAAAACCCGGACATCACAATTCTCTCCCCCTTAGGATAATTCCGTCCCGGAATCATGCATCAGCAAACAGATGTGGATAGCGACTCATCATGTCATCCTCTGTTTCCCAAGTGAGATTCGGCCCATTCGAATGTTTCCATCGGACTAGCACTAAGTCGACCATCTTGCATCGTAGCTTCTTATTCTTATGGTCAATAATTGCCTCAGGCTCTTCGATCAACCTCTTATTCTCATCCATCCTTAACTCTGAGATTGGAATTATGTCGGGAACTTCTCCCGCGAATTTCCTCAGATAACACACATGGAAGGTGTTATGAATACCATTGAGTTCTTCAGGCAATTCCAGCTTGTAAGCTTGGTTCCTAATTTTCTGAAGAACTTTGAACGGTCCAATAAACCTTGGTTTCAACTTTCCTCGTTTCCCGAATCCTATAAGTCCCTTCCACGGTGAGACTTTTAGCAAAACCGAATCCCCAACTTCGAAGGTCATCGATCGTCTTTTCTTGTCAGCATAGCTCTTCTGACGATCCTGAGCTGCTAACATCCTTTCCCTAATCACCTTTAGTTTCTCAGCAGTCTTATAGACTATCTCGGGGCCCATAAACTGCTTTTCTCCGGCTTCAAGCCAAAAAGACGGCGTACGACACTTCTGTCCATACAAGGCTTGATAAGGTGCCATCTTGATGCTCGAGTGAAAATTGTTGTTGTACGAAAATTCTACCAGAGGTAAGTGCTCGTCCCAGTTCCCTTGGAACTCGAGGGTATATGCTCTCAGCATATCTTCCAGTGTCTGAATCGTTCTTCCGCTCTGGCCATCGGTTTGTGGATGGTAAGCAGTACTCAAACACAACTTCGTTCCCAACCCCTCTTGTAGACTCCTCCAAAATCTTGACGTGAAACGACTATCACGATCTGATACGATCGTAAGAGGTACACCGTGAAGTCTTACAATTTCCTTCACGTAAGCATTTGCGAGCGTATCCACAGACCATTTCTCGTTGGCTGCTATGAAGTGTGCACTCTTGGTGAAACGATCCACGACTACCCAAATCATGTCGTGTCCGTTCTTCGTCCTGGGTAGTTTAGTCACAAAATCCATGGTGATGTCTTCCCATTTACCCATGGGTACAGGTAAAGTTTCTAAACTCCCATACGGTTTCTGATGTTGTGCCTTAACTCTCGCACATGTTACACACTCGGCCACGTACTTCGCAACATCGAGCTTCATCGTTGGCCACCAGTAGTAGGGTTTTAGGTCCCTATACATTTTAGTGCTACCGGGATGAATCGAGTACATGGTCTCGTGTGCATCTTCTATCAGAAGATCTCTCATTCCTCCCGTCTTAGGTACCCAAATTCGATCTTGGAATACCTTCAGTCCTCGGTTGTTTGTACGAATACTAACGTTTTGCCCAAACGTTCTTCCTTTCGATCATTCTTCTCTAAAGCTTCTTCCTGAGCTTTCCTGATACTTCCCACAATTGTCGAGACGACTTCAACTCTCAACGCTCTTGGCCTTTTCCTCGTTGCTGCCACTATTGTGAACCATCGCCACCTCCAAAGGCTGCTTTTGTCGACCCTCTCTGTCCAGCCACCACTCTAATTTGAAGGTGATTACCTTCCCCTCTTATTTGCTTCGTTCGATCGAGACAAGAGACTCATTGTGAATCTCCATTTTTGTTTAAGCAAACCTCCATTTTTGTTTAAGAAAACCTATAAGTCGATGTGGACTCAATCCTATTGATGAGATTGTTTCCAATCGATGTGGGTGCTTTGCGTTAGAATGTGTGTGTCTGTGTGTTTGGGTTTCAATTTCTTTCTATTGCTTGACTTTGGCTTTTGTTCATCAATTTGGGGATATCAAAGATAAAGTCCATGAGAGAGAGAGAGAGAGAGAGAGAGAGAGAGAACAGTGGGTGGGGTGGGGATACTTTTTTTCTTTTTTCTTTAATCTTTAATTAAAACAACATTAGAATAATTATAAAAATACAAAAAACAAAATAAAATGGCATAATCGTCTTTTTAAGTTTTTTTTTTTTGACCAAAAACCCAGAAAAACCTTGATTTTGGACCTTCCATGCAAGTCGGAAACTTTTTGGACCTCATCCAAAGGTTTTTGAAAACCACAAAGACCAAATTTACAGTTTTGTCTAAAATGAAGTATAATAGTTTAGAAAGCTCACGAAGAGCATTATTTTCTCCTTTTAATATGAATATAAAATAAAATGTATTCCATAAATGAGTTACATATATACATATGTGTTTCCTTTTAATGCCTGTAGGTTCAATTCATTTGGAGCATCTTTGTACTTTCATTGGCTCTTGTTTGGTCGACGTGTCGAGCGGTGATGCTTCAATTAAATTTTTGGTTAGCCATGTAGAAATTTCTAACCGTGAATTCCAGAAAATCCATAGATACAATTACTTTTGTTTGTATCATTTTTTAGTTTAATATTTTAATGTTTCCTTCTTATTAATATTCTTGTTGAAAACATGAAAACACTAATGACAACTATCTTTGATTTTTTTTTCAAGTCTTTTTTATATCTACATTGTGTCTTATTCACTTATGATTGCAGCTATATTAGATTTTTATATATAATTAGTGTTTTATTCATTGATGAAGGGATAGAAGAGTTTGTCTATGGTGTCTTATCCATCGATGATTTCTTTTATGATTTTGATAGACCTCGTGGGATTCATAAGGTCTTTAAAGATACAAGCAATATTTTGAATCATCAATATTGGAGTTGAAACACTAAAATCTTCTAGGAGGATGGGATGGGAGAATGAGATGAGAGAAATAAAAAGAATAATATCATTCATTCCAAGTGTTCTATACGTTTATTATTAGAACTTATCTTATTTTTATATATGATTGTAACTATAATTTATTCATTTATGAATACGACTTTATTAGATTTTTTTATATAGTTACAACTATATTGAATTTTTTTCTACCTAAATTTTGTTTTATTCATTTCTATATATCCACTGTTGATTAAATCTAGAATGAAATATGTAGATTGATTGGTTAAAGTAGGTTGTTATTTTAATCATGCATAAATAACAATGAATTGCATAGTGTTGAATAAATATTACTCTATTAATAATTATGTTATATATTCCAATGTGAAAAAATTCAATATTAGAAAGAACAAATTACTGAAATAGTCTCTGTGGTTTAGCTAAAGTTGCGCGTTTGGTCCCTATGTTTTGTTTTGCACTCGGACCATCCCCACGTTTTCTTTTTATTACCCCCTGGTCCCTGGGTCCGTTAGTCGTCAATTCCAAATGTTAAGTCCCTCACGTGCTTCGCACATCAGGGATATTTTCGTCATTTTATATAAAAAATCTATTATAACACCCCTAAACCCCGATTCTCTCTATTTTCGAATACGCCCTTTCTTCTTCTCCTTCATTTCGTCTTCTTTGAAGTGTCGATCAACCCTAACGGAAAAAACCTGCAAGTGTGGTGAAGTTGGTGTGATACGAAGATCGACTACCAAGAAAAACCCTGGAAGACTTTTCTATTGTTGTACTGGAAAGGTAAGGGCAATTTCTTCTTAAGTATATCTATATATCACATACCTTTAACACACACCAAATTACTCAAAATACAGGGAGCAAAATGTGGTTTCATAGATTGGGTTGATGAGGACAACTTTAATGGTGAAAAAACTGAAAAAAGTATCTCCCCTGATTTGCAGAAGTCATTGGATGAGCTTCAACATGAGAATAGGGCCTTGAGGCTGTTATTAGTGTTCAGTTGGGTTTTTTTGTGTCAATTTTAATTTACAAGCTTTAATTTATGCTATCAATGTACTTATCTTTTGTTTCATCAAGGCAGTTTTCTAATGGGATGGAATTTAGTGGTTTGTAATGGAATGGAATTGAGTGGTTTGTACTAGAATGCAATTGACTGTTTTATAATGGAATGAAATTGAGTGGTTTGTAATGGAATGCAATTAACTGGTTTTCTATTGGAATGGAATTGAATTGAATGATTGAATAGAATTGAATGGTATTGAATTAGAATGGAATGAATTGAATAATTGAATAGAATTGGATAGAATTCGAATGCAATTAACTGGTTTTCTATTGGAATGGAATTGAATTGAATGATTGAATAGAATTGAATGGTATTGAATTAGAATAGAATGAATTGAATAATTGAATAGAATTGGAATGCAATTAACTGGTTTTCTATTGGAATGGAATTGAATTGAATGATTGAATAGAATTGAATGGTATTGAATTAGAATGGAATGAATTGAATAATTGAATAGAATTGGATAGAATTGGAATGCAATTAATTGGTTTTCTATTGGAATGGAATTGAATTGAATGATTGAATAGAATTAAATGGAATTGAATTAAAACAAAAACATAGCAACAGATTATAGCACTAATTGTTCATACCATAATTGAAAATAGAGATACATTAAAAGTCATACCATATATAGACAACAGGTCCCAAAAGTCATACCATAATTGTTCATAACACAGACACAAAACATAATGACAAATATAACAAACACAAAAGATCATAACACCATAATTGGTTCATAACACAAACACAACATATAAAAACACAATCATAACTTAAGCAATACTCTTCCCTTTCTTCCCAGCCTTCCTTGTCCTGCTTGAAATTCCATCACATGCACTTTGAGTTCCACTTTGCCTACCACCACCTACACTTTGAGCTTTCTTCCCAACATTCCCTTTCTTGCTTGAACTACCATCACCTGCACTTTGACCTTTCTTCCCATCCTTCCCTTTCTTGATTGAACTACCATCACCTACACTTTTAGCTTTATTCCCATCTTTCCCTTTCTTGCTTGAACTAGTATCACATGCACTTTGACCTTTAAAGTTTCTTTTATTATGACCAAGCTTTTTGCATTTTGAACATGTCACACTCTTGTCCTTCCTTGATGCCCTACCACCCTTCACCATATCTTCTAATTCAACAGCTGATTTCTTTCTTTTCTTCCTTGGTCTTCCAATGGGGACATGATGATTAGGAGGAAGAAAAGTGGTTGGACATGGAAACTTTTCCCACATTCTTCTTCCATTAATTGGTTCAATCTTGAAAGAATACATTTCCTTCCAAGTTTTTAACCAGTAAGTAGCATGAACCCATTCTTCAGGTACGCCAACATTTTGCTTATTTTTTTGCATGTCCCATATAGCAACAAGGGCATGTTTACAGGGTATACCAGTGAGTTCCCATTTTCTACAAGAACATGTGTGCTGAGCCATGTCTACCACACATTGGTCCATCCATGGACCACTCACCTGATATTTTCCATTCCCACAGAACTTACCCACACATTGAGTTGCATCAGATTTGTTTTTTTCAAGCATACTTGTTGCAGTTGGAGTTAATGGTCCAACAGCCTTATCAATTACCTTTTGGACACTAACAATCCTTAACATAAGGTACTCTCTAATGTACTCAAGGCATGTGATAATTGGTTGGTCGCGTGCTTTCTTAATTTGATTATTTATGGTCTCACACAAGTTATTCAGAAGCCCATCACAATGAGCCCTCCCTACAATATAAATAAAAAATTATGTAAGAAAGTGAATCATTTGGTAACAATTAGCCCAACAAAATAAAACAAACCTGTGAAGTGTGCCCTAGACCAATGTTGAGGTGGAATAGCTTTGACCCATTCGTAGCAGTCATTGTTTAGCTTTCTTAACTCTTCCATAGCATGGTTGAATTCTTGTATTGTTGTTGTACTTGCACAGTTCCACAACATGTCTTGGAACACCTTTCCCCTCCACATTTTCTTCATGTTTTCATGAATGTGTCGCAGACAAAACCTGTGTTCTGCACATGGATACAATGTACCAATTGCTTGCAACAAGCCCTGTACAAAAAGTAAACAACATTAAATGTAATGTATACATTGTACAATAAGAACCAAGTCCATTGAAATTACTTACCTTCTGTCTGTCAGATATAAAGGTAAAGTTGGAACTAGCTTGCAAATCAATGTCATCACCCAAGCACCTTAAGAACCAAGTCCATGAGTTTATATTCTCAGCCTCCACGACAGCATATGCCAAAGGATATGTACAGTTATTTCCATCAAGACCCTAAACATAGTGAAGGAGTTAGTAATTTAAATAAAATGGAATAAAATGACACAAGATATGTGTTTACATCTTACCACTGCTGTGAGTATCATTCCAAGATAAGGCCCTTTCATAAAAGTCCCATCCAAACCAAGATAATCTCTTTTACCAGCTAGAAAACCTTTCTTTAATGGCCCTAGACAGATGTAGATCCGTTTGAAAGTTCTAGTCTCAGGAGATGGGTTTGGCTCACTTTCGACCTCTATCTTAACTGTTGTCCCTGGGTTTCGAGTGCGAAGTTCTTGAACATAGTCTCGTAGTGTAATATATTGCCCTGCATAATCGCCCCTTACTTGATTCAATGCTTCTGTTTTAGCCCTAAATACCTTCATCTTCGAAATATCTACCTGGTATTCACGTTGAAGTTGTTCTTGTAAAGCTCATGTAGGGACTGTAGGGTTGCTTTCAATCTGTTGCACAATTTTCTTTGCCAAGAACTTGTAGGTACAAGCTTTCACATTTCTTGTTTGTAGACATATATGCTCTTTTTCATAGGTCTTGATCTCCCAGTCAACATCTTGTTCCCACTTGCTAGCATAAAGTACCCATGCACAGTTGTTTTCTTCACTTTCTTTATTGCTTTGACTGGGCCCACATGGGTCAAGTTGACCAAGGTCTGGGATAGTACCTTTACAAATAGCTCTTACTCTGTTTTTGTCATTTTTTATGAAGTCTAGTTCCCTCCTTGTCTCCACAGCATGTTGTCTTATTGCATTTTTCAATTCTTCATATGAGGTGAATATTTGGTACACATAGAATGGATCACTAACTCTTGCTTCACTGTTTCCATTGCCCTTCGGATTGCCTTAATTGACTTTCTTCTCTTGTTGCTCCCACCTTCATCAGATGATGACTCATATAAGAATACCTCATTGTTTACAACCTCAATATCATCAATTTCCCTTGTTTCTGTTTCCTTGACATTTGACCCTCCAAGATCACCCACCCACTCTATATCTTCATCAATATTTAACAAAAACTCATTCATGTCTATCTCAGGTTCATCTAGGAGGTTATCTAAGTCTACTAAGAACTCACTATCATCACTATCACCACTATCACCACTATCATCAGCATCATCTCTATTGTCACTTTCATGAGTAATCCCTCCAGTTTCTTCATTTAGAAATTCATCAAATTCATCACATATACCTTGTGTTTCACATTGGGCATCAATTTGGACACTTTTAGTTTCTTTTGTTGGCACAACATTTGGTTTACTTGATCCAATACAATCCCCTGTTTCAGTTTCCTTCCATTCCAAAAAAAGCCTTCTACTACACGAAGGTTGATCAACGATTTCTTCTATCCTAACTTTACTAGGGGTAGATGACATTGTATATGTATGCAACTTTGTTTTACCATGTTCAACATAAACTTCAATCAGTTTATGTTGACCCACGTATGTACCCAAATGGTTAATGTCACTGTCACTAGCCAATGCAAACAACCCAAAGTCCAAATCTGAAAAGGGTCTTTTGAAGTGGTAATAAAGCAACTTACCCTCCTCAACACAGCCTAGGGTCTCCATCATCTCATCAATATCGTGCACACAAAACTCATCAATGTCCAATAGATCAACATATCTTTCTTTGCCCTTGACGTACCTCCTTCCAGGAAACTTCGTAAACTCTCCACCATAGAATAATCTGATGGAGAAGATGGTTGGATGACCAGCTATAAAAGAGAAAGCTTCAACTTATTAGCTTGAAATTTGTAAGTGATAAATTTAACTTTTGAAATTAAGGGGTTACTGTAATGGTTTTCAACGTCTATTTCTTCCATGTTTGCTCTAATTCTCCAACCCACCATTGTTGCTTCGATGATTCTTGCAAAATTTTGAGGAGATAGGGTTTCTACTCGATTTTGATGAGTTACAGATTAAGTGAGAGAGAGTATGTGTGAGACAGAGGTGATCGGAATGAAGAAACGATTGGCATTGCATTTAGGCGCCATGTATAAAATGACGAAAATACCCCTCATGTGCGAAGCACGTGAGGGACTTAACATTTGGAATTGACGACTAACGGACCCAGGGACCAGGCAGGTGATAAAAAGAAAACGTGGGGATGGTCCGAGTGCAAAACAAAACATAGGGACCAAACGCGCAACTTTAGCCAAACCACAGGGACTATTTCAGTAATTTGTTCTATTAGAAAAGATATAAAGCCTATTTATTTAAGAATATAATGTCCTTTAAGTTATTATTAAATGAATATAAGCATATTAAATTATAATTTATTAATTTTTATTTTATTAAAAACAAATAAACAAATATGTACAATATAATATATTCTACATATATGATTACGACTGTATTAGATTTTTTATATATAATTACAACTATATTGAATTTTTTTTCTACCTACAATTTTTTTATCCATTTTTAAATATTGATTGATGATTAAATCTGGAATGAAATATGTAGATTGATTGGTCAAAATAGGTTGTTATTTTAATCATGCATAAATAACAATGAATTACTCTATTAATAATTATGTTATATATTCCAATGTGAAAAACTTCAATATTAGAAAAGATATAAAGCCTTATTTAATTACGAATATAACATCCCTTATGTTATTACTAAATGCATATAAGTGTATTACTTATATTTTATTAATTTTTATTCTATTCAAAAAGAAATAAATAAATATGTACAATATAATACATTCTACATTTATGAATATGATTGTATTAGATATTTTTATATAATTACAACTATATTGATTTATTTTTCTATCTATATTTTGTTTTATTCATTTGTATATATTCACTGATGATTAAATCTGGAATGAAATACATAGATTAATCGGTGAAAATAGGTTGTTATTTTAATCATGCATAAATAACAATGAATTGCATTGTGTTGAATAAATATTACTCTACTTATAATTATGTTATATATTCTAATATGAAAAAACTTCAATATTATAAAAGATATAAAGTCTTATTTATTTATGAATATAACTAGGTGTAAGACCCATATATTACATGGGTTAACTAAAAAAAAAATATGAAGGTCTAAATATTTAAGAACTTTAGATTTATAAGAAAATAAGAAAAATAATGAATTATTAAAATTGATTTTTTTATCTTTTAAATTTAAATTTATAAAAAAATAAACTAATGGGTTTTAATATGGGAATTTTGAAATAAGAAGGTATGTCCATTAATGAAATTGATATTCATTTATTATTATATTTATTGCAATTATTACATTAAAGTATTAATGTGTAATTTATTAAAATAGGAAAATCCATAAAATAACATGTGGAAATGAAATTAATTTAAAATAATCACAAAATGACATGTGGCAAATTGAATGACAATATGACATGTGTCAAAAAAAACTTTCATTTATTAGGGAAAAGATGTTTGTTATATTATTACTAAATGCATATAAGTGTATTACGTTATAACCCGTGGGAACCACGGTTACAAAATAAAATAATTTTTGATAGTTAAAAATCATGATTATTAATCAATTATTTTCAAAAAATTATTAATTAACTGAGTAATGTGATTGAAGATGATAACCAAAACATCAAAGGTTGAAAGAAAATGCTAAAAGTTATTGATAGTGGAAGAAATTATCGAGTAGATCTCCAGATCATTTAATACGAAGTAGGATGCCACTCGCACACATTGCTGCAGTATGAAGAATAAAAGAAGGATACTATAAAATTTTTAATTAAAAAATGATTATAGACAATAAGTTAGTGATTGGTTTGCAAAATCTGACCTACACAACACACACAATAATGAAAGAGGAAAAGTAAATGAAGGATGCTATAAAAACATTTGTTAAAAAAATGATTATAAGTAATAAGTTAGTGTTTAGTTTTCAAAATATGATAGAATTAGATTAATGATTCTAGGAATTAATTGTAGCTTGTTTGATTTGCAAAAACAAAAATTAAAATATAAAATTTTAGAGAAAAATAATCATGGAACTTCACCATCTCAAGGATTTATTAGAATGTAGTTTTGATCTACAAACTGGTAGGTGAGAACCAAATTGCAAGTACCATAAAAGTAGCACAAAATAAAACAAAACAAAATGTCAGTGGACAAGTTCTTACCTCTAGTTCAGAAGGTTTTCTGGAAAACTACTGCCCTAGTAAATCCAAAACACATCAGATAAGCCAAGCTTTTATGGGTCATTCTGAAATTATAAAAAAAAGTTAGTATCAAATTAACAAAATAAAATGTGTTGATGTGATCACAAGAACAAATAATTTGAGGTAAACCAACCGGATGATGTAATATTCATACTTAACAAACTCTTTCTTTTCCTTTTCCATTTAGTGAGTGTTCAAAGTAAGAATAACATTTAGTGAAATAATGAACATTAATATGTATTGTGTGAGTTTTTAACACTTTATTGAAGCACAGTACAAACACACATGTATAACACAGGTCTGAACCAGATTATCCCGAAGTCCAAGCTTATTGTACTCAATGGTTTGCTCATGTAGAAGCTTGAATGTAGTATAAAAGCCTAAATCTCACAACCGATTTGATAGTTAAGGTATAATGAAGGGATGCCTTGATGAACGCCAAACTATTGCACAACCATCAACTGGCTCACCACTTTTCATCTGATAGATTCATAGAATGGAAAAGAGAAAAATTAAAAACATACAAAGAAAGTTAAATTCCCATCAATTTCTTAATCGGTTGAATAAACTTACAAATGGAAAGAAAAAAGATCATAAAGTAAAAAATTTCAGGATATTTAAAAAGTTAAATTAAGAAAATAAGTTATGTCTCAACACCTATAAGAACCGGAATTAAACTTTACCTCGATTTCCAATTTCCAAAACACCTCTATTGCACAAATTGAAAAACCTATCAAAATCATACCCTATGTTTGATTTGAAAATTGAAAACAGAAGACAAGATCTCAGGGCTCAAATATGCAACATACACAAAATAGAAAACGAATACCATTGATGAAGATGTCAAATATTACCATTACAAACCGAATTGAAACGGGAGGAAACATCGGCCCAAAAAGTATGCTCATCGGATTATAAAGAGGAAGATAATAGAACAACAGAGAGAGGCATACCGATTAAAAAAAATATAGCAACAAAATTACAAAACGCTTACTTTGACCGTAACATATAACCCTAATCTTGTAGCTTCAATTTAACCCGTGAAAATGAGCCACTGATTCGTCATCTCTGTACTGATTTTTTTTACATTAATTAGAGAGAAAAACTTTCTGATGGAGAGAGAGAGAGAGAGAGAGAGAGAGAGAGAGAAAGATGAAGGAGCGGAAAATAGATTGAGAGGAAGAGGAATAGGAACCATATGACATATATGGTAAAGGTGTGCTGGGAAAGCGGTGGTATGGCAAAATGGAGAAGATAACAGACATAGTGGAGAGGAGATGGCGGTGGACGGTGGTGCGTTGAAGAAGCTTGGGTTTTTTTGTTAGAAGAAGAAGGTCCTTGACTTAAATCTGCAAATGATTTTGTTGCAATCGACAATGCTGATTTTATGGGATGCGTTGTGATCAGAAACAAAATCTTCTATAAATTAGGAAACTTTTCAGATTACTGATTTTTTACCAAGAAATTGAAATATGTTACCTGATTTATTGGGATATAAGAATAACTAAAAACACAATTGGAATTTAAATGGGAAAATAAAAGTGAGATGAATATCGGAACAACACATGGCATTTAGTGGGTTTAGAAGAAGGCCATGTGGCATGTTTAGGAGTCTTTTATTAAAAGAGAAGATTAAATTATATTTTATTAATTTTATTCTATTCAAAAAAGAAATAAACAAATATATACAACATAATATATTCTACGTTATATGACCATATTTATTTTATAATAATAACGATTATTTATGTGAATAGGAATTGAAACTCAATTTCTTGATAATGTCATATCTTTAATTAATCAAATAAATTTTTGTTATGACATAGCTAAATTAATGGAAACGGATGTAACAACCCATAAGATTATTAATAGGTTATTTATTAATTACATTACATGAAAATGTAATTTTCCTATAATACCCTTTATGTATTGATTGGTCTACAATCATTTTCGTATTCTTAACCTTTATATATTCTTAATATAACCTCTATGTGTGTGTGTGTATATATATATATATATATATATATATATATATATATAGAGAGAGAGAGAGAGAGAGAGAGAGTGAGAGAGATTCAAATGTTTTTTAACAACTATTGTGTGCTTGTATGCACCAATGAGAATTCAGGAAATAATAAGTCATTAAATAAATCATTTAAGAGTATTATAGTAATCTTGACATATTTAAATATAGTAGATAATTAATATATTGATCATCCCTTCAAATATGGGATATCAAAGTCAAACCCAAAAAACCCTACGGTTGAAAATTACAATTGTCGTCGATCCCTTCACTTATTTTCCGTTCTCTCCAGCTTTCACCCAACATCGATCGACTCCGCCACCACCGTCGAACGCTGCCACCGATCAAGAATACAGGCATGCTTTCTTTCTCTACAGTTCATATCACATGGAATTTGACTCTGGTTTTTCTCTCTTCTAGTTATTTCATTTGATTGTTATGATATAGCGATGAATTTATTTCATGTTGTCTAGGTATTTGTAACTGGAAAACAAAAGAATGTTTATGTGATGTAGCAACTTGTGCTTAACTATAGAAATTATTTACCTCAATCCTGACAATAGATTTTACATCTAATTGCTTTTTTATTTTGATTTTGGAACACAATCATCAGTTTTTTAACCAACAAATAAGTATATATGTTTATGCATTCTATATATTCTGTCATAATGTATTCTATGTATTCTATCATATTCTTTATAATCTGTCAGAATACATAAAGTGATAGGAATTGCAAGTAACATGAGAGGATAAAAACCATGGTTAGATATTTGTTATTCATTTGATTGTTAATAAATTGAGACGATAAGAATCTGTTAATTTTTTTTATTCATGCCTTCCGATCATGGTTTTTGTTAATTATTTATATGTTGATAATAAATTCTGTTAGAATTTTAATGTTTTATTCTGATAAAATTTTAGTATTTATATGTTGATAATGTATTCTAACAGAATTTTACTGTTGCATTCTAAAATAATTTTACTATTTATATGTTGGAAGAATGTTTAGTAGATAAGTGTGCATTGCCAAGAGATTTGATCTCAAATTATTTTTATTTTTTATTTTAAATTTGCAAAGATTAATGTTCAAACTAATGATTTTTCTTTATGGATTTAGGTTTTTTAAGACGCTGTCATTGATGTGGAAAAAAAAGAAAATATGGAGAGAACAAGAGTGTATTCTAACATAATGTATTCTGCTAGTATGTATAAGATGATTCTTAACAATAATATTCTTTCAGAATTGATAAGTGTTTTTGAAGTTTTTTTTTCCTTTTTAATCATTTTTAGTTTTAACCTTCAAGAACAAATGTAATTTGTAACCATTAATAGTCATTTTTTTTTCAGAATGAATGTAATTGTTGTTTATAGTCTTATTCTGTAAGAATTAATATAATTAGCAATTCTTAAAGAATAAAACATGCTTCATAAAAATGTTATTCTTGATAATGTGTTGTATAAATCTTTAAGCATGTTTTAAAAATATGTTGAATGAAATTTTGTAAAACTGAATTCAGTAATATCTTTACTAATTTATGGTTGACATTTGGCTATTCTGACAGAATAAATTCGGATATTATTCAAAATTAAGTTGAAATTAACATTAAAATTAATTTAAAAAATTCATATTTTTAAAATTAAGATAATTAATGATCCTTTAAAATCTGAAATTTTCCTTTTTTAAATATGGTTATATGTCCAAAATACTCTTATGTTGAAATTTATGTGATTATATGGTACATGTTACCCTATTGTAAAATCATAGACTCTCAGATCATGACCTTTGATTCTATTTCATCCTGTGGTCCAGATCTGTGTATTCTGACACACAATAGTTAGAAAACAAAATAGCCTAATGGGTCGTTTGATAGTTGTTGATTGGGTTAGAGCTGACTGAGTTAGAAGCTGACTGGGTTAGAAATACTGACTGGGTCCACATCTAACTGAATTTATGTTGTTTGATTATTTATCTGGCTGATTGTGTTGAATATTATCCTTATGTTGTCTTTTTGTGCTGGATGGAATAAATATAAAAATAAAAATTATCACATAAAATCCAAATTAAACATACATAATTTAAAATCCAAATACAAAGTGTAATACAAAACCCAAATACACATTGTCTACATAATAAAAAACTATATCATTTAACGTGAACTATTTGAAAGCAACTGAGTAGCAATCTGGTCACGCAAAGTAGTCATATACTCAACCGCCTCTAAACCCCATTTTATGCCTTGTATGTTTTGGCCCTCACTTCCTCCACCTCCCACATTAGGAGTAACCATAGTGTTTTGTTCAAAGTTCATAAATAGGTCATCTTGAATATCGTATTTTTTTATAAAATAATGGACCGCGACACAGGCAATGACTATGTCTCTTTGCACTGGAAAAGGATAAGGAGCCATACGTTTTAAAATTGGAAATCTCGCCTTCAATACACCATAAGCACGTTCAATGATATTTCTAAGTTGTGCATGAGCATGATTGAACTTTTCTTCCTTAGTTAAAGCTCTGTTTCTTCGAAAATCGGCTAACCAATACCTACTATTGCGGTAAGGAGCTATAAATCCACGGGTGTTGGTGTATGCGGCATCACAAAGGTAATATTTATCTGTAGATGGGTGACAAATTAATCATATAAATAATATAGATAATAAAACTTATAGAAAAATGACAAACCTGGTGGAGGGAATGGAAATCCAGAAGTCGGATTAAATGCAACTTCTTTCAAAACTTTAGAATCGTGTGTTATGCCCTCCCATCCAGCCCATACAAAGGTGAATATCATATCAAAATCACAAATTCCTATTACATTTTGATAACATTCACCTTTTCCTCTTCCCCTATAGCGGGTTTGTTCATCAACGGGCACAACTGCATGTACAAGTGTTCCATCTAGTGCACCTAATGCTCCAGGAAATATGTTTTTAGCCGTCTATGTCGTTCCGAGGTATTTCTTGTTGTATTAGAAGATGTTGGTACAATAATCTCTCTTGCAAAATACATCATTGCTTTTAGCACTTCATGAAAACATTGATGAATCGTTTGTATGTAGTGGTGAAACCTTTCTTTAACAGCTCGAAAACGTTCATTATGTCCTATAACATGTAAAAATATAGCCATTTCTTCTTCAACGCTTATTGTCCTACTATGTTGCAACCAATTTCTTTGAGTAAAATGATTGCATAATAATACAAATGCATCTTGTGAAAGACGCATCATATCAAAACATTGTATAGGACATCCGTATATCAAATCTTGTGTATATGCATGCCCGGTTTCTTCCGATTCGTTAGCTTTTATTCTTTCAATTATTTTTTTCCTTTTTCGAACCAACATCAACCAATAGCATGAGAGTATAAGGAAACCTAAAAACTCACCTTCCTTATCCATAAGTAACCTGTTACATGTTAAATACAAATCATATAAAATTTATAACATAAACCATAAAATTAATCAATAACATTAAAATGGATGCCATATAACTCTATCACCTAAAAATCCATCACATAAAAATTTCATAACATAAAATTCAATACCAAATAATAATCCTAAACATAACACATAAACAACCTAAACTAAACATAACACATAACAACCCTACACATAAAAATCCATAACATGTACCATAATACAAATCCATAAAGCATAAAGCCAAAAACATCCTAAAGTCATACTAAAGTCAACCAAGTAATCCAAAATTCTTTCCCACACTTTTCACCCACAACTCACAAGTCGAAGACTCGAGGCGTAACCAAATTTTCCTGTTACCAGCATTTTCAGCGAACAACATAAGAGCAGTGATGTATTTCGGATCAGAATTTCCCCACAACAAGCCTTTCAATTTTTCAATACATTCATCCATCTCCTTGTCAAGATTATTAGTTTGCGCGAACGCCTGAGCCGCCTTCATAATTTCCTTGCCAACCTCTCTTATGTCATCATCAACTGAGTCTATGGGTGCATTTCGTTTTCCTCTTTTGTTTTTGGACCAACCAGACGAATCTCCACTTGCATGTGATGCACTTGTAGGGGGTACAGTTGAAGCTGAGGCTGGGATATCCATTTGAGGTGGTGTATCTACCATCTCGATATCCTCATAATCTTGTGTAGTAAAGACTTCTGTAGGGTGAGGGAGTGTCGAAGATGGTCCCCAACTAGCGGCACCAGTCGAGGTCGCACCGTCAAACAATTGGGTGCATAGATCAGGGTAAAGGAAGGGTGCATTTCTTAATTTCTCAACCATCTTGTTCAACTGTTTGAATAAATGATTTTTTTATTAAACTTTTTAAAAAATAATAATGTGTTTTAAATTAAAAGATTACCTTCGCCTCCGCTTTCCACTCTTCATCTGTCATTTGAAACGTGTTTGTGATAGGATTATAGACATTACCGGTTTTGTTTTTTAATTTCAACCAAACAGCATACTTGCTTTTCAAGTAGTCATAACGATATTTCATTTGTTTTTTGTCAACAACAAAGTCATGTTCTTTTTTTAGTTTTTCAGCTATTGTATTCCATGAGGTACCTTTGAGATCACTACCGTTATTTGTTAGTTCTTCTATACATGCATCAAGAAAAGTTTTGTTCACAAAATCTGAAGACCAACTAGCTCTACTTCTCTTTTCTGCCATGTCTAAGGAATAAATGAATGGTAAACATGCTACACAAATATATATACACATATTTACACACTTTAACACAAATACATGCATATATATATATATATATATATATATATATATATATATATATATAGTAAATATGTCATATTTATAAATATACAAAATTATTAAGAGATAAAAAGATGTTATTAAGATGAAAGATACAAAATGATAAAACAATAAATAAATAATTCATTAAAAGATAAATAAAATTTATATATTTTTAAAAGTAACAACAACAGTGAACAAAAATTAGATAACAAAAATATCATTTTTTTCTACTATTTCTTCCTGCAATTCCAACATTCACTTTCTACATATTAATTTCATATTACAACCTTCCCATTGAAGCTTCAAGAATTCATTTACCAAATATTATAATACATAAAAGCAGCTTAAAAAACTTCACATTACAAGATCTATGACAGCTTTTTTTTATTTCTTGTTTTCAAGAACCAAAATGGGTAAAATACATGGAAATCATTATATTTTCCTAGTTTTGTTGTTTAAGCATTTATATTTGCGTTTTTTCATTTAAACCTCCATATTTTGAAAAAGAAATTTTACTGTAATTACAATGATAAGGTTGTCATTTTTTTTTCATTAAAACCACTAAATATTATAAAACATATAAGCGTATATACAAGCATACATTACATACTATATACATAAATACATAAGATATTGCGTCAGTTTACAAGTTTATAATGGGGTAATGACAAAAACAACATGCATGCTCCCATGAAAGCTTAAAGCCAAGAATTTAAGAATCCAAAAAGCAAAACCTCAATCTTGAAGCCAAGAATTTAAGAATCAAAAAGTAAAACCTCGATCACACGTTGATGAATCAAGAACATAGAAACTGAACATGCATGTTGTTGATGAATTGAGAAAAATAAGTACAGAAAAATATAACCCATACATGTTGATGTTGTTGCTGTTGATCACGATTGCTACTCTTTTTTTTATCGTGACTGGAACTCTCGCTGCTTCGTAATGGGAGGTTATCGGAGGGAGAGGATGAAATCAATCCTCGATTGCAAGTGTGGTAGGGCAACGTCGATATTTGTGTTTATTTTCTCGGTCCATCAAATAAAAAACAAGGACCGAGTTAGCTGTTTTTTATGGACCGAGTCCACATATTGGACCGAATCCAAACATCTATAATTTCTATCAAACATGCCAATTGGTATTTTATGGACCCAGTCCCTCTTTGGACCCAGTTAGACACGGTATCAAACAACCCCTAAGTCTCTCTCTCTCTCTCTCTCTCTCTCTCTCTCTCTCTCTCTCTCTCTCTCTATATATATATATATATATATATATATATATATATATATATATATATATATATATATATATATATATATATATATATATATATATATATATATATATATAGGTTATAAGTTTGTTATAACAATTATGATAGTATTAATGAATTTTGATTATAAGTAAAAAAATTATATTTATTGGACAATTTTTTAGTTGGGTAGAAGGCCCTAAAATCAATGGACCGGCCCTAATAATAATGTATTAGGTTGTAATTTGCACATGAGACTATTTTGGAGGATTATATTGGTTCTAGACGATTTAAAGGAGAGATCTTTCGATTAGCTATTTTTTGTTCGATTATTTTGTTCCGAAAGATGATGATGGATGGTGGAGGATGTTGATCACTATTCAATGGTGGATGATGTTGGTCGGTGGTGGAGAATAGTAATCAATAGGTTGGTGGTGGTCAAGATTTAACAATCGGGATGAGAAATGATGCTTTGCAATTCGGAATCATTTTTGATGTCTTGACTCTTGAATTTAATCATGATAATCGGTTTTGTAATAATAATAATAATATATACTAAAATAAGAAAAAAAAACATGTGTGTACGGCGCCACATGTGTAATCTTTGATTAACAAAATGTCATGCCATATACATACCATCTAAGCTTTGCAACCGGATGACCTCTTTATCTTCTAAATAATCGCTTAGAATATTAAAAAGGAATAGTGATCAAAAGAGATCGAAAACCTAAAGTTGGAAGCATAAGAGTGACATTAACCCTTTAATATATAATTACTAAAATTTGTAAAGTATGAAGATCATGTAGGTTACACCGGTTCTTTTGAATGGCAGACCAAGACCATCTTTAAATTGAAGCTTGATCATAGACTCACTCTATTTAGTCTATTATTTAATAGTATTTATTAGTGTTTAAATCTCAAGTGATAAGCACTAGCACTAGGTTCCATTTCAGTAAATTCATGGAGTATGTATTCATAACCTAAGACTAACCCAATTTAACCTATAACATATAGTACTGTATTATTTTATTTTTTTTATTCATTCTAGAGTATCATCCGATTTTATCCTAAAGACTGCTAAGAGTTCAACCGCAGCCATACCAACAAGATACCACGTAACACCAGCCAGAATGACTTGCAGCCACGAACTATTAACCACATCCAGTAACAACGAACCACCAACATGTGTTTCAATTCCACCACCAGAAGCATCTCCAAGTTTTACCCTAACTACAACTGCTGCAACAACAGCCATCCCAACAGGAACACCAATTTCATAACCATTACTCCTCCTTCGAATCTTTGAACCCACAAACTTATCACTGTATGATTCCCCCTTAGGTTTCTTACTAGTTGTCGTATTAGGTGAAGCTTTAGGGTCGGAATTGTTCTTTGTTGATTCTGGGAGGATGAATGCCGATGGAGTCCAGTATTCTGGTGAATCGTTTGGTTTTGGTTTTGTAGCTGTTTGTGATTGTTTTCGAGCAGCAACAGCTTCTTTGAGCTTGTTGATGTTTGGTGAGTTTGATTGTGTGCAGTTTTCTGGAATTTGTAATAATTTTCTAGATGTTTGAGATGCAGGCATTCCTGGAATGGGTGGTTTCCAGTATAACCAGTTTGTGAATGATCTGATGACTTGAATTGCAGACATCCGTGCTTCCCAATGTAGGTCTTGTTCCTGATATATATATATACAGAATTTGGTAAACATGAAGCAAAAACATATCCTGAATTTGATTTTAGAATCATATTATTTCAAGATATACGCACCTTGGAATGCTTTGAAGATTGTTTCTCCATGACTGCATGAAATTGATCTTGGAATTTATCAACCTCAACGAAGATATTTGATACACGAGTGCCGACGGTATTTCCTGCACCAATTCTAACATTGCCACGTGGCTGCTTTGACATCAGGAACTCTAATGCTGCAAGTTTCGACCTCTCCACCATTCTAGAAAAGTTTTTAAAAATTCAGAACATAATATTTGATTTTTATGTATAACATCTGTAGGTGTTTGTCAAAATGCATAAGCTTACGAGATGCAATCAACAGGGCATGCGTCAATGGCTTCTTGAATTTTGTTTTCTGAGTCAGCCCATTGAGCAATGACTCGAGCTCTACCATAAACAGATTCAATTGCAAATGTGTTTTCGGCAAATAAGGCGCATTTTAAGCAGCCAATGCATTTGACTTCATCAACAAAGATAGCTCTCTGCTCACTCTCGGATCCATACCATACGGAGTATATTGGTTTCCCTGTATAACCTTTGAAATCTGCAACCTTAGCTTGCTCCTGTATCAGAAACCTCAATTATGCATATGAAATCTTTGATTATTATTTGAAGCTTTATATTATATTTTAATCATACGAAGCTTGGAGGGAAAATGATTTGAAATAGCTTGTAGGTTTCAACTTTCAAACCCAAAGTAAACCTTCGAACAAAATCAATATTATCATGATCTGATTAAAAAGGCAAGTCAATTTCAGCTTTAAATGTTTGAAACATTGCAATTAATCTTGAATATGTTGTAATCAAATTAAGCATCTAATATTTTCTGGAGCAATAATTCAACTTCAGTACTTAACGATCTAAGCATTAATTTATTAATCCACATATAAACGATCGATTTCAGAACAAACGGTATGAACATCAACTTGAATTCGAAAAGTAAACAAGTTAAACTTCCATAACCAAAATTGAACGAAGAGAGAGCAATTGAAACAAACCTTGTCATAAGAGAAACGTGAAAGAGGATCAGATAGAACAGCATAGGCTTCATTGAGAATAATTGCCATGTCGTGTCCCGCCGCTCCGGCTATATCCGGATGACATTTCTTTTGCAGTGACCTGTACGCCTGTTTTATCGCCAAATGGTCGGAGGAACTATCGACGCCGAGCAGATCATACAGATCGAAATCAGTGATAGAAGAAGAAGATGAAGTTCCTGAAACATTACATATCACCGAAGCAGAATCAGAGCGAGACTTTCTCCAAAAATTTGGAGATGCGGTGATGAATGATTTGGATTTGAGAGATGTTAGTGGTATGATCGATGAACTTGATGGCGTTAGTGTGTACGGTGAAAAGATCATGGAATGCATGGTGAGCTCCGATCGGATGGGAGTAGAGGTGGGGGCAGGAGGAGACGCAGAGATGAAAGAAATTTTGTAGTTGAGCCGTGAGAGATATTTTATTCCTTTTTCCTTTTTTGTTTTCTCTTTTTTTCCCCTGCCACTAACCCATTTATCCTGATGAAACCAATTTTAGAAATTCACAAAAATGCTAAAACAGGGGATGGGTTTTCTCAAAATAATTATCATTTCGATTTTTTTATATGAATAATCATATGTTTTATGATGGTTTTTTTGAGTTGATTTATTTAACATGTTTTGAATAAATGGTTTTCTGATTTTTTAATTCACTTTCTCCCAAATCCAATATGTATAATTCACTTGATTTATTTAACATGTTTTGAATAAATGGTTTTTTGATTTTTTAATTCACTTTCTCCCAAATCCAATATGTATAATTCACTTGATTTATTTAACATGTTTTGAATAAATGGTTTTTTGATTTATTAATTCACTTTCTCCCAAATCCAATACGTATAATTCACTTGATTTATTTAACATGTTTTGAATAAATGGTTTTTTGATTTATTAATTTACTTTCTCCCAAATCCAATATGTATAATTCACTTGAATTATTCAACATGTTTTTAATAAATGGTTTTTTGATTTATTAATTCACTTTCTCCCAAATCCAATATGTATAATATATAGGTTCAATACGGGTTAATTTATTTAAATTTACAAAAGAAAAAAAAACTTTTATTGATTCTAATTAAATACGTTAAACACCCAATAACTATTCAGTTAAAATTTAGAAAAATTACAAATACGGATAATTATTCTAGTTGGAAAAATTTTGGAAACACAAATAATTCAATTTAAGTGCTCAAATATAACTTTTAAATAGGTTGTTGGGTTGAAAATGAAGATCATTGTTCAAGGTTGAAACTCATTTTATACATTCTAAACTAACAATATGTATATTCCGGTAGAATGACCTAACAATATTTATTTTTCACTTACCACTTTATTCAAACACTATATAAACACGTTAACCATAATATTTCTTTATCCATACAAGAGTTGAAGTAATTCATTTACATTCCTATAAACATGAGTTCATCAAGATGGTTTTTGGTATTGTTAAGCAGATGTTATTGTTGTTCTGATCTTAAACCCGTTTTCTAAAGTCAGCTCAGATCATAGTCTTCTAATTAAGGTTACATATTATATCTTGCTTATATAATATGACTGATAGCTAAGGTTTCAATTGATACTAATATTTTCAAGCTCATGAATATGAATATTCTTTTATGTCATGTGATGTGAGTCATATTGAAGAAACGCATTAAACGTTATGTATGTGTGTGACTTTTTCTTGTTTATTCATAACATTTGTATACATATTTAATTTCCCAATTTTAGTAATTATTAACTCATAATACTAATAACCCACAATTGCACCTTGGCCTTTGAAAGACCGATAATGCCTTGAAAATTCCAATTAGACTCACTTCTCACAATATTGGTCCAATCCAATAATTAAAGAACAGTCTAGTTTAAATTGTACAGCATAACATATTATTTACAACTTCACGTTATTGTCATTGCACTCTATAATCTACAGCCATACATACAGCCTATTTTAAAGTCAATATGCATAATATTTGAGAAGTTAATACTCAAATAAATAGTGTACTTACTTGAGTTGATAGGTGTTGCACAATATCAGATTTCACTGATTTCACAAAATAAATAAATAAACATCTTTTACATAATTTTCAACATTTCTCTTCCTTGTATTCCCATCACAAATCAACCCCTCGACTTACAAAAATGACTTAAGGCCTTTTCTTAAAAATTTAACCGAATAAACCCCACCACTTAACCTTATTTAAATTACTAAACACAAATATTAAATATATAAATCATACTTACATATCAAAAATACTTATATGAAATACATATATAATATATGTAAAGTGTAAACTACAATTAGAGTTGCAATGAATTGACAAAAGCTCAAGCATGACTTAACAATATTAGGCCAAGTTCAAACTCGTTTCAAGTGCTCAAGGAACGGCTTGAACTCTATTCAATAAAGATATAAGCTCGATTCAAAAGCTTTTAAATTACTTGAAAATATTTATCAAATGTATTTGATAAATCATAAATCAAGCTTGGCTGATATAGCTCAAAAATATTCGTGGGATATGTTCGATAAAGCAAGTTTGATTCAAGTTCGGCACAAAAAAAAAATAAAACATACATCATAGATCATACTGGAAAGCTTGATAAGATTTTAGGTCAAATAATTATAAGCTAAAGTTCAACTTGTTATATGTTTCGTGTTTATTTTTGTATCCAAATAGTTCAATAAAAGCCCAAGCCTTAAGGCCGTAATCTAATGGGTAACCGTAGCTTTCTAATGTGACTGGTCAGGTTATTAGTACAAAAGTTGACCACGTATGCTGAATGTTTGTAACTTGTAAGACTATATTTGCCGGTTTGAACGCGACTGCCACAAACATCCAGTATTGACTATTGCAGAAACGCCCATAAAAATAAAACCCCTAATATTTGAGGATATATCTAATAGTTATTTAAAATACCAATCTTTAATTAACTTACGGCAATTGTGATCTTGCATCTTTTTCTTTAATTATATTTTCTAGAATATATGACTGCTGTAAATTTCTTTTTGTTTTACTTCTTTACCTTAAATGTACAAAACGACTTCAAAGTTATATGTACACTAATAGCTAGGTCTCTAGGTGTACTAAAAAATATTTAAATCCAAAATACAAAATTATTCACAATTTCCGGATATCGGATATGTATTCAGGTTATGATTTTACAAAACTGCCCAAATAGATTAAACACGGGTACCTTCATATATGATTCTTATGACTACTAATTCTCAGGGTAAAGGTGCAAAAGAGCCGAGCCAAGCCCGAGCATGACTAGGCTCGAGCTCGGCTCGTTTAAAATGTTTGGGGCTCGAGTTCGGCTCCTTTTGAGTCTTATGCCATAGAGCTGGAGATCAACTTGTACAGATTTATACAGACTCTCAGCTCGTATACAATATACAATTCTTTAAAATGGTATTTTACTAAATAATTACTTATTTTAATATATAAAAATAGAAATAAGCTTTTTATTATATATATGTAGGGTCGTTTAGGCTCAGAAGCCTAATAGCTTAGACTATATTTGGCGTATTAGTGGAAAAGCTAGTTGTTAGCTAAATGCTAGCTTTTTATTTAATGGTATTTTACTAAATAATTACTTATTTTAAGATATAAAAATAGAAATAAGTTTTTTATTATATATATGTAGGGTCGTTTAGGCTCACAAGCCTAATAACTTAGAATATATTTGGCGTATTAGTTGAAAAGCTAGTTGTTAGCTAAAAAGCTAGCTATTAAATAAAAAACTAGCTGATAGTTGAAAACTGACTGATAAAAAATAACGTTTGATAAAACTAGCTGAAATATATGAAATTACATAAAAGGATATGTAAGAGTATGTATTTTTATAATTAATTAAAGGGTGTAATTATTATTAAAAAAAAAAAAAAAAAAAAAAAAAAAAAAAAAAAAAAAAAAAAACCCTCTTAAAAAGCTAGTCTATTTTTTAGCTTACCAAACACGACAACATAAAAAAACTCGAAAAATAAATTAGCTTATCAGCTAGCTCTGGCACGCCAAACACAAGCTTGAACTTGTTTAATAAAGAAGCCTATATTAAGCTCGAGCTTATTTAAAATCAATCTCAAGTCAGAACTTTTTTAAGAATAGGTCACCATACTTGATGGCATTTCTTGTCAAGTTTTTGGAATTTTTTGAAACATAGGTAAAATGTAAAAACACGCATGAGTATTGAGTAGGCACAAAAAGGTTCCATTCCAATTCCATTCAACTCAATCAACCACAATTGAGTTATCTCAATTCCAAATCCCTGTACGTTTTTCCAAATTTGCAAAACTAAGAAAATATGCCGTGGCACTTGGCTTTGGCTTTGGATTCATAAAGAAAAAGAAAAAGAAAAAGATTGCTAAAAATACTCAACAAGGTTAAAATCCAACCATATAAACTCGCCCGGGTGTTTTATCTTTCGTTATTTTGAACTGAAAATGGTTTCTTCTTTTTCTTCTTAATACATGGTCTCCACTCAAACAAGACCCCTCTGTTTAAAAACCTCAAGCATAGCAGCTCCAATCTTTGCTGGTGATTCCACCACTGTCACACCCGCTTCCCTTAGGGTCCTGATTTTGTCTTGTGCTGTACCCTTTCCACCTGATACTATGGCTGCAAATTCAAACCAAACCTTAATTATTAAGTTAATCAATAATCATCCCACACACCAAAAATAATAATAATAATAATAACTTTATTTATCGTTGTTGCAAGGGCATTCTCGTCTTTTACACAGATGAGAGATGTCCATGTTCCATTTTTAATTTATTAGATGGGACTAAGAACTACAACTTTTGTCCCACTGACATTGGTCTTAGTCCTTTTCCAGTTCTCATGACCAAACACAGTACAACTTGTTCTGTCATGTCATGTCAGTAAAAACTAGACTGACGTGACAGGTGGCAAAAGAATACCTCCAGCATGGCCCATGCGTCGCCCAGGTGGAGCAGTAAGTCCAGCAATAAACCCAACAATAGGCTTGTCAGTCCCGCTTTCCTGTTTCCAAATTTTTTTTTTTTTTAAAATGTAATTATGAGAAACTTATATTATTTAATAGAAATATATAATTGATCTCATTCTGATATTAAAGTAAATATCTAACCTTTATGAGGGCAGCAGCATCTTCTTCTGCAGTACCACCTATCTCACCAATCAGAATGATACCTGAATTGCCAACCAACCAAATGAAGTTTTAAAACTTTGTAACAAAATAAATTATAATTGTATGACCAAATGAATTCAATTATTATAAACAAGTTACTTAAAAGGGAGACTCCTTTTGACCAAACAAGTACTATAACTATACCATGTAAAAAATTTAGCCCTATTTTTTGAAAGTATTTTCCTGAGTGCAACTCTTAACGATTAAGCATCATTAGAAAACAATAATTGATGTTAACTCTATTTGACATAAAACTAAAATGAGGCATCTAAATATATGTTTATTAACCATGCTAAATTCTTTCTTCACCAATATGCTTCTCCATATTATTGAGACACTTCAAAAGTCAATAAAAGTTATTCGGACATCTTATTTATGGAAATACAAGAAAATTATAACCCTCCAGTCACCCATAAATATATTTTGAGGTCAAGATAACCAGTCCCAAGACATATAATTGATAGTAACTCAACTTTTTTTTTTTTTTTAAATCATACTTTTGGAATACACATGGAAAAACTAAAGACTGCTAAAGCTGATGTTAAACAGAGCATTACTTCATATTTGGAAAGTATCATGTTTAACCTCAGGAAGAAAGTAACACAGACATAGAGTTGTGCTTTAACCTAACACAGCAATCATTAACAGTTACCAAAAAACTTAAAAACTAAGTAACAAATTTTTTATGATATTCATGTTGGAAACACAATAATTATCCACACATCAAAATGAGATGCAATTACCCAAATTTAAAAACCCTAACCAAATATCAAATTCATTTGAAAACTTGAGTTACCTTCTGTCTGAGGATCAGCAATGAATTTTCTCATGCAGTCAACAAAATTGGTCCCATTAAAAGGATCCCCACCAATACCTACACATGTGGATTGACCTAGCCCTACAGCAGTAGTTTGGTATACCTGTAACAAAAAGAAGAAACAAATCATTCAAAAAGTTGCATAGAATCATAATGTTTTCCAAATGCAAAATAAGCAATTAATCTTAAACCAATCATAAAATAAGTTAAGAAGAAATCAAGAATATCTCACCGCTTCATAAGTTAGTGTGCCAGATCGAGATACAATACCAATGCGCCCTGGTTTATGAATGTAACCAGGCATAATTCCGATCTTGCATTCTCCAGGCTTAATGATACCAGGGCAATTTGGTCCAATCAGCCGAGTTTTTGACTGCTTAAGTAGAGCAGCCTTTACACGAACCTATATGCATATGATTGATTACAAGGGACAGATAGTCAATAACATTCTCTTACATTGAAAGCACAAGTAGCCAAGATATTGATGAAAAATGCAGGTTACCATGTCATGTTGTGGAATTCCTTCTGTAATGCAAACAATCAAATCCAGTTCAGCCTCTAATGCTTCCATGATTGCTGCTGCAGCAAATGGTGGAGGCACATAAATTACAGATGCATTAGCCTTGGTTTCAGCTTTTGCATCTGCAACTGAGTTGAAAACAGGGAGCCCTAAATGCTCTGTTCCACCCTTCTTTGGGGTAACTCCACCAACCTACACAAGTCAAGAACAAGGTTCAAAATAAACGAAAAGCACTTTCAGAGCTACATGTTGAAATTATTTTTATACATTTGTTAGATCATTATGTTCACATTTTCACTTCTAATCCAAAATTTATCTCAATGTCATTGCTAAGCGTTACAAAGTATCGGTAGGCTTATTGTTCTAAACGTTTTCTCTAATTTGGCATATTACTTGTCAGTCAAACATTCTTATTAAATTGTGTCCAGACTCCAGAGTGTCATTTTCGTAATTAACAATACAAAATCAAACAATCATTTTACAGATCACCAGACAAATAAAACCCTAGATCCGCCCACAAACACCTAACGAAATCATGTCGCGATCAAAAACGTTAACGTACGGTAAATCAGATCACGTATATACAGTCAGTGGTAGAAACGTATAATTTTACCATCTTAGTGCCGTATTCGATGGCTTGCTCGGTGTGGAAGGTGCCATTTTTGCCTGTAATTCCTTGACAGATGACGCGGGTGTTCTTGTCGACGAAAACGGCCGGAGGTGGAGGAGCTGTCGCGAATGAACGCGCTTGAGAGATCGAGTTCGACGATGATGAAGGAGATGTACGAGAGGTGAGTTTTGAAGAGAGATTAGCGATGAATCTAGTGGCTTGTCGAGACATATTGGCTGCAGTTCCAAATCTCTCGTCTGCAAAGACCTTACGGAGAGAGACGACAATGATATGAGGGAATAAGCAAAGCAGCCAGGAAGGGCACAATATTGGGAAAAATATACTATTCGGGTCGGGTTGGACCGGGTCAATATTTGACTTTTTGTATTTGTATTATTTTGAATGTGAATAAAAGAGTTTCACGAAATAATGCAAATACTATAAAAACCATAATCTTTTCATGTGTAATTGGAAAAAAATCCAATAATTTCTCTTTTTTTTGGCTTTGGACACAATTTTACGCAAATTTATTTGTAACGTCTGATTCCTGGTACGCATTTAATTATAATTTATTCATTTTTGTACAGCATTCGACGAGTTTGGAGCCCCAAAATCATGCATTTTTGTAGAAAAGATGCAAGATTTTAAGTAACCTACTCGACAAGTTGAAAGTCTCAACTCGACGAGTAGGGCTGCCAGAATGAAACCCTAATTTCGGAGTTTTACACCTAATTTAAGCATCATAATCCCCACATGTTGGCCTCATTTCCAGCCTCCAAGTCCCAAACCCTAGATTCAGAAACCCTAATGCATTTGTGAGCTTGTAAGCCATTTTTTAGTGAAACTTTGTGTGTTTTGAAGCTTGTGAAGGAAGGAGAAGCTTGGGGATTCAAGAAGAAGCTAGTAGATCCAGAGACTCCATTTCATTCTCATCATTTTCTGGTAAGCAAGTCTCAAACTTGCTTAGTAACTTCTTAGATCTATCATTTATCATTTTATTGGGTTTTGGTCCAGCTTAATCTTTCGGATATGGACGTCCCAAGTGAGTAAACCATCATATTTGGAATCATGGAGGGCTTTTATGGCATAAAGGTGCAAACTTTATGGCCATTGAAGCCCCATGCAAGCTATAGGATGCCATTTTGGCCTTTTAAGCTCCAAAAGGCCATGCATTGAGAGAAAGGTGGAAACTTTACACGTTATTATAGTGTCTAGGGTCCAGATCTCAATTCACATGCCTTGGTTTAGAGTATTGATGGTTTTATGATCAAGATCTAGGTTCTAAAGAGTTAGGATTTGAGCTAAACTCGTTAAGTGAGGGGTATTAACGGGTAAAGTTGGAAACTTTACCCTTAAAAGGATATTTTCAGTGTATATGAGAAGCATGAAGCTTAGATTTGAAGAGTAGGGGCTTAATCCATTAAGATGGCCCAAACAGACTGAGGAACTCGTCGAGTTCATAGAGGAACTCGACAAGATGAATCGATTTGTCCCGATTCTGAATAGGGTAGAACTCGACGAGACTGAGGAGGGACTCGACGAGTTGACTCGCTTTATCACGACTACGAGTAGCAAGGGAACTCGGCGAGTCAGGGGATGACTCGACGAGTTAGATCGCGATTTCAGGGTTTCTGATTTACGGAACTCGGCGAGTTGATGGGTTAACTCGGCGAGTCGAGTCAACCCACAATGCTGACTTTGACCAGGCGTAAAATGGTCATTTTACCCTAAGCATGATTATTGGATGTTGACTAAGTGTTATTGTGATAATGATAGTTGGGGAGTCGTTGGAGCAGCTGTTAGAGATTCCTCACCGTGAGATTTCACAGTCAACTTTGTGAGGTGAGTTTTCCTCCAGTAGGAACGAGTCGAAGGCACCAATGTCGGCCCGTTTATGTATGTTAGTATATGTCGGACTAAGGTCTGATGTCGGGTTGTGCCCAATGTAGGTTTATATGTTTCCGGACTTCAGTCTGATGCCGAGGCAAGCCCGAGGAATGTTTGTATGTGTGATGTCTTTGTGATTCTTGCATGTGCTTGTTAGAATGTTTCCAATAAAACACCCAAATTTCTAAATCAAGTTTCGGTGTACGGAAAACTATGTTATAATACAATGAAAGTATGTTAATATTGTCATGATGTGTTTTACTAAGAACAATTTTAATGTGGTAGTACAAAGCTCTAAGGCCATATAAGTATTCTTTTCTAGCTCTTAAAAACTTTTTGGAATGGTTTTAAAGGAGACATTGAAAAGTATGTGTTATAGTTCTTTAATACGGAGTGTTAAGGAAACAAGATAATTCTTGTTTAGACTTATAACAAATTTGATGTCATTTGCCAGGTTATGATGATCCTTGTTATGTAGTAATGCGGATAACACACGAAACCAAAAGCACACAAAGACACAATTTATGTGGTTCGGTCAAGGTGACATACGTTCACGGGTAGGATGACAATATTTTTTATTCATAATGTTCTTAACACAACGATTACAAGTATAAAAGAAGTGTGACATTCAAGTTTTTGGTAAGTTTCTCTTTTAGTCCTTAATGTTAATTCTTTTCAATTTGGTCCTTTGGTTAGTACGCTGAGCGTACTAGCCATCCTGATGATCGCGAGTCTTAACCACATACGTAGGGCGTACGTGAGGCTGAGGCAAACCCTAATTTTTATGGTTTGTACCCTATATAAACCTCATTATAGCCTCATTTAGACGTGTTTAACCATCATCGACCTCTCCTAGTCCCAGAAAACGAAACCTTAGAGTGATTTGGTGAGTTTTGAGCTTAAAGAGTGTTTGTTGGTGGTTTGTGAAGAGAATAAGAAGAGGAACACTTTAGGGGATTGATTGAGCTTGTGGATCCAAGATCACCTCCATATATGTAAGCTTTTTTAGGTAAAAAGCTTACATCTTTATGCTCTTATATGTTAGATCTAGTTCATGGAGAATTTTGTGCACTGTTGTTGTCAACTTTACATGATAAATCGCCTTTAGGGACCAGATATTTGAGTTTGGAGAAAAGGCTTAACCAATTAAGTTCTTAATGGAGTTGCATGGCACACTAGGGGTTACGTTGGGCGTACCCAACTGGTACGCTACGCGTACTAGCCCCAGAAGGAGTACGCTAAGCGTACGAGCTGAGTACGCCCTTCGTACTCAGCAGATGGGCTTTGGGCTTTACGTTCTCGGTATTAGGCCAATGTTTGGGATTCCATTTCTTGGGCCTTGTTGGTCCATCAAATTTTTGTGTTATACTTAGAGTATCATGTTAGGGTTCCTTGGATTTTAGGCCCGTGATGGGTTTTGGGCCCAATTTGGAAGATTGGGCCATAATTGGGCCTTGGGTTGCCTAGTAGAATTTGGGCCAACTTAGTAGTTAGATTGGACCTTGATTTTGGTCCAAGTTAGATAGAAGGGTAAAATGGTCTTTTGACCTGGTTATGGGCCCAATAGATTAGACTTTTGGTTATGGGTTGAGTTCCAATTAATAATTGGATGTTACTGATATTGATAGCGCGGGAATTTTCCAGACCAGCATCCAGAGATTCTTTAGAGAGATTCAACAGCTAAAGGTGAACTTCCTCACTGTGTTTAGCGGTTCGAAGGTACCAATGTTCGCCCATGGTTTGTTATGTTAGGGATGCTAGATGTCTGCGTAACTCTTGCATAGGTTATGTGTTTGCATGTTTACCGAGTGGGGCCCGATGTCGGAATTAATGAAAGTAATACAATACATCCTTCTATTCATAAACAAGAATCCAGGTTCAGATCTAGTTACTAAACTATCTGAACCCACTACCAGAAACACTAAAGGGACAGTTTGATACACACAGATATACTAACATAAGTTGAGAACATAACAAGAGCTGACCTAACTCGACAAGGTATTTTCAAGTATGCAAAACCTGTGAACTCACCAACATTATGCTAACCTTTCAAAAATCACATGTGTTCCTATGTCACCAATGGAGAAAGAAGATCTTTCAGCTAAAATTTATGAAACGAATTGCAATCTACCGAAGAGTATGGTTGCCAAGACAAAACTCAACGTAACAAAACTAAAGTTTCTTGTAAGTTATTAATTGTTGAATGGAAGTGATATCTATGTCATGAATGACAGGGAGATCCGTATATGTGAACCAACATTCTAACATCGTGCCGCTCGGGGTGTGACATGCACGTATCCTTAAGAGTTAAGGAAATTATGCATGTACAATTGAGTTGTAACCTAAAAGTTTTACCAGGATTAATGGGTTATGGGTAAAAACTGCAGGCACTGTCAACCATTTATGACTATATAATTATAGTCGGTAACATCATTCAAAGGGTAATTGGAGATGCCACTAAAACTTCTTCATGGCTAAATTGGTGGATTAGTGATAAACCTTCGACGGAAAGGTTTTCTCGAGTACATACTTTAGAAACAAATAAACAATGTACAATTAGGAAGCAGTGGGATAGAGTTTCATGGGAGTGGGATTTGTAACGTCTGGTTCCTGGTACACATTTAGATAATAATTTATTCATTTTTATTAAGCAACTCGACAAGTTGGTAGCCCCAAACTCGTCAAGTAGAGGCTAGAAATGGATGCGGGTTTTAAGAAATCCATTCGACGAGTTGAGAGCCCTCAACTCGACGAGTAGGGTTGCTAGAATGAAACCCTAATTTCGAGGTTTTTCACCCTATTTAAGTATCCTAATCCCCACTTGCTTGCTTCATTTCCAGCCTCCAAGTCCCAAACCCTGATCCACGAAACCCTAGTGCCTTGTATGAGCTTGTGAGTTGTTTTTGAGTGAATATTGTGTGCTTTGAAGCTTGTTAAAGAAGGAGGAGCTTGGGATTCAAAAGGAAGCCAGTAGATCTAGAAACAACATCTCATCATCTTCATTTTCTGGTAAGCAAGTCTTAGACTTGCTTGATAGCTTGTTAGATCTCCTTTTTATCATTTTATGGGGTTGTTGGTCAAAGAAACATGATCTTTGGGGCAAGGACGTCCTAAGGGGTATACCTTCATATCTATGACCTTAAGGGGCTCACATGGCATAAAGGTGCAAACTTCATGGCCATGGAAGCACCATGCGAGCTATAAGTTTTCATTCTAGCCTTTTAAGCTCCAAAAGGTCATGCATGGGGGGAAAGTTAGGAACTTTATGTGTTATTGTAGTGCTTAGAGTCTAAATATCAAAGAATAGGCCTTAGTTTGGAGTATGGATGGCTTGTGGACCAATATCTAGGTCCTTAAAGGTTAGGGGCTAAGCTAAGCCCACAAAGTAGAAGTATTAACAGGTAAAGTTGGAAATTTTACCCTTAAAAGGATGTTTTCGGTGTGCATTAGAGGGAAGAAGCTTAGATCTAAAGAGTAGAGGCTTAATCCATTAAGAAAGCCCAAACAGACTGAGGAAGTCATCGAGTCCATAGAGGAACTCGACGAGTTAGGTCGTGATTTCAGGAATTCTAAATTATAGAACTCGGCGAGTTGATAGGTCAACTCGGCGAGTTGAGTCAACCCAGAACATTGACTTTGACGAAGAATGCTGACTTTGACCAAGGGTAAAGTAGTCATTTTACCCTAAGAAATATTTTGGATATTGACCATGTGTTATTGTGATGATGTTAGCTGGGAAGTCGTGGAAGCAGCCGATAGAGATTTCCTTACCGAGAGATTCGACAACCAGCTTGTGAGGTGAGTTCCTCTAGTAGGAACGGGTCGAAGGCACCAATGTCGGCCTGTTTATGTATGTTAGCTTATGTCGGACTTAGGTCCGATGACGAGGTTAGCCCAATGTAGATTATATGTTTCCGGACTTCGGTTCGATGTCGGGGAAAGCCCTGGGAATGTTTGAATGTTTGTTGTCTTCGTGATTCTTGCATGTGTTTATTTATGTGTTCCGAACTTTAGTTCGATGACGGGTCAAGCCCGAGGAATGTTTAGCTTATATGTTATGTTTATATGGACCGGGCTTCGGTCCGATGTCGAGGCAAGCCCGAGGAGATGTTTATATGTTCATGCTATGTGTTTATGTTATATGTTTGTTGATATGTTATATGTATACCATACTTTGGTCCGATGTCGGGCGGGTCCCGATGCCAGATGCGATCTGATGCCGGACGGGACCCTATGTAGCAGGGAGGGGCCCACGATATGTTGATATGTGATTATGTGATTATGTGATATGTGTATGGTATGTGGTAGTTTGGGAGACTCACTAAGCTTCATGCTTACAGTTTTCATTTTGGTCTCAGGTACTTCCGCTAGCAAGGGGAAGAGCTCAGGATGACAACATGGCACACACCACAATTTTTAGCATGTGATGATTTACTCTGATATTAGACACGTGATTTTGATACACTGACAAATGTTATGATATTTATGAGATATACGACTTATGGTTTTTATATGATAAATGATATTTATGGTTTTGTTAGTGATTTAAGACGAAAATTTTGGATCGTATTTTTGGGATGTTTCAGGATTGGTCTAGACCGATTATGGTAGGCCGTAGGCATCTTGTTAGACCACGTGCAACAACTGTAGGTTTTGATATTTGAATGTGAAATTTTGTCTTCTAAAGATGTATGTGTTTGGAATTCGGGAGGTGCGCAACAGTTTATGATATCTGTAACGACCCAAAAATCACGACTAACAATTTCTTTTAGAACATTACTAAAACCATATTTATAAAACCATATCATAAGTCATAACATAAATTCGTAGTATCAATTCAAAACATGTTCTTATTATCAGAGTAAAACATCCCAGGCTGACTAACTATGGTGTGTGTCATGCGATCATCCCGAGCTCTTCCCTCTGCTACTGGAAGTACCTGAAACCAAAACTGAAAACTGTAAGCACGAAACTTAGTGAGTTCCCCAACCTACCACATACCATACACATAACTGCATGCTACAAATATTGGGCCTCGCCCGCTACAACAGGCCCCGCATGGCTTCGAGCCCCGCTCGGTGTACAAATATGCTTTTCTTAGGCCCCACCTGTCTTTGGGCCCCGCCCGCTAAACTGTAATACCCTGTTTATTTATTTGATAAATAAATAAATTAATGAACGAATAGTAGCCCTAAAATAAATAGTTATATATCAAAGGATGGTCTTGAAGGGCTAATTGTCATAATTTAAGAAGTTGGGGGTTAAAAGTGTAAGTTCTGGATTTAATTTGAAAAGGAATTCAGAAGTTAGGGTGCGTTGGGTAATTAATGGACTTAAATTGCTAAGATTTGAAGGCTTAAGGGTTTATTGGTAATTTAGGGATCTATTATGAAAAAAATTTATGAGATCAAGGCTTAAAATGTAAATTTTGGAGTTAGTTTGTAAAGATTTCTGAAGGCAAGGGTAAAAGTGTAAATTATGAACTTATTTTGAAAGAAAAGAAGGAAGGAGGGATCGATTATGTTAATATGGGAATGTGTTTTAAGGCACCGGGTATTTAGTCATTGCATAACCCTAACCCTAGAGGGTATCACCAGCCGTCACCCTCCTTATGTCTTCCCTTCCCAGCCGCTACCTTCCCTTCTCCTATGCTCCGGCGTCGCCACCACTGTATCAAGGTCGCTAGCCGCCGAGCCAAGTGCAGCCGTCGCCTTTGCGTTGCGAATGAAGATGAAGATCAACGGAGGCGTTGTGTAGTCGGTCGTGGAGAGGGTCGAGTCACAGTCGACATGCAGTTGTGGTTGTTGCTGCTGGATTACTCGCTCACCGCCGGTCACCGTGGCCTTTTCTTGCCGAGGAAACAAGCCATGGAGGAGCCGCTGCCCTCGGTTGAAGTCGCTGCCACTATTCCTTCTCCTTCATCCTTTTCTGTCGTTGTTCACAGCCACACCCGGCTGTTGCCGGCGCTGTTCCAGTCGTTGCCTTCCCCGAGCACCACTTTCTAGCCATCATGTCACCGCCGCTGCTGCCTAGCGGCTGATGAAGAGAAAGGTTGCTGCTTCGCCGTGATTCAGTTGTCGAGATCGCAACCCCAACCGCCATCCCCACTGTTTTGTGGTTGTTGAAGTCGATAAGCTGCTGCCGCCTCTATTCGCCGCCTTCCTGTCGCCACCAGCCACCGTGGAAGGTGGCTGTATGCGTGTGCTTCTATGTGTTTAGGTGTGTGCTAGCTTGTTGTGTTTTAGTGTGTGATGTATGTAGCTCTGTTGGCCAGAAAATTGAGAAAGGGCCATCGCCACCACCGTGAGGTGGTGGCTGTCGCCTTGAAACACCATGTGTCGTAGTGATTTTGTGTGTTTATTTCGATTATTAGCCTTGTAAAATGTAATATGAGATTTTAATAATAAAAGGAATTGAAAACCACCACCTTAGGGTGGTGGCTGCCGCCTCCTGCCGCCACCGGCCGCCGTGTCGGGTGGCGGTGTGCTTGTCTTGTGATTTGACTCGTTTGGGAATGCTTGAAACCCTAATGGGCCCAAAGAAGCTCAAATGGGCCCAATGAAGCTTAATGGACTCCAATGGACCCTAATAAAACCCTAATGGGCTTAATGGTATTCTAGTGGGCTTAATAGGCCCAATAAAGCCCTAATTGACCTAAAAACCCAACAAATTAATTAATGGACTAGTATTGGGTTGGAAACTCTAATTAGGGTTTGGAAAACCCTAATGCCATGAAACCCTAATTTGGGGGAATTAATCGGGACACACAAGAATTATTTAATAACTTGAGATATTAAATAATAAACTTTGGCAAAGATTAATCTAAGCGATAATGGACTTAATGGATTAAGTCCTTAACGGGTTAAGTAGGAAACTTAACCCTAATCATCATTTTATGTGAAACCCTAATCTCATTTGGGTTTATTATTGGGCCTTGATGATCGAGTTATTAATGGGCCATCATAAGTCAAGCAATTGGACTAGAATAAGTTAATGGACCTAGGGTAAGGCCCATGTAAGGGGCTTGGGCCCAATTTGGAAAATTGGGCCATAGATGGGCCATAGTTTGGGCTTTAATGATTATATGATGTTGGGCCTTAGAATGAGACCATGTATAGGCCTAGGCCCAATTTGGAAAATTAGGCCATGTGTTTGGCTTTGATTCCTAATTGACTTTGGGCCTGTGGATTGGGCCTTGGGCTTGAATAAGCCAAGCTAGGGGTAATGTAGTAATCACCCAAAGAATGTACTTATGGTTATGTAGTGGGATCCAATTATTAATTGGGTGTTATTTTGGTGTTGACAGTTCGGGAATCTGTCAGCCAGCAGCTGGGGTCGAGTCTGCGGGACTTCAGCAGGGCGGGATTGTGTCTACGAGACTTCAGCAGTGTGAGGTGAGTTACCTTCCAGTAGCGGTGGGTCTACGGCCACAATGCCAGCCCACCAGTAGGAATTGTATGATAGATGTCTGTCTCTGTGATATTCATCTAGGGTTGCTGCTACCTGTGATATGTTATTGTGCTAGTATGATATGATGTTATGTGCTAGTGACAGTAGGGGGAGATAGTCCCCCAGAATACTGGTCGATAGGGCCGAAGGGGCGGTCATGCCCAGCCATGCTAGATAAATTATGTGATATATGTGTTATGTGGTAGTAGTAGTAGGGGGTGAAATAGTCCCCAGTATCCGGTCGAGAGGACCGAAGGGGAGGCCGGCTCCCAGATATGCTAGTCAGTATCCGGTCGAGAGGACCGAAGGGGAGGCCAGCTCCCATACATGCTAGTCAGTATCCGGTCGAGAGGACCGAAGGGGAGACCAGCACCCAGATATGCTAGTCAGTATCCGGTCGAGAGGACCGAAGGGGATGCCAGCTCCCAGATAGACTAGTCTGTATCCGGTCGAGAGGACCGAAGGGGTAGGTCGGACACCCAGATATGCCTGACAATATATGTATGTTATGTGATTGTATGGTATGCGGTATGATGGGGGAACTCACTAAGCTCCGTGCTTACGGTTTTCTGTTTTGGTTTCAAGTACTTTGTTATCAAAGGGAAGGAGCTGGCTCAATCGCAGCGCATCACACTATGGTTTTCCGCACATGAGATCTTTGGGATTACACTCTGATATTGTTTTATGATAACATGTTTGATTATTTCTACTTTGGTTTTGACATGACATGATATTACAAATGTTTTATTACACTGTTGGTTTTATAATGACGTATTTAAAAAATGAAATTTTTGGCCTGTATTTTTGGGATGTTACATAAACATATACAAACATCTAACATATTGCATAACACATAACTATAACTACTCTACTGCATTCCTGTACTAAGGCCTCGCCTGTCTTGGGCCCCGCCCCTGTCCTGCTACTGATGAGTCAGGGAACTCCGTCCACACTCCTGCTAGCAGTGAGATACGGGCCCAACCCACACTCGCTCCGTTCCTAACCTGGGCCTCGCCCCTGCTCAGCTACTGATAAGATATGGAACCCCATCCATACTCTGCTAATAGTGAGATACGGGACCTCGCCCATACTCACCTCCCTACCAGGCACATACAAGTATCACACAGACAACAAGTATATTCTATCATGCAAACCATTCCTTGGGCACCCGCCCGACATTGGACCTTGGTCCTGAATATCATATTGGCAAACAGTGCCTAGGGCTAACCCCCGGTTCTTCCTACTCATAACTACATGGGTCGGCATTGTGGTCGTAGACCCATTCACACAAAGGGAAACTCACATGCACTTCTGACTCTGATGATAACCCTCTGGCTGCTATTCGACAACTCTCTGAACCGCTGCTCCACTAGCTCCCCGAGCTACCAATACCAATAATAACAATTAGCCTAACCGTCCTCCCGAAGTCAACTAGGTCAACTCTGGTCAAGGTCCTTCTCAAGGTCAAAGTCAACGGTTAGAGTCAACATCCAGTTGACTCGAATCGCCGAGTTGTTCTACCAACTCGTCAAGTCCATACTCCTCAAATCTCAAAACAACCTCGACTCTACTCGTCAAGTCTAGCAACAACTCGGCGGGTTCTCCTTCAACTAAACATTCGGGACCATCTTCAACCGACTGGCCGAGTTGTTCTACAACTCGTCGAGTCCATCTTCATAAGCTAAGGAGATTGCCTTGGACTCTTCGCGTTCCCCCTTGAACTCGTCGAGTACTATGATCTTCATGTCCATTACGAACCCAGTTTGGTTGAATCCTTTACTAACTCCACCCACTGATCCGAATCATAAACAGGAGGGTTTGGGTTTGCGACCCGACTCGTCGAGTCCAAGAACTAACTCGTCGAGTCCACCTTGTGACACCTTTATTCTGTCGATCACAGTCCATTCCAACACCTTCAACTCATAGATCTGGACTTCTAATGCTAGCTTTGCACGTAAAGTTGCTAACTTTGCGTGCATGCAAGGTGTTATGAGGCTATAACACTTAATCCAAGCTTCAAAGAAGGCCTAGGTCATGAAATGAAGCCATGGATGGATAAAGTTGCCCCCTCAAAGCTTCTAAAGCTCAGAAATGCATAGATCTTAAGTCCTTTTCGTCCTCAATGGCTCAATACTCGGATTGACCTTGGAAATGGTCCAAATGTGACCAAATATATGCTAGAAAGGGGATCTAAATGATTAACAACCAAGGTATAAGCTTTTTACCTCTAAATGGTTTGAAATGTCACCCCAACTCTGGATCTATAACTTCTTCTTGCACCACCAAGGTCCTTTTTCCTTATCCAAGCTTTAATTCACTCTCAAGGCAAGAACTAGCTCAACAATGGAGTTGGGTGGCTAGGGTTTCGAGTTCTGGACAATAAGGGCCGCAAATGAGCCATGGGGAAGAGAATAAGATGCTTAAATAGAGTACCAAGTCCCGGAATTAGGGTTTCCTAACCCATACCTGACTCGCCGAGTCCACTCTCCGACTCGTCGAGTCGGTCACTTAACCTTGCACACAGATCCCGCTTCGACTCATCGAGTTCTTCCTTGGACTCGGCGAGTTGACCCCCTTTTGACTTAGGGTTTCCTTTCTTTTCTTGGTCTTTCTGATTCTGGGTGTTACAATTGATGGGTTTTGGTCATAAGACATCCTATGTGCTTATACAAACCCTAAAGCTTGGATCTAGGTTTCTCTATTGTACATACTTTGAATCCAAGACTTTGAACCCTAATTCTAGCATATGGAAATCGAAATTCACATGTAATTAGGTTTAAGAACATACCTTGATTGTTATATAGCAATAACAATCCAATTCCTCCTTGAATTGACATTGGAAAGCTGAGAGTCACAAGTGTCACTCCTCTAATGGCTTACAAACACCATAAGCAAGTGGAGAAAGTATAAAGAGAGAGGAAGGAGGTTAGAATTCGTCCTTAGGACTTCTTGGGAAGGGTTAGACGAATTCCTAAGCCCTAGGGGGTTTATATAGGTGTAAAGATTAAGGTTTTAGTCCTTATCCTTATCTAGTTGCTTGTCCACCAAGCAACCATAAGATAAGTCCTAGAAACCCTTATCCTAGTCGAATTCTAAGGGATTTACACCTCAAATTCGTTCACCATATATATAAGATAATCCTTACCTTATTTTGTAACTATCACATAATTACAATTCAGCCCCTCTAGTTTAATTAATTACACTTGATCACAAAATTAATTCTTAATTAATTATTGACCAATATTAATTAAACAAATATGATTTCTCCTTTAATATATTATTCTTATAACATATTAATAAATCATAATAACCTCTCTCTCTCTCTTTATTTATTTCTCCAATCAAGTTGTTTTGGTGAAGGCAACCCAAAAGGACCATGCACCATCGGGTCAAGTACATACCAAAATAGTTATGGACTTAGACACTAATCCAACAACAATATCTTAAGTGCATAGGCAAATCGATGATATGTCTTCCTGAAGGGAGTGTAGCTACCAGATTGAATAAATACATTTTTATGAAACTTAATATACATAACCAATGAATCTGATTGAAAAGATGCCTTAATCGGATAAATCTTGATTAAAAAGGATTGAATATTCCTTCTGTTGTTTGTAACTCGAAAATTAAAGACAATATGTACCTTTTCCTTTCTTGACAAGTGGTGATCGACTTATGGAGATTAATAGGGAGATGGTGTGACATTACCATTCCTTTGTTTTTAAAGATTGAAGACGTCTTTCACTGGATTGACTTAATCCCTCGTTCCAACATGAAGCAAGCAACCTTGGATGCTATCATCACGGTTATGTGGTGGCTGATGTGGAATTTTCGAAAATGAATTTTATTCGGTGACCGGTTTGTTAGAAAGAATTCGTTGTTTGATAGATTGGTGGATCATTCCTATACGTGGTTTGTGAACTTGAATAGACATATTAGCATCCGTAGAGTTTCATGGATTTTAAATTCTCTTTTTCCTATTCCTATGTAATTCTTTGATAATTTCTTGTTAGCTGTTTGCTAATTGTCTTTTTATAAAACCTTTTAGCTATTTGAGAAAAAAAAAGATAGTGCCAGTGGGAAAGACAGACGAGTATCTAATTTTATGCCTTAAGTCCAAAAATTGAGGATATGTCGAAAAAATAGGTTTGATCATGTGTGTAGGGAAAGTGAGGGTTGTCTAATAGAGCTTTTAACCAAGGCAATGACAAAAAATGATATATTTTGAAACCATATAGATGGTGGGAATAAACTTAGACTAGAATTGCAAACTGAAATAAATCTCAAAAATCTTTTTTAAATTTACCCTATTCTTTATAATTTAGTCAATTTCAACAAAAATAAATAAATCATATCATACATCAAAGGAACAATATATTTAATAGTTAAAATATAAATATATCAAAATTTAATAACTTAAATAAAGTTACAAAATAATTAGTATCACCGATCTCACATTTGAGAAATAATTTTAAAATTAAAATACTGTATTCAATATATAAAATAAATAATTAAATATTACTTTTTATATAGAAACTATATTATTTTATTTCCCTCCAAAACCAATTTATCATTCCCTCGAATGGTTTTCATTTCCGAAATGAACTTTGCATTCCCTCCAAATATATATATACATACATAACTCCTTGGGTTTGCTCCCATCACCCCACAATCAGATTAGTTCAATCTTTAACTAGTCTGATACCAAGAAAAGGATAAATTGAAGCAGGGTAAACACTATCAATTCCTCATCTCTGTCTAAAAGGTTTTGTGGCCCTAATATTGAAAGAGCAAGATGATACTGGTTGGCGCATATAAAGTATTTCATGGTTTTCATTTTGATTATATGTAAATGAAATTCAGCAGTAAAAAATTTGAATAATTTATATTGCTGATGAAAGTAACTTGGTTCTAATTTTTTTTAATGATTCTTAGATTTTTGGTTTCCCTTACAAAAGGGCACTTATTGCTACCATTGTTGGTCTATATGTGTTTGCAACTATGTGTTCTATGATCCCATTTCAAATTTCAACTGGATTTTGTGGAAAATAGTCATAACTGATTCAACTACATTTAAATTTGTAGATTTTTAATTCGGCGTGGGGATTATAAAATGATAAAAAATTAAATTTATGAACTGTGTTGTAGGAACTTTTGATTCCTGAATTTCTGCATTGTTATGAATTTCTAACTTGATTATTGAAATTCTATTTTGCTACTTGCAGCTGCAAGTGCAGTTGATACCATAAACATTAAGCTCGTTGGAGTTCTTAGACAAATAAAATATAAGTTTGAAGTCGCATCTGAACCTGTGGAATGATCATGGTCTAAAAATAAATAAATGTGTTTAACATAAGTTGGTATGGTGACAGTGTAGGTTATACTCATATACTGTGTTTGGATTGAATGACATAAATGTCATATATCTCTAGTTTGAAGCTCAAAGACTTATTATATTGTCCCTTAAATCTAATTGACTATTTGTTGGTTCATTGCTACTTAAACTTTAAAGGATTTTAAACTCAAGCCTTATGAAGTTCCTGATTCCATTTAAATGAATTTTAAAATTTAGTTGTATTTTACTTCAAATGAAATAAATAATATATTCTTCTTTATTAATGCACACTCGATCCAATCTTGAAAGTTTGGATTTATTTGAGCTTCAATTTATTACTCCATATGATTTGTGTTTAGGTTTGATATTATATACGGTAGATTGGCTCAAGTACACTCCTAGAGATAACCTTACTCTTTGTGTAACTTGTATGTCAAAAAACTCGGTTGTTTAAAAACGGGTCCTATAACCCTTTTATAATTTGTGTCTTGCAAGCCTGGAACGCAGTTGTATTCTAGGAACCGGGTCATATAATCATATATTTAAAAGTCCTGTTTGTTACACGGAAACCGGGTTATTTAAGTATGACATAAATCCTGGTTATTTCTTTCACGCCGAGTCATATAAGTCTGACATTTAAAACACCTGGTTTTTACATAAGAAGACCTATTTTTTTTTCCATAAATTGGATGGTTTTATATGGCGGGTCTTATTTGCCATTTTGTAGTAGTGATATTAGGGACTTTATTTCCATCAAACTAGGCACTATCGCCATTTTGAATGAAATCAATACGATTTTGGTAGTTGTGATTCATCATAGATTTGGAGGAAAAAAGAAAGTTCTTGTATCCTACATAAATCAAATCCACTATATCCTTTTGTTTCATGGAATGATCTTTATTAAGACAAACCTTATTAGACCGATGGGTATGGAGTGGGAAAGGGAACTGCACCCCGAAACACCATATCGAGGCTGCAGGAAAGGGGGTGCGGGGAAAGGCTGAGGGGAGATTAACCCTTACTTTCTCTCCTCGTGTGATTGGTCAGCCTTTTTTATTTTTATTTTCAGTTATTTTAATATTCATTAAATTATATATACACACACACAGAAATATTATAAAACTATATTAAAGTTCATGGTTTTTAATTACCTATAAAACGAGTGTAATATTTGTATAAAATATATACTTTTTTTTAAAATGGAAAAATTAAAGATAGCGAAAATGTGATCATTTCATGTCTTTTGATGAGTGAATGGAGAGTGAGGAAAAACTGATGTGACATTTAAAAAGTGAAAGATGATTATTAATTGTGGCCTTATAGGTATCAAGGTACGTATAATGTTCTTCACAAAAGAATCATATTTAGAAGTTCTTTATCAAGAGTATTTAGAGTTCAATGTGAAGGATGAGGACTTTGATATAAAGATTACTATGACTTTCTAAGGTGTTGTTTGTTTTTTTGAAGCAAAAATTCTCTAAGGTGTTGTTTGTTTTTTTGAAGCAAAAATTCATAATGTATGCAGACCACCTCTGCAACCCTCTATAGCAGAAGAGATGGACTAAACGGCTGCAGACTGTAATAAGAAGCGTGTTTGTTTTTTTAACTTTGCATGCTGCTGCAGATATTAAAAAATTAAAATAAATTGATTTTATAATCCTAAAATAGTTTTTTAATATCGTAAATTTAATAATGTATGACATTTCAACAAGAATTTATGATATTTTAGCAAAAGAATAATGATATTTTAACAAAAAATAAAAATATTTTAGCAACAAATTATTTTTATTCAATATATTTTTTTTCCAACAAGAAGAAAAAAGAAACGAAAAAAAATGTGAAATAAGATTTCAGTAATATATAATCAATATTTTAGCAAGAAAATAAGAAGAAGATGTTGGAAGAGGTAGGAAGATGCAAAACAAATGTTGCGCCAAGAAGAGCACGCGTAGATATTTTTTAATCCGAAGACTTTTGAAAAACAAATAGTTCGAGATGAAAAGTGCTGCGCGTGTACTACGCCGCACAACAATAAGAGGTCTGAAGAGGTTTTGTTTCAAAAACTAAACAACACCTAAGTGATTACAAATAAGCCTTTCACTTAGAAACCTTGCATATTTGATTACCCGACTTTTTAAATGATTACAAATAGTTCTTTCACTTGGAAACCTTGCATATTTGATGCTCATGTATTAGGGACCCAACTACAAACAACAAAGTGGGTTTAAATCTTTTTTTATGGTAAGAACATTAGGAAATTCAAAAGGCTTGAGTTTGAATGAAACACAAAAGAGAAGGTAATAATTACGACAACACTATGATTAGATACTAGTTTATAACCTCTGAGAACAACGGTTATAAAATTTATTAAACTTTTATAATAAAAATTTGTAATTATTAATCAATTATTTTAAATAAGCCATTTTAAATAAATTATTAATTAAGAGATATATCAAAATTTTAAAGTTATTATAACTTCAAATTTAACATATAATTAGAAAATGTAAATTTGAATTTTGAAATGAGTTATCTAATATATCTACATGACATATGTCATAATATTAATGAGAAGTTGTATTAGAGTGATAATTGACAAAAAGATATTAAAACTATTCATTTATTAAAATAAGGATACGATAATAGAGGAAAACAACATATGCAAAAGGGTAAGAATTGTAATATTATTTTTTCTCAGGAAACAAAACAACCTAAATTTTGATACAAAAAAGAACATAATTTAGAAATAAAAAAAAGGTAAATACTCGGTTCAACCGAAACCAAGATTGGTCTATGGTTGTTGACCCACTTTGTCTTATATCATCTCCATTAACAAGTTTGTTCTATTTTATCTATCAAATTATAAATAATCCCTATTCTAATAAATGAATAGTTTTAATCTCTTTTTGCCAAGTGTCACTTAAATACAACTTCTCATTAATATTATGAAATGTGACATGTAGATATATTAGGCAACTCATTTCAAAATTCAAATTTACATTTTCTAATTATATGTTAAATTTAAAGTTATAATATCTTTAAAAATTTTGATATATCTCTTAATTAGTAATTTATTTAAAATTATTGATTAATAATTATAATTTTTTATTATGAAAGTTTAATTAATTTTATAACCCGTGTTCCCACGGGTTATAAACTAATTAAATATATATAATTGTTGCCATTTAATGCGACATTATGAATAGTAACTTTTATTGCTTTCAACTTTAGCATAAAAACTTTTATTGTTTTTAATTATTTATCCTAATACTTTAAAATTTTTAGTTGTAGCTCCATTGTTATAGGAAATTTTCATATTAAAAACTTTCATAGTTTTTAATTTAAGCCCTAAAACTTTCATTATTTTTAGTTTTGCCCCATCACTTTTCTTTTCTAGTTTTGATAAAAAAAAATTACATTTTATAACAGTTTTGGTCCTATAACCTTTGAATGCTTACAATTTAAGCCCACAGCTTTTTATTCTTTATCCCTACATTTAGCAAAAAAAAAAAAAGACTAACCTGCACAAATGGTCCCTGTGGTTAGTTGAAAATTGTCACTTTGGTCCAAAAAGATTTTGGCTAGCACCAGAGGTCCAAACTTTTCATTTTGTTGCGAGTCTGGTCCAATTTGCTTTGAACTTTTTTATAATGACTATTTTGCCCCTATCTTTTTCTTTTCTATTTTTTATTTATTTATTTAAACACTTTTATAATTATGAGAAAAATAAAAAAGAAAATCTCTTTCTCTCTCTCTCTCTCTCTCTCTCCCTCTCTCTCTCTCTCTCTCTCTCTTACGGGCCAAAATATCTCCACCATCCCAATCTTCTTCCCCAAACAAACACCCGCCATCTTCCTAAAAAAACACACACATACATACTGGAAAAAAGGTAGCCTCTCCCTTTTGCTACCCCTCCATTCTCATACCTCAAAACAAAGATCAAAATTGATTTGTATTCTCTGATGAAAAACAAAATCAGAGGACTTAAGGAGGAAGATCTTGACTCTCGGATGAACCATCCTTAAACCCATAAATGAAGTCCTTTTGCGTGTTCTCCAAGATTCTTGATGATGGGAAATTAATGAATCAAACCTAATATGTTGGAAATACAAGAGGGGGAATCTGGCATTGAAGATTTCAGGTGAGTTGTAGTTGACTTTCAGGTGGGTGTTTTAGTTCCTTCGTCTTCTCGTCTTGACTGCCCTTTTCTCCTCTTTCCACGAATCTAGTTGTTGTTAGTTTTCACGGAGGGTATCCTTAGGGCTGTCAAATCGGGAAGTCGTGTCGTGTTTTTGTCTGACACTACACGACACGACGAGGTTTTGTATAACACGAACACGACACGACACGATGTCGTATTTTTTTCATTAACACGAAAACGAACAAATTAAAACACGACAACACGAAACGAAACGACACGACAAAGATAATATTACATAAATATTAGTGTATTTCATTCATACTTAAAAATATATAACACGACAAAAACGATAAACACGAAAAACAAATGCTTAATCGTGTCAATTTATGAACACGAACACGACATCGTGTTTTTTAATCTTGACACGAACACGACAAGAACACGAATCCGAAGTTTGATTTCGTCCCGATTTCGTTTCGTTTCGTGTATTTTTGTCGTGTCGTGTCATAAATTGACACCCCTAGGTATCCTACATATCTGAATCTCGATGTTTTTACATCGGAAGGGGTAATAAGTGCAAAATCGATTGATGGCTCAAAATTGTTTCATGTTGACGCCTCTAATCATCATTTTGACCCTTTGCAACCTAAATCGACTGCATTACTTGTCAAAAAGTTTGATACATAAGTGAAATTCCCAGAAAATCGATTTTTGAGTTTGAAAGTTAGTGCGAATTCGATAAATATGGTTCTAGTTCATCGATTCCTATCCCTTTAGTTGTTGATGATGTTATAACTAAGCTTCCTGACCCTTCTCATAACATTATTAAGCTGGAGGATTGTTCTAATATGGAATCAGGTACCCCTATTACTGAATATGAGAAGGATATTACCCTAATTTGCAATCCTAGTGATAAGGAAGCTATACTGATATTCTGGAACAATCTCACTGTAAAAGATCGGTGGTACCGTTCGGTGGTGTTGGTGGCGTTCATATCTCCGACCAATGGTCGTGGTGGTAATATTTTTCTCTATTTGAAAAACCAGGCAAAAGATATGAACTATACAGAAGAGAGAGAGAGAGAGAAAGAGAGAGATTTTATTTTTTATGTTTCTCATAATTATAAAAGTGTTTAACTAAATAAAAAAATTGGAAAATAAAAAGATAAGGACAAAATAGTCATTATAAAAAAAGTTCAAAGCAAATTGGACCAAACTCGCAACAAAATGAAAAGTTCGGACCTCTGGTGCTAATCCAAATCTTTTTGGACCAAAGTGACAATTTTTAGCTAACCACATGAACCATTTGTACAGTTTAGTCCAAAAAAATATATTTTATATAATAGTTTAAGAGAATTTAATATATGCCCTTCTTAAATATCAAAATATCATATTTACCCAACTTAATTTCTAAATATCATATTTACCCTTCATAAAATTTCTAAATATCATATTTACCATTAATAAAATTTCAAAATATCATATATGTCCTTTTTAAACATCAAAATATCATATATGCTCTTCTTAAATATCAAAATATTGTATATGTATTTTTTAAACATCAAAATATCAATTGGTAATATCTAAAATATCATCCATCTACAACATGATAATAATCAACAACAATAAAATCTAAACAATCAAAATATACATTCCATAAAGAGGGTTGAAGATGAATCTTTTTGTTTGTCAAGAGGGCGACATTCCAACAATTTAGAAGTTCACATTCCATTATCATAGATGTAAGGATAATAAGGTTAAAAAATTTAATTATTATAATAATTCTAAGGTATAAAAAATGATTATATAATATTAAAAACATTATAAAAAAGAATTTGGATAAATATAATCTTTTGAAGGTTTATGAAGAATAAATATGATATTGAAAAATTAAGTTGGATAAATATAATATTTTGAAATTTAAGAGGGACATGTATGAAATTTTGGTCCTAAAACTTAGAATTTCCTCATCTTTCCGACCCATTTTTATTTTAACAATATATACTATTTGTAATTTTAATATAAATAATTTATATATACATCTCAATAATTTACAATTTCGTTAATCTACATCAAAATCAACTCAACCAGATATTTGTTTAAAAAATATCAGTCTTTAGATTCAGTTATATTATTCTTCAAAAAATATATAGAATTTATTTTATTTAAAAAATTAGCTGTTTAAAAAAACGGATATAAAAGATTTTTTTTTTTCCTAATAAAAGATTGACTTTGTTTGAAGTGTTATAACCATAGTCATATACATCAACTACTTCCATGGTGTTCGGAAGCGATTCATGGTTTTCATCAAATCTTTATCAATCTGTTCAACGCTTTTGGGCTGCTCAAATCGCAAAATTGTACTCCAAGGAACCAAAAAATCGATCTTGTTGCAATTAGATCCGATCAAAAGCAGAGAGTTTTTGGAGGAAATTGGGGTTCCGGAGCTAAAGTTGTTCTCCAATTGAAAAGGGGAAGACTCAAAACCCCTTCAGAATGGGGGTTTCATCTTTCGTCGGAATCGCCATTACCATCGCTCTGATATCTCTCCTCTTCGCTTTTTATCCACTCACCAATAGTCCTCCTGCATCGCCATCACCCCCAGTATGTATATTATCCCCTTTTTATTCTCTTTCCTCGTCCAGATTCCGCTTCCCACTTTCCAGATGCTGTGTATATCAAGATACCCTTGCGTATTTCTTGAGAAATTTGAATTAACTTTTAGTATCACTCGTATGTTTTTCTTACAAAATTCGAAGTTAAGATTATCTATTTCACCATTGTTATTTATTGATTCAGATTATTGGTGGTATTGAGATTTTATTCATAAGAATATGATACATTGTGGTTATAAAACGTCTCCATGGTTACCCTTATTATTTTTTTTCTGTGTATTCAGTTTTCTTGAGCAACATTAAACTGGATCAGAATTTTTATGATGAACTTTTTTGGTGATGAAGTAGTTGAATAATCTTTATCAATTACTTAATTTTTATGTATCACTTACCATGGTATTGATTTATTATTATTATTATTATTTTTTAAATGCAGAGATTGTTTACAGTAGAAGATCTTGCTATATACAATGGAACTGATATTGGCCTACCCATCTTTCTTGGAATTCTTGGGTACTTTCTTTTTCACTCTTTCTTTCTGTTTAACCGATGATTTGTTTTTAAGTTCATGATGTTAGACACCTTCATCTGAAAGAAAAATTAAGTTTATATGGTGAAAACTATATAACTGATTTGAATTGTTTAAATGTAAGCTAAAACATTGATAATTGCATGCAACTAGTGCTAAGTTTGTCTTATATCATTTTGTATTGTGAAAGCACGGGTTTTAATTTGTTATTTTTCATTTTTTTTTCTTTTATGTGTGGAACATCAGGTCGGTGTTTGATGTAACAAAAGGAAAATCTCATTATGGGAAAGGAGGTGGCTACAGTCACTTTGCTGGAAGGTATTGTCTTTTTCCCTCTATAATTTTCAAATGAATGTATAAAAATGGTCTTTCAAATCTCTAACTTTTTTTTAAAATGTTTCATAGTTTCATGAATCAGAACTATAGTCTAATAAGATTTTTTTTTATAGTATACTTGTGTAGATACTAATGGTCGTTCCTTATATCTTTTTGATTCCAGAGATGCTTCCAGGGCATTTGTTTCCGGAAACTTCACAGGTCCATTTGTCAATCCTTATCAAACACTTTTTTTTTTTTAATAAATAAATTCATTTACAATTCGTGCATTTTTAGAAAAAAAAATTACTTTGGTATAATTCAAATCAAAAGTTCCTTAAGAAATTATCATGGTCAACTTACATATATTGACTTTGATTTTTGTCATTTAATATATAACAGGAGACGGGCTAACTGACACTTTAGTTGGTCTATCTAGCACTGAGGTAATTAATGTTGGCTTCTTTAAAAAATACCTAGATTTTTGTCATTATAACTCTTAATTAATTCTTGCCCTAAAATAATATTCATATTTGGATGCTAGTATAAAGTTTAACATTCTATCTTCATTATATAGGTGAAGAGTGTAGTTGAATGGAGAGACTTTTACTCCAGGACATACATGTAAGTCTATGTTAGTTTCCGTATAAAATAATTTTGTAGCAAGAAAATATTATCTTTTTTTTAGTTCCTTGAATAACTTTGATTGGTTGTATCAGATTTGTGGGGAAGTTAGTAGGTCGCTATTATGATAGTGAAGGAAACCCCACAAAATATCTAAAAGGAGTGGAAGCAAAGGCAGCAAGAGGCGCACAACTAATGGAGAAGCAAAAGAAGGAAGAAGAAAAAGTTCCTGGCTGCAATTCCAAGTGGAGCCAGGACGAGGGTTCCGAGGTATGTCTATGTCTGTTGTCTGTTGTCTGTCTGGATAAATGATATTTGAAAAAAAATAAGAAAATGATGTTGATTATGTTTTTATGTTTTGTATGGCAGGTGTGGTGTGATCATGGATACCCGAGGCTAGTTCAGCGACCATTAGAAATAGCATTGACAGGTAAAATGAGCAAACGTTGTGCATGCTTTAATGAAACAGATTTAGATCAACCGGGGTTAGAAGTTTACCAAGGATGTGGTTATTTATCTAAAGTTTGTAGGCTATGAGTGCCATGAAACAAGGTTTTGTTATTTATCTATTGTATTAGATGTTTATTTTCGTTATAGGTAAAGTTTTTTCTTAGAAAGCTTAAAGCGTAAAGTTTGACCCAAAATTTCGGAGCCCTCTATAAGAACCAAGAACCTTTTACAATGTTCTAAGACTTCTCAAAAGAATTCCATATAAATCTCTATAATAGGTGTTTTGTAGAATATTTCATTAATTGTATTGTCCTTGGAGAAATCTCAAGTATAAAAAGATCTCTTCATTTCATTTGTTTTCATTTCTTCACTTGTGTGGGTTTTCAATGGTTACCTTCACATCACACCATTAGGACCATTGTTTATCTTCTTTACCATGTGTCTACTTTTATTCTTCAATTACCAAAGGGTAACAGAGATCAACATGTTTACACACTCACACAATATTATTCAGGGTTGGTCTTAACATATTTAAGGTTTTGGACAACAACAAAAAGTAAGCTCATTGAAATTGAAATTTGAAGTAACTGTCGTCAAGATTTAAGATCGGGTTTCTTAATAAACTCAAACATTCTATATATCTAATTGATGGGAAATGAACACAACGACCTTTACATAAAAAGCATGCATCACAACCAACTATTAATTTATAGAAAATAACTTTGTTATAAATGGTTTATATATATGAGAAATAACATTTTGCATATAAAGATTATAGGAAATAACTTGCTATAAATGAGATTTTTTAATCAAAAGAAGCATAACATTATTAATAATCAAACCTTTAGTCTATTACTAATAATCAAACATCATATATCCTTTTTTTTTTTTTCTTTTTTTATACCATCAGAAATAGACCTAAGAATCCAAGAACACACTATTGCATTATCATATTCCCATTTTAAAACTTTTGATTGTTCAACGGTTTCATTGTTTCCTTTATAAGAATACCATCAATAATTCATAGTTTATTAGGAGCCCTAAGACCGCTAATCATGGAACTACACCATAAACACAACTTTTCATTTCCGGTTAGTTTCATGGTAATGATTGAAGTAATTGTATTATCCGACAAATGATATACAAGGGATCATCAAAATCAACTGAATTATCTTTACCACTACCACCAAGGAGTATCCATAGGACCATCATGACAGACAATCATATAAGAACAAGTAAGAACATAAAATATCAACCAAAAAACATATACAACTACTGTATATAGTCCAAATGGTCACATGGTATGTTGGCCCAGGACAAATCAACATAGAGGCAAGAAAAAAGCAACAACAATTAACCAAACAATTGCTCATATACTCAAGACAACCAAGATTTCCCACAACTATAACTAGAAAAGAGAGTAGAAAGGAACAACTAAAATCTCAAAGAGACATATAGACAGTTTGGAGAGACCGTATCTCCTAGTTCCGTTCACTACTAGAGTTATTTTGGTGATGAACTCTGCTCTCTAAAAGAGTTAATCAAAACTTCTACAAAGATTAACCAATCAAAGACCAAATCAACATATCCTCTCATATGAATCCATATACAGAAACAACAAAGAACTCACAATAAAGGAAAACTTAATAACAAAAATACAACATGTTAGAAACCTTAGGTCTACACAACTGGTGTACATCTAAATTAGTGTCGGATCTACAAGGTTAAAAGAAATACACGCGAATAAAATACATCTAAATTAGTCAACCAGAAACCCTAGAAACCTTTGCAATTATGAGAACTGTGAAGCAACGCCATTCAACCATAAACAACAATCCAAGAAACCGATGCTCTAATAACATGTAAAAAACTCATAAACACACGATATTCCTAACTTGAACAACCTCTTTATTCATAGAAACCAGTTCGTTATACGTGAATCTTTACAACTTAGTTCCTCACTACAAAACAACCTAAGTCTACTCTCTTATACAAATGAAAATAGATTAAGAACAAAAAAGTGTACGAAGAAACCCTAAACGAAGAAACCCTAGACGAAGAAACCATAAATGAAGAAACCCTAGACGAAGAAACCCTGGTTTAAGACGAGAGAGAACGAGAGAGAATCTCTAAGTGTGTGTGTTATGACTAAATCTGGAGCTCCTTAGTCTCGATCCTGCAATATATATATATATATATATATATATATATATATATATATATATATATATATATATATATATATATATATATATATATATATATATATAGGGAGCGTTCAATCGAGAACAATTTTATTGCGAGAACAATTGAGAACAAAAATCCCCTTTAAATTTACAAGGTGACATTTTTGTAATTAATTTAAACATTGGATGCAAACATACAACATTTAAAAAACGACGGGGGTAGTATCGTAACTATTGAAACCAACTGCTAGATCGTGTGCACACATCACGTATCCTCGATTAACGAAATTTAAAACCATCTTTCTCTGTCAACCGAAAACCCTCATTTATCTCTCGTTTTTCATCGGATTTTCAACGAAAATGCAAACATTTCATCGACATTCCTTGAATTGATCACGAAAACGCTTGAAATGTTGTCGGAAACACTGAATTCGCCGTCAAAATCTTCATCTAAAGGTATCAAAACTCATATCGAGTTTTTCTACTGTTATTGTGCTCAATAAATACGAACTCTGCATTATTCAGAAGTTTTTTTTAATGAAAACTCTAGTTTTTTATGTCGTTCAAGTTACTGAAGGTTTTTTGTTTGATAAGAATCAAACAAAAAAACTATATTGAGTTTTTTTACTGTTTTTTATCAACATACACGAAATCTGAATTGATTCAAAAGTTATTTTGAACTAAAACCCTAGTTTTTGATATCGAACAAGTTACCGAAGGTTTTCTGTTTAATAAACTCAATTTTACAAATATTAACATTTAATTTCTCAATTTAGTATTATGTTATTCATGTATTACATAAATAAAGTTGGTTTGAACTTGCAGAAACTACTAAAACATTTGAAAAAAAGTATTCCAGAAAACGGACAGATCCATACAATCTTATAGTAAAACCATACAATCTAATAACTATAAAAACTATAAAAACAAAAAAAACAATCTAGTTTACAAACTTACTAATTCAATCCTTAAAGACATTAATAACTCTATAAGATTGCAGCTTGACTTTTTTACTTGTTCTCCGCCATACTAATATTATGATAGAAATATACAATCAATGAAAAAAACACAAATAACACAAACAAAATTCAATTATATGAAATATAAATCGAATTTATATACAAGATTCTCAATTCAGAAAACATACTTGTATGTTTATGTTTACAACAGATTCACAAAACTCGAAAATAAGAATATTGGGGCATGCGAATTGCAATGTCCTAAGACATAAATTTTCCTGGTTGGAATCTCTCTAGAGGATATACCAATCTAATCAAAATGGGATCTTGATTCTGTCAAAATTCTTCATGCTTCCTTGATTTCTAGGAAAGCAAGATAGAAAGAAAGTGGCGTTTTTGGTGTATATTGTGATCAACCCTCCATCTGTCAATTGATCATCTATTTTATATGCTATTAAATAGTAGTTAAAACTGCAAACCACTAAATCTGTTCAAAACCGAATTTAAGTGTCAATTGACTGTCAAATAGTTAATTAACAATTAATATATTTTATTAATTAAAAAATCAATTTCAGAATTCATGTATAAAAGTTAATTAATTAGTCAATTGGAGACCAAGAGACCCAAGTCCAATATTTTGACCACTAATTATATTTAATGACAAGCATAATCCAATACTAATTTAATAGCCCAATACCATAATGCTAGCCTAATGTCTTTTCATCTTACTTTATCCATTTAAGAATATATAAAGATAAAAGATTATAAAGTTAGTCAAGGTTCTTTCTATCTCCTATGCGGGATAATGTTTTTATGCTATAAACAAAGTTCCAATAACTACTTATAATTCAAAAGAGAACATGTTGACTGATTAGTTTATAGACAATTATACGACACTTTAAAACATAAAATCTCAACAAGTTCCACTTCCATGAGCAAGTTTGTTTAGATATTTTTATTTGTCATAACTTCAAAATAAATTAGAATTTTGTTTCTTCCGTTTTGTTTTGAATTTTGGATTTTTCCCACCCCCTAATTCTAGTCCTCTATATGATATCACTAAAGATAGCAAAATAAAAAGACCAACTTCACGTTACATCTACATGTCTATTTGAAAATAATAGAATCCATTGAGCCATATAACATTTTCTAGAGACATAAGACTTTTTTCGGTGGAAGCCACTTATACCTTATTTTGCTAAATCGATATGTGTGTTACGATACACATATCATTTTTGGGTGTGTACATCGATGTGTGTGTTACGATACATGTTATTATTATTCTCTAGATGAGTGAGTGATACGAGATATTATAAAGAGTTTGCAAATCGAGACAATAGTATCAATAAATTTGGACCACCTAGTTGAAGGATAATGATTATAGATTCGGTAAGTAATACAACAAAGGGGTTCGGTTAATTTTTGTCGATCACAATTTTTTATATAAGGCATACCAATTTCCATTTAAATTATTTATTCACAATACTTTATAGACTTGCAGTTTACAAGTGGATATTATAAGATATATGTGTAATACAATATTGTCTCTCCAAAAAGTACTTATGGAAAGAAAGAGAAGGGACTCCATCATATACAGTTTTTTATAAGATTGTGTCGTACCAATGTAAGATACATAAGTTAGGCATGTGATTTATTTGTATGGAAAAATTTGTGTTGTAAATTATATATCATCTCATCTTATTAAAATTAGTCGAAATAAACAACCAAGTTAAGCCATGATTATCAAGTTGTATTAGCTCGTTGATCACTTTGTTAATGATTCTAATCATGATTCATTCGGATAGATACATGTTAGCACGTTAGTTGATTTAATAAAAACATTATTCTCCACAATGTATCTTATTTAAGAGTATTCGATCCGTTAAAGAATATGTTATAATGTTTCACAACTCACATTCGGGGTTAGATTTAGGACCGGTTTAGAGTACGCACATGCATCCTCTATTTATGTATTTATTTATTTTTATCTCTTAGTATTGTAAAAGTAAAAAATAAAAAAGTATACATTTTTCATTTTTGTAATGATAATACATATTCTGAGTATGTTTTTTGTAATAATAATGCATACACTAGTTAAAACCTTTGGATCCATTTGCAAATGGTCAACACATGTTTGTTTATGTACATCTCCACACATACATGTATATCAATCACAAGTTTTAACAAATTGCTTATAAAAGAAAGATGAACATATTCATCAAAGCAAGTAAAGTTACACTACTAAGGTCAAAATGACGAATGCTCTATACTACTCATCAAAGCAAGTAAAGTTACACTACTAAGGTCAAAATGACGAATGCTCTATACTACACTTGTCTTTTTCGGTATTCATGTTTGCTCTATAGCACACTCAAAGAGTATACAATTCACATATCTACAATATCAAATATGCAATCATGTAACATTTCAAAATCTACATCCCTCAATTGCTTTACTACAAAACTTAAAAAACTATAGATTTGTTCAGATTGAGTGTGAGTTTTATCATAAGCTATGAATATGTGAGGTGATCCAAGTATCTCCACAAAGCTCTTTCTTGGAGTTTCCTGCCAAAACTCTATTGATGACATCTTGATGATGTAGGCGTTAGTTATGTCCATTAACTAACCATTTTGGTGCCAATTCTCCATGCAACCGTCGTTAACCATATTTCCTTCTAGTATAAGAATGTTTTCTGTTTCCAGAAAACGGGGTGGAATTTTCATACACGAAAATTATATAGTGATTCATTTTATCTCTTAAGAACACAATTAACAGGTATTTTGTGTTTCTCAATCTGAATTAGGCATGTAATTCAGATTGGGTCATTCTTGGATTATCCCGCTACTGAGTTCGTGTACCCCAGGTAAAATGGACGAATTATAGATTTCGAAAAGTGTCTGATAAACACAATTTGAATCCATCCAAGTCTTATTTGCTGTCATTCTGTCTCCTTATTTTCTAACATACCCAATCCAGTCAAAGGCCAAGACGACTTGGTCAAACAAAACTTGATCTGAAACGTAACAATCCAAAACTTTTAACTTTTATATGGACTACATCGTCCATGACTCAATTCGGTTTTATTAATTGGAGATTTGGATCCATTAAAAACTTTATGTATGATTAAGAATAACCAAGTTTTGTAAATGTATATATTTTGTTTATTTTATATTGAAAATCAGTAAACTTATATATAAAATGTTCAAAATTGACTATTATAACTGGTAATTAAAGGTTTTTCCTTTTTCAAGGCAAACTTTTCTAATGACAATATGTAAGGGTAGCCGATCTTTATAATTGTATAACTCTTATTGTTTTTTTTATAGGAAAATCACACAAATGCCCTACGAACTTTCTAGGGTTTACCCGTTGAGTCCCTAAAGTTTTGTTGGGCTTTATGGGTCCCTAAACTAGGATATGATCTGCTCTTTTAGTCCTTGTCAACCTGTAATAGCCGATTCAGTGACCTTTTAGACCAAAAAAAAAACTCACATTGTGCCCCTATAAAGCTAAAAAAATAATTTCAAGGATCAATTCGTACAAAAAAAAAAAACTCTCCTTTAATCACCCTCGAATCAATATCACAACAACCCAATCCAAACACCCTTATTCCTCCCCTTTGTCTCGTGAAATAAGCCACCATTGGAGCACCCATAACCCACAAAAACCACCACTCAGCCACTATAAGTAATCACCTGCAAATTGAAGAAAAAAAAGATTTAACTCCCGTTTTCTCTGTGAACCTCTCCAAATCCACACATCCTTCTCAACATCGTATCCATCAAACATGCAACTCGAGGGGGTCAATTCCTTGAAGAGCTGAAATCGAATCAAAGAAAATAGTGGAAAGGGGTTGTGATTGAGAATCGATTAGAAGGGGAAGATGGTTGTGATCTTCGGTGAGTGTGTGTGATGATCGAGGGTGAAGACGGAAAAAAGAGCGGCGATCGATTTCTTGGGAGGGTACGAATTGAGTGTGAATCGGCTTTAGAAGAAAATGAGAGTTTTTTATGTACGAATTGATCCCCGAAGTTATTTTTTTGGCTTTATAGGGGATTAATGTGAGTTTTTTTGGTCTAAAATATCACTGAACGAGCTATTAGAGGTTGACAGTGACTAAAAGAGCGGGTCATATCCTAATTTAGGGACCCATAAAGTCCGACAAAAACTTTAGAGACTCAAAGGGTAAACCCTAGAAAGTTCGTAGGACATTTGTGTCATTTTCGCTTTTTTTACAAGTTTATTGCAAATTCAATATGAAAATTTATTGGTCAAATATGTGAAAAAATATAATGATTAAATGTATAAAATAGTAAAACTAGTCGCCTTCAAAAGTCATTACTTAAAATATATATATGTTGAGGTGGTCAAAGTCAATCTAATCGGTATGCAAGTTTCAGTTTTTATATGGATTGAAGTTATAATTTCAACTTTCAATTCCTACATAGATTCATTGTGCTTCTTGGGGCATTAGATTCTTGTTGTAAGCCACCTAATTGTTGTTATATACATCTCATGCTCTATGAACAACACAATTTAGGCCAGCTATGAGTTCGGTACAAAACTAATACTTAGTTTGGTGAATATGTTCATAAATCTTCTACCGGTTAAATAAAACTTGTGAAGGATGTATCGTATACATGTATGTGCATATTCATATTACCATTAATTTTTTTTCTTGATTTTACTAAATACAAGTTAAGAAAATAGAAATTTATCCTCACACCCTACATATTGAATTTATCAAATCCTCTCTAATCAAAGAGTATACAATTCACATATATGCAATCATGTAACATTTCAGAATCTATATCACTCAATTGCTTTACTACAAAACTCAACATGCTATAGATTTGTTCAGATTGTGGATGAGTTTTATCATGAGCTATGAATCTGTGAGGTGATCCAAGTATCTCCACAAAGCTCCATCCTGGAGACTTCTTAACTCCTCTCTTCTCCATCACTTCTCTCATTGTTCTTGCTTCATCCCACCTCTTGATCACTGCATAAACATTTGACAAACCAACATATCTACCATCATGATCTGGTTCCAATTCAACAAGCTTCTTCCCCACTACTTCAGCAAGATCAAGATTCCTATGATTGATGCAGCCATTGAACAACGCCCCTAACATGGAAGCAGTTGGTTCCATTGGCATCTGAGACAAGAATGTGTATGCTTCCTTAAGTTTTCCAGCTCGAGCCAATGCATCCATCATGCATGCATAATGTTCGGTTTTTGGATTCAAACCATTTTGATTAAGAGACTTGAAATAATACCAAGCTTCATTTACTAAACCTCCATGAGCACAAGCACTTAGTATGCACAAGTATGTGATCTCATCTGGTGTGATCTTGTTCTTCTGCATCTCTTTAAACATATCAAGTGATTCGTGTACAAACCCATGTGTTGCAAGCCCTCCAATCATTGCATTCCATATTAAAACATCGGTTTGTTTCATGATTGCTCCATGGAATACAGATAGTGCTTCCTCTATTGCTCCACATTTGGCATACATATCTACAAGTGATGTTCTTAATACTAAAGTTAAAGCTATCTTCTTGTTGATAATGTAGTGATGCATCATGATCCCTTGATCAAGTGCACCTAAATGAGCACAAGCACCCAATACACTCACCATAGTCACCTCATTTGCATTGATACCAGATCCATGCATCTTTTGGAAGATAGCCAGTGCTTCACTATGCTCACTACCTTTGACATATCCATCAATCATGGAGCTCCAGGATACAACATCACGCTCTGGCATTGAATCAAACACTTCTCGAGCCATTGATACTTTCTTACACTTGACATAGCAATCCAACATCGAGTTCCAGGAAACCAAGTTCTTGTTTGGCATTTCGTCGAACAGCTTGCGTGCATACCCTGGATCCTTGAAAGAAGAAGATAAATGAATCAAAGAATTCTTAACGAACCTGTCAGCATCAAATCCATCTCTTATAACACGTCCGTGAACCGATAGGCCAAGCCGAACCTCTTGTAAGTGCGACGCCGCCTTTGCTAGAAACGGGTAAGTTAGATGGTCTGGGGTTATACCCATCCGCAGCATGTCAACGAATACTGATATCGATTTATTAGGATTTTTGCTTTTCGAGTAACCCCTAATGATTGTGTTCCAATTGAAGATAGTTGGGTTTGGAAGTTGAAGGAAAATAGCGTAGGCGTAATCCATGTTCTTGGAGTGAGTGGCTGCAAAAGAGAGAAAGCTTGAGACGAATGCATCTACTTGGGTTAGTGGAAGCCCGAATGTAATGATGATGGAATGCAACTTTTTGAATTGGCACAATGATCTGCAGTTTTCAAGCAAGGCGATCAGATTCCCATTTTTACATAACAATGCAGCATTCAACATTACCCGTGGTTTAGCGATCGGAATAGTTTATGGATGATGCCTGGGTTTTTTAGTTTACTGGAAAAAGTCAAAAAGATTATGTGAGCAATTATTGTATTTATATACGATTTTAAGTTTAGAATAAGTGTAGTGGAGTTTTTACAACAAAATGATAAACACGGACGGGTCACCGGGTCCAAAATACCCGATCCAGCTTGGTCCAACAAAACATTATCTGGTATGATACGACTCAATCACCTTTTATTAATTGGATATTTGGATCTATTAAAAACGTTATGTATGAGTAAGAGTAACAAGTTTTGTAAATGTATACATTTTGTATTTTTTTAATATAGAAAATCAATAAACTTAACTATAAAATGTTCAAAAATGACTATTATAACTAGTAATTAAAGGTTTTCTCTTTTTCAAGGCAAATTTTGTGGAGACGAATAAACATGTAAATACAGACCAATAAATATAGAGAAAAGATCAAATTTGGTCAACTAGCTATTTAGAGTTCAAAGACCAAATTTGATCAATCATGAAAGTTTGTTATGAATGGTCCTTGTGACTTCCTATAACCAATTTTTCTTTTTATATTTTGGCCTAAATTTTATTTTTGTTACCAATATGGCTCAATTTCTATTATAAGCTTGCTATTTTACAAGTTTTTTTTTACATATGCATTTTCACAATTTTATTAAAAAAACTAAGTTTGAAAAAGCTTTGTAAAAAGTTGTCAAAAACATAATTTTATGAAAAAAGTTATAAATTTGTGAAAAAAAATATTTTGTAGAAAAAATTAAGTTTTAAAAAACAATAAAGAAAAGTTGTAGAATGAGTTTAGAATAGATTTGTAATAAAAGTTAAAACTTAGGCCATAATTGTAAAAATCAGAAAGGTTAGCAATCTATTATACCTGCTATAGCACGAAACAAGGACCAATTCGGGACAATTTTCATAATCGGTTAACCCTTGATGTAACAAAGTGTGTAAACTTTGCTATTGACATTTGAGATAATTTGTTTGTTAATGGTTTTTTTTGAACATTTTATTTTGGTAATGTGCACAAACAAAGGAAATGACTAAATGTGTAATATTGCAAAAGTTAGTTGTCCTTACAAGTTTATTATAAGAAGTCAGTAAATATGTTAAAATATAATGATTAAATATATATAAAATTGGTCACTCTTGAAAGTCATTACTTAAAATATATATGTTGAAGTGGTCAAAGTCAATCTAACGATATACAAGTTTCAGCTTTTATATGGATTGAACTTGTAGTTTCAACTTTCAATTCGTAAATAGATTGTGCTTCTTGGGGCATGAAATTCTTGTTGTGAGCCACCTAATTATTGTTATATACATCTCATGCTCTATGATCGAGAACTAATACTTAGTTTGGTGAATATGTTCATAAATCTTCTACCAGTTAAACAAAACTCGTGAAGGATTTATCATTTACATGTATGTGTATATTAATATTACCATTAAAATTCAGTTTTTATTTATTTATTATTTTCTTGATTCTACTAAACTACAAGTTAAGAAGATAAAACTTATCCTCTCACCTTACATATGGAACTTATCAAAACGAAAAAACAAAAATATCAAATAATTTTCTCATGTTTGGTGTTTTACATAAAAAACATATTATTACTTTTCTCATGTTTGGTGTTTTACAGAAATTAAAACTTTAAATGGAAATAAACACACCTCATACACGATTATAGATCAACCAAGTATCGACAAATGATTTATCATATCACTCACCTAATCAATATACCACATTCATTAATATTTTAATAGTACTACCACTATTTGCCAACTATTGTCTGCTTTTCTTAAGCATATCTTCAGCAATTCCATTTAAAAAAAAAAAAAAACTTTACACTTGCAATATGCCAACTTAAGGTACATATATCAGCACTATAACTTCAAGTACATTACACTCCATTTTACACTTGTCTCTTAAGCACTTAATACATTAACAAGACTTTATATACGCGATATCAACAATGGCACAGAAGCAAGGGTATCCTCACCCATAACAGATTGAAAAAGATCCAGCTCCCCATAACGTTCAAGAACACGCATCCTGCAATCTTCTGCAGCCATTAATCCAGTTGAATAAGCACCATGAACAGACCCTGGGTATTCAGAACTTGTTGCCTCCCCTGCAAAGAATAAGTTATCCACAGGGATCCTCAGCTTATCATACAGATCATGGGGTTTTCCTACTGTATCATAGCTATATGACCCTAATGAATTCACATCACTTCCCCAATGAGAAACCAAATACTGAATCTGCATAAAAGAAGAAAAAAAGTAACATTCAGTATACACGTATTCGATTAGTAAACATGTATGAAAGTAAGTTGATTTTTTGTAAACTTACTGGGGCGGAAGCATCTGGAAGAATCTTTTTAAGCTGTATAAAAGCGAAACTAGATGCAGCTTCATCTGACATTTTCTCGATATCTCTTGCTAGTTTTCCTGCAGGCATGTAAACAAGAACAGGATGACCTGTAGCTTTGTGAAGATTAAGAAAGTAGCTACATCCATATGAAGTATCTGCAACAACTCCTAAAAACTCGACATTTGGCCAAAATACTTTCTCGAAATGTAAAATGATCTTGTTCTCAATTCCAACTCCAAGGTCAGCTATGGCTTCTTCCTTCCATTTAGGTAGTCTTGGTTCGAAAGTAATGGTGTTTGATTTCAAAACACCTAAAGGGACAGCAACTATGGCTGCATCTGCAAAGAATGTGTTGCCATTTTCTATGGTTATCTTCACACCATTTGTACGCCTGTTTATCTTCTTTACCCTTTTCAAGAACAAGAGGGAAATGTAGGGTGTAAGTTGAAAGGTCATAAAATGATAAAACAAAGAAAATTGATCACAATTTTAATACCTGTGACCTAAGCGGATGTCAAGGCCTTTTGCAAGTGTGTTTATAACAGGTTGATAACCTCGGACCATTAGCCCATGTCCACCTGGCAACAACTCTTCTTTGTCCCAACATTTGAGAGATATGGTGTCAGCATCAGCAGCAAACCACCCTTCCATTCTACACAGATACCATTGTAATACCTTATGAGAAAGCCCCTGCAATCTGTAAAAATGGCAAAAAAGGAAAATTTCAAAATCAAAACATGTCTTACAATTTTTTGGAGAGAAAGGTGTGCATTGTTTATAAAAGGTAGCTTAGAGTACCTTAGTTTTGGGTTTCTTTCAAAGACGATTGAGATTGCATGTTGTATAGATGAATCTTCACTTAACTCTTCTCTTACTTTATTTGTCTGCAATAAACTACCCTCCATGTCAAAAAGAGAACAAGCAGAAAATCCAAAATGAGAGAGAGAGAGAGAGAGAGAGAGAGAGAGAGAGAGAGAGAGAGAGAGAGAGAGAGAGAGAAGACATGCCTCTTGCAATATGCTCTCAAATGTTTCACCTACTTGTGAAACGAGTTCTTGAGGAACTTGATTCCCATCCATGTCAAAAAGTGCATAGCTAAAGAATTGTAATAATAATCAGTAAAAGAATACATCTATAACAATGAATGTTGTGTGAACTTAATAATAGTTCATTTCTCAAATATGGAAGTTCATACTCCTATTGTTTGACTTCTAAAGTTCATAGGGAAAATACTACTACCCAACTGGCCCCTATGGATTGAACTTTGAAGTTTGAACCACATACAAGAAAATCTTTAATAAGATGAAGTGACATACCTTTCCAAATCATGATCATATAGCACTGAGTTGTCACCACTTGTACGATAGAGAGGTAACCCAAGTCTTCCAATAAGAGGTGCCAAGGGATTCTCTTTGCAAACTCCATGCAACCTGCAACATTAACATTAACATTAAGCATAATAATCACACACAGCACACAAGCATACTGTATAACAATCAAAATTGTGACGACTCATACCAAGATGCCCCTAAGTCCACGGGAAAACCAAATGAGTAATCTGTCCTAACTCGACCACCAATTCTTTCACGAGATTCGAGTAATATAACCTGAAAAGAACATGGAATTAATAACATATTGTCTTCTATATTCGATTGGGTGTTCTATATTCTATGTACCCAAGTAGGAAAGTATCACAATTGAAATTTCTTTAGAGTACCCGGAATGAAGCATCATGGAGGGCACGAGCAGCAGCTATCCCAGCAAAGCCACCTCCAACTACAATTACAGATGGTGAAGTCGAACGCCCTGTTTTGATGGCTGAATAACAGGGTGCTACATTTGAAAGGCGACATGAATTAGATCGAAGATATAAGAATTTGACATCTAGATTTGATAGACATATAAGTCGAGGGATTTTTTTTTGTTAAACAGATATAGAATAAGAAAGCAATACCTTGTATCAATTGGGGTTTATTCTTGGCTGACGAACCCATGTAGTAGTTGGTGATGGAGACAATTTCCCTTTGCGGAAAACTAACAAGAACACAATTGTGCGATAAACTAAAGTAATGGGTGTTGTAGTATCCAAGGGTTATCAAATTGAAAACGGGAAGTAGGTAACAATTGAGGGGAGCGATGAAGAAAGAAAAAGAGAAGGCAAGTGCTGAAGTGATTGGAATTGGAACAATTACAATTACAATTACAATTACAACACAGGTTGATGAACAAGCTCATACGTTTTGCAAACTGAACCCTTATATACAATCAGATCTTGAAGTCGGTCCAAATGTCAAAAATGCGCAGAAGAGTGAATGGTGTTGATCACTTGATTGTGAAGACGGTGATAGTTTTGATGAAGGAAAGGGTAGATATTTGGTTGGGTTTTATAGGGCGAGAGAGGTAATGAAATCAAACACGTGAACTACGTGATTGTATTTGATTGATATTTTATTAACTTATTGTTATTTTATTTTTGTATTTGGAATTGTTTGAGTTTGACGTGAATATGGTCGGTGGTATTTTCGTGGTGAGAGTGAGACTTTTTTGAGAGAGGGAAATCCGTATCTTCAGCCTTAGTCAACGTATCACTTGGACTTAAAGCTCGCAAAAATCGGCTACTCAATCCGATAATCGATTTAATTAATAAATTAGTTTGAATCGAAGTTTTTAATTCATTAATCCATATCTAGTATCTAGATATTATCAAAAGAAAACTTATGAAATCATCTTAACAAGTAACACCTTTAATTGTATTTGGATTATAGATTTTTCATCCTAAAATCATTTTGTGACATCACTTAATTACCAAAGTTTTGTTAAAAACTCTTTTTTCATCAATCGTTACCATGTCTAAACGTAACTTGCGATGTTACCTTTAATACCCGTTGAATTTTCATAATAGATATTATATCAAATCCTATAAAATTGGCACCTTCATTATAGAATCTTTATTCATGTTTTGTAATATTTAATTGCTTATCATATTAATCATTCTAATTGATCTTATACATATTAAACTGGTTTTCATAAGTCAAATGATTTATAAGATATGTTATCTTCTATTCAAATTTAAATTTAAAATACATTTTAATTTATTTACTTCCTTTTTTCATCATTATATATCTTTTATACATAATACATAATTCTAACATTTTTATTCTTCGATTTACGCAGAAGCAGTTGACATACTTCCTCTGTAGAAAAATATAGCAAAAACTTCTCCGGCCTTGTCATCGACGATCAACGGTATGTACTTCTATGAGTTATCATTTTCTGTTTCACACTTTCAATTCTTATTATCAAATCATTGCATACTTTCATGAACTCAAACCTCAATCTTCACATTAGTCTAATTAGTTATTTCAATAGACGTGTTTCAAATAAAACCATTTACTATGATTTTATTCGTTTTCCTTATACTATTTAATGTCTCTATCAATGTTGTTAGTGTTTTTGTTTCGATTAAAACTTTTGAATTCAAAAGTTTCAATTTCACACACTTTTGCCTTTATGGGAAATTGATAATGCAACATTCGGTACTATTAATGCAAAGGGCAAATCTGGAAAACAATTTTGTATCCCTTCATAGTAGGATACTTTTATTTTCTACAAATGAACATAATACCAATGTACTTCTGAACCATTAACACATTGTTATTTTGTTCTTATATCTGTATTATCGTTCTAATTATTGACTGCTATCAATTTGACATATTTGCCCATACAAAAGAATAGCAGTGTACTTTTGAATCATAAATACAATGTTATTCAATTTTTTTTTTAATTTGTATTGCTCTTCTAAATTATTAACTACTGTCACTTTTTTACATTTGTATTGTTGTTCTAAATTATTGATTGCTATCAAATTTGACATGTTTGTCCCTACAAAATAATAGTAATGTACTTCTGAATCATAAATACAATGTTGTTCTGTTTTTTATTTGTATTGCTCATCTAAATTATTGACTGCTGTTAGTTTGACATATTTGCTATTTACTTACTTCAACTTATTTTTTTTATTATTTTTATATTTTTTTGTATTTGTTAAATATGTGGAGATGCTCGTTTCCATTTAGTGATTACTACATTTTTTTTTCTAATCAACACCTCTTATTTGACCATTTACTGTGGCAAGTAATATTATTTTCTCATATTTTTATAATTGATTGGATTTCATGGAATAAAATGCTGTAATAAGATGGAATATAAATTTTTGTATTTTAATAGTACCTGATGAATAAAAGAAAAAAGAATAGGAGGCTAATGGAACTATTATCTAAAAGTATAGTTGATGAATACGTTGTATAAGACATGTATCTTTTTTTCATTGTATTGTACTATTAATATTTTTTTTAAATATATTTCCCCCATTTATGATACGAATTTCATTTCAGAAAATAATTTCCCCATACCCCCTAATTGTCGAGTTACTCGAAACCTTACAAATTACCTTCAGTATCCACGTCTCATAACATCATACACCTGAATGTGCAATCCACATTTATTTCGTCGAAGTCGCCACTTTCACAAATAACCAGTCAAGGTAAATTATTCTTAATTTCTTTTATATTATATTTACCTCTACATCTTAAATCATATAGCATCAATTTTAATTTCCCAATATATTAACTGTTATCATTAATTTTTTTAATACATATATGTCTATAATGTTTAATATGTATAAGTCATTTTTTCCTTTAATATCCTATTTAATGAGGCTTCAGGTTGGTTGTCCAACTAATGATTTGGATGAGACAAAAACATTTGTTGAATGGATTCTTAAAATTGGTGAAGGTAATATTGGTGGTCCTAATAATGGTGAAGCTGAAGTTGAATTTCTAGAAGACGTTATAGTTCGCTCTACAAGTGACCATATTCATTTAATTGTGTCGACCATTTATCCGTCTTTTGAAAACCATCTTAATGACCCATCATATTTTCAAGATAAAGCTATTTTGGTCTCTATAAATGAATAGGTTGATGCTATCAATGACTACATGTCAGGATTGATGAAAGATGAAGGGAAAACTTATTTTAGTTTAGATTCTTCATGTGAGACAGAGTCAACAAATTGTTTTGAGGAATCAATTTACTCTTGAGATGTATTGAATGTTTGTAAGGCATCTGGAATTCTCAACCTTAAACTTACACTAAGAACAGGTGTTCCGTTCATGTCATATCGTAATATTAACCAAACCAAAGGTTTATGTAATGATACTATGTTACAAATTGTTAGACTTGGAAAAAATGTCATTGAGGCACATATTATAGCTACCAGATTCTTCAATGAGACTACTTATATACTTCGCATGAAGTTAACTCCGTCTGATAAAAGATTCCCCATTCGTTTTCAGTGGAGGCAATTCTCCGTAGATGTTTGTTTTGATATGACCATTAACAAGAGTCAAAGACAATGATTATCAACTATTGGATTGTATTTGCATAAACTCGTCTTCACTCATGGTCATTTATATCTACTTGTTTCTCGTGTGCATGGCAAGTAAAAATGGCAATAAAAAAATATATTGTCTACAGAGAGGTCTTTCAACGGTTATAAATATTCAGAAATTTCATTTTATTTTTTAAACTTTTCAATATAATCAATAACGAGAAGTGTTTCTGTTACTCTATCATTTTTTTAATTATTGTGTCGGTCTTTTTATGACTTTATATGTATTTTTTATAGGTTCTCTCGTATTTTACGCGAATCATAATCTAGTTTACATATAAAGGGAAATCACTTATACCGATAATAATGTTTCAAAATTATTTAAAAACGTTATTTAAGTTTGATATGTTCAAAAAATATTATACATGTAAGGTCTTTGACTTTTTATAAAAAAAATCAACAAACTATATGTTTTGTTTAAATCTCACCGACTAGTAACCACAAAGGTGTGTTTGTTTCTAATTCTTTGATTTACTTTCATTATGATAAGACTTTTGTTACAGGGGTGGACTTATAAAACATGGAGTTCTAAGACTTCATTATCTACATCTGGAATTTGATCAATGAAAGATGTGAAAAAAAAACACCAACAAACTATACGTTTTGTTCAAATATCACTGAATGGTAACCACAAAGGTATGTTTGTTCCTAAGCCTTTGATTTACTTCCATCATGATAAGACTTTTGTTACAAGGGTAGACTTATGAAACATGGAGTTCAAGGACTTCATTATCTACCTCTGAAATTTGATCAATGATAGATGTTGTGATGTGTATTATTGTCTTCTAAATCGGTCCCCCATAGATGGGTTGTGGGAGCTTAGAGATGAAAATGACTATGTGAGGTTTCTTGATGCCAGATAAAGTTATGATCGTAAAATAAATATCTACATTAATAATGACCATGAGACAATTATGGAATGGTTTGAAGAAGAGAAAGTCGAAGAAGGGGACAATGCTAGTGATACATGTGAAGATGATGCAGAATCAGTCATATCAGATGATGTATCAGTGGACCATGAAGCCGATGATGAGGTTATAGAAAATCCAAAATCTGTTGATCCTTTTTTGTCCCAGAAGAATCGTATTCCAAAAGAAGGGGTAGATGATGAAGCTGACAATGAGGTGGTATAATTTTCTATTCATGATCCCAACTAGAAATAGGACATAATAATACCCTTATTAGGTATGAGATTCTCTGGCCGATATGAACTGAAGCAAATGTTAACAATTTGTGCTTTTTTTAAAGTTTATGTATTGTAGGATGAAAAAAATGACCCAACTAGATTATTAGTGACTTATGGTGAAAATTGATGGGCTATGACCTATGAGCATATCTACATTCCTATGTGATCATGCAACCCTGATTGCTTTGGATCTAAGTTTTTATTTATTGAACATACAAATTTGAACACCAAAGCAATAACCCTATATCTAGCATACAGTTTTCAAAATTCATGTATAAAATAGGATTAGATGATTACCTCACTTGTTATATAGTAATAACAAGAGTACCTTTGAAGATCCTTGACTCTTGAAAGCTTAGTGCCCCAAGTGTTGCACCTCTAATGGAGTAACAAAAACCCAATGCAAAGGATGAGAATGTGAGACAAGGAAATTGGCCAGGGTTTCAATCTAGAGTGCATCAGCTGAAATTCCAAGGCTTTGAGGGTTTCTTCTGTAGTTGTGGGCTACTAGGGTTTCTGGAGGAAACCCTAATTACTGCTTAAGGCTTAAGCAGACCATGGACGAAATCTATAGGGCTTCCCTATAAGATTTCGTACACTCTTAATTAAGGACTCCAATAGCCAAGTTCTGCAACTATCAGTGATTTGCAAAATAGCCCCTCCATTATTAATCAGTTCCTTTAATCTCAAAAATAATATCAAATTAATTTTTGATTAACTAACAATTAATAATATGATTTACAAATAATATGGTAATATTATAATATATTAATAAAATCATTTTTTGAGTACCAATTTATTATTTCAAATAATAAATTCTACTTTCTCTCCACTAGTCATCCTGTCAAGTTACATGAGTGAAGGCAACACAAAAGGATCATGCTACATATCAAATCAAGTACATACCAATTATATTTATGGACTTAGACACCTAATCTAACAGTGTCCCACTTGGATAAGTCTAATAACTATTATTACAAGTATGCCTTCACAATTTGACCAGCAATCGTAGCTCTTAAAAGCCGCTGTCGAACTCTGATCTTATCAGTGACGCATCCTTTAGATAAGTGATCAAATATCCCATCGTTTTACAAGATATCGAATGGACATGAGACATGGATTATAATCATTCTCTCTGTCCAAGGTTTGTTTCCCGATGTCCGATTTATGACGACTGACTAATTGAACAAATCAAATCAGTCCAGGCTTGGCCAAGCGCTTAGGGTGTCATCACTAAATCATCGAGGGGCCCACATATATCACTTTTATCCCATTTAGGGTAAAAGAAATGGATAAAATTCGACTCATGTGTGTCACACCCCCGAACCAGGACGACGGAAACGTCCGAGGGCAGATGACGTCATTGTATAGTATCATAACAATTGAATATGAATGAAACGTAGCAACCAACATCATACATGAAGAGATACCAACATACATTGTTTACATATTGTATTTGTTCATGAATTACACAAAAGTGACATAAAAGTAAGAATTTCCAAAATGCAGCAAATCCGGTTCTTAGGTACCTACTTACTGGTTCCCTGAGAATACAAGTCATTTTGAAAATCATCAACATTGAATGTTGGTGAGTTCATAAGCATATTTGTATGAATAGATTTGTAACATCCTTGTTTGTAATAGTTTGTATGAGTCCATAAAATCCGATATTTTCTATGAAAATGGTTTGTAAGTCTCGTTCCAAAACTGTGAATATATGCATGCATGCCCTTTGTTTTCTTTTATTTGTGATTGTAAAGACTATGTTCGCAGAAAATCCAATATTTTCTATTGTATGAACAGTGTGGTCTTAAATCCCTAGACCAATAATGGAAACAATAGTGTACCGAGAGTAAAAATGCAGTTTTATATTTTATAAAACCAGTGAAGTAAAAGCTTCTCGTAAATCAAGATAGTATTGTTAATCCCTAAGTGAGTTATCATAACCATGCTTGATGTGATTGTTATGCATGTACGGCGTTCTTCAGGCGTCAGAATAGGTAAGATATTTCCCACCCTAGACTGGCCCCGTCTAGCTGTAGCGAACAGCTTATGTGTGGGGGTGTCAATCCATGTATAGATCTACACACAACTATCTCGCTTTCCCTCCAGGATACTTCGGTTATAATGCAAGACTTATAATGTAAAATAGGTAGGTACGGTGAAGATAGTGTCTCACTAAAGCCTTAACGGATTTACGCGAACTTTGACTCCCATTATTGAATAATGAATATGACATTACTAGTGTAAATTTTTGACTGAAGTTTCATGACACGCGTTTTACAGCTTTTATGACATACAGTTTATTTTTCATCCTTTAAAAGCTTTACGATAGGCAGATTATGACTCGGGAATTTGTCTGTCATAAATTCTGTTTTGTTTACCATTTTGGTTAAGTTATTTATAATACATAATCATTAATGAGCATGTCTAACTGTAACATATGTTGTGAAAATTGCATAATATCTTAGGTTTTAAGCCATCAAAGTAGTAACAACATAGTTACGACTATTTTACTAATAAAGTTATTTTTTTAGCAAAATATCAAGCTTTGTAGTTTGTTTAACACACCATAATCGGTTTGAAAGTTTTGTAACACAAAATATTCTATTTTTTTGTGACTCTAATAAGTCACGACTTTTACAAGAACACATATAATAACCTTGAAATTTATTATATTCAAATATTTGTGTAAAGTATAAGAGTTGAAAATGCATATGTCCAAGAGTTAAACATGTTTGAGCACAACACCCATATTTTCGCCATTTTTAGTGTACAAACATAACCACAAAACTTTTATAACACAAAGATGTTATCAACATTTACTTTATGATTTGAACACATGTTAAGAACCTTTTTATTCAAGAACTTGTTCCATTTTCTACCCACAACTAGGATGCATGCAATTATACAAAGGGAAAACGAGACTTGACTTGTATTCTACCCCCGAAAAGTATGAAAAACACGAAAATATGAGGGTATGAATCTCACGTTGGTATTTTTCATGAGTTGTAGGGAGAAGAAGAAAGAAGTTGTTGATCCTAGCCTTGTGTAACTTGAGGGTCACTTGAAAATGGGTAATGTTCTAAGATATGTTAGCTACACATGAAAATGGTGTGTACACATGAGTTTTAGCTTGAAGATATATAAGAATACTTGGAGGTTATAAGAACACTTACAAAATTCTATGGACTACCTTGAAGATGTATCTTCATTTGGAAGTAGCACATGAAATTTTGGAGAGGAAGTGAGAGAGAATTTGAGAGTATAATTGAGTAAAAATGATCTTTATGAGGGTGAGGGGGAGGGTTCAGCTGATTTCTCTCTTATATGGGGGGGGGGATTGGTTGAATTTTTTTTAGCTTAGATATATGGAGGTTAATAGTATATGAGCTTGGATACATGATGATTAAATACTTGGAGGTTTGTGGGATAATAATGAGGTGTCACCACAAATTGCAAATTTCTTTTTCCTTTTTTTTGTTTTATTCATGCCCTAACCAAAACCTTATAGGGTTTTCGGCCTTCATGGGCTTCTTAAATGGGTTTTCGGTTTTGGCTTGGCCCATTAAGAGGTTTTCGGTCCATCAATACCCAAAGATAGAAGGGTTTTCGTTTTGGAGTATGTATGGGCTTTTTGGGTTTAATTGAGTCCAATAAAAGGGTTATCGGCCCAATAAGGCCCAAAGAAATTTTTTGGCCCAATAAGGCCCAAGGAAGAGTTTTCAGTCCAATAGGATGTTGGGCCGATAATTCTTGGGCCAAGGCCCAAAATTGATTGGGCTTAGTTATTGGATCGATTTTTGGGCTTGCATGAGGCTACTTCAGCTTGATTTTAAATGTACACTCGTATGAATTCAAATAACATTGTAGTTTGAATTTCACTAATGTGATGTTGCAAGGTTACATAGAGGAAATTTGTGTACATGAATCTTTATCTCAACCCTAAATTAGCTAGTTGTGACAATGTGCTTGTACAACTCACTCATCAATCACACACAACAATATGTTTTATACCTGTAACACCCCAAAATTTTTAAAACTTTTTCAAATGCTATGCTTATAAAAAACATTTGGGTATTAACACCCATTTAACATAAAACCAGTCCCACAAAAAAAACAATTACAATTAAAAACCTTGGATGTTACCATTAAGCATCATACAACCATAGCCAGAAAATACGAATTACATCAATAACATTAAATAAAGAACTTAACAAGTTCCACTCCATTCTCTATCTCTTAATCTTCTAACTTCCATTTATCAAATTTCTCCTTAATTGCAACCTGGAATACATGACATTAAAAAGAGATATGTAAGACAAAAATGTCTCGTGAGCTACGTGTGTTTGTGACCCAAAACATTTATCACTTTTTCATCAAAAAACATTTGATCATTGAAAAGCATAGTTTTTGACCACAAATCAATTTCAAGCGTTCTCAAGGAAAACTCGTTTCGTACGCATCAAAATATCATTTCATTTCATTTCATATCTTATCATTTCATTTAAAAATATATATCTCCATATTCCATTTTATTTTATCATTAAGGGCTAATTCTGGTATTAAACTGTTGCCATTTTTATACTTAGGGTTTACGTCCAATAAAGGAACCACTCCCAAGTCTAGACCGAGGTTGAAAGAACAAATCAATCCACCAAGGAATCATTTCCATTAGGACATCTATCTCACGAAGAGGAGGCGCCACCCCGATAGATTCCTCTAGTGCCTCTTATGTGGTATCATGGATCGGACAATTTTCATTTCATTACTTTCCAATTCCTTTCATTACTTTTCATTCCTTTTCATTACTTTACATTTCTTTTCATTACTTTCAATTTCTTGTCATTACTTTCCATACTTTACACATTTCACACGTTAGTATCGAAAACTCATTTCAAAAGTAAAGTATCTATATTTCAAAACATTTCAAACACATTTTCAAAACATTTGATCTTCCAAAACTTTCTTTTCTTTCAAAATCATTCTTGCCTTCAAGGCATTCTTTCCAAATATCCTTTCCAAAAACATTTGACATTTTCATTTCAAAACATTTCATATATCAAACATTAGTGTTTCATTATCAAAAAATCATTTTTCCATGTACCCCAATGTGACATCCCAAAAATCTCGGCCAGAAAAGACCGTTTTTCATTTATGCTTTAAAAATATTTTCAGAGTAAATCCTTTTGATTTGAAAGAGTTGCAGAATTTGTTCCCAAAAACAAAACATGATAAAACAATGTTTACCAAAGCATTTCATAAAAAGAAATGTATTTTCATTATAATCAAAACTCGGGGTGTCATGTTCCGATACAGACCAATAAGCATAAACGAATACATTACAAGTCATATAACAAATATAAACATATGCAGACTTGTAAACAAAACAACTTGATGGTTCACCCATCTCATGCCCTTCCGCCACTTCCTGTAATACAATTAAAACTGAGTGGGTCAGGCTTAGGAGCCTGGTGAGCATATAGGGTTTTCAACCCACAATAAATATCATATTTAATTTTCCCCAACCAACAATAACCCAATTACCCATTCCTGTTATTCTCACTTTAATGTCCCTAATACAACTAATCATAAGGGACCTAGTCTAAGAATATTTCATCGGGGCGACAACACATGCTTCGGGGGTACCTCAGCAATATAAGTCAAATAAGGCAACCATGAGGGGGATGGATTGCAGCGAATGAACACCCAAGTTCATTAACACCTACAGGTGGCGAACCTGCTAATGTTTCCACAAGACTGTCTAGAATAGCCAGTGGTCGTCATCTAAACTCCGCTAGATGACTCAATCAAACAACAACGAGGCCTCTCATCTGTTTATTACACACCAACTATCTACCCATGTTCTACCCAACATATTAGTAGATAAAAATATACATTTGTATACATAGTTAAAAACCTGTATAGCATGCTTTGATCAACACATATATCACATAACAGATGAGGCACACACACACATAGCACATATCTCATAGAGAATAAATCATATCTATGAGATAGAAGAGTGTGAATACACATTCACACATAACACAACCAAATATATACACATAGCACGTATTTTATTTAAAATACTTCATATTATTGTATTTGGAAGAAGGTAACTACTCACTCTCACTTATAAACAACAATACACTTAATACACTCGGACCAAACTTGTATTATTATCGTGTTTATGAAAGTTAGTATACACTCACTTGATCAGAAGATGATCGGACAGCACTACGACTTGCAGAAGTAGTAATCCACAGCAGATCTGGAAGATCTCCTCGAAAATCGAACTTTTCGCGGGTAGAGCTTCGACTCGAAAACCGCACTTCTCGGGATCTTCGGGATCTCGGGACTTGCCTCAGGGCTCGGGAATCGTCACTGCATGCCATCCGAAATGTCGACACTCTTCGGAGTACGCGGGGCGTACTCGAGTACGCAGCGCATACCTCGGATCAGATCGATGACTCGCCTTCGGATAAGGCTTCCGAATTTTGATTTAAATTTAAATACAAAATGGTTAATAAACTTCGGAAATTCATAACTTCTTCATACGAACTACGTTTTCGACGTTCTTTATATCCACGCGAAGGTGAGACTACGCTCTACGACTTTCGTTTAGACTTCGTCGGCTAATTTTGACTTTATTTTTATTATTTATTTTTAATAGGCCGCGACAGACAAACTTCGTTATAAATTCATAACTTCTTCGTTTGACGTCCGTTCTCGCCTAACTTTTTATCGCTTCGATACCAACAATGAGATCTTCGATTCTCATTTAGATTGCTTCGGCTAAAAACCCCTCGATCTCAAATCGAGTAAAACAGGCTGCATACCGCTAAGCCGAAACTTCGATAAATCATAACTTCCTCATACGAAGTCAGATTTGGGCGTTCTATATACATTCGGAAACCTCGTTTCAACTACTACAACATAAATCAAAGTTATTAAGTTTATTTTACACTTAAATTTTGACGCTTATTTTTATTCTTAATTAATCAAACCACATAATTAAGCAATTTAAGCACAAAACACATAATACTCAAATAATACAATCTTATTACTTCAAAACGGGTTACAAAGGTTAACCTAGACCATTACATTGCTACAAATGGCAAGCCCGGAAACACAGGCGTTACACCCAAAGTGGGAAAATGCCAACACGTACTCACCTAAATCACATGTAGGTTACCTAATGCTTTTCTAGGTCCTTTCCCTAGATGAATCCTCTTCAAACACTACCTACAGCACATATGGACATAAGTCATTAAAATGACCAATATACCCCTCATAGCTTCCATTACTAAATTTTATTGTTCCAAATCATTCCTCATGCAAAAATATTAATGTAGGAGAAAAACGCGTGTAAATCCAAGTCCTTATGCAAAAGTTATGAAGAAAACAAGAAAATCTCCAAATAAGGGATTTACGCGGGTCATATAAATCAAAGCATGCATTTACACAGGCCGTGTTTTTCATGTCTGGACACACCCAAAACTTGATTTTTCTCAAAATAACACCCTACTTTGCATAGTTATTGAAGACCATTTTCCCTTTCAGTTTGTACCATTTATTTAGGTTCTCACACATATTTAGGAGGTGTTTTATCATCTAAAAACACTCCACTTAATCCATTAAGTGTTCATTGAAACCTTTAGATCATGATGATCTCAAGTGTTTAAAAGAAGGGTAAACTAGTCTATTTTTCACTTGAACATTCCAAAGCTCACAAGGCTTGTTCCCAACTTATCGAACACTCAAATAAATGTTGTCAAGCACATAAAACCTTAATTAATCTCATTGTAAGTACATAAACTAACCATGGATTCCTCATTTCTATTCCATGTTTCCCAAATTGCCCGCTAGGCTAAAACAATCATTAGAACCACTTATAGCTCAAGAGATATTTCATGTTTATGTTCTAGTTTCATCTCTAAAGTGTCGATTCATGTTCATGAATGTCATGCACTTGCAATATGTCAATCATCATATAGTTATCCCTAGATTTCCCAAAATACCCTTATGGCCAAATACTCCATATATCAATCTAGGAATCAAGCAACACCTCATGTTTTGAATTCAAATCATTCCAATAACATCTATTCATGGTTACGAGTTCGTATGAAGATTTATGATGGTTCAAAGTTGGACAAAAAATCAAAACAATGTTGAAATATTATACAACAATCCTAACAGCCCTTGTTTAGGGTTGTATAACTCAATCAAATCTTAATCAATTAAGTTGTTTTTTGATCCTACAACGTAGTAAGCATAGAGGAGTACAATTTGGGAAAAAATCAGCTAATACTGATCTCGTATGAAGATTTTATGGTAGTTCAAAATTGGACAAAAAATATACAAAATGTTGAAATAGTTTAGAATAGTCGTAACAACGCCTGTTTACGGTTGTATAACTCAATCTTATCTTAATCAATTAAGCTATTTTTTAAGCCTAAAATATTGTTAATATAGAGAACTACACTCTAGAAAAACAATATACTTATTCCGATATCATATGAAGATTTTATGGTTGTTCATATAAGAGAAAAAATAAAAATAAAAACTTAAATTGTAAAAAACAAATTGCTTTTCTACATGAAACTCAATCACAAACCAGTTACAAATTAAATCCCATGTAGTACTCAAAATTGACCTTCAAATAACAGAAAATTAGCATTCAAACATCAAGGATCGGTTTTATCACGTTTTATCAAAGCAAGATTAATAGTCATACCTTGAATTGGAGGATGATGGTGACAAAATCGACAAAGAAGAAGTGAAGTCGTGAACGTTCCAATGGAGCAAATTGAAATTTTGCAGCAATTGAACAGTGAAAATGCTTTTATACATGAAACTCAAATTAGATCACAATAACAGATTCTAAGAAACAATTGGTTTTCAAAAAACGCAAATTAGAACCAAATAAGAAAAAAGACAGGAACAATTTATATTAATGAGAATGAAATAAAACATACCTTTAATTGATCGACCGTAGAAGTAGGAGTAGGGTTTGATCGATTACTATTTAAGGTGAGGGAGGATGCCGCAGAGCATCAGGAGGGTTTATGGTGAAGAATTACGTGAAGGAGGAATGATCAGACTCTATGAATTCATAACAAACTCAATCGAAAATCATGTGAGAAGCTTCGAACGTGAGACCGATTTTTTGGAGCCCAATTCTCCACTTTTTTTCTGTTTCCCAGGAATTTTTTCTCTCCTTTTCTCTATAAAATAAAGAGAATTAATTGAGTGGAAATGGAATTGAATTATTTCCCAATTCCCCCTTTTTAAGTACTAACCAGACAAGAGAAATGGAATAAATTCCATTTCTCTGCTCCCGATTCCCTATACCAAACAACCCATAATATCATTAAACAAAATAAAACATGAGTTGACGATTAAAATACATTTCTACTTAGCACAGTCACTATCTAAAAATCTGAACAAAATGAAAATACTTCATGAGAACAATGTGTCGGAATGACAGACTCAACCGTATTTCCTTTAAAAAAAATAAGGAGATTGTTTCGATAATCCCACCATTCATGTGCACCGACATTGTAATTACTAACATCTATTTTAACCTATTGATTCTGAATGAAAATACCCTACAAACGATCTCCACCTATAGAAAAATATCCATATTTTTTTATCAAGCTTGATAAGTCTCGATCCATTCGAGTTGAAATCATTAATAATAGAAGGTGCATATATCACTAATTATTCTTCTGAATATCCATCGAATCGCAATATGTCATTTTTAGACAATAAGATGTAAAGCACATATGATGGATGGGTGATCTTGTGCATCATTACTGTTATTGCTCGAAGTGTACTCCATTATCGATTTGATGAATTGAAGTGATCTGATAAGTCGAATTGACAATTAATAAACAAAACAACAGGTAATAGTCGTCTTTCAATGTGTGTCAAGTAAAAAAAATAATACTGTATACATAAAAAGAATGGAATCACTAACCTCGTGTATTTCTGGGTATCCTGATTCCGATGTTAAAGAGCTTTAATGTTCACAGTGAATAAAAGTAATCGTTAAGGAAATCATATACAATATATACAAGAGAAATTTAAAGACAATTTTGGAAATTATTACCCATATATTATAGGTGTCAACAAAATCGTTTCCATACTTAATCCCAAAGGATGCATAAATAGATTATATATTCTTTATTAATAAATCAACCTAAAAGTGTAATAAGATCATACCAAAATATTTTAAAATCATACCAAAATTAATTGGATTCTTATAACATAATAGTTAAAAAAATCATAATCATCTCTAATATGTAAAAATGACATTTTTGTAATTAGTATCAATTCCAAAGATAGTTAATTTCGATTTTGTTAAAATTAATTAAAATTATAATATAATATACATCTAAAAAATAACACCAAAAAGATTCTAACATTATACCAAAATTAATAAGGATTATACAATATTTTCATTAAAATAAAAAAATTATATCATACCATATTTAATTAGAATCTTAACATATCTTTCGAATTATAATTAAATAATATAGATAAAATAAAAGTTAAATTATTTAAAAATTCCTTCTTCTTTTCTAAATGTTAATAAAATTTAAAAATAACCAACATATATTAAACATAATTTCAGCTTTAGTTATAACTAATTGTAATAACTAAGTTTTCACTAAAATTCGAATTTGACATTATGTTTATTTTTGTCTCAAATTTGACACTGTGTTTTCCAATTTTTTACAATTCTGACTACTTGACCGGTCAACCTGGTTATCTGATGACGTGACATTATGACGTGTTAGTTTTGATAACATGACATGCTGACATGTCAAAATTGAATTTTTTTTCCAACAAAAGACACTAAATTTTTAGTTTTTTTAATTGTTTTTTTTTTCTAATTTTGACACTCTATTTTTTTTGTTCCAAATCAAACATCATTTTTTCTAATTTTATTCAATGTTGACCATTTTCCATTTGAAACCGTATAGATATATTTTATTACATTTAAAACCATATAAATATATATATTTTTCGTTTAAAAACCACATTTTTATTTAAATACAAGGGTGTTTTTTTTTTTTTTTTTTTTATTTACATTCAAAGCATAATGTTGTGCATAAATATGCATTAGTTATATCATGAGAACCAAACTAATCATAAGCTTCGAATAAGAGGTAAAAATTTTACAGGTTGCAAACTTGACATCTGGGCTTTGATCGACTATACGCCTCCAAACCTTCAAACTCATTTTAAAGTTGTTTATTTAATATAAAATATGGTTTTTATATAACTAATACATATTTATACATAAAATTATGGTTTGAATATAAAAAAAAGATCTTGTATTTATACAAAATATGGTTTTTAAATGAAAAAAATATATTTATACAGTTTAAAATGTATTAAAAAAATATTTGAACGGTTTCAAATGAAAAATGGTCAACATTAAACTAAATTGGAAAAAATGATGTTCGATTTTGAACAAAAAAAAACAGAGTGTCAAAATTGAAAGAAAAATTGAATTTTGTGTCAAAATCGAAAAAAAGTGAAAACTTAGTGTCTTATGCGGGAAAAATTCGGCTTTGACACGTCAGCATGTCATGTCAGCATATAACGTCATCAAAACTCGCACGTTATCATGCCATATTAGCAGATAACCGGGTTGACTGGTCAAGTGGTCAGAATTGTAAAAAAATAGAAAACATAATGTCAAATTTGAGACAAAAATAAACAAAGTGTCAAATTAGAATTTTGGTTTAAACTTAGTGTCTTTTTTTGCTATTTATCCTATTAACTAATCAATGTTTCACAAAAAACTATTAATTTAAAAAAAATAGATATTTTTATAATAATTGTTAGTTAAAACTAATATATACATTGTTATAATATTCTCAAATTCAATTTCTCAAGCATAAACTTTTCAGTATGATATTTTCAAAACATCATATGCAAGTTTAGATTGAAACTTTTTTAAATTAGTAAAATGCCCCAAATCATGCTTTGTATTTTTAAACCTAAACGTGCCAAATAGCTAAAAATTTCTTTAATCATATTTTTATAATTTTAGATTAAAACATTTTGCTATTTCAGTTTAACAAAAATAATTACTTTAAGACCGAATCTCACAGAAACCAAAAAATAAATTTTTTTTGTTTTATAAAGACGTATACGCAATTAGCAAAGTACTTTGTTATAAATAAAAAAATGAAAAAAAAAAACTATAAACCATACACGTGCACTAAAAGCCAAGAAAAACACCAAATTTTCACAAAGGAATCTGAAACTAACCAAATCAGTCAGCAAAAAGGACCCAAAACAAAGGATTAATGTGTCTTCTTATATCAAAAATAACGAAAATGCCCCTCTATTGTTTCCTAATAGATCGATATACTCCATCACAGTTAGTTTATGCCAGAATTCTATTGCAAATTGAATGACAAGAAGCAAATAAATGTTCCTAGTTCTCAATTTATGTCTAATTTTAAAAAATTGCTTCTTCATATGGACAATGATTGTTGCTAGCATAAAACTTGTTTAGGTGAAAACCCTAATATTTAGGGTTGGGGACTATATAAACACCCTTATAGCTCATTTCCTCTGATTATCCTCAGCCTTCATGGGTGAGTTGTATGAGGTCGGTAGGCCAGTTATGAAATAGTTAGCCCTTCTCTATGAGCAAAAGTTGAACGATTGCCATGCATGTGTATACTAGGGTGTTATGATGATACTTGAGACAAATATAGGTAGGTGTGGAACGTAGTATGGGCCCGTACTACTGAAAGCACCGGATCCATACGCTTGTCAAGAAAGTCGTAATCCCTAGGGCTAGTTGGGAGTTGGTTCCCAGTTATTATGTGGATTATTTGATATCTTTCTTGGTATATTTTTAGTATGGTGGTTACGAGACGCTTTCAGGCTGGATCCGAATCGGGATCAGGGTCAGGAGTTGACGGTCAGGATGGATCAGTACCGCCTGAGGTCATCGGTCAGATGGGGACGGATGAATTGGATGCCAGGATTCGTGAGATCCTGCATGATGAGGTTGCTACTCTGTTCCGGCCGCAGTTACCGGAGATTTTTGGGTCTATTAAGACCACCATGTTTGAGTACTTTGACGAGCGTTATGCAACCCTTGCTAAGACGGTTGTCGTTGCAGCGACATCGGCTCTAACGGCAGCAGGGGAGGAGCCATCCGGGCATTTCAGTACCGGGACTTCGACAACACGAAGCCCCCTACTTTCAATGGGGTTCAGGATTTGAACGTCGCTATAAGATGGTTGTCTAATGTGGAGGGATGTTTCTTCATGTGTTCATGCCCTACTGATCAGAGGGTGAGGTGTGCTCTGAACCTGTTACGATCCGGGGAGAAGGATTGGTGGAGATTGGTTACCGGGTCATACACTGAGGAGCAGAGAGTTGCGATTACTTGGGATCAGTTCAGGGACATGTTCAGTACCCGTTATGTTCCACGAGCGGAGAGGGAGAGACTAGCACATGAGTTCTTATATCTGAGTCAGGGCACGAAGTTGATGACGGAGATCACCTGGTTGTTTACTGAGAGGGCGATGTTCTACCCGAAGTTTGCTTCTAAGCAGGCTCATATGACTCGTTATCTGAGCATGCTCAAGACTGATATCAGACAATTTGTTGCGACCCAGAGATGTGATTCCTTGTGGGATCTTCAGGAGGCCACAAGGTGACGTGAGTTGGAGATTGAGTTACAATTACGAGAGTTGAGGCATACCCCAGGGTAGGCGCAGCCGGCGCCGAAGCGGTTCAAGGTCGCTAATTCCAGGACGGGAAGGCAACGTGTCTGCACTTGTGGGAAGTGTGGGAAGGTTCATACTGGAGCATGTCGATCGAGTATTGGATGCCACAAATGTATATTTTAATTTATTTGAATTTATGTTGTGGGCAATGAACGGATTCACTGAGAACATTTACAAATAGTTATTTAACACATATAAGAGGTACCAACAAAGAGAAACACAACACATACACATGTTAATTTGAATTTGCATGATGCATATTAGCTATTTTTGCTTGATATATATCAGGTTTGAGAGATTAAAAAATTCATAGATGGATCTCATAACATAACAAATAATTATACGAATTCTAAATGTTTATAGAAATCTGAATATATTCTTGTACCTATGATTTTCTATATTTCACTTATATTGGGTCTGACCTGTCTATAAGAGTCGATATAAATGTGAGTAGATACAGAAATTTGTCACTTTGCTTTATATAAAGTAGATGAAGTTGTTAATAATTTTATGAAGTTCTAAATCTTTTTATGCATGTTTCTCTGAGAACAGTTACAAATAGTTACTTAACACATATAAGAGGTACCAACAAAGGGAAACACAACACATACACATCTTAAAAAGCACACGCAGAAAAGGAGATACATTGAAGTTTCGTAACAAAACTGATGTGAAGGTTGATGTATTGTTTTGTTCAATTTCTGTAGTGCATTGATATAAGAGAAGACATGTGAAGGACAAAATGAGGAATGTGAGAATTATTTATAATTTTACAAAACGCAGACAATGAAAAACAAAATCGCTTAAAATCTACTTTAAATTAGAGACAATATGTTTATCTATTATTTAGTATATCCAAAGATTGGAATTAAAAGAAATTGGTGAAGATAATAATGAATGTGAGCTGATTAACGATTTTCAAAAGATAATTAACAGGAGGTGTGATTTTATATTAAATTCAAATAATTGTCAAAAATAGTTGAATTAGATGAATATTTAATGAGGTTTGATTAAATGATAGTTTTGAACATTATAAGGGTCAACGATTTTGAATGATTTAAAGATATTATTTCTTTAATTAACATTTTAATCATAATGTCGGAATCCAAAAAAAAAAATATTTCTTTAATCAACATTCTGAATAGAAGTTGTCATTTATTTCTAGATATTTGATTGATAAGGTTTTGATTTTCTAAATATGTAGATTATATGGTTAGAAGATGAGACGTAAAAAAGGGCTTGTAGCCCAGCGGTATCAGGTGGTGCCCTCCCTCTTTGAGGTCGAGAGTTCAAGTCTCGTCGTGGACATAGGTGAAATAGATGTTGTTAGCTTAGGAGTAGATTAGATTAGCCGGTTCAAAAAAAAATATAAAATGTATAAAAATAACACTTGCTATTGTTTCATCAATTTATCTTAACAAAAAATGAACTTGTATAAATCAATCCAATTTGTTAAATAAGTAATATTATCATATAAAATAAAAAAATTCATAAATTTAAATTGACATGTCTGCCATATAAATGTCTGCCACATAAAGAATCCGCATGTTATTACAAACATAAGAAATGTACTCTATTGTTTTAATTTGCAAGAAAAAAATGCCACCTCATATTTTGAAAATTTTTCAAAAATATCTTGATCACAAAGTTACATAAACTGTCACTAGAGAAATTACGAATCACCACGGTACCTATAAGAAATAGTTACATAAATAGTCCTTGTAAGACTTATAAATTTACAAAACGGTCCCTAAAAGAAACTAAGAATTGCATAAATGATCCCGTATATAATTACCATTTTGGTCGTTGTAAGAAATAATTATAAAATTAGTCCTTAATGTAATAATATTACAGAAATGACCTCCTAAAATAGCGAGATTACATAATTTGGCCATGTGTAACATCGAAATTGTAGAGATGGTTTGTGGGAAAAAAAAACATGCCCCCGATATCATAAAAATGGAGCAGTATAATAGCGACATTACAAAAACAATTATTTTGTAATATCGAAATTATAAAAATAGCCCATCAATAATATAAAAATTACAAAGACGATTCTACTATAAGACAATTAAAGTCATGGGCCTCATGCCTCATATAATATCCTCATGTTAATAGAAATGATAAATATGCAATAATAGAACATTACATAAATTATGTCAGAAATATATGATTTATAAACCTGCCACAACGCACGGGTTCCAATAGTTGTATTATATGTTGTTAAGTCATCCACAATGGGAGTTGTATAAGGGTTTAATGGAGTAAATGTGAATATAATATAGAGGAGAGAGAGTGTGGAGTTGAATGACCATTGAACGGTAGAATGAAGTTGTAATTGAAAATTTATTAATTTTTTAAGAATTAAAGTGAATGTGTATATTCTCTTTCTTAGTTGGGAATCCATACAACTCTCCATGGGTTTAATCCATTGGAGATGACCTTAGTGATTTTAGTCACATCGTTTCATTTTATATTTTATGTAATTAGATTTATACATGTTTTAAAGGAATTATATTTTAGTTTTAATATAAGATTAGAGGTGCAGAGTACACACTTTTATTAATCTAGATTGATCCCGGTACGACCAAAAGAGCAGAGGTCAAGGGGGTCGCGCCTCCTTGAGGGGATCCAAGGGGCAGCATCCTTGGCGGGTTTGCACGTTTTGCGGGTTAGGAAAAAAAATGCAAATTTACTAGAATCTTGATTTGTGTGTTTATCCAACCCTTAATTATCTTATCCAAATACAATTGTTTTTGAATTCTGAAAGATATCAGAATTTTTCTTACGTTTTTGAAACATACGAAATATACACACATCATATTCTCTCTCGTTTTTATCAAGCTTTTTTGTGTCTAAAATCTTGATTGTTCCTTTAAGGATTATTCTATATCAAATTTCTCATAACCCAGACATAGGGGATGAACCAATATGATCCTTGAAGAATCTAGTGATCATATTATGTTTTCTACCCTATTCTCTTACATATGTAACAAAACTCTAATTCTAATTTTCAATTATTTTAAACATTTTTCATTATATACATTAAAACTCTAGACAACCACATGCCCAAAAACTCACGAGCCATAGTTGAGAATAAGTTTTTATTCCATTGGTAAGTTATTATCTCTCTCACGAAATTGAAAGTTGACTTATCTAGAAGTTATACATTTAAGTATTTAACTTTAGACCAGAATTTTTATGTCCATACGTAAAAAAAAATCCTATCACCAAGTTTGCGCCAATGTTCTATCTTTTAGCAACGAAACTTGTCCGTTGGTGATCCTAATATTTATAGTAGTAGTTGTAGTTTTTGTAAAGTTTAAAGGTTTGTTTGCATCTTCAAAAAAATATGGTATGCTTGTAGAGGCGGACGTAGGATCTTTTGGTAGTGGCGCATATATATATAAACTAGGTGTGAGACCCATGTATCACATGAATTTATTTAAAAAATAATAATATAAAATTCAAAATATTTGAGAAGTTTGAATTTATAAGAAAAGTGAGAATTGAATTATAAAAATTAAAGTGTTTTTTTTTTGTCTTTTAAATTAAAAAAATTAATTTAGATAAATAAATAAAGGAAATTAATGAAACTTTAAATTAGTAATTTTGAAATTATAAGGAAAGTCCATTAATGAAATTGATATGTATTTATTATTAGATTTAAATAATATTTGACATTTAATAAAATAGAAAAACCATAAAATGACAATTGGAATAAAAATTAATTTAAAATTACCATAAAATTACATGTAGCAAATTGAATGAGAATATGACAAGTGGCAAAAAAACCTTTATTTATTAGAGTATATATATATATATATATATATATATATATATATATATATATATATATATATATATATATATAGGGTTAGGTTATTTTGTTTTCACTATCTATTGTGTGCATGTATGATCCAATCATTTTAGTTATTTTAAAAAAGTAATTAATGCATATTACATGTTGAAGATATAATGGGTATTAATTACATCTTCAACATTTAATATGCATTAATTATTTTCTTAAAATAACTAAAATGATTTGTCCAGAATCAATCACAAATGCACACAATAGATAGTGAAAACATTTGAACCTAATATATATATATATATATATATATATATATATATATATATATAGAGAGAGAGAGAGAGAGAGAGACAGAGAGAGAACACCTAAAAGGTTGAGAACGCGAGAACAATTGTAGACCAATCATTCCATAAGGGCGTAAAAGGAATTTTACAATGTAATTAAATATGGATAATTAATGATTTCCTACAATCATGGGATGTTGTCTAATTAATTGATTTTTTACCTAAATATTATAAATGAATTTAATCTATTTTTAATCAAATAGATTATTAAAAAAAACTTTTTTACCATAATTAAAAAACGTTTTTTTTTTATTTGATGAATTTATCATTTCAACCGAATATGTGTAATCATACCAAAATAAAACATATTTGTAATCATATATGAATCCATTCTAATCGTGAATGAATAGATGAATTAAGTTGTAATAATCTATACTAACAAATAAAACTCATTTTCTGCCACATGTCATCTCCTCATTGTTTTGGACACATGGCATTTTAATAGAATTTTAGAATTTATTTATTTTCACATGTAATTTTCTGATTTATTCACATATCACAGATCGGTTACAATATTGATAAAAATAAATGCTTCGTTGAAATACAATTGATATATTTGTAATGTAATAAATGACATAATTAATGACAACTCTAAAATTGATTTTTTTCTATACCCTCATTTTACCTCTCCTCCTCTACGCCTCCATCTCCAATTCTCCATCGACTCTCTCTTCCCCAATGAAACTCCCATCTCTACAACGCCGCTTCCTCCTCTGCCATTTTACCGCCGGCTACAATTATTCTCTCAATCGATCATCACGCTTTCCATCTTCGATCAACAATCGACCCCAAAACTCCGACATCGATCTTCCAATTTCTCGATCTGCCAACATCGAGCTTTAGGATCTCCATCGATCTTCAGGCTCTAACCCTTGCAATTATCGATCTTCCATGTTCTCGGTTTAATTGTTGGCGTTATTACAGGTACGATTCTATTTTCCTTGCACACCAACTGTTTGATTATATGCTCATAAGAGTTTTTGGTCTAGATTTCTTGATAATTGGTCAAATGAATATTATGTGTTTGATTATATAACTACTTGCTATGTAACCTCCTTGATGGTTAATGGCTTAGTTTAGTTGAAATAACCCACTTTGTGTAATTTGCAAGTTTATGAGAATCTTAATACACCACTTCAATTAAGGAACAATTCACTAATTAACTATCACTCTATAATTTGACAACTTAACAATTTGCAATGACAAGTGTGTTGGAATTAGAGGCAACAAGTTTGAAATTCTTAATGGACTCACCTGTGATAAGTGTACTTTGTTGTTATTCTAAATTTGACAAATTAACAATTTGCAATGACAAGTGTGTTGGGAACATTACCACCACTTTTCTGTAAGAAGAAGGTTAAGAAGAAGGTTTGACTTAAAAAATAAATAGGAAATATTCACATTTTGACTTAAAAAATAAATAGGAAATATTCACATTTTGCATCCCAAAATGGCAAGAAAGCAGACAATCTTTAATAACAAATTCAGACAAGAGAAGATAAAAGGAAATTCATTCTATTTGAGGTGAAGAACATCATAGGAAATTCATAAATACTAACAACTCACAGAAGTAACAAAAACAACTCTGGAAAAAAAACCTCTTATTTGTTATTAGCACGTCACATTCTGTTAAAAAAATTTAAAAAAAAAAATCATAAATGTGATGTTTTTGTTTCAATTTGGTGTACATTCGGTTTTGGCAAATATTATAAATTTTTTAAATTTGCCACAATATATTTGATTATGTATCTTTTTGTAGTTATATTGTGTTGGAATGAGTAAAAATGTTTCAAATTGTTTATTGTTGTTTGTTTGTTAAAATTGATAACCCCCAAAGTTACTCGTGTGTATAAGGGTAGTATCGTCTTTTTAGTTAAGTATTTGTTTGTTATCTCTACATGTGGTACAGTTGTTTTGGGAGATGGCTTTCTCTATCAAATTGTTGTCTGTCATTGTGGTACATCCTTGATAGTATAAGTAGGTAGGTGGTACTTGAGGTATTATTAAATTGTTATAGGTTCTATATGTGCTGCACAAAACTTGATTTGTATATCCTTTTCAGTCTTATTTTGCATCCACACTCCATACACTTCTATATAATGATTTCCTTATTTTGTGTATTTGTTGTAAATTGACTTTTTTTCCCTACTCAACTAACTATTTTTGACAAGTCGTTTTAATTTATAATATATGAGTATACTACCACATTTCTACCACTTTAAACACCAAACTGAAAGTACTATGTTTTACTGTTTGTGTGTGCGAACATTTATTTTTCAAAAATGCAACATCCTGCATACATTTTACTGTCATTATGTATACTAATTTGCTTAAATAAAGTGTATATTTGCTACCTTGCAGCTTCTACACAAGGTTGGAATATGCTTCTACACAGCGCTGAACTCAATTATTTTTTTAACCATGTTATCACTGTGTGTTTGTGTGTAATTATGTATGTCATTTGTATTTGTGTGTTTTTTATTCTGTATTATGTGTATGAATGTGATGTAGCCGGAACAACATCCATTGTTGATGTGGTTTTTTTTTTTTTGCTTCTTGAGTATGTTTGTGGTTATATTCAATGATCATATGGACATAAACACCATCATTACAAGCAAAAATATATTCAATTGTCTTAAGAGTAACACTTAATTAAAAAAAAATTAACACTTTTTGTTACACTATTTATTACAGGAATTTAAAAGTTTAACGATTTCAAACAAGATATGGATTCTACGGACCCTAAAGAAAGACGAAAACATAGAAAATTACATATGGATAAAAGAAAATCCAATGTTACGTCTAGCATGCAAATTGGTAATCGTTTGTATACAATTGAATTTTTTATATTGTAATTTGAGAGGTTAATATCAATTAATTTATACAAAATATTGTATTATATCCAATCGAATCTTTATGAAATATAACTAATATATTTTCTTATTTATTTTTGTTACTTTTATATATCAGATGTGGGTTATCGGCAACAATATATAATTTATTCAGATAATTCTATATATGTTACCCGTTTTGATGAAAATGTTAACCCAAATATATCATATAGATATAGCACACAAGTTTCCAATCTTCTTCCATTGTTAATAGCAAAGATCCATTATATAACGATCCCAAGGTCAAAAGACAACAGAGAAAAATGTATTTGGATAAGAGAAAATGTAATGATATGACCACCACGCCAATAGGTATTCCATATAGTATATAAATATATTCGTTTATCCGAATATGTTTGTTTCTTTTGAACTAATTGATATGTATTTTTATTTACTAATGTTTTTATTTTATAGCTAATCGTGGTCGTGCTCAACAAAATTTCGAATCTACTTCCAATTTTAATTTAAGAACTCCGTTATCTAATATTTCCAATGGTACGAATACATTCCGTTTAATATTTTTTATTTGATATGTTACTTATGTCGAGTGCATTGATAACCCCCAAAGTCACTCTATTTTTTGTTTTTCTTTGTGTGGGTTTGTTTTGCTTTGATGGTTGGAACAATTTGATATTATTTTATTGTGTTTGAATTACCTTTATAGAGTTAATAGAATTATTTTGATGAAAATTGTATTGTGTTTTTTCTATTCAGTTTTTCAAGTTTTTTTTCATATATTTGTCACTTATATAACTACTACATTATTCAGAAATACAAAAATGTTACCATTATAATAATTTACTTTTCTTATTCTTTTGTAGAATGCTCATGTTAATTAAACCAACAAATATTTGTTTTATAGATACGTTAAAGGGTTAATTTTTTTTTTCAAATTTTTTCATCTTTACTTAATTAAACGCATAAAAGCAAATAAAAAACCAACTTTATAATATATATTCTCTTTATAGCACATATTAGCTTTCTATTTATTCCAATATAATAGAATTTTATGATTTTATTGTATTTTATATATGTGTTTTAACAAAATACACAAATTGCATCTCATAAAAATTACTTTATACTATGTCATAATACTACATTGTATCGTTTTTTTTTATTATGTTTTTTGTTTTTACACTATAATAGCATCATACTTGTGTTTGATAATGTTTTTACACCATAATGTATTATGTGATACAAATGAAACTATGATGCTATTAAGGGATAAAAATGCAAATATTCATTTCTTGTAATATCCCCGTGTAGTATACGGGTTTCACACCTACTAAACGAATATAGCGCAATTTATAGAGAAAATTTACAATACAACTATAATCATAAATAAATAAAAACATATTGGATGTATATCTAGATTATACATCTATTCATAAATAATAGTATCACAAAAAGTTACAATGTAATACATATCTATTTTTCTATAATCACATATGAATACAACATAAACAAAAATTCGAATAAAAATAAGTAACTATTATTATATAATCATAAATGAATAAGGCAATATCTTTTCCACTTTGTTTTGTTTGGTTGTATATTAGCACTCCAATATCCCGTTTGTAGATGCATCTCGAGTTCCTCTACACACTGTCAAATAAAGAAATAAATACAATTAAATGAAAAGGATTTAGAGAAACACATATGATGTCAAACTATAAATGAAAAGACATGAACAAAATAAAAAATACATATGAATTCATATAATTGTAATTATATTCATACATGAATATATCACATATGAATACACTTATAATCATAAATTAATATGACATGAACAAAAAATAAAATACATATGAATTCTTATACTTGTAATTATAAAGTCATCAACATATCACTTTATAATGTTTTCTTGAACATTACCATTCCAACATTATATTCCAGAAGATCTTAGATTTCACAGTACAAATATAGAAACATAAATCTAGTACAATTTTAATCATAAAGGACTAAAATACAACGAAAAGTTGAAAATACATAATAATCACAAATGAAAAAAATCATATGGTTCAATTCATATATGATTAAAGTCTTTTTCACAGAACTTGATTTATATATTTTTATTAGCTTCATCTATACATTATATTCATAAAGAAATAACTACGGATATAGCCTAGAACTTTTCTTCATCAAAACTTTCAAAAAGAAAATATATATATATATATATATATATATATATATATATATATATATATATATATATATATATATATATATATATATATATATATATATATATATATATATATATATATATATATATATAATGTTAAAATCACATGAAAAAATAACTCTTATAAAAAGTAAATACTTTTACAGAATATAAAATTCCAAAACAAGCATAAACTATCAATAAGTTAATCCAACAAATCAAAATTGTAGTGCTCATATATTCGAACATTAAGTTTTAGCATATATTGAAAAATTGAGTAAATATCAATTGAGTGTTTACTTGATCGGAGTCGCTAATGTAATCATAAAAAATCGATATTGCTTTAAGTAAAAAACTCCATTTATGATTTATTGTCACCACTTAGCAATTTTAAAAGTAAATTTTAAATCAAAGTAACAAACTTTGACTTTTAACAAATAAACTCCAATTATTCTTAGCCATTCAAAATTAACTTCCAAAATAAGAAATGACAAACCTTATTGGTGTTTCAAAGTCAGATTTTGGTTACGTGGGAGTAAAGAGGCACGAAAGGTTGATATTTTGTTGATTGATCTTTCTTGAAGCTTTTTTATTTTGCCAATTGATCCACACACGCACGAAGAAAGAAGAAGAATGAGGCAACATAAGTAGGTTGTGATGAAAAAGAGCACCAGGGCGGAGATGAGGTAGCGACGACAACACAAAAATTGTGCTCACTTTGGCCCCGAAAATCGATTCAACCCTCGAGCCTCTTGATCTTCTCGATTTACAAGTCGTGACAACAAGTTGTAGGTTTTGTAGATGTAGTAAAGGATAAAAGATGAAGGTTGCGAAGATGGTTTTGGAAGTGTATGGTGGTGGCGGCTCAATTAGGGTTTAAAGGTTTGAAAACTGTATTTGAGAGTGAGAGGAAGAAATATACGTAAGTAAGAGAGAGAGAAAGGGTGAGAGAGATTCCAACAACTTGACAAAAATAGGTTAACATGTAATGACCATATTACCCTTTAGACTATTAAAAATATACATTCTCATCCCATGACTTTTAGAAATTCACAATTTCATCTCATGACTTTTACAAATTATATAGCCTTAGATCGTAATATTTGAAGAGCTCAGATCTGTTCTCGCGTTCTCAACCTTTTTGGTGTTCTCATTTGATCCTACTCCTATATATATATATATATATATATATATATATATATATATATATATATATATATATATATATATATAGTCGTGCACTTTAATAGAAAAACAATTTTTTTACACTGTGGGGCTGAAGCGGAGTAGTGACCCAAGACCCCTGGGAACCACATAGCTCCGCCACTGTATGCTTGTAATGGAAAATCTTAATTCGAACCATGAAAATGGGAAAATTCGATGCAATGTTGTTACAATCCTTCTCGGATTATTACTATTGTGTGATAAGAATCACCAAGCTAACATTAGTTTTAGTCTCAAGAACATTGTTACTAACCAGAAAGTTTACGAATAATCAAGTGAGCACCAAACTGAGGTTGAAGAGTGATGATACTACGTGGAGCATGCGAATATGACGGGGAAAGCTCAAACGAGAAGTGTGATAGAATCATAACAAGAGTCATTTTTGCTTCCAACATTGAAAAATTTTGTCCAATACAAACACGCGGACCCCCTCCGAAAGGAATATACACGGCTTGTCCCTTGGTTACCTTTGACACGCCTTCAGAGAACCTTTCCGGGTTGAACTCCTTCGCATCATCACCCCATATACTAGGGTCATAATGTGAAAGCATTGTGTGCAATTGAATGAGTGATCCGGCTGGTAAAGTTAAGTTTCCTAATTTTGTTTCTTTGTGAGTCATTCGGGCGAGTGCTACTATCGGAGGGTATAGCCTAAGAACCTCGAGGAAGATTTTATTAATCTGCAAATCGAGATAGTAAAGTTAAAAAAAAAAAAAGGGAAACTAGCCAGTTATATTTTAAGAAAATGTAGGAAAGAGAAATTTTACAATTTTCAACTGATTCAACCCGTCAATATCTGGTTTTCTTTCACCAAAGACCTTTAAAGCTTCATTTCTAGCACGGTCTTGCCAATTTTTGTGTTGAGCCAACAAAACCATAGTCCAAACAAGTAAAGTCGCAGTAGTCTCTTGTCCCGCAAAGTAGAAGAGCTTACACTCTTCAATGATATCGCCAATACTTAGCCCAAATTTGTTATTCCCATGCTGTTTAATTTCTTCATAATTGGAGTCTAGTAGTATGCCAAGAAGGTCATCTTTGCTACAATATTTCTCATTTTTCATTTCGGTAACTCGTTTATCTATTATACCCCTTACCAAATCTGTTACTTCTTGGGCAATCACTTTAATCCTCTTATTGCTTTTTGTTGGCAAAAATCTATAAAATCAAGATAAAATTAAACAATTGCTTGGTTATAAAGTAAGTAAAACAACTTTTCTAACCTTAAGAATGTCTAAATACAAAAAATATTATTAGGGATATATATGTACACTCACTGTGATCCTGGAATGTAGAACAAAATATTGAAAGGAGTTATAATTAGATTAGCCAGTTCTCGTTGAAGTTCAAATATCCTTTTTCCTTCCATAAAGCTACTACCAAAAGCTGTACGTGAAATCATATCACTAGTCATTGTTTGGAGATGAGGCCACACATCCATTTCGCACAAGCTTTCTTCCTTTAATGTATCTTCCCATTTTTTGATCATCTCATCACAACTCATGTAAAAAGCTGGTATCATATGCTATAAAGAAACAAAAGGAGCATATATATATATATATATATATATATATATATATATATATATATATATATATATATATATATATATATATATATATATATATATATATATATATATATATATATATATATATATATATATAACCAAATTTGAAAGCAGTCATTAAGTATAGAAAAGTTGGATTCGTGGTTATAATAAAACCTTTATAAATTAATAATGTTGGGACTGAGATATTTTATTAATTTAGCAATATATTATTATATCGATAAATTAATAAATTATTAATTTAAAGAGTTGGTTTATATTTGTGAGCAACTATCAAATTAATGCATCAGCCTTTAAAATTTTCATGTCCGTTCACTTTACCTATTTGAATAAAACATAAACAAGGACCTTCAAAAGTCTCATGTATATTCACACATTAATGAATCTGTCAAGTTCAGTGTACATAGATCTAGATTGATCACTATAAAATGTCAATGATAAATTTTAAAATCACATCAACTATGGCTTCTAAACTAAAAGGTGTTAAAAAATCAATGATGACCAATCAACAACGAAAACTATTATGTGAGTACAAGAGACATCACCAATGATGCACTCAACAAGATTTGGTGAAGTGTGTTGACAAAACTTTCGATTTGAAGATTTAAAGATGAACTCAATATAAATTTGAAGTTCACAAAAAAACAAGTAACTATAGATTCATTTTTTACCAGATAATTCTAGAATTTTGAAATATTTTAGTAATTATTAAATTATAGTTTCGTCGGGATCAACATATTTACATTGGGATTTCAAAAAAACTATTATTTTATTATTTTATCAATTGGGATCCAATTTTGTATTGGTCCCAAGTTGGGACCAGACAAATTGTTAATTTTATCGAGGTTATTAATTAATCGAGTATTAAATTATAAAATTTCTACTATATTAAAGAACATAAATTCTTTGCATCTCAACTAATGCACAACAAAAGAAGCAAAACCTTAAGCTTCTCGACATGAAAGGCCGGATTGATGATCTTTCTATGTTTCACCCATTGATCACCCTCAAGTCGAGCCAACCCTTTTGCTAGCAACGCTATCAGTGGATTTGCCCCTTTTACCTTTTCAAAGTCTTCATAATTTCCCAACATCTCCTGTATCATTGTTGGATCCGTTATATGCAGTATAGGTTTCGGCCCCGCCCATATAAAACAATTCTTACCTATGCAATCACCCATACATAAATGTGATATTCGAGCGCAAGAAGGGTAAATGTCACTCAAGGAAGATAAATCTCAATGTTAACATAGTAAAGAAGGTGATGATGCCTAGGTTCGAACTAGGTGAATTTTTTTAAATAGAATATAAAACTGATAACAGAAGTAATTAATATATACCATGAGTAGTAACAGAACTATGAACAAATGACAGGACCCGTGGCAGGATATCATCTGCTAGGTTTATAGGTTTTAAACTCGCCTCAGTTATCACCTTCACGATTTCTATCACGTCTCCAAATAAAAACTTGTAGGAGGTTCCCTTGAGTCCTTGGTCTCTAAGAAACTTCTCTGTATTCTTTGGCGTCAACCAGACCCAATTATAGAACCTCCATGCATATGCCAACACTACCAACAAAAACCCTAAACCACCACACACTCTAATAATCATGCTTACGTTTGCCTCCATATTGAAAAAAGCTAGTTCTTTGGTGCATTGATGGAGAATGGAATGATGGTATTTATTAATGGATATATTCACTTTAGCTCCCTAAGGTTTTCGTAATTAGATGCTTCATTGTGTTTTATATATTTGTTTCTTTATATAATTTATAATATTATTTCCCTTTCAACATTGAAAGTAACGACTTCTTTTAAGAATGAGATCATATCTATGGTATAATTTTGTTAGTTCAAAAAAAAAATTTAATTGTTTTGGAATCCTTCTCTTGACGCAATGCTCGTAATTTTCTAGGTGGCATTGAGGGTATTCACCTGATCAAAATAACCATAATATATTATTAATAAAATAGAAATAATGAAAATGGTAATAATATATAAAAATAATAATGTAAACAGTAATAATTGTTTTGATATCATAATGATAATAATTATAAAAATGATAAAAAATAAGAATAATAATAGCTATTATTATTGTAACTATAATATTTTGAATGTTATTATTACCCTTAGATTACAAATTTGAACTTTCTAAAAAAAACAACAAATACCGATAGCTTATAGTATTATTTTGAATTCATCACTAATTTCCAATGGATTACCAACGAACTTCAATATATCATTAAACCGTTGAAAGTATCGGTATATGAAATTTCAATTTGTCGGTATTTCCGACATCCATTCTTCTAGTAATGTAATGTGGTAAAATATATATATTTTCGAGTCGCATTAAATTAACGATTTTAATCATAATATATATAGACAGGAAAACAATATTATTTTCAAATTTTCAAGCAATGTGTCTATGATTGAGTTTGGGTTTATAAGAACAAAATTAATATTAATGTAACCATTAACCATCGTTTAAGACGATAAATTATATAACGTGATGGATTTCAGATCATAATTATACACCAAACATAAATACTTGCATGGTTTAGTTACGAAAAATGTAACATTCAATCTCCAAAGACAATGTTATTAATCATCAAGTTAATTTATGTAAAATTAAGTGAGCGCCAAACTGAGGTTGAAGAGTGACGATAGGACGTGGAGCATGCGAATATGATGGAGAAAGCTCAAACGAGAATCGTGATAGAATCATAGCAAGCGCCAGTTTTGCTTCCAACATAGCAAAATTTTGTCCAATACAAACACGAGGACCCCCTCCGAAAGGGAAATACACTGATTGCCCCTTCGTTACCTTTGACACACCTTCATAGAATCTTTCTGGGTTAAATTCCTTCACATCGTCACCCCATATATTAGGGTCATAATGTGAAAGCATTGTGTGCAGTTGAATTAGTGATCCTGCCGGTAAGTTTATGTCTCCTAATTTTGTTTCTTTGTGAATCATCCGTGTCATTGCTACCACCGGAGGGTATAACCTAAGTACCTCAAGGAAGACTGAATTAATCTGCAAATAGAGAAACTAAAGCTTATTAACCGAAATATATTAAGAAGATGTAGGAATGAAAAAAAAAACTTACAATTTTCAGCTGACTCAACATATCACTCAACACGTTAATAGCAGGTTTTTTCTCACCGAAAACCTTTAAAGCTTCATCTCTAGCATGATCTTGCCAATTTTTGTGTTGAGCCAACAAAATCATTGTCCAAACAAGTAAAGTCGCAGTAGTCTCTTGGCCCGCAAAGTAGAAGAGTTTACACTCTTCAATGACATCGTCAATACTTAGTCCAAATTTGTTATTACCGTGTTGTTTAATTTCTTTATAGTTGGAGTCTAGAAGTATGCCGAGAAGGTCATCGTTGCTACATTTCCCACTTTTCATTTCGGTCACTCGTTTATCAATAATACCCCTTACCAAACCCTTTACTTCTTGGGCAATTGCTTTAATTCTCTTGTTGCTTTTTGTTGGCAAAAATCTAGAATCAGAAATAAAACAATTGTTTAACTTTAAAGTAATTAATGAAAGAAAGTTTTCTAATAACGAGAAGAATGTCCATAAAAGATTGTTGGATAGATGTACTCACTGTGATCCTGGAATGTAGATAGATCGGGAAGCCGTTATAATTAGCTCAGCTAGTTCTCGTTGAAGTTCAAATATCTTTTTTCCTTCCACAAAGCTACTACCAAAAGCCGTACGTGAAATCACGTCACTAGTCATTGTTGTGAGATGAGGCCAAACATCCATTTCGCAGGAGCTTTCTTCCTTTAATGTGTCTTCCCATTTTTTGATCATTTCGTCGCAACTCACATAAAAAGCAGGTACCATATGCTATAAAGAAACATGATCAAGAACATATTTACAACACTAACATTAAAACGTAATCACTATCTTTAGGAAAGTAGGATTTTTGGTATTAGACAACATAAATTTCCCACATCTCAAACTACAATGGATTACACAAGAAGCAAAACCTTAAGTTTCTCGACATGAAAGGCAGGATTGATGATCTTTCTGTGTTTCACCCATTGATCGCCCTCGACTAACACCAACCCTTTTGCTAGCAATGTTAACAACGGATTTGACCCTTTTGCCTTTTGAAAGTCTTCATATTTTCCAAACATCTCCCGTATCATTGTTGGATCTGTTATATGCAGTATAGGTTTCGGCCCCGCCCATGTAAAGCAATTCTTACCTATCCAATCATCAATCAAAGTGTAACAAAAAGTGAATACAACTTCAAAATGGCACTTGTAATTAGTATATAAAATTTTTAACTCTTACATCAAAAATTAGAATTTTTGTCACCCATCTACTAATACTTCTTTTAAAATGTACCAACCAATACACAAATGTGATTTTTGAACATAAGAAGTCTAAACATGCCCCCATAATTGGTTTCGCGAGTCAACATGGAAAAAATAAATCATAATGTTCATTGGTAAAGAATGCTATTATGATTAGGTTGATTAAACATGAAAAGTGGATTCGCACCTTCTTACTGCAAAAACATGCAAACACGGACTAATTGAAAAGTTTTAAGTAAAGCATGAAAGTGATAACAAAAGTAGATACCATGAGTGGTAACGGCATTATGAGCAAACGACAAGACCCGTGGCAGAATATCATCGGTTAGGTTTATAGGTTTTAAACTCGCCTCGGTTATCATCTTCACGATCTCTTTCACGTCTCCATATAAAAACTTGTAGGAGGTTCCCTTGAGTCCTTGGTCTCTTAGAGACTTCTCTGTATTCTTTGGGGTCAACCAAACCCAATTGAAGAACATCCATGCATATACCAACACTATCAACATAAACCCTAAACCACCAAACACTCCAATCACGCTTAAGGTTGCCTCCATCTTGAAAGGAGCTATTAGTTTTTGTTGTAGTGATGAAGAATGGAACGATGGTATTTATTAATGGATATTTTCACTTTCGCTCTTTAAGGTTTGAGTAATTACGTATGCTCCATACGTTCTTTTTTATAATTGTTTCTTAATAATATTATATGTCCCTTTCGAGTTTGGACATCGAAAGTAACGGTTTCTATTAAGAATGTGATCATATTTAAGGTACACTTTTTATTTTGTTTGGCATCTTGATCCTGACACGATGCTCGTAATTTACTAGGTGAAATTGAGGATGTTTATATTGTTTGTTAGTATAATGATAATGACATTTTCATGATACTTGACGAATTAACAAAAACTTGTAATTTACACGTGGCAGCACATATTTAATCCCTCGAATACGGTTTCTAGTTCCTTTAAATTTTTACGAAAACATAAACCATTTGGTTTGACCAATGACCATAAAACGATTTTTTTTAATTTTTTATTTAGCCTTTTAGAATTTGTTTTGGTATATAGAAAAATTATTAAGTTCGATCATGATTTGTTAGGTCAATAATGACGATTCATATTAGTTAATTTCATTAGACTTGACCACGAAGGGTGCATTTAATATAACTCTGAAAATATAAATATATGATTTAACATTTTTTACTACTTTGAATACGTAATTGAAATACAAAGTATAATATATATGGTTTTTATATATTTTCCGTCACCTCACCTATGTAATCATTAATAACATTTAAAATTAACAATATTCTTTATGTTAAATCGTTAATTTGTTAAACCTTTTTCATGGTTCTTGTCTTTTAAATCAACCATCATCTATTTGACGCTTAAAAGCAACTTATTTGTCTTTTAGGAAAAAATTTCATAACATAGTTTGTATAATTACCTAAATGACAACGGGAATGATAGGGGATTGATGGTTTTTTATCAAGATAAGAACAAACTGTTTTCGTAAGTATTGATCTCATCGGATGAGAAGTAAATTTCAAGACTTGTGCGCCCTAAAGAAAGGACAATAGACAAATAACTCCAATGGTCGTGTAACCCAAAGAATGAAAACTTGAATAACAAGCCCAAATGCTACTAGAAGTTGGGTCGGAATATATCAACAAACATTTGAATAAATATTTTTCAAAATTTATAGTAATGATCGTTCAATCTTACCCGGGGTTACACAAATTTATATTTTGGAATTCATACTTGGTATAATCCAAGAAAAAAACAGAATATGGATTTAAGGCAAAATATGAAATCGAATTGTGTTATTTGAGACAATATTTTTGCAGAGTAACATTATCATATAATGAAGATTATATGCAACAACCGAATTTTATCCCTTATAAAGACAGTAGTTGGTTAAAGTCAGCTATTTTTGGCAAAAAGCTGTGTTGTTTCCAAAGACATAACGATTAGCTTTTTGGAGGGAAAATAAACAAAAAAATATCGCTAGCAAGGGTTTTGACTTTTGACCCTTGGAACCCTAATAGGGATGTTGCCCAACTACCCTTGTATCCCTGAGTTTTTCATTGATTATATATCGTTATATACAAATAGAACTGAAAATTATTGGTGAAAAAATATTTGATTGGTAAAATAGAAAACTTATAATTGGTAAATTAAACCAAGTAGATTTTGAAACCAAATCTACTCTAATAAATGGAAATCTTTTTGTCACATGTCACACTTTTATTGATTTGGTCACATGTCATTTTATGGTTATTTTCAATTAAATTTTTTCATCGTGGCATTTTGTGGTTTTTTTACATTTTATCAAATTCCACATAATATTTAAATGTAATAATTGTAATAAATGTAATGATAAATACATATCAATTTCATTAATTAACTTTCCTTATAATTTCAATTTTTTTAAATTAAAAATTGAGTAAATTACACAAATGGTCCCTATGGTTTGGGGTAATTTGCGCGTTTGGTTCATAACTTATTTTTTTAACACGGAAAGTCCCTACTATTTGTTTTTGTTACGTCATTGGTCCCTACTGTTTGTTTTTGTTACACGCTTGGTCCCTATCTTACATAAAAAGACTATTATTTAAATAGGGAAAAATGGTGAGGTAGGTGAGGTGAGGGGGATAAGATTGGTGGTGTGTTTATTTAAATAAATTAGAAAAACAATGAAAAAATAGGTTTTTTTAGGTAAAATAGAGACTAAGTACGTAATAAAAAACAAACAGTATGGACTTTTCGAGTTAAAAAAATAAGTTAGGGATCAAACGTGCAAATTAATCTAAACCATAGGGATCATTCGTGTAATTTACTCTTAAAAATTAAATATTAAATTCTAAACATTTGAAAAGTTTGAATTTAAAAAAATATTGAATTATTAAAATTAAAGTGTTTTTTCTTTTAAATTTAAATAAATAAACGAAGAAAAGTAATGAGGTTTTAATTTAGAAAATTTGAAATTAAAAGGAAAGTCATTTAATTAAAATTGATATGCATTTATCATTACATTTATTGCAACTATCACATTTAAATATTATGTGAAATTTGATAAAATGGAAAAAAACAACAAAAAAACACAAAATGTCATGAGAAAAAAATTTTAATTGAAAATAACCACAAAATAACATGTGGCCAAATCAATAAGAGTGTGACATGTGACAAAAAAAAATTCATTTATTAGAGTAGGTTATTATTATTTGTTTAAATTTAAAATAAAAAAAAACACTTTAATTTTAATAATTCGATATATTTTTAAATTTTCTTAAAAATTCAAAGTTCTCAAATATTTAGAATTCATATTTAATTTTTCTTTTAAATGAACTCATCTAATACAAATTTTTTACGCCTAATAAGTATATAAAGTTAAGGATCAAAACATAAATATCAAAATGTTATAAATACACAATGAATCAGATTTCAAGTAATCAAATGTTTATCGGAAGACAACTCTTATACAAAAAAGATGGAAAAGTTATGTACATACTTTCGAGAAAAAACATCATAAATGGTCCCTGTGGTTACCCAAAATCTGAAGTTTAGTCCCCGTGGTTTAAAAACCTCATAGATGGTCCTTGTGTTTTCAAAACTTTTGACGATTGATCCTTACTGGTAACTCCGTTAACTTTTGTCCGTTAAATGAAGGGCATTTTCGTCATTTCACTGCCACATTGACCATTTATGATGTTTTTCACTTATTTAAGAAAGGATCGGTTTTGAGTGTAACATTCGGTTGCCACAACATCAGGACAGAAGTATAAAGGAAGTGAAGCAAAAGAAAGCATGGTTCTAGCGGCCTCACATAAGGAACGGTTTCGTCTTTCAACGATGTCATTTTGTTGTGGTGTATACAGGGCTGAAAAGTTGTGAGTGATCCCCTTATCAGCTAGAAATTCCTCAAAGTCGTTATTCTTGAACTCCAACCCATTGTCGCTCCTGACATTTCTCACAATCTTTTTCAGTTGCTGTAACATCCAAAAAATACAAGCCAAAATTTCCATTTTTAAATTCATCATTATAAAACCAACAATGTAAAAAAACATTTGTAATATCATGTCATGACAAAACCAAAGTAGAAATAATCAAACATGTTATCATAAAACAATATCAGAGTGTAATCCCAAAGATCTCATGTGCGGAAAACCATAGTGTGATGCGTTGCGATCGAGCCGGCTCCTTCCCTTTGAAAACGAAGTACCTAAAACCAAAACTGAAAACCGTAAGCACAAAGCTTAGTGAGTTCCCCCACTGTACCATACACCATATAATCACATAACATACATATACTACCGGGCATATCTGGGTTCCCGACCTACCCCTTCGGTCCTCTCGACCGGATACTAACTAGCATATCTGGGTGCTGGTCTCCCCTTCGGTCCTTACGACCGGATACTGCTGGGCATATCTGGGTTTCCGACCTACCCCTTTGGTCCTTACGACCGGATACTGCCGGGCATATCTAGGTGCCCGACCTACCCCTTCGGTCCTTATGACCGGATACTGGGGACTATTTCACCCCCACTACTACTACCACATAACACATAGCACATAATCTATCTAGCATGGCTGGGCACGACCACCCCTTCGGCCCTATCGACTGGTAACCTGGGGACTATCTCCCCCTACTGTCACTAGCACATAGCATCATATCATACTAGCACATAAAAATATTACAGGTAGTAGCAACCTTAGATGAGTATCACAGAGACAATCATCTATAATACAACTCCTACTGGTGGGCCGGCATTGTGGCCGTAGACCCACCGCTACTGGAAGGTAACTCACCTCACACTGCTGAAGTCCCGTAGACACAATCCCACACTGTTGGAGTCTTGCAGGCTCAACCCTAGCTACTGGATGACAGATTCCCGAACTGTCAACACCAAAACAACACCCAATTAATAATTGGGTCCCAACTCATAACCATAATACATACTCGGATAATTACTACATTACCCCAGGCTTGGCTAATTTAAGCACAAAGCCCAATCCATAGGCCCAAAGTCAATTAGGAATCAAAGCCCAACACATGGCCCAATTTTCCAAATTGGGCCTAGGCCTATACATGGCCTCATTCTAAGGCCCAACATCATATAATCATTAAGGCCCAAACTATGGCCCATCAATGGCCCAATTTTACAAATTAGGCATAAACCCCTTACATGGGCCTTACCCTAAGCCCATTAAATAATTCTAGTTCAATTGCTTGCTCTTGGATGGTCCATTATTATCTCAATATAAAGGCCCAATAATATACCCAAGTGAAATTAGGGTTTCACATAAAATGACAATTAGGGTTAAGTTTCCTACTTAACCCAATAAGGACTTAATCCATTAAGTCCAATATCGCTTAGATTAATCTTGCCAATGCTCATTATTTAATATTTCAAGTTATTAATAATTCCCAAGTGTCCCGATTAATTTCTCAAATTAATGTTTTATTGGCATTAGGGTTTTCCAATCCAAATATTAGCCCATTTATCAATTTGTTGGCCTTTTATGTCAATTAGGGCTTTATTGGGCTTATTAGGCCCACTAGAATATCATTAAGCCCATTAGGGTTTTATTAGGGTCCGTTAAGCTTTATTGGGCCCATCTGAGCTACTTTGGCCCATTAGGGTTTCAAGCACCCCCAAACGAATCAAACTCACAAGGAAAACACACCGCCACCCGACACGGCGGCCGGTTGCGGTAGGAGGCGGCAGCTACCACCCTACGGTGGTGGTTTTCAGTTTTCTTTTCATTATTCTAATTTGTAGTACACTTTACAATGGTAAATCTCAACTAAAAACGCACACACTCACTAAACACACACATACATGGCGGTGTATGGTGGCAGCCTCTACCTCACGGTGGTGATGGTGGCTGTTCTTGCAGTTTCCGGCCAAACAGCCCTACACACAACACCTACTCGACAGAAATACACCCACACATGTTTTAATGGTAGAAAGAACCCAACCACCCACCAAGCGACATACGGTGGCGGCAGAGACGCTGATGACGGCGGCAGGCAGCAGCACATAGCGAAGGGCGGTCTTCACAAGCTTATCCTCGGTGACAACAAGGTAACACACACACACGCAAGCATCTTCTGAGACCCGGAAGCAACTTGTCGTCAAGGGAAATGGGCAGCAGTCACGACTAGTCGCGACAATTACAACGGCCAACGGAATTAGCGAAAAAGGATGGTGGTGGAGAGAAGATGCGATTGTGGCAGGTCGCGATCTCAACTGGCGAACAGCAACAGCAGCACGTCGCGTTCCTTCACTCGCTCATTGCCCCAATGTCCAGAAGCAGTCCTCGTCTTCAAAGGAGTGATTGCACGGTGGTTCTTATCTTCAACGTCGGCGGTTGAATGACGGTATCCGGGGGTCACAGTGGTAACATGGCGGCTGGAGGAGTGGATGGAGGGTGAGTGAAACTGATGGTGCGACGCCGACAGTAGAAGAAGGAAGTGGCGGTTGCTCTTGTTCAATTAGGTTTAGGGTAAGGAAATGTAACAGGAAAAATAAGGCGTCGGGTTTAAATCCCGCTCCAAATCAAACCTTTGCCCACTTTACAAGTTTGGTCCTTCCCCATGCGAAACTTTTCAACTAAGGTCCGAAACTTACCAATTAAACCCTACCCCTGAAAACCTTTACTAAATAAGTCCAAATTTTACAAAACAACCCCTGATTTCATAAAATCCTTTCATCCTAGGCACAATATTTACCAATTATACCATTGCTTCCATATTTCCGCTCAAATCCGATCCCTAATTTAACAAATAGCCCCTTGGCCCCAAAATCTCTTCAAATGAAGTCCTCGAAGTTACCATTTAGTCCCCGCCTTCATAAAATTTACAAAACTAATTCGTAACTGACACTTTTAACCCCCAACTTCTAAAATTATGACAATTAGCGCTTCGCCGATTATATATAATTATTTATTTTAGGACTACAAGCCATTCATTAATTAATTTATTTATTTAATAAATAAACGGGGTTTTACAGTTGCACTTCCACCTGCTTAATAAATGTCTTCAACTTGGGAGTTGATTCAGATTTCTGTTTAAGAAAGAAAACCCAGGTGAAACGTGAAAAATCATCTACGATGACAAGTATGTACTTACTACCACCAATGCTTTCGATAGACGAAGGTCCACACAAATCACTGTGCAATAGTTCAAGATCTTCAACAATCTTTGTATTGATCCTTGTAGGATGGCTCTTTCTGCTTTGTTTACCCATCTCACAGGCTGCACAAAGATGTTCCTTGTCGAACTTGAGAAGAGGGAGTCCTCGAACATGATCACCGAGCACCAATTTATTCATGTCTTTGAAATTTAGGTGTGATAATCTTCGATGCCATAACCAGCTTTCATCTGTATTTGCCTTTGATAGCAAACATATTGCCGGTTTGCCACGTATCGGTTTGAGATTTAATGGATACATCTCTCCCTTTCTCTCGGATTTCAAGAGTACCTTCTTGGATTGTTTTTCAATTATTTCAGATCCTTCATCATCAAAGGACACTTTCAAACATGCTCCTACGACTAGTTGAGACACACTTATGAGGTTATGTTGTAATCCTTCTACATAAGCCACTTTTCGAATCGAGAATTCTCCATTTGTTATCATGCCATATCCCTTGATTGTTCCATAGGAATTATTTCCATACTTGACAGACCCACCATCTTTCAAGGACCGAAACTCCCTCAGCTCTTCCTTCCTCCCTGTCATGTGACGTGAGCAGCCACTGTCGATATACCATTCATCATCGAACTGCTCGTCACTGATTACCTGCAAATTTAAGCAGATTTAGGAACCCAAAGTCTCTTGGGTCCTGGTGAGTTTTTCAGAGAATAGAGAATTGCAGTAGAAATATCAACCAAATATGTTCTTTTTATTAAAATGGTTTGATCTTTTCTTTTAATTGTATACACTTTGATTTTGGTTTTATCTTGTTTAAACTTAAGTCCATTAGTTGGTTTGTTAGATGGTATTGGCATTTTATTTCTCTTTTGAGATCTTTGGTTAGCTGATGATTTCTTAGTGTGGAACTTAGAATCTGAAGTTAGTTTGCCCTTTCCATTGATGTCCTTAAAAGAATTTGCCTTGCATTGGGACTTGGATGTATCGAAACTCTCTTTAGGACCGAAACTGGATCTGGGACCGAAACTGGGTTTAGGGCCAAAACTGGGTTTAAGACCGAATGTTGACTTTCGGTTTTGAGACTTGGAGTAGTAGGAACTTGGGCTGAAATTTTCCTTTACTTTTTCCTTTCCTTTGTCCGTTGAGACCTATGACAACTCGAAATTTCTATTATGTACAACATATCAAGTCAATAGAAGTCAGAACAATTACTTTTAATTTTCAGACTTTTTAGAATAAGTTTGAGTATTTCAGGATTAACACTTTAGGAGATATCAGGAGAGAGGATGCCCTAGGGTTTATTGTACAACAATAAAGTCCTGACACATCAAAAGTTTCGAGTTTACGGCCGTAAACCCTAAAGGAAAGTGGTATAAAAGTCACACTTAGTTATTTTTACCATTTTTCCAACTTTCAAGATCCAAATCTCAAACTCTCTCAAGTATCATCCAAGTTTTCTTCAAGATCCTTAATCTAGTAAGTGTTTCTAGCCCTTTTAATTTAGTATATCACTTAATCTAATGATTTAACACACTTCTATCCATGAAATCTTTCCAAAATGTTGATTCTTCAAGTTTCACCAAGAACACACACTAGTGTTCTTGGACTTTTAGCTCATTTCAAGCTTCTATATTGTAAGTACTTCCATGCTATAGTATCATAGAGCTTGTTATACTTCTTTACATCAAGAAAACACAAGGAAACACCAAGATCAAAGGTGTTTACGGCCCAAGAACACCTTGGACCGTAAACCCTTCTTTAGGGGCCAAAGTGACCCTAGTCCCTTCCTATGCCTTAGTAACTATCATGGATCCCTTCATTGAAATGTTAAGGACTTGAAAACATCAAAATACCGTATTCCATAAGGTTTTATGACCGTAAACCCAGAGGGAAATGGTCTTAGGGCCGTAAACTCCTCAAAGGAGGGAATGGTGCCCTAACTTCTTCATTAGGCTTATACATCAAGTAGAAATGCTTCTAGGGACTTATAAACCTTCAAACCAACAAATGGTCAAAGGAGTATGAGCTTACGGATGTAAACTCAAGGGTTTACGACCGTAAACTCAATGAGTTGAGGTCACAAAACTGTAAACTCAAGAAAGGGGTTCTTTTGAACCCTAAACCCAATAGCTTTGTCCTACAACACTTAGATGCAATCCTTGGGGCTTAAAACACTTACATATAAAGTGTTTAACTTGTCTTAGGATGTATTAACCTTGTTAATTAGTTGTTTAAAGACTAATTGGATGCATATATGTGTATTTATATGTTAACTAGGATCATTGTGTGTGTACAAGTCTTAACTTGACACCTAGCAATCCTATATCTTCAGTTCATCCATACCACTCACTACAAGTGAGTTCATACCCCTTAATTAACCTTTTAAATGTTTTTAAATGCTTTTATGGGGGAATACAAGTTGAACAATTCTAGTTATTATATCAATCACATGTGATTAATAACTACCAAACTAGTGGATTCTTACTTCTCAAACTGTGTTACCAAACTGCTTTACTTCAAACTTTTTTACAAACTCTTTTACTCGTCAATTACTATTACTTAAACTCTTTCATACTTATATATTGTCAATGCATGTCTATGTATGTATAGTTATATAAGCAATGTTTAAAAGACTTAGGAAGACCAGCTCGCTTTAATTCCTTTTCCTTGTTTCGATGTGGCTTTAGGGCATCGTTTATCCGTCCGAAGGTCGTTTAAATATTAGTTGTATATCATGTATACATACATAGTCATAAAAGTTCCTTCAATCAGTTTCATACCTTTGGGTAGCAAGGGTATACAAACATGATCATACATTACTAGTAAGCTACCATAGGGGTAGTTTAGGAAGATACTAAAACTATTACTAGAACAATGAAACATAGAATGAGTCAGTTCATTCATGAGTCAATACTTGCTAGATAGAGAGAGAGCACACAATACAGATAGTACACACAGTACATTACTATACATGCTAGATAGAGAGAGAACACACAATACAGCTAGCACACGCAGAACATTACAGTACATACATGCTAGGCAGAGAAAGAACACACAATACAGCTAGCACATTACTAACATATACATTCATGCAATTATGTGAGCCATTAAACGGGGCATGGCACTACCTGCCATGACCGTTTTTGTATCCAGAATCTCCTTAATTGGGGAGCGTATGAGTTTGCGTATAAATCTATACTGGATTGACTATCCTACACCTTGTTGCTCGCTACAGTGGGACTTGCAAGTCTACGGGTGCCAAATGTCATTTCTTACGGCGTCTTACATCGTCGTTTTACTAGAGTCGGTAGCAGAATACAGGTCGATCACATGTTACTTTAAATTACAATTGGTTTAAAGTAGTTAGTACAATAGTAGTTACTTATTACAATACTATTGTACTATGATATTTTCCCATTACATTCACTTCGTGAATATTCACACGATACACGGTAATGTAAAAACTATATTTTTGGTTAATGATAGTCAAAATTGGGAAAATACACATTCCTACAAGAGACACACACACAGATACTAGATGCCTTGGTAGAAGGCTACAATTAGTAGGAAACATAGGGTTTTCTAGGAGAGTTCAGACAAATACAAACTTTACAAAACTTATACATTACAAACATCTTACAAATGCTTTCATACAAATACAGACACTAATATACTTATGATCTCACCAGCTTTTAAAGCTAATACTCGCTTTCAAAATAACTTGTATTCTCAGGTCACCAGTAGACAGGTACAGGTTTGAGAAGATGGAGTTCGTTCAAGACTCGTCTTTTATTTTGATATGTACTTTTGGTGTCTATATAACTTGACAGAACACGCTGGTATAAAATTATATTATTAATGCAATGGATGATGTTGTTGCTTGTTTACTACTATTCATTGTTGTGATATTGTATATGACGTCGTCCACCCTAGAACGTTTCCGCCGTTCATGGTTTTGGGGTGTGACAGATTGGTATCAGAGCATTTTTTATAGTGAATTGAGTATATCAACCCATAAAAGATATACTAACTATAAATACAATGGGATAAAAATACTCTTACCAAGAGTTTATACTTTAAATTATAAAAAATTTAATTAAGTATACGTGCCTGCATTCATACTAAAATCAGTGTCACTAAGACAGTACAAAAGTATTACGATTGTTGGGCAGCATAAGTAGACTTAGAGTCTTAGAGACATATAGTCAAAACTGGGAAGATATAGCCTGATCAACTATATTATCCGGGGGTTGACTAGCATGTGCCTAAGTGTGGTTGTAAGGTTGCAACAAGTCTAAAAACTTATCCACAATACCACAATGAGAGCAATAGAACCTAAACTTAAAATACTATAGGAGTATTTTGTGTTAGTACAAGCTACTCATGTGCTAGATTCTTATACCTCTCTTCTCGTATAGATTTAATGGCTGGATTCCACCTTCCCGGAGACCCGTACTACCCCAACCAAAGCAATGCATGATGGCTGGAAGAAGAACTAGAAGATGATCACCCAATTCCTTTGGATGATCATGAAGCTGAAGGCTTTTCTGATGGTTCTGAATCAGAGCCAGAAGTCAACAACCTAACTCCAGCTGATCAAAACCCAAACCCTTGTCTAGCATTTCAAGGACCCACACCTCTGTGGGCCACAAACTTGAATAGATGGAGTCAGGAACAAGGTCAACCCATTCCCTACAATGGACACATAAGCTTCTACAACCTCACTGAGGGAGGTTCTGCTGACAGTGTCCTACCAATCATAGTTTGTAGGATTGCTCGGAACACATGTAACGCCTGTGTTTCGGGCTTGCCATTTGTAGCAATGTAATAGTCTAGGTTGAACTTTGTAACCCATTTTGAAGTAATAAGATTGTATTATTTGAGTATTTTGTGTTTTGTGCTTAATTGCTTAATTATGTGGTTTGATTAATTAAGAATAAAAATAAGCGTCAAAATTTAAGTGTAAAATAAACTTAATATATTTGATTAATGTTGTAGTAATTGAAACGAGGTTTCTGAATATATATAGAACGCCCAAATCTGACTTCGTATGAGGAAGTTATGATTTATCGAAGTTCCGGCTTAGCGGTATACAGCCTGTTTTACTCGATTTGAGATCGAGCGGTTGTTAGCCGAAGCAATCTAAATGAGAATCGAAGATCTCATTGTTAGTATCGAAGCGATAAAATGTTAGGCGAGAGCGGACGTCAAACGAAGAAGTTATGAATTTATAACAAAAGTTTCTGTCGCGGCCTATTAAAAATAAATAATAAAAATAAAGTCAAAATTAGCCGACGGAGTCTAAACAAAAGTCGTAGAGCATGGTCTCACCTTTCCGTGGATATAAATAACGTCGAAAACGGAGTTCGTATGAAGAAGTTATGAATTTCCGAAGTTTATAAATCATTTTGTATTTAAATTTAAATCAAAATTCGGAAGCATTATCCGAAGGAGTCACCGATCTGATCCGAGGTACGCCCCGCGTACTCCGAGGGATGTCGACACTCGCACTCGAGCACTTCGGATACGTAAGCAATGACGTTTTGGGCAGTACGCCCCGCATACTCCGAGGCTCCAGCCTCCTATAAATAGGAACCGAAGGCAGCCGACCCAATTGCCAATTTCTTCTCTTCTCTCTCCCGTTTTGCATCGTTTTGCGTGCCAGAAATACCCCGAAGCCCCAGTATCATACTCTAGCCCCAAGGCAAGTCCTGAGACCCCGAAGATCCCGAGAAGTGCGGTTCCCGAGTCGAAGCTCTGCCCGCGAGAAGTTCGATTTTCGAGGAGATCTTCCAGATCTGCTGTGGATTACTACTTCTATAAGTCGTAGTGTTGTCCGATCATCTTCTGATCAAGTGAGTGTATACTACCTTTCATAAACACAATAATAATACGAGTTTGGTTCGAGTGTATTAAGTGTATTGTTGTTTATAAGTGTGAGTGTGTAGTTATTTTCTTTCTAATACAATAATACGAAGTATTTTATATAAAAATACGTGTTATGTGTATATATTTGGTTGTGTTATGTGTGAATGAGTATTCACTCTCTTCTATCTTATAGATCTGCTTATTTCTTTATGAGATACGTGTTATGTGTGTGTGTGCCTCATCTGTTATGTGATATATGTGTTGATTAAAGCATGCTATACAGGTTTTCTTTAAACTATGTATACAAATGTATATTTTTTTATCTACTAATATGTTGGGTAGAACATGGGTAGACAGTTGGTGTGTAATAAACAGATGAGAGGCCTCGTTGTTGTTTGATTGAGTCATCTAGCGGAGTTTAGATGACGACCACTGGCTATTCTAGACAGTCTTGTGGAAACATTAGCAGGTTCGCCACCTGTAGGTGTTAATGAACTTGGGTGTTCATTCGCTGTACTCCATCCCCCTCATGGTTGCCTTATTTGACTTATATTGCTGAGGTACCCCCGAAGCATGTGTTGTCGCCCCGATGAAATATTCTTAGACTAGGTCCCTTATGTTAGTTGTTTTAGGGACATTAAAGTGAGAATAACGGGAATGGGTAATTGGGTTATTGTTGGTTGGTGAAAATTAAATATGATATTTATTGTGGGTTGGAAACCCTATATGCTCACCAGGCTCCCAAGCCTGACCCACTCAGTTTTAATTGTATTACAGGAAGTGGCGCGAGGGCATGAGATGGATGAACCATCAAGTTGTTTTGTTTACAAGTCTGCATATGTTTATATTTGTTATATGACTTGTAATGTATTCGTTTATGCTTATTGGTCTGTATCGGAACATGACACCCCGAGTTTTGATTATAATGAAAATACATTTCTTTTATGAAATGCTTCGGTAAACATTGTTTTATCATGTTTTGTTTTTGGGAACAAATTCCGCAACTCTTTCAAACCAAAAGGATTTACTCTGAAAATATTTAAAAGCATAAATGAAAATCGGTCTTTTCTGGCCGAGATTTTGGGGATGTCACAACACAGAGCAGAGTCGAGCGGCTATCGGTTGATTCGTGGAGATTGACGCCAACTCTGGTGTTAACACAGTCCGCATTCGCTAGCTAGAGTCTGCTCATGAAAGGACTCTGGTCCACAATGCAGCTCTTCAGAGGGAACTCGCTGAAACCCAAGCTGAGGTCAGGGAACTTCGAGCTCAGCAAGCAAGATCTGATAGGCGCGTGAGGGACATAGAACGCCTTCTTTTGGGATCAAGAACTCACTCTGGTAGTTCTCGTCGCCGATAGATTCTCATCAACTTCTCTCTTTTGGATATAACCTAGTTATGTAAAACTCTGGTCTAATTCCCTATCTTTGTAAATCATAGGCCTGATAGGTCTTGGTTAGGTTGTAATTCTGTCAAAATTTTCCCATTTTGGTTGATGTAAGGCCTCTTTATGTTGGCCATTTTTCCCGAACTTGTTACATCTGTAATTCCAGTAATATTGACAGGTACCTAATTTTATGGGAATTATTATCCAAATGTGATCATCTATTAGTTCTAGATCTACATTCAATCGTACTGTTGGACTATGAAGAGTTAGTCCATGAGTCATTCTCATAAATTCTCCCATTAAATTCTTATCAATGTTTTCGTCTTCATAAACTTATAGATCAAAGATGTCGCCTCGCAGGAATCCAAGGCGAAACCCTAATAACGAAACACCGATACCACCACCTCAACCACCTACTCCTCAGTTCGATACGACAACCCTAAATGTTGTTGTAGCTGCAGCTGTGGCTACAGCCATGGCTCAATATCATTCATCCGGTTCCATTGGAGGAGGAACCCCTGTCCTGTCTACTCATGGTGAAATCCCTGTGTGCTTGAAAGAGTGCTCCTATAAGGACTTCACCAACTGCAAGCCATTGTCCTTCAAAAGGACTGGCAGAGTCATTGCCCTCTCGCAATGGTTCGAGAAAACCGAATCGGTTTTCGAAATCCGCTCCTGTCCGGAGGAGAGCAAGGTCAATTTTGCTGCTTGCACCTTTGAAACAAAATCCCTAACATGGTGGAATAGCCATGTTAAGTCACTATCTCTCATAGTGGCAAATTCTATGGGCTGGGAAACTTTGAAAGACCTCATGATTGAGGAGTACTGGCCGAGGGGCGAGATCCAAAAACTAGAGGGAGAACTATGGAGCCTAACCATGAAGGGCTCCAACGTAGTCGCCTACACTGTCAGGCTCTATGAACTGGTGGCCCTCTGTCCCAACATGGTTCATACAAAGGGAAAGAAGATCGAGAGGTATATATGGGGGCTGGTGCCACCATACCAGGGAAATGTATTGGCATCACACCCTACTACGTTTGATAGTGCCAAACGATTGGCACAGCGGCTCATAGACCATGGGGTTCGTACCCCGGCCGCAACAACTACCCTGGCCATCTCAGAACCCGCAAGAACCGCTGATTCCAAGCGGAAGTTTTAGGATGACAAAAAGAAGGCTAAGGCTACCAAAAAGCAACAGGTCGTGGCAGTACATGCTGCGATAGAACCTGCCGCTGCTACTCTGGTAAAGCAGTACGCTGGAAGTTTTCCCAAGTGCAACAAATGCAACTTCGATCACGTCGGTGCCTGCCGTGAGATGCAGTGTCTGAACTACAACGGGAAGGGGCACATTGCCCATTTCTGTAAAGCTCCGACGAAGCCAATCAACCAAGTCCCCGGTGCTGGAGTGGGCCAAACTTGCTACGGATGTGGCGAGGTAGGCCACTTCAAAAGGAACTGCCCGAAGGCAGGGTTTGCCAGTGGAGCGGCAAGAGTTTTGGCCACAGGCCATGAGGAAGCGGTTGTCGACCCCACAGTGCTCACTGGTACGTTCCTCCTCGATAACTCTTATACATGCATTCTATTTGATAGTGGAGCGGAGAGGAGTTTCGTGAACCAAAAATTTGCTCATTTACTTAAGCAAAAATCATGAGCACTTAATGAACCGTTCACTGTAGAAATGGCTAATGGAAAGACAGAGAGCACTAGCAGTATATTCATAGGGTGTATCCTAACTTTAGATAGCCATTCACTTTCGATCGATCTCATGCCGGTCTCAATTAAAAGTTTCGACGTCATTATCGGCATGGATTGGTTGAGTTTACATCGTGCCGATATCATGTGTTATGAAAAGGTTGTTCGCCTTAATCTGTTGTCTGGCGAAACCCTAGTAGTTTATGGCGACAAACCCGGCACGAACCTTCGTATCATTTCGAGCATTCAAGCTCAGAAATTCTTGCGAAAGGAATGTCGAGCATTCCTTGCTCATGTGGTCGATGTGAGCCAAGAAACGAAGGACATTCAAAACATTCCAGTAGTACGCGACTTTCCCGACGTCTTTCCAGAAGAACTCCCCTGATTACCTCTGCAAGGTCAAGTCGAGTTCCGAATCGACTTAGTTCCAGGGGCTACCCCCGTAGCCAAATCGCCTTATCGTCTAGCACCTGCAGAGATGCAAGAACTGTCCTGTCAACTTAACGAACTGCTCAGCAAGGGCTTTATAAGACCAAGCTTCTCACCCTGGGGAGCTCCAGTCATGTTTGTCAAGAAGAAAAACAGATCGTTTCGTATGTGCATCGACTACAGGGAGCTCAACAAACTGACCCTCAAAAATTGTTATCTGTTGCCTCGTATCGACGATTTATTCGATCAACTTCAAGGGGCGAACTTCTTTCTGAAAATCGACTTGAGATCCGAATATCACCAACTACGAGTGCTAGGGGAGGATGTCCCGAAGACAGCCTTCCGGACTCGTTATGGGCACTACAAATTCGTAGTGATGCCATTTGGATTAACAAATGTGCCCGCAGTATTCATGGACTTAATGAATAGGGTGTGTCGTCCTTACTTGGTTCAGTTTGTCATTGTCTTCATTGATGACATACTTATCTACTCTCTTAGTAAGGAGGAGCATAGTCAACATCTGCGTCAAGTCCTAGAAACATTACGTTCGGAGAAGCTCTACGTGAAGTTCTCGAAATGCGAATTTTGGATTCGACGAGTCGAATTCTTAGGGCACGTGGTTAGCGAAGAGAGAATACACGTGGACCCTTCCAAAATCAAAGCCATTGAGAACTGGTCAGCACCGAAGACGCCTACAGAAATTCGTCAATTTCTAGGCCTCGCTGGCTACTATCGCAGGTTCATTCAGAACTTCTCCCGCATTGCAAAACCTCTTACAACACTGACCCAGAAAGGCGTGGCGTTTGACTGGGAAGAGAAGCGGGAAAGAGCGTTCCAAACACTCAAACGAGCCTTGTACACCGCACCAATACTATCCCTCCCCGAAGGAATAGAAGACTTCGTTGTCTATTGCGATGCGTAAAATCAAGGGCTCGGATGTGTTCTGATGCATCGAGGTAAGGTCATCGTCTATGCCTCGAGACATCTGAAGACACATGAGGTCAATTACACGACCCACGATCTTGAACTAGGAGCGGTTGTGTTTGCTCTGAAGATCTGGAGACACTACCTGTACGGTATGAAAAGCACTATCTTTACAGACCACAAAATCTTACAACACATATTCGACCAGAAGGAGCTCAACATGCGACAACGACGGTGGGTCGAGCTACTCAGTGATTACGAATGCGAAATTCGTTATCATCCGGGTAAAGTCAATGTAGCAGCTGACGCCCTAAGTCGGAAAGAACATTCTGGTCGTAGAGTCAAATCATTGACTATGACTATCCATTCACACTTGTCCACACAAATTAAGGCGGCTCAACTCGACGCTTTGAAGCCTGAAAATGTGGCGGGTGAATCCCTGAGAGGGATGGATAAGAACTTGGAGGTTATGGGTGGCGGAGCTTATTATTTCATGGACCGGATCTGGACCCCGAAACTCGGTGGTTTCAGAGACTTGGTCATGAACGAGGCGCACAACACTTGTTATTCCGTGCACCCGGGTTCAGATAAGATGTATCTGGATCTTAAAAAGTTATACTGGTGGCCTAACATGAAAGCAGAAATTGGTACCTTTGTGAGTAAATGCCTTACTTGCACAAAGGTCAAGGTCGAATACCAGAAACCCTACGGTCTACTACAACAGCTCGAGATACCGAAATGGAAGTGGGAGTGGATCACTATGGATTTCATAACCAAGTTGCCCAAGACAACGGGTGGACTTGATACCATATGGGTCATTGTCGACAGACTGACCAAGTCTGCACACTTCCTTCCTATCAAGGAAACAGACAAGATGGAGAAACTTACAAGAACTTACATTAGAGAGATTGTACGACTGCACGGTGTTCCCTTATCCATTATCTCGGACAGAGATAGTAGATTCACTTCGAGGTTCTGGCAGTTGTTATAATTAGGAACTAGGTTGGACATGAGTACAGCCTACCATCCACATACCGACAGGCAAAGTGAGAGAACTATCCAAACCTTGAAAGATATGTTGCGAGCCTGTGTGATCGACTTTGGGAAAGCATGGGATACTCATTTACCCCTTGTTGAATTTTCCTACAACAACAGTTATCACACGAGCATAAACGCTGCTCCATTCGAGGCCCTCTATGGCCGAAAGTGCAGATCCCCTCTGTGCTGGGCTGAGGTAGGTGATACCCAGTTAGCTAAAGGACGAGTTCCTGACAGCACTCTCACAGGTCCGGAGATCATAAGGGAAGCGACGGAGAAGATCGTTCAGATCCGTGAACGATTGAAAGCCTCCAGAGACCGACAGAAAAGCTATGTTGATAAACGTAGGAAACCGTTGGAATTCCAGGTGGGTGACCGTGTTCTATTGAAGGTCTCACCCTGGAAGGGCTTGATACGCTTCGGAAAGCATGGAAAGCTAAATCCAAGGTATATAGGGCCCTTCGAGATTCTTGCAAGAATCAGCCCTGTAGCTTACAAACTTAACTTACCGCGCGAACTCAGTAACGTACATTCTACCTTCCACGTATCGAACTTGAAAAGTGTCTGTCCAATGAGACTCTTGTAATCCCACTCGACGAGATCGAGATCAATGAGAGCCTCAACTTCGTGGAAGAACCAGTAGAGATCATGGACCGAGAGGTCAAGCAAACGAAACAAAGTCGTATCCCGATAGTGAAGGTTCGGTGAAACGCCAAGCGAGGACCTGAATTCACTTGGGAGTGTGAGGATCAGATGAAACTGAAATATCCTCGTCTTTTTACTTAGTTATTTGTGACTACTTATTTGCTTAAAATCTAATTTTGGGACGAAATTCCTTCTAAGGAGGGGATGATGTGACAACCCGAAATTTCTATTCTGTACAACATATCAAGTCAATAGAATTTAGAACAATTCCTGTTAATTTTCAGACTTTTTAGAATAAGTTTGAGTATTCCAGGATTAACACTTTAGGAGATATCAAGAGAGAGGATGCCCTAGGGTTTATTGTGCAACAATAAAGTCCCGACACATCAAAAGATTAGAGTTTACGGCCTAAACAAGGAGTTTACGGCCGTAAACCCTAAAGGAAAGTGATATAAAAGTAACACTTAGTTACTTTTACCATTTTTCCAACTTTCAAGATCCAAATCTCAAACTCTCTCAAGTATCATCCAAGTTTTCTTCAAGATCCTCAATCTAGTAAGTGTTTCTAGCCCTTTCAAGTTAGTATATCACTTAATCTAGTGATTTAACACACTTCTATCCATGAAATCTTTCCAAAAGGTTGATTCTTCAAGTTTCACTAAGAACACACACTAGTGTTCTTGGACTTTTAGCTCATTTCAAGCTTCTATATTGTAAGTACTTCTATCCTAGAGTATCATATAGCTTGTTATACTTCTTTACATCAAGAAAACACAAGGAAACACCAATATCAAAGGTGTTTACGGTCCAAGAACACCTTGGACCGTAAACCCTTCTTTAGGGGCCAAAGTGACCCTAGTCCCTTCCTATGCTTTAGTAACTATCATGGGTCCCTTCATTGATATGTTAAGGACTTGAAAACATCAAAATAACGTATTCTATGAGGGTTTACGACCGTAAACCCAAAGGGAAATGGTCTTAGGGTCGTAAACTCCTCAAAGGAGGGAAATGGTGCCCTAACTTCTTCCTTAGGCTTATACATCAAGTAGAAATGCTTCTAGGGATTTATAAACCTTCAAACCAACAAATGGTCAAAGGAGTATGAGCTTACGGCCGTAAACTCAAGGGTTTACGACCGTAAACTCAATGAGTTGAGGTCACAAAACCGTAAACTCAAGAAAGGGGTTCTTTTGAACCTTAAACCCAATAGCTTTGTCCTACAACACTTAGATGCGATCCTTGGGGCTTAAAACACTTATATATAAAGTGTTTAACTTGTCTTAGGATGTATTAACCTTGTTAATTAGTTGTTTAAAGACTAATTGGATACATATATGTGTATTTATATGTTAACTAGGATCATTGTGTGCGTACAAGTCTTAACTTGACACCTAGCAATCCTATATCTTCAATTCATCCATACCACTCACTACAGGTGAATTCATACCCCTTAATTAACCTTTTAAATGTTTTTAAATGCTTTTATGTGGGGAATACAAGTTGAACAATTCTAGTTATTATATCAATCACATGTGATTAATAACTACCAAACTAGTGGATTCTTACTTCTCAAACTGTGTTACCAAACTACTTTACTTCAAACTTTTTTACAAACTCTTTTACTCGTCAATTACTTTTACTTAAACTCTTTCATACTTATATATTGTCAATGCATGTATATGTATGTATGGTTATATAAACAATGTTTAAAAGACTTAGGAAGGCCAGCTCGCTTTAATTCCTTTTCCTTGTTTGGATGTGGCTTTAGGGCATCGTTTATCCGTCCGAAGGTCGTTTAAATATTAGTTGTATATCATGTATACATACATAGTCATAAAAGTTCCTTCAATCAGTTTCATACCTTTGGGTAGCAAGGGTATACAAACATGATCATACATTACTAGTAAGCTACCATAGGGGTAGTTTAGGAAGATACTAAAACTATTACTAGAACAATGAAACATACAATGAGTCGGTTCATTCATGAGTCAATACTTGCTAGATAGAGAGAGAGCACACAATACAGATAGTACACACAGTACATTACTATACATGCTAGATAGAGAGAGAACACACAATACAGCTAGCACACGCAGAACATTACAGTACATACATGCTAGGCAGAGAAAGAACACACAATACAGCTAGCACATTACTAACATATACATTCATGCAGTTATGTGAGCCATTAAACGGGGCATGGCACTACCTGCCATGACCGTTTTTGTATCCAGAATCTCCTTAATTGGGGAGCATATGAGTTTGCGTATAAATCTATACTGGATTGACTATCCTACACCTTGTTGCTCGCTACAGTGGGACTTGCAAGTCTACGGGTGCCAAATGTCATTTCTTACGGCGTCTTACATCATCGTTTTACTAGAGTCGGTAGCAGGATACAGGTCGATCACATGTTACTTTAAATTACAATTGGTTTAAAGTAGTTAGTACAACAATAGTTACTTATTACAATACTATTGTACTATGATATTTTCCCATTACATTCACTTCGTGAATATTCACACGATGCACGGTAATGTAAAAACTATATTTTTGGTTAATGCTAGTCGAAATTGGGAAAATACACATTCCTACAAGAGACACACACACAGATACTAGATGCCTTGGTAGAAGGCTACAATTAGTAGGAAACATAGGGTTTTCTAGGAGAGTTCAGAAAAATACAAACTTTACAAAACTTATACATTACAAACATCTTACAAATGCTTTCATACAAATACAGACACTAATATACTTATGATCTCACCAGCTTTAAAGCTAATACTCGCTTTCAAAATAACTTGTATTCTGAGGTCACCAGTAGACACGTACAGGTGCCAGGTTTGAGAAGATGGAGTTCAAATCGAACGGGGAAGAAAAGAAAGGCACGTCCAAATCAATCCACCTTGCAACTTTATTCTGAACTTGAGTAGTCAATGAACACACGACAAATTACATGATCCGTGTCATCCTATTCCTCCTGACAAATTGAACAAAGAACTGAATCCAAATCTACACTCTACTCTATCACCTTAGTCCTAACCGAAAATATGTCCAATAACAATCTCCATAAAGAACATTTCTTTTATTTGGGATGCTCTTATTCCATCTAGTAGGGTTGTCTCCAACCGCCAACCAGATCCCAATAACATGCATCCTAGTCGAATTTACAAAAAAGCAGTCTAGAAGAATCAAGATTCTAACTCCAAGAATCTAACCAAGAACCTAAAGAAGTTAAATTTAACAAATCTTATAGATTAGCAAATTTAAGCGCCTCTTCTCCACTTATAATATCCCAATGCCTAGAGAAACTCCAACCATTCAGAGACCAAAAATCTCTAACCTTCATTGTTGATCAATTGACATCGTAAACAACTTGGGAAACTGTATCTTAAGCGTCACCCCTCCGCACCAAGTATCTAACCAAAATTGTGTCAGATCCCCATTACCAATCACTCTAAACATATATACCATTTTCATGTAGATGATTTATAGAACCAACAAATCTTTGCCACACTCACCCACAAAATAAGGGTCGAGAACCACTAAACAGCCCACCACCATCACCCTAAATCCACTTAATGAGTCTAACCCAAAGTGCACTACCCTTGTTAGAAAATCTCCACATTTACTTATACAAAAGTGCAAGATTGAAAGCATCCCAAATCCCAATCTATAAACCACCTTGCTCTCTATAGTTAAGGATTAAAAATCGCATTTCACCTAATAAATATGTAACATCCCAAAAATCACAATAAATTTTTCATTTTTCAATTTAAGTAAAATTATTGTTTCAATCAAAACCCAAGTCATAAAACCAAGTATCAACTACAAATATCTCAAAATCAAACTATCATGAAAATCTACCAGAACGTATCCCTAAAGGATGTGTACGATAACGCCTTCGCCTTGCCCATGTCCTCTGAAGTACCTGAAACATAACACTTAAACTGTAAGCTAAATCATAGTGAGTTCCCTCAAAATACCACACACGAAACAAAAACAACATGCACACCGGGCTCACAGCCTATGTCTAGAATACCCCTACATGGTCCTCAATATAATTCTAGATTGCCCCCGAGCCCACAACATGAGTCTGGAATGCCCTTCCCGGCGCTCAGTCCATGTCTGGAATGCTCCCAAACCCTTAGCATGAGTATGGAAAACCCATACAGGGCCCTCAACCCATGTCTAGAATGCTCTCAATATCTTGGCCTTCAGCACAAAGCAGAACAACCTCAACCCCAAACCGTTACAATATGTCGACATATGCACATAAACAAATATTCAACAAATCTACCTATCTAATAAACAAAACCTTTTGGACACGTGTCCTTTCAAAAATTCAGATTTCAACCAATGTTAAATTCCAGTTTTATCCCTTCTTGATTTCACGTAGCATTAGATATGGAATATTAATATCAATATGGAAATATGGAAATTTTGAATTTTGAAAATGGAATATATGGAATATATGGATGAATATTGAATGCAATATGGAATCCATATAACGCTCTGTCTTTCTTTAAATTTTTACATCTCATAACAGTTGTACTTCTCCTCCGGCACCACCTTCCTATTGTGCCACTCTCCTCCAACGCCTATCTGATTTTCGTATGGATCTTCATTTCTTGATGACATCTCCAAATGATATTTTTTTCTCCCTTTGTGAATCCGTTGTTCTCCTTGAAATTGAAATCGCGTATCTCTAAATATGAAATTGATATCTATAGCCAAATCACAGCCATCACTTAATCCAGTGGTGAATTAACTACAAAGCATCCCTTCTTCCGACGACGACTCTGGTTATATGTTTGAAATATTTACTTCTATATGTCCATTAATGCCATAATTGCAACCGTTACTTAATCCAACGTTTTGATATATCAATATTAATTCCAATTAAATGGTTGTTTTTATGAGTGTAGGAACAGTCACATAAGTGGAGATAATGTTAATTCAATGGCAATGGGACCAGGTTTTGAAGGCTCACTATATGCGATTCGTGTTTTGTATTTATGGGGCAAAATGGTCTTTTGGGTGTTGCTTTTTCTAATGCTTCTGGTTTGCAATTTGTAGTTGATCAAATGAGTATATTAGGATTTATGAGTGCCAAATAGAGTTTGTTGTAGTCAAACACATGTAATAGTTGAATCCAGATGCATAATTTTGACAGCCCAACATTCATATACGAGGCTATTCTTCTAATCTTTTTGATAAGATACAACCATCAACTCTTTCTTTATAAATTATGGAATCTTACTCTTATGGCATCCTACATCGATATGTGTCTCTCTCTCTTTCTATTGATCCACTATAAACAAATCTGGCCAGATTTATAAGGAGGATGCTCTTAACTTACAATACTTGTGTTAGGAATGTTTGTTGTAAGTTATCTACTCTTAGCTCTCAATCTTTCATTTCATTTTCTGTAGATTTATCTAAATATTTGTGTTTTTATTTCTATTTTTGATATGTTTTAGAAGATCCCCTATTTTGGAGGTGGATTGTTTTTAAGTTTGTTTATTCTGATGGACCTTCTGCAAAGGATGTCTTTTTTGCTTACATATCTTTCCTTTTGTGAACTTATTTGTTGGGTTTTGATGAATTTGCAGGAAATTGATAGGAATTTTGTTACATGAGATGTAGATGATGAAGGCCTCATTTGGATTGAAGTTATTTTTGTTTGTTTTTGAACAATTTATTTCTTTTGTTTTATGCTGGTACAAATGAGTATTTGTTTTAAAGATGAAATGAAATAGGTAGCTATTTTTATATATTTATGATTCTTTGGATTTATTATGAACGGTTTTTTGGATTTATTTTGAAGGATTTTAATTTGTCCTTGTGTAGCACACAAATTTTTTAATAAATAATTTTGCTAAAACAAAAACATAGTTTTTATTTCTGAACCCAAAACTCTAATTACGCATTCCAGAACTATTCTTCAAAAGAAAAACATGCTTAAACTTAAATAATATATATTATATGATCAAATGGCATAATAATGAAAATAAAATACAATTTAGCTTTTTACCTATGAATTTCTATAACATCATTTAATTTTAAATAATAAAATAAAATATTTACTTAAAAATGATCAACTAAGTGTGACTTGTGAGTTGTAAGATACTATTTGTTATTTTTATATTTTTTTTATTTTTGTGTAATCTTATTTTTGTACTTTTTAACTAATTTTCATATGAACTATCTAAAAAAACTATTAAGTTAATAATTATTGGTTTTTATAAGTACTTATATAAAATTTTATTTTATATGAGAAATAGTATAATATACGAATTTTAAATTTTCATCTAAAACAAAAATTTATGACATGGTTTACACATAATCCAAACATAAAAATAATAGAGTTGTCATATAAGTATAGCATTCTACTTTCTTTTTTTCGTGTTATAAATATATTTTCTCTATGAAAAAGATGTATCAAATATGAATAAATTCAATAAAATTGTATATTTTATGGGTATGAAATCGGTGCATGCATTCTTGGGAATATGTTTTTCTATAATTTGAGGTAATGTATGAAACGAAAATTATAATGAAGTTGTGAGATGAGATATGTCTGTGTATTGAATGTGTAACACTAGTAAACAATGCATCAGATGTCAATTTTGCCCTTTGTCAATCATTTTGTTCAGCTTTACAATTTCCATTCTTTAAATTCCAGTAAAAGTGTTTATTGATTGTATCCTCTGTTGAACTGAATAACACATCAGTTTTTAATTTAGATTCACAACTTATGGATCCGGATCATTGATATGGATCCGGATCATTCACAACTTAATCATATCTTCCCGTTTCTTAAGTACTACAAAGTACAAAACAAAAAAGGACAAAAAAATTATATATGCAAAGGACGAAAATGCCCTCACCATCTGATTCCATGTGATGTTATAAGTCCATAGATTAACAAAAAACATGAGACTAACCGTTGGAAGGGATCCATCTGATATTCGAAAAATACGTCATTTTGCAAACTGGCTTTTGGATATAGGAGAAGGAAAAGTTGGTGGTTCGAACGATGGTGAAGCGATTATTGATGTTTCAGATGATATTCTCATTAATGATCCACATGATCATATAGGTTCATTAATTGAGTTTATATATCCTTCAATCTTGGAAAAATTCAACGCTACGAGTTATTTTCAAGAAAGAGCTATACTAGCTCCAAAAAATGAAGTTGTCCAACAAATCAATAATCGTTTGTTAGCATTGTTTCCCGCAGACGAAGTAGAATATTTAAGTTCAAATACTCTTTGCGAATCAGAGTTTGTTCATGATCAGTTTGATCCCAATTTATACTCCCCGGATATTTTTAATGGTCTTAAAGTATCAGGTTTGCCAAATCACAAGTTAATTCTAAAAAGTCGGTGTTCCAGTTATGTTACTAAAAAACATTGATCAGAAAAATGGATTATGTAACGACACTAGGCTACAAGTGAAATCTCTAGGCAAACGTGTTATTGAGACAATTATCATATCTGGAACTATTATTAGAAAGCAAACATTTATTCCAAAAATGTCTTTAAGTCCATCTGAAAAAAAAATTCATTCAAATTTCAAAGAAGACAATTTTCATTGGTTGTATGTTTTGCAATGACAATTAATAAAAGTCAGGCGCAATCGTTATCAAAAGTTGGTCTGTATCTCAAGGATCCTGTTTTTATACATCGATAGTTGTATGTTGCCTTATCTAGAGTTCAAAGTAGAGAATGATTGAAATTGTTAATTTTAGATAAGGATGGTAGACTTACAAACAAAACTTCAAATGTTGTGTATAAGGAAGTTTTTAGGAATTTATAAATGCTTCTTACCCATTACCTTCAAGCAATTGTGTTTTTTTTATTACATTTTTTAATTTTAATATTTTATTGTTTATATAGCATTGTAATCCATAATATTGAATTTGTTTCAATATTTGATTTTCAGACTTTAATAGATGTCACATGGTGTTTCTTAATTGCTCCCTCAAATCAAAAAATAATGATTTGTCCTCACACTTCATAAAGCATTCACGTATTGAAAGATGCATTTTAGTTATCTTCATATTTACCTTTCGATGGATTGATTGCGTTTCTCTTTAACATATATTCAAATTTATATACTTTTTTACAAATTTATATTAATATTAATTTTACATAATCAATACAAATAATGCTAAACAAACTTAACTCTTAATAATAATATAAATTTGTTTTTAAACTTTTTACCCGTGGTTTCCACGGGTTGTAACCTAGTAACATATAATCAAGCAGATCTAACAGATCACTACAAAATAGCAACATCCTAACCAGGATACATAACCAAGTGGGTCGGCCTTGGTGCCTTCGAACCATGAGTATAGTGAGAAAAACTCACCTCACAGTCAGAAATGTAGCTAAACAGATCAGTGCTCCAACTGCTGACTCTACCGGTCACCTATACAATAAATAGTGACCTAAACTCAAACAACTATTCAAATTACCCAAAATGTCCCTAAGTCAAACTTGGTCAGAAAGTCAAGTAATGTCAAAACAGACTGGGTACGCCCAACATACTCAGTCACTACGCTTAGCGTAGTTGCGATCTATCCAAACTAAGGGGCATATGCCCAATACGCTTAGCATACCACCTGGTACGCCTATCATACTCAGTCTGAATCCACTTTTCCCCATTAAGTGCTTAATCTATTAAGATCTCATGTCCAAAGCTCAGATCTAGTCCCAAATATCATTCTAAGTCATAAAGTTTCCAAGTCCATGACTTTCCATGGCTAGAAGGGGTCCAAAAACCAAAACCCTAACTTAATACACAAACTAAAGCATCATAACTCTTGCATGGAGGGAAGAAAGAGACATGGTCACATTTGTATGCTTCTTAGCACTCTAAAACGTTTAAAAGGACAACTCTAATGGTTTGGAGCAAGCTATACTCATGAACAACAAGATTATGGGACCAAAATGCATAAAAACCTAAGAACTATCAAGATCCAAGGAAAATATTCATCAAGATCCTAGCTTTATACCCTCAAAGGGTGCTTGAGGGTGAGATACTTTTGTATCTTAGTTTCCTTGAGCTTCCAAGATGATCTACCACCTTCTTCCTCCTTTACAAGCACAAGAACACACCCATACATCATATATTTTCCTTTTTAACCCAAAATTTAAATATGTTGCAAATTGGTACTTACTCCAAGCGTACACCCCAAGTACGTTTGGTGTAAGGACAAATTTGCAACATTTTTAAATTTTGGGTCAAAAAGGAAAATATATGATGTCTAGGTGTTACAATTCTCCCCCCACTTGAATCGGACTTCTTCCTCGAAGTCCGATGTTGCGAATAACTCAGGGTAGTGCTCACACATCTCTGCTTCGGGTTCCCAAGTCCATTCGGAACCCTTCCGATGATGATACTGAAATTGTACCAATGATACCACCTTGTTACGCAAGGCCTTTGTCTTCTTATCCAAAATCGCCGTTGGCCTCTCAACATAATTCAAGTCATCATCAACCTGAATATCATCCAAAGGGACCACAATTGAATCATCAGCTATACACTTCCGAAGCAGAGAAACATGGAAGGTATTATGAATCTGATTGATCTCCTCAGGCAACTCCATTTGATAGGTCACCCTACCTACCCTGGCAACTACCCAAAACAACTTGATGAATCAGGGCCCCAACTTACCCCTCTTACTAAAGTGTATTACACCCTTCTAGGGTGATACCTTCAGTAAAACCATATTGCAGACCTGAAACTCCAACTGAGATCGACGTATGTCGGCATAACTCTTCTTCCGACTTTGAGCTGTCTGCAACCTCTGCTAATCTGCTGGATAAGATCTATCTTCTGAAGTACCACTTCGGTCCTTCCCATAAACCTATGGCTGACCACCCCCCAATAAACCGGGGTACGATACTTTCTACCATAAAGAAGATCAAAAGGCGACACACCAATACTGGAGTGATAGTTTTTGTTATAAGAAAACTCAGCCAGAGGAAGATAGGAATCCCAACTCCCACCGAAATCTATAACACAGACTCTTAACATATCCTTGAGCATCTGGATAATCCACTCACTCTGGTCGTAGGTCTGAGGATGATAAGTAGTGCTAAATTGCAATCTCGTACCCAGTTCCTCGGGGAAACTTTGTGAAAATCGAGAAGTGAAACGAACATCCCGATCGGATACAATGGAAACCGGAACACCATGACTAGTGACAATCTCGCACACATATACATCAACCAGTTTCTCGGCAAAGGAGCTCTCCCGAATAGCTAGAAAGTGGGTGCTCTTGGCCAGACGATCCACAATGACCCATATCGCATCATACCCTTTTGCCGTCCTGGGTAAGTTGGTGATAGAATCCATGGTGATTTGTTCCCATTTTCACATGGGAGCCTCTAAAGGCTACAATTCGTTGTTCAGCCTCTGATGCTCGGCCTTGACCATTCGACAGGTCAAGCACCTCTCAACATACCAAGTTATCTCCCCCTTCGTGCACGGCCACCAATAACTAACTATCAAATCCCGATACATCTTTATGGCTCCATGGTGTATCGAAAATCTGGACTTATGTGCCTCCTCCATCATAGTCTGCCTGATCTTGCCAAAATCTGCTACCCAAACCTGATCGCACTGGTTCAATAATTTGCAGCTATTGGTAGAAAACATGTCAATCTCACCCTTGATTTGCTCATATTTCTAATTTTCCTTCTTGAATCCCTCATCCTGAGCCTTCCTAATCAAATCCAGAAGCGGTGAATCGTTAGAAATCCTCATACATAAGCCCCTAACAGGAGTACTATCCGACTTGCGGCTCAAAGCATCAGCGACCACATTTGCTTTCTAGGGATGATACATAATCTTGCAGTCATAATCCTTGACCACGTCAAGCCACCTACATTATCTCATATTTAGATTTGACTGGTCCGTGAGATATCTCACACTATTGTGATCCGTGTAGCTGGTACACCGGAACCCATAAAGATAGTTCTGCCAAATCTTAAGGGTAAACACCACTGCCCCCTACTCCAGATCATGCGTCAGATATCGAACCTCGTGCGACTTCAGCTGCCTAGAAGCATAAACAATAACCTTCCCTCTTTTCATGATTTATGCCCCCAAACCGGTGATATAGACATCACAATAAACAACAAAGTCCTCCACACCCTCTGGGAGGGTCAACACCGGGGCCTCACATAATTTTTGTCTCAACATCTCAAACGTATCCTGCTGCTCGGGGCCCCATCAAAAATCCATGCCTTTCTATTCAAATGAGCGAGAAGTACAACAACCTTGTAGAAATCCTAAATAAACCTTCGTTAATACCCTACTAAGCCTAGAAAACTCCTGATCTCCGAAGGAGTCTTCGGAACCTCCTACTGCATAATCGCCTCAATCTTGGCTGGGTCGACCAAAATACCGTTCTGATTAACGAGGTGTCCCAAGAACTGGACCTCTTCTAACCAAAATACACACTTCAAGAACTTGGCATAAAGCCTCTTCCTCCTCAAAACTCCCAGCAGCTCTCGAAGATGCTCCTCATGTTGCTCCATGGTCTTGGAATAGACCAAGATATCATCAATAAAAACAATAACTGATCGATCGAGCATTGGCTTGCATATCCGATTCATCAAATCCATAAATGTCGCGGGTGCATTGGTGAGCCCAAATGGCATCACCACAAACTCGTAATTACCATAACGAGATCAGAACACTGTCTTATCCATGTCTTTCTCTCTAACCCTCTCTTGGTGATACCCTGACCTCAAATCGATCTTAGAGAACTATGATGAACCCAACAACTGATCGAAGAGGTAATTAATATGTGGAAGTGGGTAACAGTTCTACACCATCAACTTTTTCAACTCTCGTTAATCAATGCACATCCGGTGTGAACCATCATTCTTCTTTACAAACAGGATCGGTGCTCCCCAAGGTGAACTGCTCAGTCTGGTAAACTGCTTGCCCAACAGCTCCTGGAGCTGAGAGGACAAATCTTGCATCTCTGACAGTGCTAAGCGATACGATGCTTTAGTAATCAGGGCCATGCTAGGAACCAAATCAATCCCGAACTCAACCTGCCTCGTAGGAGGCGTACCGGGTAATTCCTCGGGGATCACATCTGGAATATCTCTAACTACATGCACATCTGAAACCGAAATTGAAACCCCCTTCTCTACCTGAGTGTCAATAACATAGGCTACATAAACCGAACATCCATGTTGAAGATATTGTCGAGCCCTGACGGCTGGAAAAAATGTTGAACCAACTCCAGTACTTTCGCCATAAATAATCAGTTCTCCCCCACTTAGGGTTCGAACCACCACCTGTTGCCCCTCACAATCTATCATGACACCAAACCTACTCAACTAGCCCATCCTTACTATCACACATACATCCCCCATAGGGATAGGGATCATATAGATCGGGTAAGACACCCCAAAAATCTCCAAGGTACAATCCTGAAAAATGTTCAATGTAGACACACCGTGTTCGTTGGCAATAGAAACCCGTAACAAACACTCCAAATCTCCAAGAGACATATCAAAACTCCTACCGAAGGATTAAGACACAAAGAACTGACTCGCGCCCAAGTCAAAAAGCACAAGGGCAGACAAGGAACTCACTAAGAAGGTACCAGTAACGACGTCCAGTGCCACCCTGGCCTCCTTTGCCGTGAGTTGGAAAGCACGACCTCGAGCCCTCGGGGGCTCCGCCCTGCCCTGACATCCATCCATGATTTGAAGGGTAGAAATAGTTGGTTCCTAACTTTCTGGGAGTTATGTGCTTGTGGAGCTCCTGCGTTCCATGGGGAGAGGGACCCCATTGTCAGTAGAAGGTGGTTAGCAAATATGGCTAACGCGTTTAGGACGAGTTTCTGCCCCGAGGAGGTGAAGGTCTGATATGATTCCTGTCTGTTGAAGGATCGGGAATGTGAGGAGATCGGTAGTGATTTGGTGATGATGTGGTCGATGCTATGTCATGGGATGACTTCTCAACCTGGTTCTGAATTGAGTTTGCACCGACGATTGAGGTGTAATAGTTGGCGTGAGAGTTCCTGGATCTCTGCCAGACTACTGAGACAGTGGTAGAGATCACTACCAAGTTCTGGTAGAGGGCTTTATTGGTACCACAATATGTAGCATACGAGGAGATGAAGAAAGTAAGGTATCACGATATGCTGCAAGATGACATCAGGAAATCCGTGAGTAGTTCAGGGTGCGAGACCCTAAATGATATGATCTCTAGAGCTCGATAGCGAGAGATTGATTTGGAGCACATTAAAAAGAGGAGGTCAGATCAGGTGCATACTTTGGAGGGTCCCGGGAAGAGACCTAAGACTTCTGACCAACATTCGAGAGGCCAGCAGGACCTGATTCAGTGCATCACATGCGGGAAACTGCACGATGGGGCTTGTCGTTCCAGGGGTTTAGGCTACTACAAGTGTGGCGGGGTTGGCCACGTCAGCAAGGATTGTCCTCAGGGAGCAAGTCCACTATACTTTCCCTGCGATCGGGTGGGCCACAAGAAGGATGATTGTCTGACATTGAGGGGAGGAGTAGTGAGCGTGCATGCTCCGACTTCTTTAAGGATCACCGATGGACGAGAAGGTAGAGCAGGAGCCCCAGCAAAGAGGAGTTGAGTTTTACAGGTATGTATCTTTTTCCTTCTTTCAGGTTATTTATATATGTGTTTATGGTTGTTGGAGTCTTGAATCAGTTTGGGTAAAGCATATATACGGTTCATTTTTTGCTCATAAATGAGTTACATCTTCAAGTAGTGTCATATGCCATTTGCATACCATGAATTTCAAAGTGGTTAGGGAAGGGCCGTTCCCCTTTTGCTGGTTTGGAGTGTTCAGTGTCATCTTGGTTTATGGTCGAGATCGGTTCAGGGGCATTATATGGAAGGTCTGTGGTCAGGGTTCAGTAGGGTGGTTACCCACCCTCGTCAGGAGTCGGAGGGTCCAGTCATTGTGCTCAGGTTGACTCATGGGTCACCAAGGGAAGTGGTATACTACCAAAGTTTTACTCTGAGCATCGGTTAATTGGACTTCAAGATCTTAGTACGGTATCATTTCAAGGCATCTGGAGTTATCAATATTGCTGGGATTTAGAAAGTGTTCATCTAGCCTTCATAGGTTCTATGGTCTTGTAAGTTCGGCTAGTAATGAATCGCTAGCATTAGTAAGTGCTGGTTGTTAGCGGATCGATCATTAGAAGGTAGGAAGGATAAAAAATCCTTCCATTTCTCATATGTCATGGAGACTTAGTCGGATCAAAGTGGGGGAGAACCCTTCAGCTACCTAGAACAGAAGCAAGCATGAAATTAGGATGAGCTCGTATCCCCATTAGGAAAGGAAAGGTGGCCCAAGTGGCTGCCTGAATGGATGATAGTGTGAACTAGAAGTTCGGAAAACTTCCCGACTTTGGAACCACACCTGATTGGTGTATAGCAGAATATGGGGAATCAGGTTCAGGATCGCAATCATGACATGAGTTCAGTGTGGGATATTAGACCGTGTGTGTGCTCGACTTTGGATGTGTTCGGATTGGAGATCAATGGTAAGACCATGGTCAACGTTGGAGTTAGCATGGGAAGTGATGTAAGACTGCGGGATAGCCGTAGCATTCACCAACATCCATATAGCATGGAAGGTGTTATAAGACTGCAGGATAGTCGTAGCATTCACCAACGGCTAGATAGCATGGGGAATGTGGTAAGACTGTGGGACGGCCCGTAGCATTAGTTAGCAGGTAGTGTAGAAGTGTTGTAAGACTACGGTGTGGCCCGTAGCATTCACTAGTTGGCAGATAGAACAGAAGTGTTGTAAGACTATGGGGTGGCCCGTAGCATTCACTAGTTGGCAGATAGAGTAGAAATGTTGTAAGACTGCGAGAGTGGCCCGTAGCATTCGTTCGTTAGCCGTTAGTATAGTGGTATAGTAAGACTGCAGGGTGGCCCGTAGCATTCACTAGTGGTCAGTTAGTATGGGAGTGTTGTAAGACTACGGGGTGGCCCGTAGAATTCACCGGTCCCTATTCGACAATGAGAATGTGACAGATTTATGATGCACTCACAGATTCATTCAGATGATTTAGACAAGGCCGGTCAGTCGTACGAATGTGGGTAGGCCACAATATCATCAGATTCGAAAATGGTAGGTCGCTGGAGACCAAGAGTGATATAAGACTACAATGGTTCTAGTAGCATTCACTTTTTGTATTAGATTCGGTGGCTACAGGTAGTCGGACCGTTACGATTGGGAATATTGGAAGGAATAATGGAGCCATGAGTGACAATATGGTTAGGGCAGATTTTTATAGCAAAAGTTCTCTTCAAAAGTCGCGTGGAACGACTGTGAGGTTGCTCTTTGGCTCATCAACCGGGTAGGAATCCGGTATTCCGGATAACGGTAGTGGTTTGGGATTTTGCATAGAGTAGCTTGTGGACAGGAAGACACTAAGTCACTTGCAGTTGGATTAAATAATCTCAGAGTAAGGTGATGTTTGTTTTTTTTTAAAAAAAAACTTTTCAAACCACTTACTGTTGCGCGGCGCAGCACACACGCAGCACTTTCCCTCTCGCAGCAGTTTGTTTTTTGGAAGACTTCAGACTACAAAACCTCTGCGCATGTGCTGCGTTGCGCAACACTTGACTTGCCTCTTCTAACCTCTTCTACTTTCATTTTTTCCAAGTGTTTTTTTTTTAGAATTTTGGTATAACTTATTTTTTTGTAAACTTTGATTTTCTTAAATTTTTATTTACGGATTTGATACAATTTCTTTTTATAGTTTCCATAAAATTTTTTAACTTGATTTTTTTTTCTAAACTTTGATTTTTTAAATTTTTTTACCGTTTCTATTAATAATATTTTCAGTTTCAATTGCATCTTTTTTAACGTATGTAATTTTTTACGAACATTGTAGACATCGTTTGCAATATTTTCTTAATTTTTTTTATTATTCTCTTTTTTTTTTATGTTTTTTAAAATCAGTTTTTCTTTCTAGAATAAAACTAATAACTTCTTTTATATTTTTTAAGTTTTATATTTTTGTTTTTTTACATGTTCTTTTTAGTATTCTTTCAATGTTTTAAGACTATAATTATTAAATTTTGGTGTTGAGAATTATTTTCAGTTTATAAAGTTAGTTTATTTAAAATTCAGTTTACTGCAACAGTCTGCAGATGTTAAAAACAAACATACTTCTTATTATAGGCTGCAACCGTTTATTCCACCTCTTCTGCTACAGAGGATTGCAGAGGTGGTCCGCAGACTTCATGAATTTTCGCTTCGAAAAAACAAACAGCACCTATGTGACTTGGCCCTGTTGCGCAGCTCTTATCATAGTCTAATCGTTCCAAGGATGAATCTTCTACTCGAAGGATTATCTGAGCCTTCTGTCAAGTATAAGTATTCTACAGATGGTTATGATCAGTGACTTTGTTCTCGTGGTTGCAACAGGATATTCATGGTCGGAAGCATTTTGGTTGGTCAATTATTCGATGAGGTTCTGACATGGAAATATTTCAGCGTGGGCAGTCTGTCGAAGAGACACACCACTATCAGAATTCGGATAGGCATTGGTGGTTTTGCGGGAATTTAAGGCTTGTTTTCTTCAGGATGAAAGTTCGTTTTGGTTTTTGATTATCTTGAGAAGATTGTTTTACGCGTAGAATCATCGGGTGCATTCCTCAAATCATATGTTGGGATATGGGTGTTCGTAAGGAGGGATTTCGAGGACGAAATCTAAATTAAGTGGGGGAGAGTTATAACACCCGATTTTGAAAGTGCTTCGATCCTAGGGTTTGTAGCCCAATCATCAGTTTTCATAAGGGTTAGGGCCACAAGGAAGGATTTGGCCCATTTTGGATGTGGGTGTTAAGGTATATGTGATCCAATTGTTTGATTGTGTCTTTGGAGGCCAATGGTATAATCTTAATTTGACATCTCAGTCTTCTAGGGATTTTGGATTCTTGTTCGGAAAGTTTTTAGGTAATGATGAGTTGTTAGAAGCGTAGGGATTCTCGTCACCTTTCCATGGATATAAAGTTCGCCAGAAACGGACTTAGAATGAAGAAGTTATAGCTAAACTAAGTTTAGGGTTTTAGGGGGTTCCATGAGTACGCGGGGCATAGAAAGTTGCATGGTCGTGGGTTGTTTGTGAGTATGTTAGCCATACTAAGAGGTACGGGGGCGTACTCCATTCAGACCAAACCCCAAGATTTTAAGGCTTGGCAATATACAAGGAACATTATGCCATAAAGACTAACCTCCCTCTCACCTTAAAGCAGCTACTACCCCTAATCCTTCCTTGTGTGCTCTTGGAGATTAGAAGGCCATTAGAAGAGTATTTTGGTACCTTTGAATAAGTTGTTCATTATTGAAGACTTATTAGAGAAGGTAGAGCTTTTCGATCCAGAACTACACCATCTTTTGGCTCTCATTTGAGGTATAAAGTCTGATACTTGGTGGTTATTTCCGTAGATCTCTTGTGTTGGGTTTTTGGACCTTTTTGGTGCCAAGGATGAAGCTTTATGATTCAAATCCGTTTCATAGGCTTAGGGTTGCCACCCTTGGTGCTATTTGAGTCACTAAGACAGAAAGTTGCCACCTTGAAGGTCTTGAAGAGTTTATGTACGAGTTAAGGTCACTTTCATGGAAGTAGAATGCCATTTTGGAGTTTGGGCTTATGTGGGGCATGCAAAGTCACCAAGTCAGTGACTTTATGGGTTTATATGTTAAGTAGAGCTCATATCTGTGACTTGGTTCCTTGGTTTGAAGCATTAAGTGCTTAATAGCAAAAAGGATTTAACAGAGGAGTACGCTGGGCGTACAAGCTGGTACGCACAACGAACAGTTCACGAACCCAGTGTGTGTTGCATACAGTTGTGTACGCCCTGCGTACTCAGTCATAGTGGGTTTCATACAAGTGGGCCTTAGTTTGGGCCGTTCATTGGACTTCGTTACTTTAGGCCTTTGTGGGCCATCAGGAATCAGATATTTTGAGCTGAGAATATGTTGGACTAAAAGGGAAGGCCCATTTGAGGAGTTTGACCTAATTTGGAAAATTGGGCCATTAGTGGGCTTTTATGGATTTTACAGTTTTGGGCCTTGTCGATTTTGGGCTTGGGACTTAGTTATGAATCTTGTTGGGTCGGGGTTAAAATGTTCAATTTACCCCCAGGTATGGATGATGGATCATGGTTTGGGACACAATTGCTAGTTGGGTGATATTTTGGTATTGATAGCTCGAGGAGTTGTCAGGGCAGCAGCTAAGGATTTCTTGCAGGGAGTTTCAGCATTTGAGGTGAGTCTCCTCACTTTTTGTATGGGTCGAAGGAACCAATTTCGGCCCATTTGGTTTATGTATGGTAGGAAAACCCGGGGTTACCCTTAGGCATTATGTATGAAAGACCAGGAGGCGGCTCCTGGCACACTGTATGCAATTATGTATTGTAAGAAGACCCGGGAGTTAGCCCTAGGCATTATGTACGCAAGAACAGGAGGTGGCTTTTGTCGCACTATATCGTTAGCTAACTAGAGTAGTATGTATGTTAGTTATCTTTGTGATGCGTGCATGGAATACCAGGAGGTGGCTCTTGGCACTTGTCTGTAAGAACCAGGGGGTGGCCCCCATCTTAGAAAGAAAGACCACGTGGTGGCCCATGGCATAATGGAAAGACTATGTATCAACACATAGCATCTTCACTGTTTATGATATATGTATGATATGTGTGGCTCATGGTTATGTATGACAATATCCGGTGTTGAAAGAGACCGAAGGGGTAAGCCAGCACCCAGATATGTTAGGCAATATGTTATTGTATGGTATGTGGTATTCGGGGAACTCACTAAGCTTCGTGCTTACAGTTTTCATTTTTGGTTTCAGGTACCTCCAGTTTTCAAATAAAGGAGCTCGGGACGATCGCAGCGCATACACTTATGTTTTCCGCAATATGTGATTTATGGGAATGAACTCTAATAAAGACTTTATTTGAAATGCTTCTCAATCTCCTGTCTCCATACGACATCCTGAAGCTCGGAGAGGGTGCTGTAACATTGGATAGACACAAACTGTCGAATATCAGTCTTGAGCATGCTCAAGTATCGCATCATTCGGTCCTGCTCTGTAGCAGCATACTCAAGACAGAAAAAGAACCCTGTCAGTAAACATCTTGGTGATCCTCGTCACCGACTCCATCGTCTGCCTCAATTTCAGACACTCCTGAGCCAATCTCCCCCTCTGCAGCAGGGGAACATACATAGTGTAAAATATCTCTAAGAACTGCCCACAAGTAACAGCAGTCCTCTGCTAAGGAGTATAAGAATCGTTCACCATGTTTCACTAGTTCTTCGCGCTCAGTCAAAGAAGGTTCAGGGCACATCTGACCTTCCAGTCCTCCGGACAGGAACAGGTGAAGAAATAGCCCTCCACATCTAATAACCATCTCATAGCAACGATCAAGTCCTTGACCCCATCGAACTCTGGGGGGCTTCGTGTTGTTGAATCCTTGATACTGGAATGAACCTCCTCCTCGGCCTCCCGCAACAGTGACGGTTGTAGTGGCTGTATTAGTAGTAGTCTCAGTCAGGGCAGTGTTGGGTATTGATATGAAATATAAGTTTGTTTTTCACAAAACCGACAATGGAAGACTTTAAAAATAACAAGTTTATTTTTAGTTCATAACAAAACCAAACCATCATGGATCCATTTATAGAGGTTAGAATGAAATAAAAACAACCATAGGATGTTTTAGAGATAACATTTGAAGGCTTTGAACCCACTTGTTTTTGGGGTGTTGATGAAGATGTAAAGATCAAAGAACATCATCTTCTATACAAGTATCCACCATCAAGATTAAGGCACTTGGAATGCTAGTTCATTCTTGTATAAAGTACATCTTAAGCCTTTAAGTGCTTAACTAAAATAAGCACTAAAGGAGAAGTACTTTGAACCACCAAAGACGTGAATGATCTTCAAAAGAAAAACAAGAGAAGTAGCTCCATGATACTTACGGTTTTGGTGAGAATAAAGGGAGAAGAAGAGAGTGTTTCACTTGTTTCAAATGCAAGCCTCATGTATCTCTTATATAGACCATGGAAGGTAAGGGCTTTACATTAAAATAATATAAAGTAACTCTCCTATTTTCAAGAAGCATGGGCAAGGCATGGAGGTTGACAAGAAACCTCTATAATATTATATATGTTTAGGCCATACCTCTCATAAGAGGATGAATTCTTTATTTTTTATAATCTCCAAGTTTATAAAATATAAGTTTGTCTTTAGGTAAAAGACAAAAGAATCCAACTAGTCCAAAATATTGTGCATGACTTATTAATTCATACCATATGAAATAATAACTAGTTATACTCTCTTATAATTATTATTTTCATAAAACAATAATTATTCCCTAATTAAAATACAAGAATCAATATTATTTATTAATAATCACATTAATAATAAATGTACAAAATATGCCAACTTGATAAAGGTGTGACCCTATATGATCATATATTATTAGCAATATCACTCCATAATGATTCTTGGGAATATAGATTCAACATGCAACATAGCCCTCATCAAACATCTCAATCATTATGGTCTTGATAGACCCAAACAACACTGGAATAGCACCCCAGACAATAGTAGCCACCTTCGCAGAAATCAACTCCCATATCTGGTCATCAATCAACCCCGTCCCATCCTGGCCACCAGCTCCAGATCCTAAACCTATTGTGATCACCATATTGAAAATGAACCAAAATATATCATAAATGTCATAAATCATACTATTATAACCATCACAGAGAGACTAAACCCTTAGGGTTTGTGACTTTCTTTCTACATGTACGGGTCCTGTGCTTTCAGTAGTACGAGCCCATAATACCTTCCACACCTACCCGCGTTTGTCTCAATGGATCATCACAAACTACCTGAAAACAAACCCAATAACTAGGATACGCATACATCCTATACTTACTCTCTGGAAAGTGGCTAATCATCCCTCAACTGGCCTGCTAAACCCACAACCACTCATGAAACTTCCACCAACCCTACATTCGCTCGTGCATGATAATCATACATAACGATGGATTCCATAGACAATCAAATCCTCCAACATTTCGCGGAGGCAATCATCCGGCTCATGAGGCAGAGACAGATCCTCCATAATATGGGTGGCGGTCTGAGAGTGCAACTCTATCATATCTGCCCTCTCATTCTTGCAGTTCTCTTTAATGGAAAAGCATCTGAAAAAACGGAACACTAACCTAATCTCGAAATAAAAGTTTTACTTTTATCAACCCCTATTCCTGACTTGAACAGAAGCTTCAGCTACTTGAAGAGTGAAGAAGCAACTACCATCTCTCAATGCAATACTAAGCCAACTAGCAACTTGAGCCTGTAGCCACCCGATATTTTATAATAGCAACCAAGCCAGCCGGCCTATATTTTAACGTTACTTGATTCTACCCTAATACCACAACCAGACAAAGAATAGGAAATAAGGCTAAATCAAACATTCTTAGGCTATAAAATCTTAATTATGTACAACTATGTTGCACACACTAAGAAACTATAGTAATGATGTAAATTCCATCAAACATACAAGAAATTCTCCTAGGCTACCAGACATCATACATCAAGAAATTTTATCATGCAATTCCTAAAGATCCCTAGCCTAATACTAGCATGCAGTTTTATCATAATCATCACAAACAAATAACAATGTAGATATCTTGGGGTATACTTTCTTGCTCCGATTGATTGTACACATATCATCCTTCTTTAGTTGCCTTTGAAAACAATTTTAAAATATAATTTGGAAAACAGTTTTGAAAACTTTAAAGATCCTTAGTTTGAGTTTGGATTCACATGAATGCTTATCCAACTCACTCAAACCAGGGCTCTAATACCAACTTGTAACATCCCAAAAATCACAATAAAATTTTCATTTTTTAATTTAAGTAAAATCATTTTTTCAATCAAAACCCAAGTTATAAAACGAAATATCAACTATAAATATCTCAAAATCAGAGTATCATAAAAATCTCCCAAAACATATCTTTGAAGGATGCGTACGATCACGCCTTCGCCTTGTCCCTGTCCTATGAAGTACCTAAAACATAACACTTAAACTGTAAGCCAAAGCTTAATGCGTTCCCCCAAAATACCACACACAAAACATAAACAACATGCACATTGGGCCATATCCTATGTCTAGAATACCCCTAAAGGGTCCTAAAGATAAGTTTGGATTGCCCCCGAACCCACAACATGAGTCTGGAATACCTTCCAGGCCTCGGCCCATGCCTGGAATACTCCCGAGCCCTTATCATGAGTATGGAATACCCCTATAGGGTAAACCTGGCAATCTGTGTTTGCGTGTCGTGTATTCATGTCAAACACGGATTTACACGACACAAATTTGCTAAACACGAACACGACACGAATTATAAAACGTGTTTGGGGTATCAAACAAGAACACGATAGGTAAAAAATTCGTGTGAAACGTGACACGACACGAATAGACACGTTTTTTAGTTGTGTTACACGAAAACACAAAAAAACACGAATAGACACATTTTTAATGGCCTATTTTAAGCTAAGGCTATAAACTAATTATTGAATTTTATGAAATTGGCCCCTAATATATTATAAATATAAAATTTAACCTTAAAGTGTATATGTTTATATACGTGTTTGTATGTGTCACATGTCAACACGAATTTGTATCGTGACGTGTATGTGTCTAAACATGTAAATTCATGTTTGACACGTATAAGACACGAAACACGAATTTAAAATACGTGTCAGACACGAATAAACACAAAACCCGAATTTCTAAAACACATACACGAAAAAATCGTATCGTGTTCGTGCCATGTTAATCGTGTCGTGTATCAAATTGCCAGGTCTACTATAGGGTCCTCAACCCATGTATAGAATACTATCGATATCTTGGCCTTTAGAACAAAGTAGAACAACCTCAACCCCAAACCATTACAATATACACACATATTCAACAAATAATAGATAATCAAGCAGATCTATCAGATCACTACAACATAACAATATCCTAACCAGGATACATAACCTAGTGGGCCGGCCTTGGTGCCTTCTACCCATTAGTATAGTGAGGAAAACTCAACACTCTAAAATGTTTGAAAGGACAACTCTTGTAACACCCCGTTTCTAGATCGTATTGAATTTGGGCTTCAAGGAGTCAAAGGCTTGGTTTTTGAGTAAACTCAGGGCTCACGACATGACCATTGAAGGGTCACAATGTAAGGAGTGATGAATAAAGATTTTGATTTAAATCTGAGCTCACGACGTGAGCAGTAAGAGGTCACGACGTGAGGTGCGCTGCAGCCTAAGCCCATGATCTTTTAGGGTTTCCATCGTATTTAAACACCCATAAAATTCATTTTAGGGTTCCAAACCAACCTCCTTTGTCCCTAAACTCAGTAAAACCCTAACCATAGCCTCTCTTTGTGTTTCTTGAGCTTTTGGTGGAGTTTTGATGCTTTTAAGAGGAAGAGTTCACCATGGAAACATAGTTACGGCTTGGAAGCTTCATTTGCAACATTTAACTACACTTCTAGACCAATATGAGTAATCAAGATCCAAGATTTATCTTTCCTTGTTGCTAGATCTAAGGTTTTATGCATATTCATCCAATATCTTAAGAGTTGGAGTGTTGAGACTCCATAAAGTTAGCAACTTTATGGGTCCTTAGGGTCCCTAGATGCTTATATGTCATGGATCTGAAGTTTGAATGATGCTTGACTTCATGCATGAGACTTTATCCTCTTTTTCTCCATGAATGACCTATTTTGAGCTCATATATTGTATTAGACATACAAGACCTTAAAGCATTGGTTTTTATGATCCTTGGAGTGTTAAGAAGCCTCCTACAATAGATATATTAGAGGCTTAATGGATTAAGAAGTTTTTGGCGCAATATAGCTTTCAGACAGATCTCACGATGTGAGAAGGTAAATGTCACGTCGTGAGGTTGGTTAAACTCGATTATCTTTTCCTGTACTGTCTCACAACATGAGCCATAGATGGTCACGTCGTGAGGGCCTGTTGGCCGTTGACTTTTTGACCAAGGTTGACTTTGGGTCAAACTTAAGGATTTTGGGCTATTGGATGGGATTCTATCTTGTTCTGGTGTTAGTGGATTTGTGGGGGCAAACAATGCTAAAAAGGGGTTGTATCGCAATGTTCAGAGACCTTCAATTCAGGTGAGTTTCGCCTCATTATACTGTGGGTCGAAGGCACCAATGTCGGCACACTAGTTTTCGGTTATTTGTTAGTAGAGGGATGTCATAGGGACTGTGTATAGTCACGTAGGATAGACTGAGGAATCTTGATCTAGGCTCTCATACCTATTCCTCATTTGGTTGTGATTCTAGGGTAGGATTATCTGTCTGGGTGGCTATCTCACCTCTAATTATATACGGTCAGGCATTTCTTAAATTGTTGCTACTTTGTATGACGTTGTGTTGTAGTGATCTGCTAGACCTTTATTCTTGTATCAAGTATGCTGATAGGCTATAGTGATCTATTAAATTTGTATTCTGGTATCAAGTATGCTGATAGGCTGTAGTGATATGTTGGATATGTATTATGATATAGAGTATGTTGATAGGTTGTAGTGATCTATTGGATCTGTATTCTTATATCGAGTATGCTGATAGGCTGTAGTGATCTATTGGATCTATATTCTGGTACCGAGTATGCTGATAGGGCTGTTGTGATTTGTTAGATTTGTATTCCGGTGTCAGTATGCTTTTATGCTATAATGATATGCTAGATCTGTATTCCGGTATTGATTATGTTGTTATGTGGTAGTGATCTGTTAGATTGGTATCCTGATATGTAAGATGTGGCTATGCTTTATTATACTACTGGATTGGCATGTTATCTATAATTGTTGGTTATCATCTGGTGGAGTGTCCTAGGGACTATTTGTCGTTATGTAGGATAGCCTGAGAACTCTTGGTCTAGGCTATCTTGCATGTTCCTTGTTTGGTTATGGCACTAGAGTAGGATCTGTTGGATTAGTGTCTAAGTCCATAACTATTTTGGTATGTACTTGACCCGATGGTGCATGGTCCTTTTGGGTTGCCTTCACCAAAGCAACTTGATTGGAGAAATAAATTAAGAGAGAGGTTATTATGATTTATTAATATGTTATAAGAATAATATATTAAAGGAGAAATCATATTTGTTTAATTAATATTGGTCAATAATTGATTAAGAATTAATTTTGTGATCAAGTGTAATTAATTAAACTAGAGGGGCTGAATTGTAATTATGTGATAGTTACAAAATAAGGTAAGGATTATCTTATTAATAGGTTGGACGAATTTAAGGTGATAAGGCCTTATAATTCGACTAGGATAAGGGTTTCAAGACTTATCTTATGGTTACTTGGTGGGCAAGCAACTAGATAAGGATAAGGACTAAAACCCTAATCTCTACACCTATATAAAGACCCCCCAAGGCTCATGAATTCGTCCATGCCTTCCCAAGAGGTCCTAGGGACGAATTCTTATACCTCTCCTCTCTCTTTATACCTTTTCCATTTGCTCTTGGTGTTTGTAAGCCATTAAAGGAGTGACAATTGTGACTCTAAGCCTTCCAAAGTCAATTCAAGAAGGAATTGGGATTGTTATTACTACATAACAATCAAGGTAACATCTTAAACCTAATTATATGTTAATATCGATTTTCCATATGCTAGAATTAGGGTTTATAGTCTTGGATTTAAAGCATGTACAATAGAGAAACCTAGATCCAAGCATTAGGGTTTGTATGAGCACATAAGATGTCTTATGACCAAAACCCATCAGTGGTATCAGAGCCTAGACTGGTTTCTATTGTATTGATGCTTGATTTGTTTGAAAAATTCGATTTTTTGGTTTCTAGAGGCTGGACTCGCCGAGTCCATGCAGACTCGACGAGTCAACTCGTAAGATGGAGCATATATCGGGATTTCTTGCTGTTTTTGCTTTGGGATAGTTACCTTATCATATTAGATCAATATAAATCCGATTTTATGATATATTTGACTATATTCTTGATCTAATTGAAGATATTTATCAATTAATAAGATAATTGTTTCCTTATGTGATAATTGATTAATTATTTTGACTAAATTGATAAATTGTTTTGCAAGAAATCATTAAATAAATCAAATATGGATAATTATGTGATTAATTGTTTATTTAGATTATTTGTTATTTGATCCTTGTTGTTATGAAAAGTTTCATATTTTCCCCTTAGGTTTTATAGTTTAAATTTGAACCCAAAAGTTTTGTTGTTTTGAAATTTAAATAGTTAAAACCCTAATGTTTTGAAAAAGGTTTCAAAACTTGCCCTCAAGTTTTGGAATTTAAATTTTGATTAAATGGTTTAATTTTGATGTATATTTAAATTCTAAACCCTAATGTGTTGAAATGTTTCAAAACTTGCCCTCAAGTTTTGGAATTTAAAAGTTGATTAAAAGTTTAATTAGGAATGTAAATTCTAAAACTCTAGTATAGTTTTGAAAAAGTTCAAATCATACCCTTATGGTTTTATTGATTAATTAAGATGTATAATTAAAGGAAGCTTAATAAATCCATAAAAGTTTTGGTTTACAATTTAATTGAATTAAAAGTATAATTGTTAAATTTAACCACCTAATATTTTAAAAGTGTAAAATACACCCTACACTATATATAACATTAAAAGTCTAACATTATATATATGTATGAGTAAAAGTCAGTCTTACCGTTAGTAGGCCTCATTCACAAAGCTGGTCTATAAGGGGTGTTTAAGGAAATTGCCTATAAAATGGCGATTGAATGGGTATCCACTCTTACCCACCGCACTCTTGACTAGTGGAGGGTCGTTAGCCGAACGGGTAGGATAGGAAAAAACCTTCCATTATAAGTATAATGAATTATTAAAGTAACTAAATGTTTTCATAAAATTCCCAATCTTAGTTACTTCGGCAAAAGTGAATTGAAGCAATTCCATGAAATTACACTTTGTGCCCTTGCGAAGACGTTAGTGGAGCGTGTGTGATTTACCGGCACACTAAATGGTTCTAAGCAAAGGTAGCAAAGGGTGACTCAATGTTTGTCATAGTTCGGTGGAGCGTGTGTGGTTTACCGGCAGATCGAATAGGTGACTGTAACATGTGAGGGCACCATGTAAGTTTGCATGGTTATTCACACCCGCTTTGTGATCCTCGGCATCCCAGTCACAAACAAGAGGGGCATACTGAGATTTAAACATGCCATTGAAAGTTCAATGAATCTCAAAGGATCTAGGAGTTTTCATAGATTTAAAACTTAAATTCTTTTTCGTTTTTCATGGTGGAAATTAGCGAATCGTCATTCACTTACCTTCAAATGTTCTGCAATTTGGGTTACGACATCCCTCTCCCGAGTTGTAGAATATTGTGTTGGGTCCTAGCCTTAGTATCTAATTTGGGTGAATTGCTAAGGACTCATTCAATCAACTAACTTGAATTCGTTTTCTCCCGTATTGTAGATGTCAAAGTTCGACAACTATGGTTTTCCCAAATCCCGTGGAACAAGAATTCCACATGAAGATGATATTCCACGATTCGATCGAGGAACAAGAGATCATACTTCACTTCATCCTCCTCCTCAAATTATTCTCCCTAACCCACAAGTTCAAAGGCTTGAAAAGTTCAAGATCACTCAAGCCCTTTTGGCAAGTAAATATAAAGATGGAAAGTCGGTGTGTGCACACGTCCTAGGGATGAAGTCACACATTGATAGGTTAAGAATGTTAGGATCCGTTATCTGTGAGGAAATGACTGTTGATTGGGTTCTTCAGTCACTTCCTAACTCATATAGCGAGTTCGTAAGAGAGTACTATATGATGAACCGCGACGTGACCCTTATAGATCTCACCTATATGCTTATTGCTGCTGAATCAGAAATGGTTTGGCGCACTAGAAAAGCAAAGTTGATTGGTGAATCTGTCTTCAAGACCTCTATGGATATAGACAATGGCAATGAAAGACATGCTATGATCGAAAAGTTTGATCATAAGAGAAAGGCAATGTCTGAAGTAGTTCCATGTCATGTTCCAAAAGAGTCAATTTGCTTTTATTGCCTAGAGAAAGGGCATTGGAGACGAAGCTGCCCCATTTACCTAAGAGATCTAAGAGATGGAAGAGTCGAAACGTATGGCTCTAATATAGGTAAAATCCATTGACTAAATCTTTTAAGCTTCATTCTAGATTCTTAATACATAATGTGATAAGATTACAATTGATGTTTTGTAGAATCGAAGAAAAGAAAGGGAGCTTAAAGGAAGAAGTGAGCAGAATCTAACCATGAAGGAATGGATTTCGATCGCATTTCTCGAAGATTAGATTCTTAAGCTACTACTTAGAGTTATAGTTAGATTGCTAAGAAAGATGTATTAGCATAAGTTTTTCAATGAATTGCATTGTAAGGACAAATTTTTCCGCAATAAAATAAATTTTGATTTTAAATTTTATTTATTTATCCTTGCAATGGCGTGTATGAAAAATTGATGTTAAAATGTTTCTATTATTAACAATAATGGATTTGGTTCTTATTATGTTATTTATGGAAAGTCAAGAATTTAACAAATAGGGAGAGTTTCTCATCGCCCAAAGTTTCAATTGGACATAAATTTGGAATCACGCAACTTGGTTGCACAATGAATGAGAAATTTCATATTTGGAAATTAGACTAATTAATTGACAAAGTGTCAAGTGAAGGACTAGGAGATCGAGTACACAAAGTTGTGTGTTGATCAAAGTCCACCATAAGAGTAACAAAGATATTCGTCATGATTTACTAAAGGTTTAGTAAATATGATTATACGTATAAGATTAAGTGTAATTCTGAATTGATTGAAAAAGTTTAAATCAATAGCAGAACGAATAAGAAGAATCAAGTAGGCAGAAAGATAAAAGTTTCTCCATTCTAAAAAGAAGGGAGAGTACCTTTTATGCTTTATGATAGGTCTTAATGATTAAGAACCATATCCCAATTGATCCTCTAAGTGAGTCTTAGTACAATTGTGTGTTTAAGAAGAGGAATCGAGGATTGAAGAAATGGTTAAATCAAGAAGTCAATCATACTTCGTTCCAAAACAAGTCTTAGAGTTAAGATTGTGACATTGAGTGGAAAAGTATTAAAAAGGTTTGTAACATTCATCAAATGTGGAAAGTTGTGATGTCTTGGATAAGACAAAGACTAGCTAGGACCAATTTATGAAGAGTTTTGATAAAAGCTACACTAACTCTTGAATATTTGTTTGTCAAGAAATGTTTTGACAAGAGAATCTTATATGTCAAGGAGTCAGTGGGAGTCTTAAAGGTCTTGAAAGGTTTCAAGAACAAATCAAATAAACCTTATCGATCATCACTAGCACACGAGTTGAGGTTTACAACCTATCGTGTTGACATTATTTTGTTTATGTGCCGTTCCAATCGAGTTAATTATGCATGTGAGTCCTATAAGTTCTCATTTGAATGCATAAAAGGCAAGGACCTTAATCAATGAAAGGTACATTGATAGGAAAAGGTGAGCTTCTTAACTACTTGGAAGACGTGGTGGGCAGCTGTGCTACCATAAGGCAAGAAATCGAGACTAAGAAAGTTCGATCCATATGAGGTTGAATTTGTCGTGAACTTTGGTTTTGACAAATTCACATGGATAGGAACAAATACACCGTTAAATCTAAGTGTCATAAGATTTCCTCCTTCATGAAAATGATTGTGAGGAAATGCTTTCACTAAGAAAGATTTTAAGAAGATAGTGATCGTAAAATTGCATTCTCGAATTCGTCTATGGTTACGGTATCCCTTTCCATAATTTGAATTGTGAGGTTTGGCAATTGCTTACACACACATATGAACTATCTAAGGCAAAGGTGTATAAGTTCAAGAAGCCTTGATAAAAGATTATCAAAGCACTAAGTATTAGAAACATGAACTTAAGAAATTCAATAAGCATTGTTTTTCTGAAAGTTAAGATGTTTATGAATACATGTCGAAGCTAGTGGGAGCATAAGTGTTATGCTTATAATAATCATCATGATAGTGGGAGCATAAAAGTTATGATTGTATGATTATTAAGGCACGTATTGCAAGTTGGCAATATTAATTATAGAAAACAAGAGTCATTCTTTGCAAAGTTGTAAGGAAGGAATAATTGTTTTGCTATAATTAAGGGAGAGAATATTATGCTTCATTTCAAATCTAAAGGTTTAGGTTGAGAAATGTTAATAAATTTAGTCAAGGGTATATAGTGTGTTCTTAAAATTTCGATTATGATTACAGCATTCCTCTTCACAATTCGAATTTTGAGAACATAGCAAATAAAACATTATGTGTCGTGCCCCATACGCTTCGGGTATAGGATCAATTGCAAATGCTTTAATGTTTGACCATTCTAAAATTTTCCAAATGACTAGCGCATTTAGAGGGAAAAAGGACTAGAATTGGTTTTGACTAAAATAATTAAACAACTATCAAAGGACAATCCAAGGTTTGACGAGGATTGGTCGCTTGTGAGTAGTTGGAAGCATGGTATTGAATGGACCATATGGACATTATTATGAATAGAAAAGATTCTATTAAGAATGAGTTGTCATATGGAAATTATGGAAATGTTTCCATATTGGATGGACCATATCGACATCATTACGAATAGATAAGATTCTATTAAGAATGAGTTGTCATATGGAAAATATGGAAGCGTGTCCATATTGGGAATTGAATATTGAAAATCTATGTCTAAGATTCGGAACTTTTATGCAAAAGGATGTTCAAAGGAATGTACTTTGAGTGAGAGACATCATATCTAAGGAATTGTCTTGTAACAATCTTCGATAGAGGACTTTGTAATATCATTGGCAATAGCCTTTGTGACTTTGGTGCAGTGAAATCACAAAAGGATCATTGCATAAAATGTTAGAATCTAGCATATTCTATAAGTAGCAAGAATTTGATATTCTTTCACTTATGAAAAGGATTTGGAGTTGTGAAATGAGAATGATTGGAAATGTGTTCAATGTGATCTATTTCACAGAGTAAGAACCATAGGTAAACATTGTGTGCATGCTAGGAGCATGGGACAAGTGTTGTAATTCAAGTAAGAAGTTGATTACCCGAAACGACAAATAATGAGTAATCAATATGGTGATAAATAAAAGGCGTTTTATTTATATTCAAAGGTTTGAGGCCATATGGGATTAGTATTATTCTTGTGTTTCACATTTGCATGTTTTGACTTCCAGAATAATTGGATTTATTAAGAATAATCGAATTATTCGAACGGGCCACAGTCGTTCATATGTTGGAAGTAGATATGAATGAAGACTGTCGTGAATTGGTGTATGGATTGTCTAAAAGAGTATTAGACATACGCAAATGTTTGCTGCAACGTTCATGAGTGCTTATGAATATGATTTGAGCATTGGATTAAACCCACGCTCACTTGGATCACTCCATGAATTGTATCACGAGTGATTAGTGAGACGATAACATCTTATATTCTTGAAACCAAGATGTGTGAGTTGTATCTTGCAAATCGGTTGCACATTGATAATATGTAAACGCACTAGTAACTTGGTGTTATAAAACATATTGTTGTGTGTGATTTGGTGCATGAGTGCAAGCAAGCATTGTATCAAAGTTTATCCATTCCTTTTATTCAAAGTAGGATAAAAGTGATATCTTTGGGCCCCTCGATGATTTAGTGATGACAAACGTAAATGCTCGGCCGGGCTAGGGCTAATTTGATTTGTTCAATTAGTCAGTCATCATAAATCGGAAATCGAGATATAGTACAAAGAGATTGATTTGAAATCATGTCTCATACGATATCTAGAATGGAGGAATATATGATCCCTTATCTAAGGACACACGTATCTGATAGGATCAGAGTTGACAGCGGCTTTGGAAAGCTACGATTGCAGATCAGGATCTGAAGTCATACGCAGAATAGTTGTTAGACTTATCCAATTGGGAGACTGTTGGATTAGTGTCTAAGTCCATAACTATTTTGGTATGTACTTGACCCGATGGTGCATGGTCCTTTTGGGTTGCCTTCACCAAAGCAACTTGATTGGAGAAATAAATTAAGAGAGAGGTTATTATGATTTATTAATTTGTTATAAGAATAATATATTAAAGGAGAAATCATATTTGTTTAATTAATATTGGTCAATAATTGATTAAGAATTAATTTTGTGATCAAATGTAATTAATTAAACTAGAGGGGCTGAATTATAATTATGTGATAGTTACAAAATAAGGTAAGGATTATCTTATTAATAGGTTGGACGAATTTAAGGTGATAAGGCCTTAGAATTCGACTAGGATAAGGGTTTCAAGACTTATCTTATGGTTACTTGGTGGGCAAGCAACTGGATAAGGATAAGGACTAAAACCCTAATCTCTACACCTATATAAAGACCCCCCAAGGCACATGAATTCGTCCATGCCTTCCCACGAGGTCCTAGAGACGAATTCTTATACCTCTCCTCTCTCTTTATACCTTCTCCATTTGCTCTTGGTGTTTGTAAGCCATTAGAGGAGTGACACTTGTGACTCTAAGCCTTCCAAAGTCAATTCAAGAAGGAATTGGGATTGTTATTACTACATAACAATCAAGGTAACATCTTAAACCTAATTATATGTTAATATCGATTTTCCGTATGCTAGAATTAGGGTGTATAGTCTTGGATTCAAAGCATGTACAATAGAGAAACCTAGATCCAAGCATTAGGGTTTGTATGAGCACATAGGATGTCTTATGACCAAAACCCACCAGGATCATCTGCTCGGGTGGCTATCTCACCTCTAGCTACTTATGGTTACGCATTTTAAAGGAGGTTAGCTAGTAGTGAGACCGTGTGTTGTGAGAGGATTAGTAGGCGAGAGTGAGTTGTATGATTGATGTTTGTCTGTTTTATGTGTCTGTTTGATCCTAGTTTGTTTACATATTGACATATGGCGGTGGTGGGTTGAGGTGGTCCTGTTTTGTGTTGTAAGCCAACATACCTTGTGAAAGCTAACTGTAAGCCGAAGGCACGGAGGCTCGGGAGGAGCTGTTGAGTTAAGGCGATAGGCAAACAAACCCTGATATTGCGCTATGGTCAAACCGAAAGCCGAAGAGCGGTAGTTCTGCATGCTTGTATGCTTATCATACGGGGTATTTTTGCGGAAAACTCACTAAGTTATATGCTTACCTAGTTGTTTATGGTTTCTGGTATCATCGGTGATTGCGGAAAGGCGAAGGTGAGACTGTACACACTCATCGACAACATTGAAGATTCTGTGTTTTCTACGATACTCTGATTTTTAATAAATGTAATTTGGAATAAATGGTTTTCTTTAATAATGGACTAATAAATTGGAAAGTTTTACTTTAATAAAAATGAAAATTTTGGTTGTGAAATAGGACGTTACAACTCTTATGGTTTGGAGTAATCTATACTCATGAACACCAAGATTATGGGACCAAAATGGATAAAAACCTCAGAACTAAAAAGATCCAAGGAAAACATTCATCAAGTTCCAAACTTTATACCTTCAAGGGATACTTGAGGGTGAGATACTTCTGGATCTAAGTTTCCTTGAGCTTCCAAGATGATCTACCGCCTTCTTCCTCCTTAACACACTCTTTTCAAGCTGAAAATCATACACCAAAGAACTAGGGTTTGTAAAGGACATTTTGAGAGATGAAGGTTGATGGAGGAGAATGATTTTGAGGGATAAGGATGTTTAAATAGTGCTCAAATCCTAAAAATTAGGGTTTTCTCACCTTCCACGTACGCCCAACGTACGTATGAGTACGCCCAACATACTCACTTGAACATGTGACCCATTTAAATGAGTTATGCCAAGCGTACACCCCAAGTACGCTTGGCGTAAGGACCTATTTGAAACATACTTAAAATATGGGTCAAAAAGGAAAATACCTGATGTATGGGTGTACAAAATACGTCTCTGGTCATCATCGATACCCCAAAAAAACATGCTTCCAAAACATGGTAGACAGAGGAAGGAATTATGAATAAGGAAAAGTAGTATATACCTAGACTCCCCAAAAACTGATTTTGTGAGTGTCAACCGACCACCGATGAAAAGTAATTTCATTTTCCAAGAATCAAGTTTTTTCCAGAATCGATCAACAATCAAATGCCACTCCTTTACCCTCGCCATAGACTCTCCCATTGGAATACAAGATATAAAAATGCTAAACATCCCGAAGAGCATCCAGTAATAGAAGCCAACATGCTAACTTCAAACCCATGCACCCTAACACCAAATGAGTTAGTTTTAAGAAGATTAATTCTTAAACCCAAAGTCACATAGAAATAACAAAAAGAAAAGGCGACAACAAGTCTCCTTGTGTCAACCCTCTCAAAAGCTGGAATTCTTCAGTCAGACTAGCTACCATTCAGAACCATTTTTGTAACGTCTTACAAAAAGAAAATACAAAAAAGTTTTAAATAATACAACCAAATTCATTGATGTTACAAAACTTTTAAGTTTACTAGAGTAATAGAAGTATAGGGCACGCTTGACTCGTCAAGGAAACATAAGGATCTGGTCATATTGGTTTCATAGTGAAGCATAACTAATTATAGCCGACTTCTAGTTAAGTTAATGGAATTCAACGTCAATGTAGTTCACACCTCTTTTGGTGGAGACGATACATATATGGCTTCAATTCTACCTATGGAATTCAAGAACTCCCTCGTATAATTAAATATGGTAATTAAGACTCGTTGCATGCTAGTAACGATTAACTGTTGAAGAACTATAAGGCTTGTGACTAATACTAGGATCTATAAGGTTTATATAAAGATTTGAGAATCAATAGGCTTGAATGAATTCTTTCATTTACAGAGGTGAATACATATATAGAGGAGATCGTGAGTTACAGAGTAATACATGGACTTGCCAACTATAGATTACAATAGAGTTTGACCACAATTAAATGCAAATATTTTTGAGGTTATTACAATTTAGTCCCTGAAGATGTGTAGGTTGTTATACGCCCCCGCAAGATAGAGGATCTGTCAGAGACTCCAATCTTGGTTCTGAACGACAAAAAACGTGCTCGAGTCAGGGATTTGGTGAGGACATCAGTGAGTTGGTCTTTGGAGTTGACATGCAGAACTTTTAACTCACCAGCAGCAACCTTTTCACGCACAAAGTGATAGTCCAAAGCTATGTGTTTCATTATAGAGTGATATACAGGGTTAGCACAAACATAGGTGGCACTAGTGTTGTCATAGTATAAATTCGATGGTTGTTTAATACCAATGTCCAATTCAGCAAGAAGGTTTTGTACCCAAGCGATTTCAGCAGCTGCATTTGCAAGAGCCTTGTATTCAGCTTTAGTAGACGAGCGTGAAACTGATTTTTGTCGGGCTGATTTCCATGAGATGATGTTGGAGCCAAGATACAAAAGGTAGGCGGTAATTGAGCGACCGACGGTTGTAACTCCACCCCAGTCGGAGTCAGAGAAGGCATGGAGTTCCAGTGGAGAGTTTCGGTTGAGAAATAATCCATGATACATGGTGCCTTTTAAGGATCAGAGTAGTCGTTTTAGAGCTTGCCAATGCGTTTGTGTTGTTGAGTGCATAAATTGAGAGAGTTTATTGACCGCAAAGGAGATATTTGGCCTTGTAAAGGCTAGATATTGTAAGGATCCAACAAGCTTTCGGTATGGAGTTGGGTCAACTGGTGAAGTTCCATCATTGGCTGTGAGAACCTGAGAAGGATTTAACGGTGTTGTGACAGTTTTTGCACCATCCATGCTATGTTGAATAAGTAAATCATGTATGTGACTGTGTTGAGATAAGAACATGCCATCTTTTGTTGAAATTATCTCCACGCCTAGCAAGTGGTTGAGGTGACCAAGGTCCTTGAGAGAGAATCTGGTAGAGAGATCTATGACAAATTTGTTGAGAAAACTTGGATTGTTACCTGTTAAAACAATGTCATCGACATAAACCAAGAAGTAGCAAATAACACCATCACGATTGTAAAGAAAAAGAGAGGCATCTGCTAGCGACTTTCAGAACCCATATTCAATGAGGAACAATGTGAGAGCCATGTACCAAGCTCGCGGTGCTTGTTTGAGTCCGTATAGAGATTTTTTTAATCGACATATGTGATTTGGAAATTGAGGATTCACATAGCCCGGTGGTTGAAGCATGTAAACTTCTTCTTGAAGAGCACCATGTAGAAAGGCGTTATTAATATCAAGTTGGCGCAGTGACCAACCTCGAGATAAAGCAATGGAGAGAATGACTCGAATTGTGACTGGTTTGGTTACGGGACTAAAAGTGTTAAAGTAATATTTCCCGTATTATTGTAAATAACCTTTTGCCACGAGACGAGCTTTGTACTTATAAATCGAGCCGTCCGGGTTGCGTTTGGTACGAAAAATCCACTTACAACCAATGGGAGTGTGGTTGGTTGATGGTACGAGCTCCCACGTATGATTTTGAAGTAACACATTGTATTCACTGTCCATTGCTTCATGCCAACGGGGATCTTTGGAAGCCTGGTTATGAGTGTTGGGTTCGAGAGACATAGGTAGCGGGTGAAGTGTTGTATGCTTTATGTAGGCAGGATTATAGTATTTGGGATTGGGTTTTCGTTGGCGTTTTTCTAAAGGTGATGAGGAAGTGGCAGGAGTGGAAGGTGAGGATGGTGTAGGAGGATCCAGTGGTGTGGGGGCAGAGATAGGGGATGAGAGTGTTGAGGGAGTGACGATAGGAGGAAGGGAATCAGGGGCGGGAGATGAGTAATCAGTAGGAGGATTATGCTGAAAACTGGGTATGGGTGAAGGTGATGTTACTGGCGGTTGATGTGGACTTAATTGGTTTTGAAAGGTACTTGAGGTGGATTCATGCACAGGTGGAGAGGGAGATGGCATGTCTGGGAAGTTGGTTTTGTGAGACAGTAGAAATTCAGCTAAAGAAGGTAAGTGTGGAGATTGTGGAGTTGAGGTTTTGAGGGTAAATTAGTCCTCAATGAACACTACATGACGGGAGTGATAGAGACGTTGAGTGGTGAGCTGAAGGCATTTGTAGGCTGATTTTTCAATTGAGTAACCGAGGAAGAGACAGGGGTGTGAGCGAGGTTCTAGTTTAGAGGTGGAGTAAGGGCGCAGCCAAGGGTAACATAGGCACCCAAAAGGTTTGAGTTTAGTGTAGTTCGGGTTGATACGGTAAAGAGTGTCAAACGGGGTCTTGGAGTTAAGAATTAGAGTAGGTAAACGATTTATGAGATGAGCTGCAGTCTGAAAAGCATGAGACCAATAGGTAAGTGGAAGACCCGCATAATGGAGAAGTGCAAGTCCAGTCTCAACGATGTGCCGATGGCGACGTTCAGCGACCCCGTTTTGTTCGGGTGTGTGTGTGGAGGTATAGTGTAATGGGAGATTCCCATGGATTGAAGGAAAGAAGAAAGTCCTTGATATTCACCTCCGTTGTCACTAAAGATAGATATGATGGGTGTTTGAAAGAATTTTTCCACAAGTAATTTGAATTGCGGAAAGATTTTGGAGACATCAGACTTTTGTTTTATCGGGTAGAGCCAGACATACTTTGAGTAATAGTCCATAAACACAACATAATACAAGTATCCATCGATAGATTTTTGAACAGGCCCCCATACATCAGAATATAGAATTTGTAATGGTTTAGTTGCAATAAAGGAGTTTTGACCAAAGGGCAACTTATGACTTTTATTGATAGCATACGACTAGCTATGAAAATTGGAAGTAGACAGTGAATTAAACTTGAGTCCTAATTTTTGACAGAGTTGTTTGAAGATGCGGACAGAGGGATGTCCGAGTTTGTGATGCCAATCTAGAGGTGAGACTTTTGTGGTGGTGTTGACTTGAGTGGTGTTGGCTTGCGGTAATGAGGTTGATCGATTTAGATAATAGACATCATTGATGTTCTCCCCCAGTGTGAGAGGCGCCCCCGTTTCTAGATCCTTGACAAAAAAAATAAGAGGGAAATAATTCAACAGAAACATCATTAGTACGACATAATTTGCCAACATATAAAAGATTTTTTTGAAGTTTGGGAACACAAAGAATATTAGGTAAGGCTAGTGAACGGGACGAGGTGTGTAATTTAGAATGACCGGTATGAGATATAGAGAGATTTGTACCATCACCAAGAATGATTTCATCTGGTCCCCCATATTCAGAGACAGAGTGTAGGGTTGACCAGTCAGATGTAATATGGTGTGATGCACCGCTGTCAACAAGCCATGGTCGGCGATGAGGACTAGTTGTAGTCCTTGAAGATGTTACATTTGCAATAGGGCTGTTAGGGACATTAATGTTGTTGTCTCTTAGGAACCTGGCAAGTTTCCTGCACTCACGTGTTTCATGACCTGGTATGTTGTAGTATTGGCAAAAAAGATGAGACTTGTTGGTTCTGCTTTGAGTGAATCGATTGTTTTTGTTGGTGTTGTGCATGTTGGACCCAAATGAGCGATTGTCACGGTTTGAGTGGTCAGATGAGGAACGGTTTTTGTTGCGATGGGGTTGTCTTTGAGAATAGTTTGCTGTAACAATCATCGGTGCTGTTGTGGGCTTTGACTCCTTTAGGGCTCGTTTAAAGTCAACGAGTTTATCAAACAACTCCGGAAAAGTGATTGGGTTTTCAAGGATTTTTATTCCAGCGGCGATTGAGTTGTATTCATCACCGAGTTGACTGAGTATGTGCCCCAGTAGATCTTCATCATGAATTGGACTTTGAGCAAGTGCCAATTCATCAACAATGGAGCGCATCTCGTTAAGAAACTCGTTGATGGGTCGATTTCCTCTACGGTATTTAGCGAGTTTGGACTTTAGAGAGATGATTCTTGAGCGAGAGGTGCTGGCATAACTTGTGTTGAGATGATTCCATGCTTCTTTTGCAGTAGATGCAGAAGCAATTATAGGCTGGATTGCATCTGAGCATGAGTCGAGAATTGCGCTGAATATTACTTGATCTTGGCGATACCAAGCCGTGTATTCAGGATTAGGTTTGACAGTGTCTTTGTCGATAATGGTTTTTGCCGGAGGATCAGCCGCCCCTGTGATGTAATCATCCAAACCTAGCCCAATAAGTGTGGACTGTACTTGTCGCCTCCATACATGGAAGTTGGTATTGAGTAATTTGATAGGAAAGTGGTTTGAGGCGGTGATTTGCATTAGGGCTTTTTGTATCATGGTGATGACGATGAAGATGATTAGAAGGAAAAAGGAAAGGATCGATTGACTCTTTAGAGTTGGTGAGGCTCTGATACCATATAGAGATTTGAGAATCAATAGACTTGAATGAATTCTTTCAATTACAGAGGTGAATACATATACAGAGGGTGAGTTACGGAGTAATACATGGACTTGCCGACTATAGATTACAACAGAGTTTGACCACAATTAAATGCAAATACTTTGAGATTATTACAATTTAGTCCCTGAAGATGTGTAGGTTGTTATAGTTTACACATGGTCTCACAAATGGATAAAACAGTAATTGAGGTCCATGAAATTTTTTTCATCATCTATTGTGCTCCACACATGCCACTTCATATTCTACAAATGGTGGTGACATAATGGATTGTTGTAATTGTGAAAAAATAATTATCAATCAACCCGTGAATGGAAAACAACATATTGTGATTTAGTTGGAGCATAAAGAGACACTGAGCTAAACACAAATTTAACATAATGCAAATGATAATTCATAAGTAATAAAAATTATTGTCGGCCAACTCGCGTGTTCGATTTCTTAAAAACAAAAGTTAAATACGATTGGCGTAATGTAGATAAACCGATATTTTTTAACAAAATCATAGAAAACCCACCAAAATAATTCAACTAAACTTTATGAATGCTCTGTATATTCACGAATTATACTAACGTCTTGTTCTCGAGTTCTACTTGAGGAGGGATATGGATGGATACGGCGGGAAAGTGAGGGATGTTGAAGGAAAATTGTGTTCCGAGTTTCATTAATTGAAGGAAAGTGAGGGGAGAGAAAGGATTTTGAAGCCATATTTTCTTTCCAAATTTGGCGGATTTGGGAAGAAAGTGAGAGAAAGGAATATTTTAGGTTGCGTTTAGTTACGGAAAAATGATTTTCATTTTCCGTTTTTTGTTTTCCCTTTTTAGTTTTCATTTTTCATATCGGTTTTCATTGGAAATTTTATAAAATGCGTTTAGTTAAGACTTATTCATTTTTCATTTTCAGTTTTAGAAAATTAGAAAACGCGTTTAGATGTGTATATTTCTATCGGTTTTCATTTTTAAAAAACGGTAGCAGTGGTAGGGTGGGGTGGGGGTAGCAACCGGGGGCGGTGGTGGTGTTGATGATGTCGACGGTGGTGTTGGCGGCGGCAATTGTGGCAGAGGTGGTGATGGCGGTGACGGTGGTGGTAATGGGGTAGTAGTGGTGGTATTGGTGATTGTAAGTTGGTGATTGTGGTAGTGGTGTTGTGTTTGTGTGTGTGTATGTGTGTGTGTGTGTGTTTGTGGGTGGGTGGGTGTGTGTGTGTGGGGGGGGGGGGGGCTTGGGAGTAGGCGGGTGTGGGTAGGTAGGGGTGTGGTGGGTTGGGGGTGTTAAGGTGAAGGTAGTTAGAGGTGGAAGTGAGTGTGCGTTTATATTTTAGAAAATTTTTGTATTAGAAAAATGTGGAAAACAATGATTATTGGTTTTCCAAAAATTTTAAACTTCTTTGTAATTTTAAAAAAATTTAGAAAAAATAGACAAACTAAACGTGGTTTCAAAATTTTCATTTTTTATTTGGAAATTTTTTCCAGAAAATGGCCCATTTTTCCGCAATTAAACGCAACCTTAAGTTTTATTTTCTTTTTTCTCCTAACTCGGGAACACAAAATATGAATATTTTCCTTACCCTCATTTTCTTTATGTCAAATTTTTTTCCTTCCATTTCCTTTATTGAATTTTCAAAAAAAACTCGGGAACCAGGCGTTAAGAGCATTATGTAGGGATGAGCGTGGGACGAAACCGGTACTGAACGGTACCGTTCCCGATTTCTCGAATACTGAATTTGATCAAAAGTCAATTCTGAGTACCGTACCGAATTAACATTACCGGTACCGGTTTTCGGTACTAGTAACGATTTCGATGGTACCAAATATCGAATTCGTGATTTTAGAGTACTGAGTACTGTCCTATATTTTTAAATTCGGTACGGTTTCGTTTCTAGTATGAGATTGAGGTTCGGTACAAATTGTTTATCCCTAACATTATGTTGGAAAAACACATTGCAAAAGTAAGAAACCAACCACATTTTGTATTTAAAAACATGAGAAATCAAGATTATATCGAGAATAAAACAACAATTCACAAAACAATAATATATTCTAGAATTGTATATGCTACCACGAAGTTCATGTTAAGAGTTTAGTAAGGAATTCAATAAATGAATGAATATTTGTTGCGATGTCATTTTTTTACAATATTTAAAAGGTTAATTCTAGAGGTATCCTAATTGTTTTTTTGTACCCTGTGTGAGTGGTGTGATCTAAAAGCTTAGGGGGTGTTTGGCTTGTCTTTTGAGAACCTAAAAGTTTTTTTTGAAAAAGATAAAATGCAAAAGAAGTTTGATAAAAGCATTTTAAAAGCAACATTTGGATTTTTGATATAAGGTAAAAATGACTTTTTGGAAAAATCAGAAAATGCTGACATTTTCTAACTTTTGCCAAAAGACTTTTGACCCCAAAAAAACCACATGATTATTTTGTAATGTTAGTTGAAAATATGGTCATTTTAGTAGCTCTTTTTAAAAATAGGGCGCGTATATGTAATGATTAATATTAGAAGGGCATGAAGTAAAATATGTCTATGAATGAATGATATGAAAGAGGCGCCGGAACCATTTAGGGTAAAGCCGTGCAACGACAATCTCTCTTCTCGGTGACTACCATCCAAACGAAAGTATCGAAGGCGAAAGGGAACAGTTGGCATGCAATCTCTGTACCCTTTCTTGTAACTCGATAGTAAATCCAGTTTTTCGTCTGTTCTATTATGCCCACTATGGCTACTGAAAAATCAAGCGTTTCATTGGCTGAAGAAATCAAAATCCAAGCTAATGAAGCTTTTAAAGGTAATCTATAAGTTCCTTTCTCTTCAATCGAACCGTTAATTTAACCGTATTACATGAAGTTATATGTGTACTCATATATGTGTAATGGGTTTTGACAGCCAATAAGTTTTCTCAAGCAATTGATTTGTATACACAAGCAATCGAGATAAACGGTGAAAATGCTGTATATTGGGCGAATCGAGCTTTGGCTCACACTAAGTTAGAGGAGTATGGTAGCGCAATCCAGGATGCATCCAAGGCTGTTGAGATTGACCCCAAGTATTCTAAGGCATGTTGATTTGTTTTGGTTTTTAACTACAAAGCTATAGCTGTATACTTTGAATCGTTGATGACACCTTTATAAATTTAGGGTTATTACCGGCGAGGTGCTGCATATCTTGCAATGGGAAAGTTTAAAGATGCACTCAAAGATTTTCAACAGGTTTGTGTTACTTTTGACTCATTTGATTAACATGGAGAACGATTCGTTTTTATCTGTTAGATTAAACTTGGTAGATGTAAAACATATGTCTATGAATTTCTCTGCAAGCATGTGTGTGGTGTGTTTAACACTTCTATGAATGAGATACATTGGTTCCACTTGAAGTTGAGAGATTTTTAACTGCATGATGTATAGAGACATCAGTTTGTCACTGATGTTATAGGAAACGATAGGATGTTTGCACTGAGTATATGGTCATGCCTTTCTTGGTCAATGTACATATTGAGGGCACTTGTACTTCACTCTTTTATCGACTTTCCTGTTAGGGTTTTCTGTAGTTGAGTTACAGAGATACAATTCTCATGATTGATTATAGATGGTTTATTGATAAAGAGTTTTTGTCAAAACATTTTCTTAATTCTTATTCAGTGTGTGTCTGGATGATAATTTTAAAGCACTTTTTATCAAAAAAACGTTATATAAAATGCTGAAGGAGTAGTTTTAGTGAGACAACAGGAGTCTATGTATCTGTTTCCAATTTGAGCGGATCAAAAGGTCCATACATACAAATTTAAATCAGCAAGCATGTAAGAAACAAACATTACTAAACTGCATAACAAATTAACAACTGTGTTCTTGTTTTAAGTGAACCATTTGAAATTCTTGATATGGTTGATATCTGTAATACCCCAAATCCAAAGCACACCCAAAAAATTCTCTTAGAAACAGTGAAAGCTTTACAAAGCATTACTAAAAGATTTACTTCAGTCTCTAAAGGAACCTGCCAAAGATTTCAAGGTATGAGCCACAGCTGCTATATGACATCTAATAAAGATAAAAATGTTAAAAAAGAGACTTCTATGGCTTCTATGGTCATCCCACTAATTCCAAATCATTATCCCTTATTCCAATTATACTTTTCTTTATCACATTGGCTATATCAGCAAGTTCATTACATCAATATTATTAATATCTGATTAATAGAGTTAACCCATAGATGACGACAAAGCAAAATATTTGTTGATAAAAATGATGTTATAGATTCATTCATATGTCAATTTCCAATATTTCTTAAAACTAAAATTGATGCAAGAAAGATACACCACCAACATCTTCAATATTGATATTCATGTTAGTTCTTTATCAAAAGATGTGTGGTCCCTCTCCCTCCCAACTTGCATTTCATAATTTATCAAATATATGTAGACCTACAACATAAAGCGCCACCTTTACACTTTCTATTTTTTGCAATACCCTTAATGCTTCATTTATGCACTATGAGAAGTCAAAAACCTAGAGGATGTGGGGGCAGTCTTGTCTAGACTTTCAGCAATGATTTGGTCTCTTGACTATTTAGTTTATAACAGAAGAAGTGCTTTCATTTGTGTGCAATATAGTTTTAGACCCCCCTAAACTTTTTTCAGTTAAATCTTAATGGTGTTTTTGTGCTCAAGTTTATGCAAATATCTTGTACCCATGTATTCTATGCAGAAACAATTGTCAACTGAAAACTAACAATTGTGTATATATGAAACCAGGTAAAGAGAATATCTCCAAATGATCCAGATGCTTCAAAGAAATTGAAGGAATGTGAGAAAGCTGTTATGAAGCTCAAGTTTGAAGAAGCAATCTCTGTACCTACTTCAGAACAACACTCAGTAGCTGAATCTATCGACTACCGAACCATAGGTAGCATTCTTCTTATTTATTTTCTATTTTTACTCAGCTTCTTTCAAAGTTATGTTATTTTCTGCAAAAGGGGGTTAAGTGGATGCAATTTCTGGTAGAATGTTGCATGTTTTTTGAGACCTGAAAATATAAGTTGTTGTTAGCTACTTACAAATGTGAAGTGATAATGGTTGGAAAAAGGTGATTATTGCTTGTTATGAAGTTGATTAGTTGTTGCTAATGTAGCAATTTGTCATCAATAACAAACCTTGTTAGGTTTTAAACAATGGTTAATGGTATAACTTAAACACACTAACATAAAAATAAGAAACCCTAACTTAAGTTGTCTTTACACACTAATGTAGCAGTTTGTCATCAGCCTCCTCCCACCAAAGACACCACCTTCCACCGCCAGTGTGCCTCTTCCGCAACCCACCGGGAACATTCAAGTGTGCCACATAAGATGCTATGTGGACATAGTGTCATCAGATTTTGCTTATATGGATCCCACACATGCATAAAAACTTAGTTATAATGGTAAATACAAAACATAAAGCTAAGTGGCAAACTCGTCCCTTTAAATAGGTCAAAAGGGTAAAATAGTAACACTCTAATGGTCAAATGTAACAATTTTATAATAAAAAAAATGGTATGAGAGTGAGAGTGAGAGCCCACATCAAGTGGGGTCAACTGCCTCCTTTCTCCATAACCTAATTCCACCCTTGTTTGGAAACAGAGAAGCCACCTTCAACTCCAACTATCTTTTCTTTTTCTTTCACAAAAAGCTTCAGTGTTACAAGATTCAGAATCCCATCTGTTTGGTGACTTTTTCTCCAAGAAATGGTCTTGTCACTAGGAAAAAGTAAAAAAAGTTGTAGGAATTTGTAGTCTAATAAATAATAATAATAGTCGTTGTGTGAAACATTAAATTAATGCTTATGCATTTTAATAGTTATTTTGATCATTTTAGGCACGGGCACAGGCTCATCATATCATAGCTCTCAGGTTACTGCTGCAGCAGTAGCACTAGTGGCTGTAGTGATGCTGGTGGTGGGGCCCATTGCAGCCACTGTGGTGGCATTTTCAACAATCACAACTTTTTTGGTGGTCAAATTCAACAACTCTGGTTGGACTTGGTGGGAGGATGGCTCCACTCCTGGTTTCTTAACCAAGAGTCAAGTACTCAACATAGGTTTGAACTTAGTAAGGAAGGATCATAAAAAAAAAAAAAAAAATTAAAACTTAAAAATTAATCACATATAAACAACCCCATGAAAGATTCAAATCTTAGAATATAATAAGACTGATGATTAGTATGCACTTGTGTTTTATGACTTTTATCTTTTCTTCCTTCCCAATTCCCATCATCCAAATAAAAGCTTCTGTGTTATGCTTGGATTAAAATATGCGCCTTAAATTTTTGTTTATTTTTATAATAATGAGGTTGTTTTATTTTATTTGTGAAATGTAGATGTGGAGCCACAGTATACTGGAGCAAGAATAGATGGAGATGTGGTGACTTTAGATTTTGTGAAGAAAATGATGGATGACTTCAAGAATCAGAAATGCTTACACAAACGGTATGTATGTTATGTTGAGAAACTTGTAATTATTTTATTTTATTTGTTATGATGACACTCTATTGTTTGTGACGGTTGTGTTGGTAGGTATGCCTTCCAGATTGTTCTACAAACGAGGGAAATCCTAATGGCATTACCTTCTCTTGTTGACATAAATGTTCCAAATGAAAAACACTTCACTGTTTGTGGTGATGTTCATGGTCAATTCTTTGACCTTATCAACATCTTTGAGCTCAATGGCCTCCCTTCAGACGAAAATCCTTATCTCTTCAATGGTGACTTTGTTGACCGTGGCTCCTTCTCTTTAGAAGTTATTCTCACACTGTTTGCCTTCAAGTGTATGTCTCCATCAGGTAATGTCTATTTACCATTCTGCCCTTCCTGGGTGTTTCGACATTCAACATATATATATATATATATATTGATATTATTCTACTTGATTTGTTCAGCCATACATCTTGCTAGAGGAAACCATGAGAGCAAAAGCATGAACAAGATTTATGGGTTTGAGGGAGAGGTTAGGTCAAAACTGAGTGATAAATTTGTGGAGCTTTTTGCTGAGGTTTTCTGTTATTTACCATTAGCCCATGTTATAAATCACAAAATATTTGTGGTTCATGGGGGTCTCTTTAGTACTGATGGTGTCAAGCTCTCTGACATTAGAGCTATTGATCGCTTCTGTGAGCCTCCAGAGGAAGGTAATGTGTACTGGATTATTACCTACTTACCCTTTTCATCTTATATTTTTTGTTAATAAAATTATCTTTTTTTTAGGGTTGATGTGTGAGATATTATGGAGTGATCCACAACCTAACCCTGGTAGAGGACCAAGCAAACGTGGTGTAGGTCTCTCTTTTGGTGGAGATGTAACAAAAAGGTTCTTGAAGGATAATAATCTAGGTAATATTTATATATGTATATATTTTTTTATTAAATAATTGCACAAATGGGTTTATTTGTTTATTTTTCAGATTTGGTTGTGCGATCTCATGAGGTGAAAGATGAAGGGTACGAAGTTGAACATGATGGAAAACTCATCACTGTTTTCTCTGCTCCAAACTATTGTGACCAGGTAATAATCCAGTTTCATCTTTTTAAATATAATAATTTCTTTTTTTGTAAAATTCAATAATTTTATTGGTGTTTGCAGATGGGAAACAAGGGTGCTTTTATTCGATTTGAGGCCCCCACCATGGAGCCCAAGATTGTCACATTTTCAGCTGTGGTTAGTCTTTTTTACCCTTTTTCCTGACACAAATTCTTCTTTATTTTATTCAGGGGTATTTTTGTAATATCATATATTTATTTCAAAATTCAGCCACATCCTGATGTGAAGCCAATGGCATATGCAAGCAATTTCCTGCGCATGTTCTCTTAAGGATGGTTTTTGATTGGTGAAGATGATGGATGAAGTGAAATGCTTTCTCTAATCTACAATTGCACATATTGCATGAAACTTCTGGGACACGTGCTGTTTTTGTTTTTTTTTTCCTCCCTCTTTTTGTTAATTTTACGTGTTTCCATTTATAGTTAAATGTAATGGAAAATCAGGGTTGCATGAATTAAGATTAAGGACGTTTTGTATAATGTGTTTCTGTTTGTTTTAACCCTGTATTTATTATCATTTTCTTAGAAACTTTGGTTTTTTTATCCTTTCTTTTTTAAACTTCAAGACACCAATTAAATTGTGTAGAACAATAAAGAACTTATGCTTACTTCCTTTGTCATTGGAATGTTAGAATTTGAAGCACTCAAGGTTATGCGAGGTTTTAAAATTCTAGATTAGTGAAATAATGTCTAGATATTGTATATGTTCTTGGATTAATGATTGTGCTTTTGATAATAGTTTGAACTTCTACGTTAATTTGCTAATTCAGTTTATGAAGTTTTCAACTCTATTTTTATAAATTATGAGCTTAAAAGCTTGCAATGAGCTTCAGCGGAGTTTTAGCTTTGAATTTTATATGATTAATGGTTATAATCCATTTACACGTCAAGTTATATATTAAACCAAGTTTAAATAATCAATTAGAATCACATATAATGCTCTTGAATCATCAACCGAAGTTAATATCTGGATTGGAAACTAATATAACATCTAATAAGATGTTAATAAGTGTTTAAAGCATGTATTTTAATGTTAGATAATCATACTAATTCATTAAGGAATAAAAGGAATGAAGCGAGTATTGGTTTGGACATGTTTTAAAAGCTTAAAATTGCTTAAACTTTGATGCTTGGACTTGATTATGGACGTGGAATCTAGTTATCATGATGTATGATTTTGCGTACAACATTGTTTTGATTGCAGAGACTAGGATTGAATTGAATGCTTGGTTGGATACACGGATATCTTTGATCGTAGAAAATGGGCTTAGAATCAACACAATTAATAGTGATTATTAATGGTGCAGTTTTAATGTGCAACAAAATAGCAAAATGGTTGAAGTGTGTATAAGTGAGCAAGTCCTACAACCAAAGGAGAGCTCCAAGTAACCATGGTCTATAATTCATAAGGATGTGGGTGTTGAGAATAATGTCACCCACCTTATTAAGGTGAGATAGATTAAGTGGACAATGGCCATTAGAGTATGCGTGTGAAATGAAGGTACCATTAAAACTTAAATAAAAAAAAATATATAAGGTAGTTGTAAGGACTAAGGACATCTATGTTGGTTGACTAAGAAGTAGCATGGGAGGAAGATGTGGGGCGTCTTTGACATAGAGCTTTTGGAAGCGTTTGGGAGCTTTTAGCTTTTAATAAAACGCTCTAGTTTAAACAAAAAACTTCGTTTGACAATACGAACATTTAGCTTTTAGTTTTAACAAAACGCTCCGATTCTAAAAGCTACTTCATGTAGCGTTTAACAAAACGCTCCTGAGCTTTTGAAATCAATTTCCATAATTACCCTTAAAAATATATTTATATATATATATATATATATATATATATATATATATATATATATTTATTTTTAATCAATTGTCCTTTTATGTAATTTTATATATTTCAAAAGCTTCCAGTTACTTTTGCCAAACATTCATATAACAAATAAAAGTTACAGCTTACCGCTACCAGCTACCTGCTACCCGCTACCCGCTTCAAGCTAACAACTACTTTTGCCAAACACGCCCGTGATAGCAAAAATGTGGTTGTTGTTGTGGATTTGTACTTATAATCTTATAAGTTTGTTTTTTGTTTCTCCATCAAACCGGGTCCTTGGACTAAGCCCACTACATTATTCTCCAACTAGCCTCTCCTAGTGTTTTATATATATATATATATATATATATATATATATATATATATATATATATATATATATATATATATATATATATTAACAATTCTTTTCTTTGATTAAGTCTAAATAGTAACATGAACAAAATTAATCTATTTGAAATGTTGAATTCGCCAGAAGCATATGCACAAAGTTAATTTTTTTACTAAAAAAACATACTTCGGAATTTACACTAATTCATATTTCATAGAGGTAAGTAGAGTCACCAACTCATTAATTGAATATAATATATCGCTCAACATTTAAATAGACGTCGTGGAAAGTTGACTAGGCTACGACATAAGAACTAACGGGAGGTTGGGACGGTATTCATCCCGTGGTCACATCGTTTTTAGGGTGAGCCCTCTAAAATGGAAGTGAAGAGGAGTCGAACCCTCATCATATACGAAAACAAGCATGCCTAGGTAACTCTTTAAGCCATATAAGCCATATGAACTATGTAAATAATGCGATTATTTTGTATCAAATGATATATATTTAGATATTAAATATATATAAATTGGTTAAAAGTAGGACCTTATTTTTCTCGGTCCTGTCCGGATGCAAACTTTGCGCACCTTAGGGACAACCTTGTTAAAAAATATTGTAAATGTTTTAATTTTTTAGAAAATACAAATGTAGTTTTTTGAAAATATAAGTGTAGAAGGTGGAACCATGAAAATAAAAGAAAGTTATGCTAATTTAGTAGAATATAATGCATAATACTTTTATTGGAAATATCAAACTTTCACGAAAAATATTAACAATTTAAATAACATGAGAAGAAAAGTATAATGAATTAGGAATGGACTAAAGATGGATTGGGGATACCCCCCTTATAAAAGGGAAGGGATTCATCATTCAATTCCCTGTAGATCGAGGAGACTCGGGGCTCATCCCCTGCCCGTACAAGCGATCATATGTATTCTTGAGGGGAGGTTTTAACTTTTAAGAGAAAATTGAATAAATAGATTGTGTAATAATTATGTGGCAAGTGGCAACTATTAAAGTTAGTTTTGTAGAGTCGTATGTATTAGAGAAATACTTGTATAGAACCATTCACGGGACTCGAGGACATACCATTGTTTGATACTTTGATCACTTGATGTGATATCCCACACGACAACCAAACTTCAAGTTTTTTGTGATTCAAAAAACCAACTTATTACCAAACCCCATAAAAAGACACTCATTCACACACACTCACTCTCTCTTCCCCAATCATGCTTATTATTCTCCTATTCCTCCTCCTGTTAACATGCCACCCCCGTCATGTCACCACCACCAACCACCTGCAACCACAAGATACCATGGATCCATCGGAGCTACAAACCCTCTACAGTATAATGGAAACACTCTCTCTCGACCAAAAATGGAGACTCAACTATCCAAACCCATGTAAACCTTCCACTTCTTGGGTTGGAATTGAATGCAAACGAGGTGTTACAGACTCTCATCTTCATGTCACAAGACTTGATTTTGGTACCTCTCCAAACCCTACCTGCAAGAACACTGCTACCTTTCCTTCACAGATCTTTCAGCTTCCTTACCTTCAGTCTGTATTCTTCTTTCAGTGTTTCACCAAAACCAAAACAACACTTTCTGTGTCAAACAGCAGAACTGCAAGTCCTGGACCTTCTTCCCTGCAGCAGCTAAGTCTTAGATCAAATCCTAGTCTTGTTGGCTCTATACCTTCTCAGCTCTTCTCTCATTTATCTTCACTTCAGATTCTTACCATATCACAAACCAGAATCTCCGGCAGGATCCCGCCGGAGATCTCGCAGTTGAGCTCGCTTGTTCATCTTGACTTGAGTTATAACCAGCTCGCTGGGTCTATACCTGTCGAACTGTGCAAGCTCAGGAACCTAGTGGGACTTGATCTGAGCTATAACTCGCTCACGGGTCCAGTCCCCAACGCAATTGGGCAACTGGGTATGCTTCAAAAACTAGACTTTAGCTCGAATTTACTCACTGGAAGTGTTCCGAACAGCGTTGAGAAACTGACTTCTTTGGTGTTCATGGCACTGAGCAACAATGGATTTCATGGGAAACCGCCGGTTGGATTAGCGAATTTGAAGGGATTGGAGTATTTGATCATGGAAAACAACCCAATGTCTACCGAACTTCCGATGGAGTTCGGCCATCTCCCTAAGCTACAAGAGCTCAGACTTGCCGACTCCGGCTACTCCGGCGAAATTCCGGCCATCTTTTCACAGTTATCGAATCTAACCACATTGTCGTTACAAAACAACCGATTAACCGGAAATATCCCGCTGGGTTTAGGGAACCTTTCACATATTTATCACCTGAATTTGAGCAAGAACTGGTTGAGTGGAGAGATTCCCTTTGATTCTGGTTTCTTGAAGAGACTAGGGAAGAATTTGGATTTAAGTGGGAATGGGCAGTTGTGTTTGAATCCGTTGCAAGCATATGATTCTGTGAAGCTTGGAGTTGATGTGTGTGATAGAAGCAATGCACGTGTAGGTAATAGCAGTTCTAGGATTCAGCCATTGAAGAAATCTGAAGGTCGAGTCGTTGAATTTAGTAGGCCAGCTTTATTCTTTATGTTTCTTGGTTTGGGTTGTGCTGGAATTTGAACATTCATGTTTCCTTATATTTTGTATCGAGTAATCCATTTTATGCATTATTTATCTTTGAATTTTGTTGTGATTAAATTTTGGCACTATCATTTAAATTTTGGAAAGAGTAAATTCCAGTTTTACTCGTTGTGGTTTGGTCATTCGTGTTTTCACTCTAATTTTTAAAAAATTTAATAAGATGGCATCATATATATATATATATATATATATATATATATATATATATATATATATATATATATATATATATATATATATATATATATATATATATATATATATATATATATATATATAGGTTCAGGTTCATTTGAGACCATTATAATTTTGTGAGACCGTGAGACCAAATCTAAAAATAATTTTAAAATGCAAAATAAATGGAAAAATCCAAAAATTCTTTTTTTAAATATTATTTTCGGAACATGAATTAACTAAAAAAAATATAAAAAAAATATAAAAAAAATAAAAATAAAATAAAAAAAAAATCCGTTTTTTTTTTGAAAAATACGTGAAATATTCTAAATAGAATATTTCACTGACATATTCTAAAAAATAATTTTAAAATGCAAAATAAATGGAAAAATCTAAAAATTCTTTTTTTAAATATTATTTTCGGAACTTGAATTAACTAAAAAAAATAAAAAAAAAATTAAAAAAAATTCTATTTTTTTTGAAAAATACGTGAAATATTCTAAATAGAATATTACACTGTACATATTCTAAAAATAATTTTAAAATGCAAAATAAATGGAAAAATCAAAAAATTCTTTTTTTAAATATTATTTTCGGAACATGAATTAACTAAAAAAAAATAAAAAAAAATAAAAAAAAATAAACAAATGCGTCTCACGGTCTCACAAAATATAAGTAGTCTCAAATGAACCTAACCCTATATATATATATATATATATATATATATATATATATATATATATATATATATATATATATATATATATATATATATAATTGTTTAATTCTTTTATATTTTGCCAATTATATTTATTTTATTTTTTAATATTTTTTATGATTTATATTTTTTTAATTTTTTTTATATTTTGTTCGTTTATATTTTTTTTGAATAATTTTTCAAGTTTTTTTTGTTCGAATATATATTTACTGTTTTTTTTTTTTTTTTTTTTTTTTTTTTTTTTATAGATTTTTGTGAGGTTTTTTATAAATATTTTTTGTATAAAAGTATAAATTTTTTTGTTAAATGTAAATATGATTAAAACATATTAGGTATAAAATTATTTATTTTTAATAAGGTTATTGTATAGGCTAACCGAAATTTGAAACGAGCCTCAATGGCTTCGAGTTCAATTTTGTTTGGTTTTAGAATTTTTTTTCATTTTATTATGAATGGAAAATTCTAATAAAAAATCCTATAAGTCAAACACACGTGTCAATGTTTTCGAGTTTATTTCTAGATTTTTTTTTTAATTTTCGAATTATATGATTTCCAATTAACCATTATATAACTTGAAACCTATTTTTAAATTTCAGTTAGCCTATGAGATAATCTTATTAAAAAAATAATTTTATATAATCTATGTCAGTAATATTCATACTTAACGGACATTTTTATATTTAAAAAAATATAAACAAACAAAACGTCAAAAAAATGTATTCAAACACCATGTCAAAAAAACTAGAAAAAATTATTCAAAAAAAAAAAAGATCGAAACATATAAACGAACAAAATGTAAATAAAATTATATAATATATTCAAAAAAATGTCAAATAAAATCTAAATAATAAAAAATATAATTAAATAAAATAAAATGTAAGCAAAAAATAAAAAGAAAAATTAAACAATAATATATATAAGTTCAAATAAAAACAGTAAATAGTATGAAAACGTAAAAACACAATTTTTATGTTATTATTCTGTTATGAATGTTTTATATGTGTGTTGTTGAAGTAATTCAATATGAATAATAATGTTTGATTATTCATATATTTATTAGAATGTTATTATTCTATTATAAATCTATATATGTGCATTTTTGTAGTAAATTCTAGTTTTAGTTTTAACATATGACTATTTATTTATTCATTACTGAATAATGACATATAACTGTGGATACAAAATTCATTGCAGAATAATAACATAAAAATAGTATTTTTATGTTCACACCAGTGACAGATCTAGTTGCTAGCCAGGGGTAACCCGTGCTACCCCTCAAGTTTGTCTGGGAATAGAAAAACATTTGATATTGCCGTGGTGCTAGTACTACATTACAGAGGTGCTAATCCTTAGACATTGTATAGGAAGATGATTAGAAGAAGAATTAGACCAGTATGTGTTCCTAACCTACCCTATCCTCAAAATTATGATTATTAAGATTCCCCCACTCGTTTTTTACTTAGATTCCAAATGGGTTTCCATAATGTAGTTTTTTTTTTCATAATCGATCCAATCTACAACCGTTAATAAGTTTTAATTCATTTGGGTATTCCTTATTGTTGGAAATTAGTAAGTGTTATGGGTCATCTCATGATGCCTTTCAAGTGTTTGATGTTATGCCTAAAAGCCATATCGTAACATACTGGGTTTCTTTGATCACGGTTTACATTAACTGTTAGGTGCTAAGGGTTATTCCTTATATGTGTAGCTAGTTACTCTCATTGACTGATGGAACCCAAAAGATTGACTTATGAAAGACGCATAAACTTGTTTTGTTTTATTTCCCATTGACCCCCAAAAAAGTTAACTTATGGTATCTTGTTTTAACATATATCATTAGTGATAAGTTTATCTAAACTTAGAAAAATGATAAGTAGCACTAGTATACCCCATTTGTTTTTATTTATTAGTGGATTTATCTTAGGGGAAGATATAAAAAAATTACATGCTTTTGTGTTTCTGATGGTACAAGATTATGTAAATCAGTAATAGTTGTAGTTTGGGCTACTGGACTCTATTGATATAAGGTGGACGAAAATCTATGGGAAGCCTATAGAGTTTTCATCCAAGGCCTATCATGTGAGGGTCTGGGGATTGCTTAGGGCCTAAGTAAGGGAATTAGGGTTTCTAGTTGAAAACCCTAGCAGCCTCAACTATAAAAGGAACCCTCCAGCCTTCAGTTTTCGACCACTGCTTCCTTAGAAGAAACCCTAGCCGATTTCTGCCTCCCTTTCTCCTCATTGTTTGCTTGTGGTGTTTGTGACTCCATTAGAGGTGTAACACTTGAGGCACTAAGCTCTTGAAGGTCAATATCAAGCAATCAACAAGAAAGGTATTCTTCTTACCTTAATATGATTAGATTTCGATTTTATATCTTAGAATTAGGGTTCTTGCTTTGGGAAATTAATTTGCATGTATAACTTGAGAAAAACCTAGATCCAAAGCAAATAGGGTTGCATGTGAACCATAGGAATGTTGTAATGCTCAAAACCCATCAGAGTTGACTCGGTTGGGTTGACTTAGTTGACTTAGTGGGTTGACCGGTTGACTTTGACTTTGACTTTGACCAAGTTTGACCTAGAGGGTATTTTGATGGAATTGGTCAGTTGGTGGAAATAGGTATCGGTTAGAGAGCTGAGATTCGGAGTCGGACCTCATCGGTTCTGTTTAGTTTGCGAGGTGAGTTTTCCTCACTGTACTTTTGGGTCAAAGGAACCAAGTTCAGCCCCTTTGGATTGTTATCCTAGTTTATTGCATGCTTGTATGTTGTAGTGATCCATTAGATCTGTATCCTCGTATATAGGATGATGTAATGCTTATTGATCTGTTAGATCTATATGACTGTCTGTATATGCGAGCTAGGGTTTGATATGGTGTATATTGATATGTGATGGTATGTTGAGTTGAGGCGGTCCTGCTATGTGCTTAAGGCCAAGAGACCCAGGGCGTCCTGGATAGACTACATGCTAGTAGGGCGTGCCAGTGAGGCCGAAGGCCCATATAATTTTCCAGATAGACTGAAGGCCCAATGAGGTGTACCAGTCATGGTGAAGGCTCTGTGAGCGTACCATATAGACTATAGGCCGGTGGGGCATTCCAGTCCGATTGAAGGCTCTATATACATGTTGTTTACTGCTATTATTATTGATTATGTGTTGTGTTGGTATTTTGGGGGAAACTCACTAAGCTTTGGGCTTACTGTTTTGGGTTATGTTTTATGTACCTCAGATGATTGCGGGAATGCGAAGGCGTGATCATGCACCTCCTCGTGTTTTGATTTATGATTTTTAGAAAACTTTGATATTAAACAAGTTTTGAAAACTAAATTGTAAAAAATTATGATTTGTGGATTGGATTTAAAAGTTTAATTTTTTCATGAATTTTATGGATGTTACAACGTTTCATCAAGTGTTTTCTACTATTATTAAATACTTTTATGCACGTTGGTTTTTAAATAGCATATCAATATAATTGAGGTATATTTTATTTTCAGTCTCCAACATCCAGTGACTAGAACGATGAGGATGAGTTGCATATAAAGTATGTTATACAACGTCTTGAAGACGAGCAACAACATCTTGTTGATACGACTGTATTAGAAATGATTCGTGATTATCAAAGTGTGAAACAATGAATGATAATACTGGAAATCCCATTACCACTTTCACCGACTGAGGAGCGAAGAAAAGTAGCATTGTATAACATGCAAATGCTCCTCATTACCATGTCTGGAGATATAAGACAATTTGTGAACACAATGAACATCATCGAAGAAACACGTAGGACAACTCCAACAGTAGATGATTGGGTCGAATTGACTGATAATGGTTTTAAACTAATTGAGACCTATATGAAACTATTTGAAAATCATGTACACACGGTTAGTTCGCATCGGATGCAATTTCCCAGTTATCGGCTATAAATGTAATATAATTTTAAATATGGATATTGTAATGTCTTTTGAAATTGAATTTTGTAAAATGAATGGTATGATTATCTAAAATGACAATTTCCATTTTTTCATTAACATTATTGCAAAGAGCGTTATAAATCCTAATACATACTTAGATTGGTTTCCACAAATTAGGAAATTATAAGGGATACATATTTTGTTTCCGGTTAATAAAGCATCCTCTAATTCTAATAACATTTGTTATACTGTCCCATTCTGCACACGAAGCTTATTGATCTCTGCATTTGCATTTTCAATCCACTTCTTTGCTAGTTTCACTTCCTTTATAGCTTCAGCAACCCATTTTTCTTTTTCGTTTACTTGTTTTGCTAGATCGTTTGCACGTTGATTTAGTGTGCGACTTATTTCAGAGTCACTTTTGTTTTCTTCTTTTCATTGCTTGGAAAATGTCATCAGACATTATATCCGGGAGTGGGAAATCAAGGTCTTTTGAAAACAGGTTATTATCTTAACAAACATAACAATCTTCTTCTTCACAATGGCAAACAACATCGTGAGATGAACTCATTCCAAAAATTTTTGTACCTTGAGGATGCATGTTAGGTGCATTTTAAGGTCCAGAAGCAATGTCCAAAACAAGGGTCTGAAATAGCCATTCTGGAAAGTGGCTTCGGAATGGGGTTCTAGAACGAGGGTCTGAAATACTGTCAGGAATCGATGACATTTACTATTCAGAATGACTACACATACTTTCAGGAATCTTTGACTTTTACTATTGGGAATGACTACATATATGTCTGAAATCTATGAAAATTATTGTTCTTAATGAACATATAGTGTAGGCTATGAATACTAGGTCAAAGCCTATGAGAATGCATGCTAGGTGCATTTTAAGGTACAAAAGCAATGTACGGAACAAGGATTCGAAATAGCCATTTCGGAATGTGGTTCCAGAATGAGGGTCCAAAATACTGTTAGGAATTTATGGCATTTACTGTTCGGAATGACTACACATACTTTTAAGAATATATGAATCTTACTGTTTGGAATGATTACACATATGTCAGGAATATATGACAATTATTGTTCCAAATTTAGGGTCCTAAATAAAAATTCTGAAATGTGGCTCCGAAATTTGTTTCCGAAATAGTGACATGAATCTATGACCGTAGTAAATGCCATTATATAAAGGAATTCGAACGTCCAAACTCTTTACCTTGTTAAATATACTACTAAAAATTCATTTCTCATAATCTAAAGAAATGACATACTGTGATTGTGGCTCTCAATGTATTATAACTTATAAGGACATCAAAAACTAGAAATAACCCTGGACGGCTTTTTTACGCTTGTCCTAAAGAGGTATGTGGGTTATCATTTCATTATTTTTCTTTGAATTAATATTAATTTACACAATATACGTCATGTGTTTGATCTTAAATTTTCAGGGACCACAGTCTCTGTTGGGTTGACAAGGCAAAAGACAATAATTCGTTGATAATCAGTGACTTATTTCGATCGAAGAAGAAACTTGAAACCCAAAATATGCACTTGAAGATAACATTAATTTGTAGTTGGATTTTGTTTTTTGGAATTGTTGTGTACAAGTTGTAAGCTTTATGTTCATCAACTAAGTTTCTATAATGCTTACTACTTAATCTATGTAATATGTAATGTTTGGATGTTTGTTATTATTACTATGGTACTTGTAAATTATGTTTTTTCTATTTTTGTAATATGTAATTGGCAATAAAACAGGCATCAAAGGGTCTAGTATTTCTCATTCTGATGGAGGGGGAAGAGGGTCCACGATTGTGTCTGGTAGGCTGTCTGAACCACATCGGCCTGATAATATATCTGAACCATATCAGGTAATTCATGGATGTTCGAATGACGTTATGCCGTAATAGCATGACCGCACACTATACCCAGACTGCGCCATTTCCCACATGAACTGCGCTATGTCCCACATGAACATGTATGATGGTTCATATAAAAAACACAAGTTTTTTAAATAAAAAACTGTATAAATGTCGGATGGGAGTGGAGATGGGATCTCTGGCGGATCTTTGTTGCTTGCCACCGAACAGACTTTTACATCATTTTATGAAGCGCCATTTAAGCATACAGGATGAGTACGTTAGTCAACCTCCCTGAAAAGTAAATATGATCAGATAAGGTCCTTGTACAAGTAATTAAATAATTTAATAATGCTCCCAATATTTTACCTGCCAATATATTGCGTTTAACGAAAGTTCGTTGAATGTAGTCACAAATTGTATCGGTAAGCGTTATTATCGGTACATTGCGTTGATTTACCGATAACACCAAAAAAAATTGAGGAACATCAATGTTGACTACATTCCAACGGATATTAGGGAAATAAGCTCTTGTCCATTTCGTATGACCGATGATGGCAAACACTTCACGAGCATCAAGGGTCAACCAACGAAAGTTTTCTTCAAAATCAGACATAATATATGAGTTGGATGTCATCCAGACCAAAGGTTGTAATGTTCTGTCAGAGACACCTCTTGTGTGTATATACTTGAACACTTTTAGAAGTATACCCATGATAAGAATCAGGGAATACATGTTCTATGCAAGAACTAACGATATTGTTCATATTTTTTATGAACGACACTTCCCTACCCTGTCTAAGAGATTCTTTTAACCTCATTGGGAACCAGGTACAACAGTAAAGATTATGTTCCCATCAATAGCAGTCACTACAAACATTGTTTTTAGGTAGTCCCCTCTAAGATGGACACTACCTATGAAGATGACATGCAAGAAACAACATATGAATGCATGGACCTGTATTTTTTATGAACAAAAACAAATTAATTTAGATCTAGAAACATTATCAAGTTTAAAGAACAATAGAAAAGTGCAAAAAAAAAAAAAACAAATATACCACCCATCCAATAGCCATAAAACAAGCTTCAGGAAACGATTCATCAAATTAGTTTTGATGTGAGTGTAAGTATGTGAATTAGTTTGCCTAAGATTGTGAAGGTAAACATGCATGTTGTTAAAGCTTTCTTGGTGCTCACTCTCTAAGAAACTCATTTTAAAGCAGTTGTAAAAAGATAATTACGAATTACTTGGTTGAAAGCAATGTTGTAAAACTCGCTGAGTTGGCCGATTACTCCTCCGAATACTCGCTACAGCCCCTTACCGAGGCGAGTTACAGAATCTTGAGTACTCCTCGATCGTCCCCTTACTAAACTGAGCAGTGTTGTAAAACTAAGTCAAATCGGTGATTAATATTTATAATATACTTAATGATTTATTATTTAACACACACACATGCGATTATTACTATATATATATATATATATATATATATATATATATATATATATATAAACTTTTCAATAATTATTCACGAAGTAAGACCATTATATGTTTTTCAGTTTTTTTGTATTCATATTTATCTAATTTTGTCTTTAAATTTCAATCAACTTATGATTTTGACAAATATAATTTCCCTAAAAATATTTCTACATGAATTACCGAATCCGAGTACTCTCCGAGTATTCCCGTGTACTCGCTACTCGGTAGTCGACCGAACACGTACCGAGTAACGAATTCTACAACCTTGGTTGAAAGTAAGGTTCTAAGCACATGCAGATACATACATATATAGAAGACGAAAACTGAGGTTATAATGCAGAATATGAACTCTGGAACGGAGACCACCACTATGGAATGCTACGTTCCGGAGCATGTTGTCATCTTACCAAAAAATATTGATTATTTTGGCAAAATAGCTGTTTATAAAGGTTAGATTATTCGATTTCTTTTAAAAAAATTGTCATCTTCTACGGGTGAAAAAAAATGGATTTTATAGCAGCCACGCCATTTATCAATCTTTAATTTTCAATGCCATTTCTCACTTCTCTTTCCTTAATATCCATTTCTGTTCTCAACCTTATTTCATAGTAGGTCCCATTTAACAGTGAAGATGGCTAAAACATAAACGACAACATGTAGAGGTAAAAATATATTTGGCTGTGGCTCGTCATTTTTAGTGGGCTTATTGTGAAATATATGACTAGTATAAATCTATAAAATGTTGGTTAGCTTTCAGCAGGAAATTAACTATTTTAGTAATATTTTTTTCCAAAAATATATTATTTTATCAAAGCTAAAAAAACATTAAAGTTTGGAAAAAAGTGTGTATGCTCAGGAAAGAGGTATTGATATGATTTGACAAAGATGGGTTTTGTTTGAGAGGAAACATACAACCATGAATACGAGATTTATATACTGCACTTCGTACATAGCCTTTGCATTATTTGATTCGACAGAACCACATTTATATTCGATTTTATTTAATATACATACACAAATGATAATATTAATAAAATTACAAAGAAAAAAGAATTATTGAAAAACGACCTTATAAAATATAAATGTATCTACATCTAACGATATTTTTCAGGTTGTAACAAAATAACCAAGTTAAATAGATTCGCAAACTCTAGTAGGTTCCTTCTGTCACATATAACTTCCACTAATAGTAGTTTCCTTTTGTTACGTATAACTTCCACTAAATATTTGCACGTACACTTCACTCTTCACAGGGTTAATTTTTGTTGTTACTAAACATGTGCGATTACTAATTTTTGCTTATTCTTAGACGTTTAACATGCATTCAAATATTATTTGATGATCATCACCATAAACTCGTGACCTTTTATATATATATATATATATATATATATATATATATATATATATATATAAAATAGGTGAATATCGCGTGTCGCGCGAAATAAAAATTATAATGTTAACATTTTAATAATCATATGTCATTGAAAATATTTTTGTCATTTATATTAACTAAAAAATAATAATTATTACATTTAGACATTTAGTTAATGTAACATTATAATTAATTTGAATAAAAGATAATATAACACTTACTAAAATCGAATCATTTAATTGTATCTACTCACATTTTATGTATGTATAAAATTAGTTATATTTCTTATTTATTTTAATTAACTAATGTAATGCTTTATTAACTTTAAAGAAAAAATGACGACATTTTAATTTCATCATGATAATTATTTAAATTATCAATCAATGTTTATGATGTGATATAATTTAATTTACAACTTTATGTTATTTTAACTATTATTATTATAAATTAATTTTAAAAAAACATAATTGAATTTCAGTTATTATAAAAAAAATTAAGATCTTTTAGTTAATTTTACTTTTACATTTATTATATTTAATATTTTCCTTTTACCTCTTGTAAAAAATACACATTGAGTTTTTTTTTTTAAACTTTATTTGATATTTTACTTTAGGTTTTAAATTTTACACTATATTTTTAAGTTTGTTTGATATATTAATTTAGGTTATGCGTTTATCACTATAATGAAGTTATTGATAATTCAAGAAGTTTTCTATTGATAATTCAAGAAGTCTTTCATTTATGATAATATTTATAATTAATAACATATTTAAGTTAGAAAGTAAATTATAGGGAAATATGTAAAGTTGAGAGTTTTAAATTGATGTGGTGAAAGGAAAAATCCTTCATTTATAAGTATAGTATACTTTTATATGTTCACAACTATATATATATATATATATATATATATATATATATATATATATATATATATATATATATATATATTCATAGATAAACATGTATGATTAGTTATGAACATCGATCATTTTCATGTGATTATGGTTCCATGAATTATATATATATATATATATATATATATATATATATATATATATATATATTTCTTGCACAATGCTAGTTAAAATTACAATACTAATAGCCAACAAAGGATTTTGTAAGTAACCAACCTAATTTGGATTAACTTTGAAATTTCTGTTAGGCAACCAAAAGAAAGATTGAGATAGTCATACAAACCCGTTTTGTTACTCCAAAATTAATTCATTACAAAACTTCCAAATGGTTCAATGTGTTGTGGTAAGAACATTATCAAAGAAATTCCTTTTTAGACATCAAGGTTTTACGATTATCCAATCATAGGCAAGAAGATCTGCAATATTATTTATACCATCCATATCTAAATTCCACCGTTGAGAATATTGGGTCCATATGGTTGTTAAACCCGACACCACAAAAAATATGTCCAACACTTTCCTCATTCTAGTTGGAATTCCCTCGTAGAACCATATCCCCATCAATCCATCTCTTGTCTAAATTCGCCCAAAGTTTGTTAAGCAATATTTTCCAAATAAAAGCATTAACTTTGATCGGTTGATTTTTGTTCCATCTAGTTTTGTTCCCACCAACAATCAAAGGCTTTTTTTTATCAATAACATGTCTAGTTGAAGCAACCAATTAATTACTTGACCAAACTAACTCCCAAAGCCATTTATCATCAATTGTAGCCAAACCAACATTGTGCACTAGTCTTTGAGGGCTGCTTATTGCAACAATTTAGCTCCATGACATGGTTGTCGATGCAACCAACCACGAGACTTTAATAAAGGCAACCTCTCTGACACCACTTCATCTGCATCGTCACACCAAAAGATTGTTTAGGAGATTATCCATTGGTCCTCCCAAAATCTAGTTTTTATATCATTTTCCATCGTCTCTAAACAATACGAATCAGTGTTTATTACCTTGATCTTGAAGTCTCTCCACCGATCTGAGAATTTCCACCCATACTGAAGCTACATATCCATTGGGTATAAGAAAATTTAAATACTTATTAATACCAAAAATTGCTTTCATAACATCCACCTATAACCCATGTTGGGTTTAAAAAATCCATTTCTGCTTCTACAACAATGCTCTATTGAAAGAAAAAACAAAACAAAACAAAAACCTTCTTAATTGAGTAAAGCTTGGTGATCCATAAAGGAGGTCTGAAGTTAATGTTGGATTAGGTGTCTAAGCCCATAACTATAATTGGTATATACTTGACCCGAGAGTAACATGGTCCATCTGGGTTGCATATCATCAGGACAATTTGTTAGGATGAACTTTGGAGAGAAGATGTTATTTATGATTTATTAATATATTATAATTTATAATATATTAATATGAAATCATATGATTTAATTAGTATTGATCAAGAATTAGTTTGGAATTAATTTAGTGATCAAAAGAGACTAATTAAATCTATGGGGACTAATTATGGTAATTAGTTATATTTATTGAAACGACCCAAAAATACGGCCCGAAAATTTCATTTTTAATATAACCATAATCATAAAGCGGAGTATATCATAATAAAACCATGCGTTGCAAATCTCAAAACCATACTAAAATACAATTGAGAAAACGGTGTCATGACTGTATCAAAACATATATAAGATAATTGATCAACTCCCACGATAAAAACTGTGGCTGTGGTGTGTGCGATGCCATCATCCCGAGCCCTTCCCTCTGCTTGCGGAAGTACCTGAAACCAAAACTGAAACTGTAAGCACGAAGCTTAGTGAGCTTCCCCAAACTACCACATACCACACAAACATATAAAGCACATACTGGGCCTTGCCCACTGCATCAGACCGAAGTCCGGCTAACCGGGGCCTTGCCCCCTACATCGGACCGAAGTCCGAAGCTGACTGGAACATCGGACCGAAGTCCGAAGCTAACTGGGATCTTCGTCCCCTACATCGAACCGAGTCCGAAGCTGACTAGGACATCGGACCAAAGTCCGAAGCTGACTGAGACATCGGACCGAAGTCCGAAGCTGACTGAGACATCGGACCGAAGTCCGAAGCTGACTGGGACCTACGTCCCCTACATCGGACCGAAGTCCGAAGCTGACTGGACCTCTGTCCCCTACATCGGACCGAAGTCCGAAGCTGACTGAACATAGCATAAACATATCAACTGGCATAAACACATATCCTGTCTGAACCACGAAGGCATCAAACATACTAACTACTACATCGGATCGAGGTCCGAAGCTGACTGCTAGCTAAACGGGCCGGCATTGTGGCCTTAGACCTGTTACTACTGGAAGGAAACTCACCTCGTGAACTGGCTGCTGTGTGAATGGCTCTGGAAGCTAACTGTTGCTGCTCCGGTATCTCCTCGGCTACAAGGCCATAAACACACTCAATCAAATATTAAACACTGCATTGGGGTAAAATGACTCTTTTACCCTTGGTCAAAGTCAACTCTCCCGGTCAGAGTCAACCCACAGTTGATCTGACTCGCCGAGTTGGGCCACCAACTCGCCGAGTCTCTAATCTCATTTCACAACCCCACTCGTGGCTACTCGTCGAGTATGGAATCGACTCGACGAGTACTCTCTCTATCCAAGAACTCAGACAATCTTATCCGACTCGCCGAGTCATATGAACAACTCGACGAGTTGTTCTTGAGCTTAAGAAGATTGCCTTGGACTCGCCGAGTTGTATGAACAACTCGCCGAGTCCCTCCATTACTGAGTCTGCTCTCCGACTCACTGAGTCCACTCTACTACTCACAGGCTTCCACTCGTCATCACTCAAAAGGGGAAAAACGGGGACTCGCAACTCGACTCGCCGAGTCGTTCTTCCGACTCGCCGAGTCGTTCTTCCGACTCGCCGAGTCGCTTGCATGCAGCAACTCAAAACTCGATTCTGCTTGGATCCAGTGTATAAAACTAATAGATCTGGACTCCCTTAACTCGATTAGCACGTAAAGATTCTATCTTTACGTGCCCATATGCATCCATGAAGCTAAAATGGCTCAAAAAGCATAATAAAGGCTAGATCTAGGGTTTTCATGCAAGATAACTTCAAAAAGGCAATAGATCTGGGCTCTACAACTCCTAAATGAACAGATCTAAGGATATCTCGACATAATAGGGCATCCATACAATCATAAGGCTTCAGAAAAGCATCAAACTAGATCTAGAAGAGTTCTAATGGAGGTTTAAAGCATAAAACAGGGGGAAATCCGAAGAATACCTCAAGGAACTCTGATTTGCCCTTGAATCTTTGCTCTACAACTCTTCTCCTTGCTCCTTTCTTCTTTTCCTTCTTCAAGCCTTCAAAAATTTAACACAAGAACACTTAGATCACTCAAGGATGGATTAGGGTTTTCTCACAGCTTTCTGAGGGTGAAGGAGGCGAGAATGGGGGCTATAAGGTGGCTTAAATAGTGAGCAACCCGGGGATTTAGGGTTTCTTCCAGGCAGGCAGACTCGCCGAGTCCCGAATATGGACTCGCCGAGTCGCCGACTAACACGTGCTCGAAATCCCGTCCCTACTCGGCGAGTCAGGCTATGAACTCGCCGAGTCCCTCTTGCAAACTTCTAATTAAATACTATGGAATCATCATACCGGAGACGGGTCGTTACATTTATATTAGTTGGGCTTATGATCCATGTTAGACCAAGTTTATGTATGGATAAATAAAGAGTTGGGTCACATGAACCATGGATCATAACACCCATGGGTATGGATTTGGGTTATACTCATGACCCTTGGAATCCTACATATAAATATGTCCATTCATAGCCAAAAAATGCCTAGATATATACTTGGAGTTCATGGAGGTGTTTTTGGTGCATAGAGATTCTCTCTCAAGAGCCACCTTTGTTCATGATGTGTTGTGACTTCATTTGAGGCTTCCACACTATTGGGGCTAATCTCTTAAGGTCAAATACCTCAAGACTTCAAGCTACACAAAAAGTATGTTACCCTAACTAGTATCTTGTATGGTATATGACAATTGCATGCTAGTTATAGGCTTAATACCTTGGAAACATCATTACATGTATAATTAGTGAAAACATAGATCCAAGGTATTTAGGGTTGTATGTGCACCATATGATGTTGTAGTATACAAAACCCAACAGTGGTATCAGAGCCATGGGTTATTTTCTATTATACTTGATGTTATTTTTGGTTTTCAAAGTGGAAAAATCGTTTTTTATGCTGTCTTCATAGTGGACTCGCCAAGTCCACTAGGGGACTCGTCGAGTACACCTTATAATTCAACCAACTCGTCGAGTTAGTTCATGCACTCGACGAGTTGGTGCCCTGACAGCAAAATTTCGAGGTTTTTTTTGGCCTGTTTTGGATTAGAATCATTACCACAAAATGTTTTTGTTCATAAAATTTGATTTTTTTTGTTATGGTAATGTTCATTCTCTTCCAGTTATTAGATAATTGTCATAATTTCAAGTTTTGTATTAGTCTATATGAATATGTTAGTTTCTTGAAGGTTGATGATATGAATTATCTTGTTCTTATTAATTAGTTTAGATTAATAGAAAATTTATGTGATCATTTTTTTCGATCCAAATTGATCTAAAAGTTGTTCATAATATGTGTTTTTGTAACTTGTCCTCAAGTTATATGAAAAGTCTCATTTATGAATTTTAAAACTCATAAAAATTTCATAAGTTATAAAAACGAAGAGTCTTATTTTCTTAAATGTTTTTAAAGTCTTCCATAATTTGTCCTCAAGTTATGGAACTTGAAGAGTTTTTCATTAAACTACTTTAAACTCATAGGTTATGGAAACCAAAAGTTTTTGAATTGTTCAAAACTTGCCCTCAAGTTTTGGAATTTGTAAAGTTTCGCCCCATGAATACATTAATTCCAAATTAAACCCCTAGAATTTTAAAAGTTTAAAATTCAACCCTTATACTATTATAATATTATAGGTGTTATATATATATATATATATATATATATATATATATATATATATATATATATATATAAGGGCAAATTCAGTCTTACCGTTAGTAGACCTCATTCACGAAGCCGGTCTATAAGGGGGAGTATAAGGTTATTGCCTATAAAATGGTAGTTTAATGGGTGTCCACTCTCACCCACCGCTTCCTTGATTGGTGGAGGGTCGTTAGCCAAACGGGTAGGACAACACATTAATTCTCTCTTCATTAAAAGTATAATGATAAATACTAAGTAACTAAACACTTATAAATTCCCAATCATAATTACTTAGGAAAATGTGAATATGGTGCTAACCCATGAAATTGCACTTTGCACCTTGTTAAGTCATTAGTGGAGCGTGTGTGGTTAACTAGCACACAAATATGGGACTGACAATGCGTTCCAAATGGTAGCTTGATGTTAATCATAGATCAATGGAGCGTGTGTGGTTAACCGGCACATTGATTAGGTGGTTGTAAAATTAAGCGTACCAAGTTAATTTGCATGGTTATTCACTCCTTGTTTGTGATCCTCGGCATCCCAGTCACAAACTTGAAGGGCACAATCGAGATTTAAACATGCCATTGAATAGTTCAATGTATCTTAAAAGATCTAGGAGTTTCAATTCATTTAAAACCTAATGTTAAATTTCGTTTTTCATGGTGGAAATTGGTAAATCGTCATTTACCTACCTTCAAATATTTTGTAGCTTGGATTACGGTATCCCTCTTTCAAGTTATAAAATATTGTGTTGGGTCCTAGCCTTAATATTTCATATTGGGTGTTATATTAAGGACTTAAATCAACTAAACTTGAATTTCTCCCTCATAGATGTCTGTTTATGACAACTATGGTCTTCCTTATCCTTTTGGATAAAGCTTTCCTAATGAAGATGATATCCTAAATGGCAACAAAGGTGAAAGATTAATTCCTTTGTTGTGCATTAATGGGACTGGAAATCATACTTCACTTCCTCCAACCCTTCTAATTATTCTCCCTAACCTACAAATTCTTGAAAAGTTCAAGGTCACTCAATCCCTATTGGCAAGCAATGTCTATATGTTCTCACATCTTGGAGATGAAGTCACATATTGACAAGCTGGGAGAGTTGGGTGTCGAAGTCTCGAAGAAGTTGATTGTTGACTGGGTTCTTTAGTCACTTCCTGATGACAGATCGCGACATGACCCTTATTGATCTTACCTATTTGCTTTTTGTTGCTGAATCAAAAATGATTTGGAGCACTAGTAAAGCAAATTTCATTGGAAGATCTACTTATCAAAATTTCATGGACATTGACAATGGAAACATTAGAAGTCCAGAAAAGTCTTCTCTTCCCAATGGAAAGGGATCGGCCATAGTCAACCCGGTTGACCAAATGGTAAAGAGAAATGCTAAAGTCTGAGATAGTCCCATGTACCATTACTAAAGAGTCCATATGTTTCTATTGCCAAATGAAGGGGCATTGGTTGCGAAGCTGCCTACTTACCTGAAAGTTCACTAGGATGGTAAAAGTCAAAATTTGACTATGCTTTAGGTAAAGTCCACTATCTAACTTTATTAAGTCCCTATTTGGAGATTCTTATTACATGATGTGACTAGGTCGCATTTTGATGTTTTTTAGAATCAAAAAAAGAAAGGAAGCTTAGAAGAAGAGTATGTTGAATCTGATCACGAAGATGGATTTCGATCGCATGATTCGAATATCAGAATTTTGAGCTGCTACTTAAGAGTTATGATGGATTGCTTAGGAATAGATAACAACATAGTTTTCATACGTATTTGCATTGTAAGGATAAGTTTTTCCGCAATTTTAAAATAAAAAGGAAAATTTTTTATTTTATTTATTTTAAGTATCCTTACAATGGGATTTGTGAAAATTGTTGTTTATATGATTCTATTGATAGCAATATTGGAAAATGGATTTGATTCTTTCGTTGGTGGTACTATCATAATTTACCAAATAAGGAAAGATTCTCATCGCCCAAGTTTCAGTTGGATAGAAACTTGGAATCATGCAACTTGTATTGTATGATGAATGAAAATTTTCATCTTTGGGAAATTAACACTAATTCCTTGTTCACATGTATATGTGAGTCAAGTGAAGGACTAGGAGATCGGGTACACTTGGTTGTGCACTAATCAGGTCCACCACAAAGATCGATAAGAGTATTCGTCATGATTTACTAAATTTTAGTAAATATGGTTATGCTTACAAGTTTAAGTGTAATTCTGAAACATTGGAAAAGTTTCAATGTATGGCAGGACGAATGAGAAGAATCAAATTAGGCAGAAAGATAAAAGTTTCTCCAATCTGAAAAGATGGGAGAGTACTTCAGTATCATGTTTTATGATCATCTTAATGATTAGGAAAAACTATATCATAATTGATCCTCTATGGAAATCTTAGTGCAATTGTTTGGCTAAGAAGAAGAATCGAGAATTGTTGAGATGGTTAAATCAAAAGATGAATCATACTTCGTTCCAAAATCGAGTCTTAGAGTAATACTCCAAGATTGAGCCTCGAGTGACATAATGTTAAGAAGATTTATAACACTTGTCAAATGTATAGTAAAATGTTTTCTTACTCTTGTACATTTGAAATTGGTAAGTTGTGATTTTTTGGATAAAACAAAGACCAACCAAGGCCAATTGTGTAAAGTGTTTGTCTTGATAAGAATCCGCACAAACTCTTGAATATTTGCTTTGTCAAGGAATGGTTCTTGACAAGAGAATCTTATATGTAAAGAGGTCAGTGGGAGTCTTAAAGATCTTGAAAAGTTTCAAGAACTAATCAAGGGTATTGTTTATCGCTAGCACACGACTTGAGGTTTGTAACCTTTCGTGTTGACATATTCTTGTTTTTGTGTCATTCTAGTTGGTTGACTATGCATGTGAGTTCTATGAGTTCTCAATTGTTTGCATAACAACCTGGAAGCAATGGTAGGCCCTTGTGCTTCTAGGTGGCAAGAAGTTAAGATTGAACAAGTTCAGGCCATATGAGTTTGGATTTTTCACTAACCTCCTCTTGTGTTTATGTTTTGACAAATTCACACGGATAGGAACACATAAACCATAAAATCTAAGTGCCATTAGGTTTCTCTTTGATTCATGAAAATGACGGTGAGGAAACGCTTTCAATAAGTAAATTTTAAGTAGATAGAAATTGTGATATTTGCATTCTCAAAGTCGTTAGTGGAGCGTGTGTGGTTAACCGGCACACTAACATGGACTAGTGAGAATGGCAAAAGGTTTAAACATTATGATTACGACATCCCTCTTCATAACTTTTTAGACACGCATGTGAGATATCTAAGGAAAGGTGTATGATTTTGATAGTCTTATCAAAGAATCTCGTATTAGAAATCCGAACTTTGGTAAGAAAGTCAATAAGTATTGATTTCTAGAAGTCTAGCTGATTTCTGGATACATGTCAAAGCTAGTAGGAGCATAAGTGTTATGCTAAAAAGGATATAATTATCATGTTAATGGGAGCATGATTATTATTATTTTAAGTGTTGCAAGTTAGAAATGTTAATTATAGAAAACAAACGGTTCAATTTACAAAGGTGTAGGGTTTGAAAAGTTGTTTTGCTATAATTAAGGGAGAGGAATTTATACTTCATTTCAATTCTACAAGCTTAGATTGAGATTTTAATCAAATTTAGTCAAGTGTATATATATGAATGTTATGTTGGAATGGATCAACATAAGAAAATTCTATATATGGAAATATTATTTGCGTTCTAAAATTTGATTATGATTACGACATCCTTTTTCATAATTCGAATTATGAGAACATGGCAAATAGAAATAGAAATATTATAGCAAAAGACTGGTCTGGTATCATGTCTTTATGTGAGACATCTTGAATCGTTTCCCATATGCTTTGGATATAGGATCGATTACATGTGCTATAATATTCATCTGTTCTAAATTTTCCAAATGCCTAGGGCATTAAGAGGGAAAAGGACTAGAACTGGATATGACTAAAAAGATTAAGCAATTGTCGAGGATAATCTGAGGTTTACCAAAGATTGGTTACTCATGGACGGTTGGAAGTATAGTGTTAATTTTTGGAAAAACCATATTGGCATATTTTGAAAAGAGGCAACTCTTGTTTAGAAGTGATAGTCAAAAATGGAAATATGGATGTTTCCATAAGTGGAAGTTGTTCTTTAAATCCGTGTAAGATTAGAAAACTTAATACAATAAGGATGTTCAAAGGAATGTACTTTGAATGTAAGAATTCATTTCCATGGAATTGCTTTCCATTGGAATACTTTGTAATGTCTGTTGCCAAGTCTTTATGACTTTTGTGCATAGTCATTACAAAAGGATCAATGCATATAAGTTTAGAATCTAACAGATTTCAGTAAATGGCAAAGAATCTTGTATTCTTACATTTGCGATAAGGATTTGGAATTGTGAAATGTGTATCATTTGAAATGTTTTCAATTGATCTATTCCATAAACAAACGATCATAGGTAAACATAGTGTGCATGCTTGGAGCATGGGACAAATATTGTTTTGATTTAAGTATAAATTTGGTTATTCGAAACATTATACAACGAATAATGAGTAATCAATATGGTGATTAAATAAAAGGTGTTTTATTTACTCTCAAAAGTGTTTGGGGCCATATAGGATTAGTATTATTCTTGTGTTTCACTTTGCATGTTTTGACTTCCCGAATAACTAGGTTATTCAAACTCTCCACAGTCAATCATATTTTGGAAGTAGGTATGAATCAAGACTATCATGAATTGGGCTTGTAGATGTCTAAGGTGTTTAGACATAGCAAAACTTGCTGCAACATTCATGAGTGCTCATAAGTTCTAAGTATTGGATTAAACCCACGCTCACTTGTATCACTTCATGGAATTTATCTCGAGTGATCGTGAGACGGTAATATCATATAAGTCTTCAAACCTAGAGATATGAGTTGTTGACTATGAGTTGGTTGTACAATGATTGTACGAAAACGCATCAGTAACTAAACGTGCCTTTGTGTATGATTCAACAAGTTGTTAGTATAAGCATATAAGTCGAAGTTTATCCGTTCCTTTTACCCATGTGGATAAAAGCGATATCTATGGGCCCCTCGATGATTTAGTGATGACAACCCTAAGTGCTCGACCGGGCCTGGACTGATTTGATTTGTTCAATTAGTCGGTCGTCATATATCGAAAATTGGGAAACAACCGATGAACAGAGAGAATGATTTTAATCTATGTCTCAGTCCATATGATATCTACAATGGAGGAATATACGATCCATTATCTAATGGACATGTCATTGAATATGTTAGAGTTCGACAACGGCTTTTAAGAGCTACGATTGCTAGTCGGGTTTTGGAGTCGTATTTGCAATAATAGTTATTAGACTTATCCAAGCGGGAGACTGTTGGATTAGGTTTCTAAGCCCATTACTATAACTGGTATGTACTTGACCCAAGAGTAGCATGATCCATTTGGGTTGCATATCATCAGGACAATTTGTTAGGATGAACTTTTGAGTGAAGAGGATATTTATGATTTATTAATATATTATAAGTTATAATATATTAATAAGAAATCATATGGATCAAGAATTAGTTTGGAATTAATTTAGTGATCAAAAGAGACTAATTAAATCTACGGGGACTAATTATGGTAATTAGTTATATTTATATGTGTTGGGCTTATGATCCATGTTGGACCAAGTTTATGTATGGATACATAAAGAGTTGGGTCACATGAACAATGGATCATAACACCCATGGGTATGGATTTGGGTTCTACCCATGACCCTTGGAATCCTACACATAAATATGTCCATTCATATCCAAAAAACGCCTAGACATATACTTGGAGTTCATGGAGGTGTTTTTGGTGCATGAAGATTCTCTCTCAAGAGCCACTTTTGTCCATGATGTGTTGTGACTTCATTTGAGGCTTCCACACTATTGGGGCTAAGCTCTTAAGGCCAAATACATCAAGACTTCAAGCTACACAAAAGGTATGTAACCCTAACTAGTATCTTGTATGGTATATGACAATTGCATGCTAGGTATAGGCTTAATACCTTGGAAATATCATTGCATGTATAATTAGTGAAAACATAGATCCAAGATATTTAGGGTTGTATGTGCACCACATGATGTTGTAGTATACTAAACCCAACAATTAAAACATTGGGGGTTTCAATCAAACGATGGTCATGAGAAGGGTGTGTGACATAGTTTCTAAAAGGGTTTGCTTGCTATTATTGCTAAATGGAACCCCTTTATCCCATACCTCACAATATATGAGAGCCATAATGACGACGAGGAACCCATGAATGACATTCTCTTGGACAGTAGTAGAGAGATCAAGTTCCAATCACTAATATGGTCGGTGCCTTAATGATCATGTTTTAATCACTAAATTGTGTGAAATATTTATCACATTTTGATTGAATGTTTGAATATTATTTATGTAGATGATCCAATTAATGGAGATAAGAACATAATATTCCATGTAATATTTGTTGCAAGGATCTTGTATTTCATAGATGTTATATCATATGTTAACTACAAATACAATAATATGTAAAAGTTGCTTGCTTGTCTTCTTGTGCAACAATAAAGATTAATTAAACACTTTATATTCATCCTAATATTCTTCTTCTCCATATTTGAATCTTTTTAAGTTGGTTGTTTGTCTTTTCACAACATAATAGTAATTATGATACACTGCACAATTACTAGACTTTTATTGTCCTCATGATCGGGTATATCTGACGACATATGTTTAGAGACAAAAAAAATACAAATTTATGTGATCTACGTCCATGTAGAGATTAGAGAAGATATAAATAGTAGGGTTCAAAAGTAACCATGAATTGAAGGCAAAATCACGAGGCTTGTGATAGGCCCCCAATCCGTCAAGTTTACACTCGTAAGAAGAAGAAGGAGCCCATGGGTGGCAGCCCAGTAAGGCTGGTCCAGTCCAGTGAATTGCAGGGGACAGACCAAGGGTAATTTGGTCTTAGGAGCTCTTTTTGCTGCAGCTATTTCGTGGGAGACATCCTTAGTGGGAGTGGAATGTTCTCTGTCTTTTCATGGCTGCTATTTGTCCTTTTTGTCTTTTCTTTCCAGTATTTATAGGGAGTTTTGTTTTCCGTTTGCACAAGAGAAAATTTGTAATTGCTTAGGCAACTTGGAGAGCACTCACCTCTCGAAAGTGAGATTATCCCTAATTCTATGAAAACTCCAGTTCAATCCAAATCCCATTTTTACTCTTAGATACAACGTTGTAAGAACAGCAGGACGGAGCTTAACAAGTGGTATCAGAGCAATTTCCAATGGGAGGAGCATCAAAGGAAGCGGTGGCTGTCAAGAAGGTAGAGGAACAAGTGGGGGTGATTCAAATCCAGCTCCAATCTCATGGAGTGGATATTCAGGAGCTGAAGCACATGATGGACGAGATCCTCCATGGTCAGGATGAGATGAGAGACAACATAAACAAGTTGCTGGAACGCAATGGAAACCCAGGTACACCAAACTCTGGTCTTGTTACTCCTTCTAATGAACCCATGAACAAGAACAAAGGACCAGAGGGGTCTGGAACGGGGGGCTCCGGCCACGGGGGTTCTGGCCAAAGTCATGGAGGGTTTAACGCCGGTGGTTCCCAAATCGTTTTTGGATCAATGCCTCCAAGCGAGACAGGAAGGGGAAAATATGAATATCGTCATCGGAAAATCGATATGCCGGGTTTTGACGGTTCTGATCCAGATGGGTGGATATTGCAAGCGGAGCGATACTTTACAATCTATCAGCTGAATAATGGGGAGAAACTCGAAGCAGCAATCCTTGCTCTCAGCGGCGACGCCCTAGCCTGGTATCGGTGGTCTCACAATCAACAAGCAGTGGTGACATGGGAGCAAATGAAAACCCTATTCCTCAAGAAATTCCGACCAATATTGGGAGGCAACATCTACGAATAGTGGAACTCGTTGGTTCAAACGACCACCACCGCCGACTACATACGTCGGTACATTGAATTAGCGGCTCCTCTTGAAGGAGTCTCCACCAACGTCGCTATTGCAAGTTTCTTGAAGGGCCTGAAGCCAGAAATCCGCGACGAACTACACATGTGGGCTCCTCAAGACTTGGGCCAAGCGATGGATCTGGCCCAACAAGCAGAACAACGGCTCCGAAACCTCAAGAACAGCATAATCGCATCAATTGGAGCTCGTAAGCCCATACCTGGAAGATCCACGAATTCAGGTACCTTCCCCACTTCCATTGCGAACAATTCAAACTCGTTTAGGGCAGCAGAACAAACACAACGACTCACCGAGTCGCAAATCCAAGAGCGGCGAGACAAGGGGCTGTGTTACAAATGTAATGAGAAATGGAACAAGGGCCACCGTTGCAAAACACAAATTAACGTCATCCTGATTGAAGAATCAGAAGACCCAGGAGACGAAGGTGACATAGTTCAAGAGCCAAGAGAAGACGATCCCGCTACTCTAGATTCCAAGGAAGTGGACGATTTGGTGGAGGTTTCCCTCAATTCGGTAGCGGGGCTCTCCTCTCCAAAGACAATGAAGTTAAGAGGTCAAGTCCTAGGTCAACCGGTGGTGGCTTTGATTGACCCCGGAGCTACCCACAACTTTATCTCCTTAAGTTTGGTAGAAGACCTGGGAATCCCTGTACAAGAGACGGAGCCATATGGGGTCAGGATGGGAACAGGGGACTGTGAGGAAGGACAGGGCATCTGCAAAGGGGTACTCCTACAGCTCCAGGCAGTCGACATAGTGGAGGAGTTCCTTCCTCTTAGATTGGGAAGCTCTGATGTAATATTGGGAATGAAGTGGTTAGAAACACTCGGAACCACCCAGACAAATTGGAAGGAACAATCAATGACATTTGAAGTAGCGGGAAATCCGATTTGCCTAAGGGGGGACCGTTCTCTCGGGAAATCCCTCATCTCCTTAAAAGCCATGGCAAGGGAGTTAAGGAGAAAAGAACCGGGGATATGGGTGGAATTGAATAATGCCGAGTTGGAGCATACGAGCACGCCCCCAATTCCTAAGCTCTTGATGGGGGTCTTGGATCAATTCCAGGGGTTATTCAGCGAACCCAAGGGGCTTCCACCAAACCGATCCATCGAACACCAAATCGAGTTAAGGGAGGGAACTTTACCGGTTAGCGTGAGACCCTACCGGTATCCACATTTTCAGAAGAACGAGATCGAAAAGATGATACAGGAAATGCTCCGGGCAGAAATAATTCAGACCAGCACAAGCCCTTACTCAAGCCCTGTTATCCTTGTCAAAAAGAAAGACGGGTCTTGGAGGTTCTGCGTGGACTATCGGGCGTTGAACCGGGCCACCATACCTGATAAGTTCCCAATTCCGGTGATAGATGAGCTTCTGGATGAGTTGCATGGGTCCTCTATCTTCAGCAAGTTAGATCTTCGATCCGGGTATCATCAAATTCGAGTCCGCGCTACCGACGTGCACAAAACCGCTTTTAGAACGCACGACGGACATTACGAGTTCAAGGTAATGCCCTTCGGACTTACTAACGCTCCTGCGACCTTCCAGGCGTTGATGAATGATATTTTTCGTCCATTCTTGCGGAAATTCATACTAGTATTCTTTGATGATATACTAGTTTATAGTCCCAATGACGAACTACATAAGCAGCATTTAACAGCTACCTTTAAAAAACTGGAAGAGCATCAGTTATTCTTGAATCTCAAAAAATGTGAATTTGGAAAATCCAAGCTCTCCTATTTGGGCCATGTTATTTCTAGTGAAGGGGTATCAGCAGAAAACTTGAAGATTGAAGCCATGTTGGATTGGCCTACCCCCAGGAACATAAAGGAATTAAGGGGCTTCCTTGGTCTCACGGGGTATTATCAGAAATTCGTCCGAAATTATGCCCAAATTGCGATTCCCCTGACCGAACAACTGAAGAAAGATCGGTTCGGGTGGGGAAAAGAAGCAGAACAGGCTTTTCAGAACCTTAAAACAGCTATGACAACCTTACCGGTCCTAGCCATGCCCGATTTCCAACAAACTTTTGTTGTCGAGACGGATGCATCGGGGTTCGGGTTAGGGGCGGTGCTATCACAAAGCGATCGACCGGTGGCCTACTACAGCTTCACATTAGGGGTAAGGGCACGGGAGAAATCTATCTACGAAAAAGAACTCATGGCTATTGTGAAAGCAGTCACAAAATGGCGACCCTACCTGTTGGGGCGAAGGTTTGTGGTAAGAACAGACCAGAAAAGTCTGAAATACATCCTAGAGCAACGGGTAATTGGAAATGATTACCAACGATGGGTAACCAAGTTAATGGGATTCAATTTCGAGGTTCAATACCGCACCGGGGCTAGTAACCGAGTGGCTGATGCCCTGTCCCGGCGAGACACCACCATCGTGTGCAACTCCGTTAGCATGACGTTATGGGGAAGTTGGGACAAATTAAAACAAGAATTAGATCAGGATGTTTTTGTGCAAAAGGTAAAACAAGACTTGGAAGCCAACCCCCAAACCCACAAAGGCTTTGGAGTTTTTTGTGGGAATTTGTTATATAAGGGACGGCTGGTGATTCCCGCCTCCTCCCCACTGATTCCGGACATTATCTCGACGTTTCATGACTCTCCTATTGGAGGTCACTCGGGAATCAAGAAGACCTTCCAGCGGGCAGCAGCAGAAGTATATTGGGTTGGTATGCGTGAATCTATATCTGAGTTTGTCCAACGGTGCACCATTTGCCAGCAACATAAAGCCCTCACTTCATCCCCTGCTGGGTTGCTGCAACCCATCCCAATTCCGGAGCAAGTTTGGGACGAAATAACTATGGATTTCGTGGAGGGGCTACCCAAGTCAGGTGGGTGGGATACCATATGGGTCGTAGTGGATCGCCTTAGCAAGTATAGTCACTTCATACCTCTGAGACACCCCTTTTCAGCAGCAACTGTCGCAGGCAAATTCATGACGGAGGTGGTAAAATTACACGGAATGCCCTTGTCCATCATTAGCGACCTGGACAAAATATTCCTAAGCCAATTCTGGAGGGAGCTCTTTAAACTACATGGGGTAGATTTGAAACGCAGCACAGCCTATCACCCTCAATCGGATGGCCAATCTGAAGTGGTGAATCGTTGCCTCGAGACCTATCTTCGTTGCTTTTGCTCGGGAAGACCAAAGCAATGGGCCAAATGGTTGTCATGGGCCGAGTACTGGTACAACAGCTCATACCATTCGGCTACCGGTACTACACCTTTCAAAGCCCTCTATGGACGAGAGCCGCCACCCCTGATCAGATATGAAGGTCAGCAAACGCCAATGGATGCTCTCGACCAGCTGCTGGAAGATCGTGACATCGCCCTTGATGACCTCAAGATGAATCTCATCCGGGCCCAGCAGAGAATGCAAGTTCAAGCTAACAGGAAAAGAAAGGATGTGGAATATAAGGTTGATGAATGGGTTTACTTGAAGCTACGGCCATACAGGCAACTAAGTTTGGCTCGTAGGAGGTCGGAAAAGCTGTCGCCCCGTTACTATGTACCTTTTCGGATTCAGCAAAAAATTGGGAAAGTCGCTTATAAACTCGAATTACCCCCCACCACTAGTATTCATCCAACGTTTCATGTTTCACAACTCAAGGCTGCTATAGGAGCTCCAACACAAGCTAGGGAAATTCCACCTCAGCTCAACGAGGACTTAGAGCTGGTGACTCAACCAGAAGAGTTGCGAGGGGTTCGATACAAGAAGAATGGGGGGGCTGAAGACAAAGAAGTCTTAATTAAGTGGGAAGGGCTAACCGAAATGGAAGCGACATGGGAAGATTACTCCAAGGTGAATTTGCAGTTTCCAGATTTTAACCTTGAGGACAAGGTTGAAGTTTGGGCCGCCGGTGTTGATAGGCCCCCAATCCGTCAAGTTTACACTCGTAAGAAGAAGAAGGAGCCCATGGGTGGCAGCCCAGTAAGGCTGATCCAGTCCAGTGAATTGCAGGGGACAGACCAAGGGTAATTTGGTCTTAGGAGCTCTTTTTGCTGCAACTATTTCGTGGGAGACATCCTTAGTGGGAGTGGAATGTTCTCTGTCTTTTCATGGCTGCTATTTGTCCTTTTTGTCTTTTCTTTCCAGTATTTATAGGGAGTTTTGTTTTCCGTTTGCACAAGAGAAAATTTGTAATTGCTTAGGCTACTTGGAGAGCACTCACCTCTCGAAAGTGAGATTATCCCTAATTCTATGAAAACTCCAGTTCAATCCAAATCCCATTTTTACTCTTAGATACAACGTTGTAAGAACAGCAGGACGGAGCTTAACAGCTTGCTAACTAATACAAATCAAATTGAGGACAAAATCCACTCACGAGGTCATTTGTGTCTATTTATAGACAAATGGGTGTAATTCTAGATATGATCTTATTGTATCTTTGGTTTCTCAACAACAAATATATCACTATGAAAGTACCTCCACCATAGATATTGAGAAAGAAAACAATCAACTTAAAAATATCTCAAAGGGAGCAAGAATTGTTAGAGAAAATAGGGTTTATGTTGGAGATCCGGATACCACTTGGATCGTGTGAGCACTTTCCAAACTGATTTTTCTACCCTATACCTAGGTTGTAAGAAGTTCAGCCTAGGATAATCCAAGAGGACACTTACGATTCTAGGCACAGAAATCGTAAGCTAAATTGCTAGAAGGATTCTGTGATTGTTTGAAGAAAATGAGAGCTAATAATTTTAGTGTATTTATTCTCAAAGAGAAGAGTCGTTTATATAATAAACGAGATTAGGGTTTATCTTAGGGTTACCTATCATGGGTTGCTTTGGAAGCAAGCCAGGATATCCAAAATTTAATGAGGATTTAGGGTTTCCAAAACTAACGAATTTCGTTACTTTTACCATAATCACCCTCAAGAATTTGAATTTCCTAGTATGGTCCCATATGTAAAAGCTGGAGACCTTGGACCCTGCTAGGGGAGCTAGCCTTAGACCCCGCCAAAAGGGCATTGCCCCTTTGGAAAGCCCGAACCCAGGGGCGCTGCCCCTGAACCCCTAAACTGTCGTCGAACCGGCTTCTAATTCGATCTTATACATGCATGCACTCCGCACAAGCCCGTACATATACTCAAGTATAAATTATGAAGCCCCTTAGCTCACATGTTAATTCCAATTACATCAAAATGACATGGTGAAACTAAAATCACCAACAATCCTTCCCTATTTTAGTGTAACCCTTGAACAAAAATAACCTTATCAAAACAAACCAAACTAATACATAATGAAAATATCGAAACGATTGAATTTCCACTTAGTATCATACACTTGCAAATACTCGAGAATCACGTTTTCTAATAATTGAACTCGTCAACCCATTTGAATATCAGAAAGTAAAATACATACTAGTTTAATGAATTTCTGGCAAAATACAATTTGACACTATTATAAAGTCGTGTGTCTCGATCCTCTCATGATCGTATAAAGGTTAAGTCTATAACCTCTTGAAATGCGGCTACACTTCACAATCATGTAGGTAACTCCTTTCCATGTATCTGCACATACATTTATCAATGGAATTATTAAGAAGTTAAACTTCAACCTGGCTAACTTGCAGAACCGAACACATACCTGGGATGAATACTTCATGTGTTCTAATCTATAAGTATGAGATTTCAACATTGAATTCAACTCCTAACATTATATTAGGAGGGAATTAGGTGTCTCATCATTACAAAATTAAATGGACTTTAATCTCATCCCGATTACAGACTTGTGCACTAAGTCTCTTGTCAGACCTTTAGTTAAGTGATCTGCCAAAATTTATTGTGATTTCACAAACTCAACCAAAATCACACCGTTCATGATTAGTTCTCTACTCATACTATGTCTAACACCTAGGTATCTAGACTTGCCATTATAAACCTGGCTACATGCCTTAGCCAAAGCGGTTGCACTATCACAAATGATAGAAATAGGTGTTATCGGTTTAGACCACAAATGCAACAAACTCATATTCCATTGTTGAGTTTTTAATGCAAGATTGCTTCTTGGAAGCCCAATAAATGGCACCTCCTCAAAGCAAGAATACCCAACCAGAAGTTGAGGAATGGTCCTCCATGTTGGTTATCCAACTTGCATCCGAATGGACTTCTAAAACCAAAGGACTCCCTAAGTAACTCAAATCATAATCCATGGTTCCTTTGAGATACTTAAACACTCTAGTAATTTCTTGCCAATGTTGAGCACTAGGATTACTAGTGTACCTGCTCAACTTACCCACAACAAAAGCAATATTAGGTCTGGTACTTGTCATGGAATACATTAAGCTACCAATAGCCTTATAGTATTCCAGATATGAAATAGGAACGCCATTATTTGGCATTAATTTCACACTTGGATCCATAGGAGTACTCATAGGAGAAAATCAGTATAATTAAACCGCTTGAGAATTTTCTCAATATAATGACTTTGAGTCATTACCAAACCTTTGTTCATCCTTCTAATTCTTATTCTAAGAATTACATCAGGCTCTCTTAAATCTTTCATGGAAAACTTAGAAGATAACAATTTCTTTGTTTCATCTACTTGATTTTGGTCGGTACAAAATTCAACATGTCATCTACATATAAGCAAATGATCACTCCAACTCTAGTAGCACCATCCAATCTACTATAAACATATTTGTCACATTGGTTTGTCTTGTAACCAGAAGACAAAATAACCTCATCAAATTTTTGATGCCATTGTTTAGGCGCTTGTTTCGGCCCATACAAAGATTTGACAAGTTTACAAACCATACTTTACCGGGCATAATGAAACCTTCTGGTTGTTTCGTGTAAACTTCCTCGTCAAGATCACCATTTAAAAAGGTTGTTTTCACATCCATTTGGTGAATAACCAGATTGTGGATACTAGCCATGGAAATAAACAATCTAATTGTAGGAATACGTGCAACCGGAGCATACGTATCATAATAGTCAACACCAGGTTTTTGTCTAAAACCTTGAATGACTAACCAGGATTTGAACTTGTCAATAGTCCCATTAACATTCATTTTCTTTTTGAAAATGCATTTGTTACCAAGTGGTTTAGAACGTGGAGGCAAATCAAACAACACACATGTGTTGTTCTAAAAAATTGATGACATTTCATCATCAATTGCTTCCTTCCAAAAGGCACTATCGTGAGACTCCATGGCCTCTTGATATGTATTAGTATCATCTTCAATACTATTGCAATCAGAGTATTCAAGATTAATTTCATCCCTTGAACCTTCCACCAAATACAGTTGGAAATCGGATCCGAATTTTTTTGCAATTTGGCCACTTGTGCTTCTACGAAGCTCTTGTGGTTCTTTCACATTACCACCATCTTGAGTTTCTAAATCTTGAATTTTATTAGTAACAAAAGTCAGATCCTTAGGCCTTTGAATCGATGAAATACACATCTTATAAAAAAATTGCATCCCATGATTTCATAACGGTGTTAATCGAAACCGAATCATTAGGTTCTATTACATAAAACCTATATGCCTTGGAAAGTTCAGCATATACAATGAATATACAATCAATTACATGTTCTCCTAAAATTTTCTTTTTAGGCTCGGTGATTGGAAGTATACGGGATCCATATATTCACCTAACGCTATCATGGTCTCATGAATGATACCCACTGATTGGAAGTATACAGGATCCATATATTCACCTAACGCTATCAGTCATAAGATCACATTTAACCAGATTGCCCAATTGCAATTCCACCTCAGTTTTTTATATTTTGAATTTATCTAAGGCTTTTTCCTTAGAATGTAACAAATACACATAGCAAAACCGAGTGCAGTCATCAATGAAGGTGAGTTTTACAACTGCCCGACATCCCCAAACCCGAAAGTAACTTAGATTTGGCTTTTTCTTGAACCAAAGTTCATATGAGACTGTTTTGTTCCTTTTATTTGGAACCCTATTTAATAAATAGCAGGCTGTTAATATGGCCTCTCCCCAGAATCCATCACTTAATCCCAAGTATGATAACATTGAGCTTACCATTTCCTTTAAAACTCGATTTTTGTGCTCAACAATACCATTCTGTCGGGGTGTGTAAGGTGTCATGGTCTCATGAATGATACCCACTGATTGGAAGTATACGGGATCCATATATTCACCTAACGCTATCAGTCATAAGATCACATTTAACCGGATTTCCCAATTGCAATTCCACCTCAGTTTTTTATATTTTGAATTTATCTAAGGCTTTTTCCTTAGAATGTAACAAATACACATAGCAAAACCGAGTGCAGTCATCAATGAAGGTAACTACATACTTTTTATTTCCCAAAGAAGGAGTGGAGTGCAAACCACAAAGGTCACTGTGTACAAGTTTCAAAACAATTGAATTTCTAGTGACACTAGGAAAAGGTTGTTTTGTCACTTTTGTAAGCATGCATGTTTTACATTTATCAAATGTCATATCAAAGGCTGGAATTAATCCATATTTTGACATCTCATGCATCCTTTTAAAGTTGACATGACCTAATCTTACATGCCAAAGCATAGATTTATCAACATTAGAAGCGAAAGATACAAATGCAGAATTTTGAACAGGTGATAATTTATCAACAATATTCAAATGAAACATTCTATTATTTAAATATCTAAATCCAACAAACATTCCACCCATAGATAAAATAAACTTATCCGACTCAATAACTTGTTTAAAACCATCAAAATTCAAACAACTAGAACTAACAAGATTCTTTCGAATCTTGGGAACAAACAAAACATCAAAAAGTCTAATTTTATTTCCAGAAGTAAATTCAAGAAAGACGACAAAAACACCAAAAATAGGAATAAAATAATCGTCTCCCATTTTCAGCACCGACCCATCTTCAAGCGGAGTTAATATTTAAAACATTCGTTTATCCTTGCATACATGGTTCGTTGCCCCAGAGTCGATCCACCAAACAACATCATCATCCTAAACATAGAAAGATTCAAGAATAAATGAAAAATAGTAAACATAATTCTGATTAGAATTATCAAAGTTAGTCAGAAACTGACCTCCTTTAACTTGGGCCGAAGACCCGTTCACTTGTCCATTAGCTCCACTGTTTCCAGCACCATTTTTTCCTAAGTTCACACAATCACACTTGCAATGCCCAACCTGATTGCACCTCCAACAGACCAGATCCTTTCTATTTTTGTTGGAGTTGCTTGGGACATGTTCCTGCTTATGTTTTCCATGTACTTTGTGGTTTTGATTTCTTGGTTTGGCTTCAACCATATGAACTGAAGGTTGTCTATATTTAACTTTTCCTTTGGGTTTATCATATTTGTCACTTTCCTTCGCACGAAGAGATTCTTCAATACAAATATGAATAGCAAGTTGAACCAAAGACAATTCCTCATTTTGATGTTTTAAGTTATGTTTGAATTCTTTCCAGTATGGAGGAAGCTTGTCAATGATGCTTGATACAACAATGGATTCATCCATATTCATACGGTGCAGTTTAAACTGACCATATATGCCAAGGATTCCATTGTATTGTTTCAATGACAGACCTTGAATCGTCAATCTTAAAATTATTAAAATCACTGACTAGAAACTTCTTGCTAGAAGCGTCCTCAATGATGAATTTCAATTCAAGGGTGTCCCACAACTCCTTGGCACACAAGGCTTCACTATGCATATCAAATAAAGCATCATACATACTATTCAGAATGTGACTTTTGCAGATGTAGTCATCATTGTCCCACTTCTGTCTCCTCCTTATCTATTCAGTTGTCTCAACTGCACCTTTCTCAGCCTCCAGTGGTCTTGGAGTAGTCAGCACGTATGTTGTCTTCAGAGTAGTCAGTATGAGTTGCATCTTCTTCTTCAACACCTGAAAGCGACACCTTCATAATTCTTCAGCTTTGCAAACTTCGTGGTCAGCTTGCAGATTGATTCTCCCATCTCTAGGAACATATATTATCAGTTCGATTATTAGAGAAAATAAGGTTTATGTTGGAGATCTAGATACCACTTGGATCGTGTGAACACTTTCCAAACTAATATTTCTACCCTATGTCTGGGTTGCAGGCAAGATTGTAGAACTCGCTACTCGGTACCTACTCGGCCGACTGGGGAGTAACGAGTACTCGGGAGTACTCGGATTCGGTAATTCATGTAGAAATATTTTTAGGAAACTTATATATGTCAAAATCATAAGGTAAAATCATAATTTGATTGAAATATATAACAAAATTAGATACATGTGAATACACAAAAACTGAAATACACATAAATGTCTCACTTCATAAATAATTACTTAAAATTTAAGATATATATATGTAGTAATAATCACATGTGTGTGTTAAATAATAAATCATTAAGTGTATTATACATATTAATCTTGACATTCTTGATTTCTTTTATTTTTTATGACAATTTTGACCCTTTGACCGATTTTGACCGAGTTTGCCCGAGTAAGACCGAGTAGGCCCGAATTAGAAAGATGTTGACCGATTTTTGTTCGATTTTGACCGAGTTTGACTTAATCCAAGTTTTTTTTGCCGAGTTCACATTACTCGCCTCAGTAGAGGGCCGATTCCGAGTAATCGGTAGAGTACTCGGCCGAGTAGGCCGAGTTTTGCAACACTGGTTGCAGGAAATTCAACCTAGGATAATCCAAGAGGACACTTATGATTCTAGGCACAAAAATCGTAAGCCAAATTTCTAGAAGGATTATGTGATTGTTTGGAGAAAACGAGAGCTAATAATTTTCGTGTATTTTGTCTCAAAGAGAAGAGTCGTTCATATAATAAACGAGATTAGGGTTTATCTTAGGGTTAGCCTTCATGGGTTGCTTTGGAAGCAAGCCAGGAAATCCGAAATTTAATGAGGAATTAGGGTTTCCAAAACTAACGAATTTCGTTAGTTTTACCAGCGAGACCCAGCCAGGGGCTCTGCTCCTTGGACCCCGCTAAGGGCGTTGCCCTAGACCCCGCCAAAGGGGTGCTGCCCCTTTGGAAACCCCGGATCCATGGGCACTGCCCCCGGACCCCCGACTTGTCGTCGAACTGGCTTCTAATTTGATCTTATACATGCGTGCACTCCGCACAAATATATATATTAGAGTACGAATTATTAAGCCTCTTAGATGATCACATGTTAGTTCCAATTACATAAAATGACATGGTGACACTAAAATCACCAACAAGAATAACATGTCGAGAGACATGAAGCTTTCAATAAGGTGATACATGCACTCTTCTACATGAATATATCTTTTTAAGAAAGCAAACAAACAATTTAAAAAGATCCTAAGATAATAACCAAAATCAAAGAGATAACATAAACAAAAACAAAAGCCATCAAAAATATAACTTTAAAAACAAAAACTTAAATATATAAACATAAAATAATAATATATATATAATAATCATTAAAAAATAATTTTATAACTAATTTATATAAATACATATTATAGTTTATTGGTATTAAATTAGTTAAATAACTAAAAGATAAAAGTAATAACAAATAATATAACTTAAACCTAAAAAAAGGTTTTATTTAGCACCATCCTTCCAAAAACCAATATTAGAAAAAAAAAGAAAAAAAAGAAAAGCAGTAATCACACTTTCAAGGAAATATAACAGTTTTTAATTGTTTTTATAAGTTTACCACCAGTTTCATATTAAACTAAAAACTTTAGAAAAAGAAAGATATTTATCCTTCATTTCCAAAAGTGTTAATACTAATATGAAATTAATTTTTTAAAAATATATGTAGTTTTGGTCCAACTTTTCAATTTTTGATAAGTTTGCCTATTTTGTTTCCAACAGTTATATGATGACCTTCTTCCTTAGAATCCCTATATTAATAAAATAATAGCTCTTTTGCCATGTGTCATCATATTAGACATTTTAATTAATGTGTTGCCACTTGTCAATCTATTAGTTTTCCATTTTAAATTTATTAGACCCCCTCATTAATGTGATTCTATTTTAAATTTTAAAATTTAAATTATTATTTTCATTAATTCACAAATAAAAAATATCTAATATATATTAAAAATTAATTTTATATATTTATTTGAATCAATGATTATAATTTCACATAACTAATAAAAATATATCTTAAATTAATAATTTATTTAAAATAACTTATTAATAATTTTGAGTTTTTACTATAAAAGTTTGATTAATTTTATAACCGTGGTTTCCACGGGTTATAAACTAGTTTTTATTATATTATTAAATCTACCCTAATAAATAAGAAGATTTTGCCACTTGTCATTCTCCCATTCAATTGGACACATGTCATTTTGTCATAATTTTGAGATATATTTATTTTCCACTTGTATTTACTTCATTTTTCATTTCCAAAATATCATTAATTTAGTTTCCGTAAATTAAACCTACCATAATGACTATTAATTTCAAATTTCAAATTCTAAATTTTAATTTCAATTTTAAATAAATTTACAGTTTAAACCTTTGTGTTTAACATTTTGTTATAATTTATCCATTTAGTACACAAATCTGATAACTAAACATATAATTTTAATTTATTTATTTTTTGCATGTTTTTTTCTCATAATTTTCAGTTATTTTAAATTTCAAATTCAAATAAAATTTTCATTTAATTGTTTATATTAACATTTTGTTTTAATTAACCCGTATAATATACGGGTCTCACAACTAGTATATTGAATATTTCTTGAATTTTAAGAGGTACCTTCTTATTAGCAACATGTACAAATTTCTAAGCTTTGACAAAGAAAAGTAGCGGATCCAATCTATACAGTTTTCACTTAACCCCAATTTGGATATACCGTTTACCCATTCTCTCCGTTACCCACTCTTACAAACCCTAAAGCATCACCACTACTGCCACCGGTCATCGCCACATTTTATCTACAAACCCTAAGCAACCACTCTTACAAACCCTAAAGCACCACCACCACTGCCACCGGTTAGCGTCGCATTCTATCTACAAACCCTATGCAACTATTACCATGTCCATAGTTTATCGCCGCTCTTCATTGTCATTGTCATACTATCTTCACCACCACAGAAAACCCACTAGTCCCTTATCTCTCAAATCCTAGCACTGATGACCCTCTTTTGCCGCCTTGATCATCTTTTATCGTTGCCACCTTAACCACCATAGGCTATTGTTTTCCCTACACTCCTAATCGAAACTTGGACCGGATAAAAAGGCATTTTCTTTTGGTTTAACTCAATGGTTGGTTCCATGGATTATTTCATGAAGGAGGAAGTAATAGTCACACATTTTTGTTAGGAGAAAAAAGATAGGGAGATGAAGAGAAAGGTGGATTCGGGGACATTTTGTGAGGTTTTTTTGTTGGTTTTTTCACCAGATTAAGTGTCTGTTTAAACTGGTAACTTTGCATCCCTTATACTCTGTTAGTTCACTTCAAACTTTTATTGAAGATGATTATGTTTAAGCTAGTAAGATACCTGATGCATCTGTGGAAATTATTGTATGGTATGCCAATTAGTTTATTTTACTTTTATATGGAATTATAGAATTTTATCATTAAAGTTGACCGGTTTATTGAATTTGTGATTGTTTATAACTATTTTGATGTTGTCAAGGAAAGATTAACAATCAGGTTGGATAGATGTAGTGGATCTTAGGGTTAACCAGAAGAAGAAAATATCAACAGTTGGGTTAGATTGATGCAATGTATATGTCTCTTAATTACGTTTATAGCTAATTAAAGTACCTCAACTAACCTTATCATCAAAACGAGCTTATTAGTTTATAGATAATTAACCTCATAACCTATCTCAGATTTATAATTTTCTCTTCGTATAGCTTTGTGTCCTTGAGTTGTTTTTGGAGAAACTACTAAAGTAAAAAAGCAAAATTGTATGCTTGTGGGTCATGCTTTAGAGATGTTAGCGATTTAGATTTTAGAAGCACACAAGCCAACATTTCCATTTTCACATGTATTTTTAAAGAGAAAAAGATAGTGTTTTAGAAGGAAAAAAGCAACATGAAATGTTTGATCAGTTATGTCTTTGCTGAAAAATTGATGATAAATAATGTCATGTCCTATGCTTTGCTACTTTTTTTTACACCATTATCATTTTATATGAACCTAATTTGCATCATTCTTTTCTTTGAACTGAATACAACCGTAAACATGGCAATTACGACATTGAATTTATATTTGTTCAGAAAGTCTGAACTACTCAAATAGTCAAACAACTTTATTGAGGTCTCTGATTTTTTTTCTTGGATATTGGTTTTGTTTAGTATAATTGACTTCAGAGAAAGAGAAAGATAGGTTACAGCTCCTTTTGTTTGTGTGTGTTACTTTCTTTGAGAAAATGATGTCACATGAAGGGAAGGAAAACATAGTTTTTTTTTTTCTTTTTTGTGAAAAATTTGAATATGTTAAATGGTTATTTTTTATTTGACTGAAAAAGAAACAATTATATATTGATACTTATGGTTATATGTAAGCAATAGTAATGATAATGTTTAATTATACAAATACTTATTGGTTGGAAGCTTTATTGTGGATATATTTACATAATAATTCTATTTCTTGATTTTAACCCTTTTACATGTTTAAAAGGGGTGTGTGTGGTTGTGTTTGTGTGTGGCTTTGTATTATAAAATAAATGAAAGTAGGATGCAAGTTCTTAATTTTAACAAATTTTAAATTAATGAAAGTTGGATGCTATTATTGATACAAAACTTAATACATTGTTATGTTTATGTTGCTCCGTATGGTCATGTTAGTGGCTAATATTGGCTATGTATGTTTCTTTTTTTCTCAAAAAATGTTTGGTGTGAAGTAACAAACTTGAAGAGGAAATTTTGACATAAATGAAGAGCACCAAGAAATATGCTTTGTTTTTTTTTTAATGCCCAAATTATGTTCTAGGTTTTTAGCATCCTATGTTCGTATTTATAATTTAAGTGGTATAACTTTATTAGATGTTGATTTTTAATAAAAATGAATGTAAGGATTTAAATTGTGACATAATTTCCATCAAAATATTAAGAAATATGATTGAGATTTTAATCAAGAATAAATAAATTTTTTAAATTACATAACAAATTTTTTTTATCAAACCCAAAAAATATTAACCTATATTTTTCAAAGTTATTCGTAAACCAAACCAAATAAACTAAAAGTAGATTACACTAAACCTTATTCGGTTAACATTATGTTAACACTTTAAAAGTAAATACACGATGTAACTGGACAGAAGAAAAACTGATAACCGATTAAATAGACTAGCTAACAGCAAAAGCTTATTCGAAAGTATGTTATTGAGAGTTTTGATATTTAACAATTATCGAATGAAGAGTAATTTTTAGTTAGCTTTGCACACAATGGCAAAACGGTTATACAATGCCAACAAAAAAAGAATTGTTCGTCGTATATGCCAAATAAAACTATCGTCGAAAGAAAACTGTTCTTCCAAATGGAACTATTTATAACCTAAAATAACGTATTTTTATTTTGAACCTGAAACAGTGTGCCAAAAGAAAAAACTAATTGTCGTTTGAAACTATTTGATGAATAAAACAAACTGGCATCGCGCGAGTACACCACTAGTTTCCTATGAAATCCATTGGTAAAAGTTTTTTTTTTCTACCCTCATATCAGATTTGATAAAATATGTATACTTCAAGGACAATTTTTTTATATTATATGTAAAAGACTACTAAAACCCTAAATGTTTGTGATTTGTTATCATCAAAGTTATTTAAGTGTAATAGTATTAATTTGTTGACCAAAAGTGATCTTGATAAATATTAAACAAGTAAGGGATGTGTGAGTGCACACTTGTTTAAATTTGATCAAGTTTCAAAGTACGCTGTCATTTAGGGGTGAAGCCCCTGAACGAACGGGGGTCCGGGGGCAGCATCCCTGAGAACGGGGTCCAAGTGGTGGCAGCCCATGGCAGGGTCCAAGGGGCAGAGCCTCTGGCTGAGGTCGAAATTTGGTTTTTTAAAGAATTGACCATTGGTTTGACCCTTATCCAAATACTCGCTTTTTATGTCAATTTTGGTAGTTTTATGACAGTTTGAAACTGTCATATGACAGTTTTCAGACATAGGTCATAAATCGGTTTTTGGTCTCATTTTGTGGTATATTTGAAATTCATAACAATCAGATTCTCTGTTCTTGCTTTCATATTCTGAGTCTTATCCGATTAAAGATTAGGTGTACCACCCAAATACTATAATCTGAAAGTGATATCACAATTCTTAGAATTTCAAAGCCTTTCTATAATCTGAAAGAGATTATTATTATAATTTGAGGTTGATTCTCCATAATTATTGTGGTTATTTATGATATTATTAACCACAAATAATGATAATCACCTTGCGGTTTGAATTTAGCATTTAAATTAGAATACTATTGAGATAAAATGTAAAGATGTTAACTTTGTATTTATTATAACATGAATCGAGTTTATGGCCTTTTGTAATTGGTTGTGATCAAATAATTAAAGTTTTATGCCTTTTGCTATTAGTTGATCAAATAATTAAAGTTTATTGTCTGAATCTTTCATATTTTTACGAAAAATCTAGCAATTTTTCTAATTCTCTTAGGTTTTTAGTTTTGATTTTTAGATTTTGAATGTACATTTTGTTTTGTTTTGTTTTGTTTTGGACATGGTTATATTTCATCTTTCATTTTTTGAGTGTCATTTCTGCTTTTTTCTCACTTTTTTTTTCACTTATCAAAAATCAGTAAATTGTCATCTTTCATTATTTTTAATTTTCTTATTTCTAAAAAAATATATATTTTATGCAAATATTATACTCGTTTTGTAGCGAATTATAAACCATGAATTTTAATATATATATATATATATATATATATATATATATATATATATATATATATATATATATATATATATTAATTACTAAATATTAAAAAATTGAAAAAAAAGGCTAACCAATCAAACGAGGACAAATAGTGAGGGATAACCTCCCCTCACCCTTTCCCTGCACCCCCTTTCCCGTAGCCCCGATATGGTGTTCCGGGAAGTGGTTCCCTTTCCCGCTCTCCTTTCCCCGTTCCATACCCAACGGTCTTACAACTTTAGTTTTAACTACGGTGGTGTATGGTGAAACAAGGGGCAGGTTCTAAGGTGGTGGGTTGGCCGTAAATTTGCACCGGGTGTTGGCTGGAAATTGGTATCAAGTGATGGGTGAGGGGTGGTGATTGTGGCGGTGTTATCCAGCAAAGGTAACTAGGAAAAGAGGATTGGGATGGTAGTGGATGATGGTCCTAGTGGTGGTGATGTTGTGATAGGGTTTACATTAAAATATTTTAAGTGTAAAAATCATAGTTAAAAAAAGGAAAAGAAAATTATAGGTAATATTGTCATTTAGAAGTATTAAATAAAGAATAGTTAACTGTGACAGCCAAATGGACTATGTGTACAACTTTTAGAAATTAGAAACCATATACACCAATCATGCTAAAATTTATAAAGTTGTTTAAAACTACATATAAAATATAAACCGTAAGGACTAAAACTAATTAAAAATCTTCCTACACTTTAACCATTTTGTGGTTTTTGTCATAAACTCCAAATCCAAACATCTTTTTATGAATCGGAGAAATAATAATAGATATAATGAGGTGTGCCTGGTGAAGCGACAATACCTCCCAGATGGTCGTACTACTACTGGATCATGTGGTTGGTTTGGGTCCCAACCTCTTTTACTTTCATTTCAGGTTTGAAATTACTTGTCAACTTTGCTTCACAGTACTAGTATTATTACCATCTTCACGTGCTACGTCACCGTTTTATAAATTATAAATAACACTCCTTTTTTTTTTTTGGTGTTTTATAAAAACATTACGAAGGACGATAAACTAATATTTTATCGTTTTGTCTAAAGTGTTACTTATTTATAATCTTAAAAAATAGTGGACATAGATAGTGATATAGACTAGAGTTATTTAAAATATGGGTTAGATAGATCAAACAGGTCCATTTTTGTTATAAAAAACTCTATAAACAGTTAGGTATTTTATATAATTTTTTCTATTATTAATAAAAAAGTCTTTGATATAAATAATGATATATATTTTTACAGTATTTGATATAAACAATAACTGCAATTCAACAAATTTTAAGTTTAAAAAAATAAAAACTACCGTTGTAGACTGACTTATACATTAGATCAAGTTATTTACTATGAAAATATATGATACTTTAGCAAAATTTATGGTCAATGTTGTCTACATATATTTGCTATTTTACACTATAATAAACTTTGAACTTCAATATTTGGATGATAAATCTCACTAATTTATAATGTAAATTTCAAGAATTTGATTGAGATCTACAAATCGATTTATCTATAAGCAATTAAGCATCAATTTCATGGTGGACATGAAATAAAGTCCCAAGCAATGAACGAACCATGAATACTGGGTTACCGTGTAGCCTTGGTCAAATTAAAAAGACTTCCCATTATTTACAGCGTAGGCCCTCTACTATGTGTTTTATTCACTTCTACGATTCTATTTCTTACACAAAAAAAATCATCTGTTCCTACTGATATTTTAGATTATAGATAATAGAGGCCTTGATGAGGCGACTCTTCATTGCAAATTTACGAATATAATAAATCGTCGTGTGTGTATATATATATATATATATATATATATATATATATATATATATATATATATATATATATATATATATATATAAACGGGTTAGATAATAGTAAATGAATTAAATATAAATGTTTAAACAAAAATTTATTTAAATTTGAAATTTTAGATTTGAAATTTAAATTTTAAAATTTGGATTTAAAAAGAAACATATTAAAATATTATATGAGTAATATTGTAATTATTAGTTATTTTTAATTAAGACAATTATTAATTGAGGTGTAAATATAATGTGTTAATTAAAAAAAATGACAAATGGAAAAGACATTTATTCAAAAATACCAAAAAATGGCATGTGTCTAAGTTAATAAGAAAGTGACATGTGACAAAATTATTTTCATTTATTAGAAATGATTTGAAATTTAAATTTGAAATTTTGGATTTAACAGGAAACATATAAAATACGAGTAATATTGTAATTATTGGTTATTTTCAATTAACACAATTATTAATTGAGGTGTAAATATGATGTGTTAATTAAGAAAAGATAAAAAAAAATGACAAAATGACAAATGGAAAAAACATTTATTCAAAAATAACAAAAAATGACATGTGTCCAAGTTAAATGAGAGCGTGACATGTGACAAAATTATTTTCATTTATTAGGAAAATTTGAAATACTAGATTTGAAATTTAAATTTTAAATTTTGGATTTACAAGGAAACATATAAAATACTATATGAGTAATATTGTAATTATTGGTTATTTTCAATTAAGACAATTATTAATTGAGGTTTAAGTATGATGTGTTAATTAAGAAAAGATAAAAAGAAAATTAGAAAATGACAAATGGAAAAAATATTTATTCATAAATACCAAAAAATAACATGTGTCCAAGTCAATGAGAGAGTGAAACATGACAAAATTATTTTCATATATATATATATATATATATATATATATATATATATATATATATAGGATATAGATCCAGTAAGAAATTTTTTTTGGTAGGAATGTAAGAAGTTTTTTTTCTACATATTTTTTTGACGAACAAAAGAAATGAATCACTAGATGATTCATTTGTAAGATGATTCACAAGAAAAAATTGCCGAAAAATATCTTTATGATTCATTTTTAAGTAAATTAAAAAAAAAATTCACTTTTGTGACAATTTTAGTGAATAACAACAAAATCATTGTATAAATGAATCATCGAGATGTTTTTTTGAGAATTTTTTCTTGTGAATCATCTTACAAATGAATCATCTAATGATTCATTTTGTTTGTTCGCGAAAAAAATATGTAGAAAAAAAACTCCTTACCTTCCTACAAAAAAATTCCTTCTTATTTGATCTTGACTATATATATATATATATATATATATATATATATATATATATATATATATATATATATATATATATATAGAAAGAGAGAGAGAGGGGGGGGGGGGAGAGAGAAAATAAGTTCAATTGAGAAAATAAAAAAGGTTGAAAATGCGAGAATCAGTCTCGGTCAATTATTTATTTTTGTCGCAAAATAATTTGGCATACCGGGCCGACGAAGTTTGAGTAATATTCATATATGAATATAAATATATGTATATTCATATATGAATACTACACCTCCCTCCGCCACCAACCACCACCTCCACCGCCACCGCCGCCACCGACCATTGTTGCCATATTCATATATAAATAATCACTTCCCTTATACTTATTTATATATGAATATACGTATTCATATATTAATATATGTATTCATATATGAATATGATCTGTTCAGTCGGCCCAGTACACATTAGAACGCTTAAGCGGCAGATTCGAAATGAGTGGCCCAAATTCATTCCCTCATTCTCAACCTTTATTTTTTGTCAATTGACCATTAAACTTTTATTTTGTACTTAAATTGTAGTTTACAATCGATTGTATTAGGTTAATGTCCAATTGATATATACATGTCATCTAACTAACATATGAGATTGAAAAACTATACTAAATTGTCATTGTATTTCACATTTGGGAAAATAACTACGTGGCATATCCTAATGATCTGAGAGGATAAGATAGTTTATATCTTGTACATAATTGGTCACTATGTTTTTTTTGTGCAAAATTGACCGTTAAGCATGTATTAACTGTCAACAAAAGGTTCATATGACCAGTTTTAGTGGGTTTAACCGACCATATCCTAATTTACAATGCTTAATTTTTTAGATAAATAAAATAATTATGTGGCACTTGCGTGTGTTTTTTTACCCGTTATACCAACTGTTAGGGCACAACCCTTCATTACTCACCTTAATTACACATGAACCCTCCATCACTCACCATTTCGATTGATCACGGACTTGAAGAGAGAAATGACATGAGATGCAGAAGAACACACCTTCCTCGTCATTGATTTCCAATATAATGACACTTTCTCAGATAAACCACTGGTGTATTTTGATCCTGATAGAGCATTTGTACAAGATGTTGATTTCAGTGGGTTGGAGATCTCTGAGCTCATGATTTTTGTTGAAAAAGCTTACAAAAAATAGACCCAATGATGTCTACTAGTGTTTTCCTAAAGAAACTTTGAGTGAGGGGTTGAATATCATCCAAAACGATGGTGATTATAGGGAGTTTATCGATTGTGCCATAACCAATAACAAAAAAATGAGAGTGTATGTGGACAGCTTCAAGGAACCTTTGTTTGATTGGATAGAGATGGAAGAACCAGAGATGTTGAGATTGAAGATGACAACTACAATTAAGGTGTTGATTCCAAATTATATGATGATAGTAGATGTGAGCACGAAGAGGATGACGAGGTGTTGTCAACTAAAAGACCAGTGAATGATCCTTTTTTAAGGTAGTATGTCCAGTCAACAGAGATGAAGGTTACAATGATAAAGAACATATTGGTTGCAATAAACCACCTGCCTAACATGTGCATGATGAAACTCAAGACTGGGATAAGATGGTTCCATTATTAGGTATGGAACTCTCTAATTCTGAAGAGCTTAAACATTGTATGAGCAATTATGCAGTTGCACATGGCTATGATTTATATTATGATAAGAATGATAAGAATAAACTGCTAGTAAAGTGTTGTAAATCAAAAGATCCTAAATGTCATTTTAGATTGTGGGCCTCTTGGATGAAAAATGAAAGAACTTTTCAAACTAACTCACTTCAAGATAATCATAAATGTTGTAGGACATTTAAACTCGGATCAATATTGACTTACAAATGGATTGGGAAACATTTTGTAAATGAAATTTTGGGAAGGCCAAAAATGAGTTTAAGGAAAATGAAAGATGGTATTTCCAAAAAATTTTATATGAATGTTAGTGTTGGGCAGTGTAAGAATGCAAAGAAGTATGCATGGACTGATATTGAGGGCTGTTTGAAAGACCACTATGAAAAATTATGGGATTATGGTGAGGAAATTATGAGGACTAATTCAGGGTCTACTGTTAAACTGAATGTGGACATCATGCCTGATTCAAGCATAGTTTTTTCAAAGTATTATGTTTGAATTAAAGGTGTTAAAGAAGGTTGGATAGAAGGTTGTAGAAGGGTTGTGTCGATGGTTGTTTTTTAAAATGAATTTGTGAGGTGAACTACTTGCAACAGTGGGTGGGAATGCAAATAACCATATTTTTTCACTACTTTCCAATTATTTTCAATTCTTGTCATTACTTTGCATGTTTTACACAATTCATATGTTAGTATCAAGATACTCATTTCAAAGGTAAAACATCTATATTTCAAAATATTTCAAACACGTTATCAAAACATTCGTTCTTCTAAAATGTTCTTTGCTTTCTAAAACATTTTTGCCTTCAAGGCATTCTTTCAAAACATTCTTTCCAAAAGCATTTCACACTTTCATTTCAAAACATTTAATATATTAAAGCATTAGTATTTCATTATCATAAAATCATTTTGCCATGTACCCCAAAGTGGAATAAATACCAACACGTACTCACCTCAAGCACACGAAGGATAGCAAGTCCTATTCTAGTTCATTTCCTTAGTGTAATACTCTTCAAACACTACCTAGAAAGCCTTTGATTCTTCTCCCTTTTGCTTGGATACACAAAACTACACTTGAATCAAACCATAGATGCCAAAGAATGAATAAATTGCAATTAGCCCTCTTGGTTTTTCAAATCATGACTAAAAATGAGTGAGGGGAATGAGAGTGCATCTTATTTTCCATATGTTTACCATTTGGTCCCCCAAGTTTGCTCATTGTATCAATTTCTACCATAAACTCATATTTTGTGTTTTTAACTTATGTTTTGACATAAGAAAACTTCTTTCATTAACTATATAACTTTTGTAGTCCCTTTCCTTAAATGAGTTAACCCTTTGGTCAACTCACTTTGCTAACTTGACACTTTTTGGCCCTTTAACTTTCAAAATGCTATGATCTTCACTTCTAAATATCTAAAATTCATATCAATTAATGATATGATTATCCCATAATAATTTATTTAAATAAATCATCCTTCATTTATTTACATTATTAATTTAAGAATCTGATATTAAATTTTAGGATGTTGCAACATTGGAGGGGGCAATGGTAGTGGGCTTACTCTCATTTTCAGATGGACACAAGGTATGCCTTCTTTTACATATCTTGTCATTTTTTATTATGTTTTATTCTTGCATTCGTTAAAGTATTTGATTGTGAATAAGGTTTGTTGGAAGCTGTCAAGGAAAGGATACCTGAAGCTGAGCATAGCTATGTGTTAGGCACATCTATGCTAACTTGAAGAAAAAGTACAAAGGTAACCATTTTAAGAAACCTTTTTGGAGGGATGTAAGGTCTACAACTCCAGATAAGTTTCAACTTCATATGAAGGTAATCAAGAATATGGACAAAATTGCATGTGAGTATCTAACTGAGAGGGAACCAAAACATTGGCCAAGAGCCCTTTTTTAAATGGGTAGAAATTATGATGCTACAGAAAATGGGGTGTTAGAAAATTTTAATTCAGATGTCATGGATGCTAGAAGGAGGGCGATCATCACAATGTCGGAGGACATCAGAGTTTTAGTGATGGATAGATTATACCATCAAAGGATGAAGGGAATGAGTTGGGATTTAAGAATATGCCTTATAATTAGGAGGGAAATAAAATAACTAAAGGTAGCACAAAGGTAATTTTATTTTATATTTCCTTTTACTTAAATTTAGTTATGTTTTAAATGCAAACATGGACAAGTCTGGATTGTTTATCTAAGTAGACATCAACAATTTGAAGTTACCTTGGGGGCTAAAAGGTATGTTGTTAACTTGAACAATAGGGTGTGCACATGTAGAGGGTGTTGGAATAATGTCCAAGGTCATTAACTATTGTGAATATTTCTAATAATAGCCGGGTCTTTTTAGGTTGCCCTCAAGACCCAAATTGAGTAGAATAAATAAATGAGAAATTGGTTTATTAATTATTATGATTAATAATCAATTAGAAACTAATTGGAAATATATTTTGAAAATATATTATGGGAATTAATTAATATTTTAATTAATTAAAGGGTTGAATGTTTATTAATCGATAGTTGGTTAATCAGGAATATTCCAGAACCCTTATGGGATTAGGGTTGGATGAAAATCACTCCATCCCACATGGGAAAGGAGTGAAATTTTGTGGTTATGCTCCAATCCCACATGAGAAGGAGTACTAAACTTAAGGAGGCATCCAATGTTATAAATAGGGCCTTAGGGATTTCATTCCTCTTTGCACATTGGCTTGAAATATTCGCTAACCCTTCTTCCTCCCCCTCTTAGGGACGATTTCTAACCCCTTTGGGTTTGTGAAATTGACCCTTCTCCTAGTTATTTTTATTCCACTCTTTGGTGTCATTGGGTGTGATACCATTAGAGGGATTCTAGTTTGGATCCTTTCATCCAAGCAACTTCATAGAGGTTCAAGATCTCAAGCATGGAGATCAAGGGCAACATAAGAGGTATGTTTTCTTACGTATGTTTTAGTTTTCTAGGGTTGATGTAATTAGCATGAAGCCTTAGATCCATAGGATGCATGTACACTTAGATATATCGTTGTTTCGATTTTTCCGCTACCTAGTTTTAGAGTGTATTTGATGCGTGGAAAACCCAACAGAGGGTGGTAGTTAATAAGCATTCCATGTTTGCATGGGTTAACTGCTATTTCATCCATGAACCATAATGCATAAGATTATGTTGATCATGTTTTACTAAGAAAACTGTAACGCCCAGAATCTACAAGGTTAATTATGGAGTTATGCCAATTTCAAGTTGAACTCGGTGAGTTGGAGGAGCGAACTCGGCGACTTAAAGATGAAGAATCGTGAGAATTTAATGGGTCTACTCGACGAGTTGAGGAGCATCAACTCGGCGAGTAGAAGTTGTTTTGGTCGCGAGATTAATGAGACAACTCGGCGAATTGGAGGAACCAACTCGACGAGTTGAGCGTTGTTTAGGAAACCCTAATTTTGGGGTTTTGCACCATATTTAAACACCTTAAGTTCCTGGCGTTGGCCTCATTTCCAGTCTCCTTAGCCCCTAACCCTAATTTCATTGTGAGTCCATTGTGTGTGTTTTGGTGTGTGTTTGAAGCTCATTCAAGGAGGATAAGCTTTGTGCAATGTGGTGGTTTAAGAAGGAGCTCATAGATCTTGATTCTCTGCTCCATTTCCAACATATTTTGGGTATAAAGCTCTAACCTTGCTTAGTATTGGCTTAGATCTCTTCTTTGGTTCATTTGTATGCTTTTAGCCATGGATGGGTGATTGTTGAGGATGTAGAAGTCCTAAGTGTTTATCCTTTACATGGCCATCTAGCCTTATATGGACAGATCTGCATCTTGTAGTTGTGTCCTTGTGGAATAAGTGCTTAATGATTAAGTCCTTACCCTTTTTTAAGTTTAGGGTTTGGGTTTTGAACCCATTTTGGTGGTTCTTAGGGTAAAGTTGGAAACTTTACCCTTCTTGAAGCCATTTCAGTTAAGATCTGGGTTGAGAAGCCCTTAATTTTGAAAAGGTCAGCTAACAATTAAGAGGTTGGGTTTCTGGCAAACTCGGCGAGTTCATGGGTGAACTCGATGAGTTGATAGGGGTTTGCCTGATCTTTGCAGTCTAATGAAGAAACTCGACGAGTTGGGTCAACTTGGATCGTTGAATTTGACTTTTGATTTATTACTTTGAGCAAGTTTGTCCCAAGGGGTAATTGAGGTATTCTGAATTGTAATTAAGGGAAATATGGGCTTAGGATAAGGCCCATACGGGATTGGGCCCAATTTGGAAAATTGGGCCATTAGTAGGCCTTTGTGGATCTTTTGGTTTTGGGCCTTCTTGGTTGTTGAGGTTGGGCCTCAGTTTTGGTTCTTGTTTGGGATAGGGGTAAAATGGTCATTTTAACCCAAGTATGGTTAGTAGGCCTTGGAATTGAATCCAATTGTTTGTTTGGTGTTAATCTTAATCTGATAGTTCGAGGGTGTTTTCAGGGAGGCAACTAGGGAATTATTTCAGGAAGCTTCTACATTCGAGGTGAGTTTCCTTGCCGAGTTTAGCGGGTCGAAGGCACCAATGATGACCCTTGTTTATGTTATGATGATAGAACGCTAGTTGTCTTTGTGACTCTTGCATGTAACTGTGTTTATATGCTTTTGGACTAATGTCCGATGTCGGGCGAAGCTCGATGACTATTTGTATGTTGTGTATATTACATGTTTATGTGTTTATATGCTTTCCAAGCTCAGCTCAATGATCAGGCGGGGCCCACTATATGTTTAATGTATGTTTGGTATGTGGTATTTTGGGAGAACTCACTAAGTTTTGTGCTTACGGTTTTCAGTTTATGTTTCAGGTACTCCAGATTTCAAATGAAAGGGGATCGAGAAGATCTCAACACATACACCCGTGTTTTCCGTAATATGTGCTCTTTGGGAATGAACTCTGATAATAGTTTTTATTTAAATGTTTTTCAATGTTTGGATAAAGTTACAATGATGTTTTGAATATAATAATAATGAAACTTTTTTAACCTTGATTTTTGGGATGTTTCATGTTGGTATTAGAGCCTTGGTTTGAAGGATTTGAGCATACTCTTGGGTGTGCCTGAACTCAAACTGAGGGCTTAGTGAAATCTTTTATAAAATAAACATTTAATTAAAAAGGGTTTTTAATCAAAGTAAGGGGTGTGATGCGTGCAATCGGCCGAGCTCAAGTAAGTGGTTCCCAAAGTACCAATACATGTTTATTAGGTGATATGATATGATTATGTGAATCACATGCTAGATTAAGGCTAAGGATCTGCTCAGTATTATATGATAAGAAAGATTCCTTTTATGCGCCTAATTGTATGAGCTTTAGTATTGCATGCTAGTCTGTATATCTGATAAGTAGATGGAATGGCTTGTATAGAGTATGCTGGTTAGATTTTCCGTTGCCTAAATGTTGCTTACTTTGTGCTTTGTGGGGCTCTTAGCAATGTGAATTAGCTACTAATTGAATATGCTAAGTCACATGTGGCACAAGCTGGATATCAGAGTGATAGACTTGACCCTATTGCACAACTCTCGTTTGAGTCCAACCGTTCTAGGATTGAGTCTTTTACTCGAAGGATTATCTGATATCTATTGCATGTGACTGTATTCATGAGGTAGCTAATTGACATTAATGGGAATCCTTTGGTAGCTGAGGGCAGGGTGAGGCTGGGAACCTAGGAAAGCCTAGGATATGCTTCGGCGGGTTAGTGGTGCAGATTATTGAGTTTTGGCACATTGGTTTGAGGAAGTGATTTAGATGATTCAGGAGGATTGGTGAGGAAAGTATAGATATTGTGGAATGTAGTATTGGGCCCGTACTACTGAAAGCATAGGATCCATACTCAAATCGGTGAGAGTGTTGGAGAATCTAAGAAGCTGATGGTAGGATGATTCTTGAGTATGTTTTGATCATTGGTTTGTGGTATTTCAGTTTGGAGATGAGCTCTTAGGGAGGTGTTTCGGGTTCGGTATAGGGTTGCGGCTCAGGTGCGGGTGCTGAGCCATGTAGCGAGCAGTTGCGGGAGTTCATTTCATCAGAGATTTCTCACAATATTTTGGAGATCTTGGATGCGCGCTTGGGTGCGATTCGTGCCGAGGTTGTGGCCATTGTTGGAGCTCGCACTTCGTCTTTCTGTGAACAAGAAATCGATTTGGAGTGCCTGGGGAAAAGGGGGTTAGATCCGATGCAGACAAGGGAGGGTCCCGGGAAGAGGCCCAAGACTTCGGATCAACGATTGATGGGCCGATAGGGCCAGATTCAGTGCAACACGTGTGGGAAACGGCACAATGGAGTTTGTCATTCCATGGGTATGAGTTGCTACAAGTGTGTCAAGGTTGATCATGTCAGCAGGGATTGTCCTCGGGGGGGGGGGGAGCCCGTTATGTTTTCTTTATAACCAAGTAGGCCATAAAAGGGTCGTCTGTTCGAGAAGGAGGGGAGGAGCAATGAGTGCGTCTGCTTCGGCTATTTTGCGAATCTCCGATAGTCGAGAGGGTAGGGAAGGAGCCTCAACGGGGAGGAGCTGTGATTTGCAGTGTTAGTTAGGGGAGGTTAGGACTCCAGCAGGCAATGTTGCGGGTATGTATCTTTTGCTTTCTTTCAGTTTATTCCGTATTTTGCTGATTGGAATCTTCCATCGATTTGAGTAAGTGTATCTCTGGTTTATTTCTATGCTTAAGTTTGAGTTATATCTTCAAGTAATTTGAAATTATATTATTTAATTAAGATATAATCATAAATTAATTGGAATTAATTTTGGGATTAATTGGATTAATTAAAAGTATAAGGATTAATAGTGTCAATATCCAAAAGTTGAAATCTGACTGATTCTAGAACCTCTCTAAGAGAGGAGACAGTTCTAAGGGGTTTATGGAGCTTTTCTAGGAGTTTTAAGAAGCTTATGGTTGCTTGGGGGGAAAGAAAAGGGTTAGAGTTACCCAAAAGGAAACTTGCATTTTATACACCTCCTTAAGCCCTATAAATACCCTAAGGCTTAGGGTTTTCAGATTACACTCTGTCAAGAAACCCTAGAGCTGAAAATTATACCTTCTACTCCTCTCTCTCTTTAAAAGCCTCCAACTGCTAGGGTTTGGATGTGAGCCATCAGAGGCAAAAGATTTTTGGTGTTGGATTTCTGAAGTTCTACAAGGAAGGATTACTAGTTTATTTACAAAAATAAACTAAAGGTATGTTTTATATTATCCCTTCACCCAAATTGAACATAGCAATGTACTTTAGGGTTCTTAAATTCAGATTGTTGTTTGCATATCATAGTGAGAACATCGATCCTTTAGGGTGTATGCGAGCTTAGGGTTTTAGGTTTTCCGTTAAAAATATGATTTTTTTACCTATAAAACCCATCAAATATACCCTTAGACAACACAAGATTGAGGCACCAAAATTGGGTTAATAGTTGCTAGAGATTTATTTGTTTAAGTGAAAGTGCCAATTATAATTATGAGGAACAAGCTAAATGCTTAAGGTTTCTCTCAAGGTTTTCACTCAAGATTTTTCCCTCTTTTGCAAATGAATACCTCATCACCTTTTATATATAGTGGAAATATACATACGCTGAAATGGTTTTGGAATCCTTGTTTGTTGGTTCTAAGTTTTGAGTAACAGACCCCCCCCCCCCCCCACTTTTCTCTTACTATTTTATTTCCTTCATTGAATCTCAACTTTGAGAAATGGATAGTCTGCCCAAACTCATCTTTGAAGTACTATCAGTTAACATCTAGAGGTTTCCACTTTGTTCTTGTTGACAACTTATCTTTGAAATGTTAAATGGTTCAATTTGTGAATATAAGCTTGAAAGTTAATTGATTTTGCTATTAAAAGTTAAAGACATGATTTTATAAGTAGAAGTAAAGATATTATTTTAAAATTGAAAGTTACTATATTTATGATTACAATTTAGGTTTGATATTATTTTAACCTTATTAACCAATGTATAATCATTATTAGAAAGACACTACAATTAATCACTTTCAACTATTTACAAAATATTATTTGGGTTGTTTAAGTTAAACTAAAATTTATATTTAAGTTGACCCTGTAATTTTATATTCAAATTAATAATTTAAGCATTTTATACAAATTGTTCCAAAATTGTATCTTTGAAATGGTGATGGTTTACATAGAACAACATTTTAAAACTAATAAATTAAGTATATTATGTTAAAAGTTAAAAAACATAATTTTATAAGAAGAAGTAAATATATTATTTTAATATTAAAATTTAGTTTATATATGATTATACTTTAGGTTTGATATTTATTTAACCTTATTAACTAACTTATAATTATTATTAGAAAAAAAATTGAAAAGTCATTGAAGTTTCAAATTAATGTGGTGAAAGGAAAAATGCATGAGAGTTTTAAATGAATGTAGTGAAAAGAAAAATGTTTCCTTTATAATATAGTATGATGATATGATGATTTGAATAGAGAGATTTTTGAGATATCTATGTTGCATGTGAATAATAAATTAGTAAGGTGTGGTTCATACTCTAAGAGATAGTAGATGCGAAGGTTCGGATCGAAGATCTTCGCGAGACAGCCCTCTGGCCGGGGAGGGACTTGCTATCGTAAACTTTTTCCCGGTGTATGTGAGGGTGACGAACTCCTTTTTGTTCGGTCATAGGTTGTACCCGGGCCTGTACACACCGCCCATCACACCCTGGTCGGAGGACTTTTAATCGTGAGCTACCAATATTAAATTTTATTTTGTGGGTTTTTTCTTTGAATAGAGTTATAGAAAAATAAAAGACTTTATCATTGTAATTTTGTCCATTTCTTTATCCTATTTTCATGTACAATGTCTATTAATGTAATTAATTGCTTTCCATGAAGAAAAGTTGAACATGACAATTACAATATAGTTATCAAAGTGTTTTTGGTCTAGCCGATATCTTTTGTTCTTAATTTTTTTAACTTTGTAAAAGATTTCATTTATTTTTTAAACTTTTGTATTTATCCCTCATTATATATATATATATATATATATATATATATATATATATATATATATATATATATATATATATATATATATATATATATATATATATATATATATTCAACAAGGAACCATTTTAAACCTCAAAACTAAAAATCCAATCTTTTCTTAACTTTTAGAACAAGTTTTTCATCAAAAAAAAAAAAAAAAAAAAACTAAAAGTATAGATATCCATAACTTTTTATCCTCCATCCATTGATATTAAATTTGATAAAAAAAATTGATATGTTCAGATTCACACTGTGAATTTGTTCAGATTCATATTGTGAATTTATAGAGATTCACCCTATGAAATCTGTGCAGATTCACAATATGAATTTGTGTAGAAAATCATATTGTGAATTTATAAAAAATTAATGATTTATAATGTAGATTCACAATGTGAATCTGAATAGATAAAAAAAATAAAAAAAAATTTATCAAATTTGATATCACGGGAAAGAAGATAAAAAGTTTTGAATTTATATATTTTTAGAATTTTTTTGATAAATAATATCTAAAACTTGAAAAAAATAATACTTCCTTGGTTCTATGGTTTAAAATTGTTGCTTGTTGAACTTTTGCATATATATATATATATATATATATATATATATATATATATATATATATATATATATATATATATATATATATATATATATATATATATATATATATATATATATAAAATTTTTTCTAATAACTTTCGTTCGTTAACTTATAAAAAATTTACATTTTTATGTGCTTATTTTTATATATGTTTCGTTATAAATTCAAAATGATCAACATTTCTACGTAAATTTAGAACTTTCGTTATGTGTTTTTTTATGTATGTGTTGGTATAAATTCAGGTTTGTCTACGTTTCGACTTACTTTATTTATTATATATATTTTTTTAAGTTTTCGTACTTATTTTTATGATTTGTCGATTCCTATAAGCTAAACTTCTAGAAGTTCGACCATTATATAGAGAGATCCATATACTAGTCATGAGCGATAACGAACCCTAGAAAGGTGGAAGCAATAGTTTCTAGGGTGAAGCCGAGCCATTGGAACTTGAATATCTCATTAAACGTCAAATATCCCTATGATGCTAGCAAGTGAAAAGGAAGAAGTCCCCATGACGTGTGAGTGAGCTCAATCTTTGCTCCTTCATTCTTCATAACAACCATAACCAAGCTACCAACTAATACTTATAAGTCGGGTCACATATAATATGTTTTTTAGTATTTGAACTTCCATTTATTAGCTAAAAAAAATCTTAGTTGTTATTTTTATGCAGGTGTCGGTATAAATCAAACTTTCTTTACGTTTCAACGTAATTTTGTGTATGTTTTCGTTCTTATTTTGATGTATGTTTCCTACGTATGAGTTTGGTCATATATAAAACACTTTTATTCAACGGTATAAATTTGAGTTAGTCAATGGTACCGACCCTTGTTAGATGTTTCACTGACACTTGTCGCCCCTCAACTTTGTAAAATGACATTTTTCAGCATTTTACTTCGTAAAATGTCACTCTACGACACCTAATTTTTATCAATATAATTATCAAAATTCAAATTAGCACTGCTGACAAAATACTATGTTTATTATCTAATATACATAAGTTTGTTTCCTTCTATATTTTGAAGAATTTGGTTGGCAATCACCATTCTCATGAAATTTTTAACAATAATCAATTTAAGTATGTTATATCATGTCCATCTTCGGATAAATATAATATTCAATTAAAATCATAACTTGAAAAATATTTTATTATTAATTAGATTTTGTTATAATATATTTGAGAGAAGATAGACCTATTTAACCTTCTGCACCAAAAGTCCAAAACAACTATAGTTGGTGTTTGTGAGAGTTTTCAACATATTGAGTTTTTATTTATTTATATGTTTTGAACTTCAATTAAATAGCAGCCCAACAATGATTTGAGCATAAGGCCCAAAGTTCAGTGTATCGGGTTGGCGCCTTCTTACAATCTTACGGCTGCTCCAATCTTGCCCAATACTACATTTCTATCTCTCCTGCAAATCGTCTCTCGTGGGATTCATCTCCCAGAAAACACCCTTTTAACGCTATCCACCGAAAATCTAAACCCTAAAAATTCTATTCTGTATGCGTTTCAAATTTTCTATCTGCAATCGCAACTCCTTAACACTCTCTGTACGTTTTCTCTTCCTCCTCTCTCATATTTCTTTGTGAATTGTTTATGCATGAATTTCAAATTACGTGTCTGGATAAGTGTAAGCTCATCAAATGGTTTCATGTAGTCCCGTTTGTTCGTTAGTTTTTGTATTTTAAATGTAAAAGGGAAACCCGAAGTCCGATTCTTTTTCTCATCGGCGTTTTCCCCGATCCGATTCCAATAGGGTTTTATTTAATTAAAAACCCTTTGGCTTTTACCCGATTACGCGGGTTGTCTTAGGATCCAGTTCGGGTCAAAACTGGGTTTTTTTTACATATGGGTCGGTTATTTCTCCTGCAAACTTTGCCGAATTACCTTTGAGGATTTTCAAAGCTTGATGATTGTTCCTTCATGTTCATTTCTAAGTTTGAGTTCTTACAGTTTATCCGTTCATATATGAGTTGCTGGTTTGAGTTTAAATTATGTTTTATAAGAAGTTCATGGTTATGTTTTTCTTTTGTTATGTGCATTGTGATGTAATACCTTTTATTTGGAAGAGGTTATATGCTTTTTCATATAATATGCTATGCGATTTACTGTATCAAACATTTCTAAACCTGTTATATCATAAATTCTTTTTATTTGGATGCAGATTCAATGGAGATTTCTGATGAGGCTGTACTAGTTGATTGTAGCAGATTGAAATCAGCTGTGTGGAAAGACTTTGATCGGATCAAAAGAGGTGATGCCTGCGTTGCTGTTTGTAAGCATTGTAAGAAGAAACTCAGTGGTTCAAGTACCAGTGGAACATCACATTTAAGAAACCACTTAATCAGATGTAGAAGAAGATCAAATCACGATGTATCTCAAATGCTAACATCAAAAGGTAAGAAAAAGGAAGGATCTTTAACACCTGTAAGTTTCACATACGATCATGATCAAACAAAACCCGACATCCCCAACCTCATTAAATACGAACAAACCCCAGTAAAAGACAGTCTTGTTACTTTAACCACTGGTAACTTTGACTACAAAAGGAGTCGATTTGACCTTGCTCGCATGATCATTTTACATGGGTACCCTTTAGCTATGGTGGAACATGTTGGGTTCAAAATCTTTGTTAGAAAACTTCAGCCATTGTTTGAGCTTGCAACGCTTGATGGAATCGTGGCTGATTGTAAAGAAATTTACCTGAAAGAGAAACAAAAAGTTACTGAAATGCTGGATACCCTTCCAGGTAAAATCAGTTTAAGTGTCGACACATGGTCTGCAAAAGGTGATGCTAAGTACTTATGTTTAACTGCACATTCTGTTGATGAAACTTGGGCATTGAAGAAAAAGATTTTAAGTTTCATAAACATCGACCCTTTTCTAACAGAAGACATGGTTTCTGAACTTATCATGAGCAGATTAATGGAATGGGACATTGACCGAAAGTTATTCTCTTTGACTTGCAACAATTGTCCAATTCATGACAACATTGTATGCAAACTCAGAGATCGTTTATCACAAAACAGGTTTCTTTTATGTAATGGTCAATTATTTGAAGTAAGATGTGCTGCAAATTTTATAAAAGTCATGGTTGATGATTGTCTTGAAGCTTTATCTCTAACAATCTCCAAAATCCGTGAAAGCATCAAGTACATTAAAAGCTCACAATCCGTTACTGAAAAGTTCAATGAAATGGTTCAAGAAGTTGGAGTAAACAGCGAGAAATCGTTAAATTACGATAATACCCTTCACTGGAATTCAACCTACATCATGCTTGATGTTGCTTTGGAGTACAGAGAAGCCTTTTCACGTCTCCAAGAACAAGATTTTGCTTACACAATGTGTCCTTCAGATGATGATTGGAGTCGAGCTTCTACAATCACTAGTTTCTTGAAACTATTTGTAGAAGTTTCTACAGTTTTTGCAGGAAGCAAACATCCAACTGCTAATATATATTTTCCTGAAGTTTGTGACATTCATTTACAACTAATCGACTGGTGTCAGAGTCATGATGAACATATAAGCGAGTTATCTTTAAAAATGAAAAACAAATTCGATGAGTATTGGAAGAAATGCAGTTTGGCTTTAGCAATTGCAGCAATTTTAGACCCGAGATTTAAAATGAAATTGGTGGAGTATTATTACCCTCAAATCTATGGAGGTGATGCTCCTGATTGTGTAGATATAGTTTCTAACTGTATGAGGGCGTTGTACAATGGGCATGACGTGTACTCCACGCTGGCGTCTCACAGCCAGGTAGGCGGAAGTGACACGAGTGATACGAGGGACCGGTTGACCGGGTTTGACCGGTTTCTTCATGAAACTTCGCAAAGTCAAAATGTGAAGTCTGACCTTGATAAGTATCTTGAAGAGCCTTTGTTTCCTAGGAATATTGATTTTAATATATTGAATTGGTGGAAGGTTCATACCCCGAGGTATCCTGTTTTGTCAATGATGGCGAGAAACATTTTGGGAATTCCTATGTCTAAGGTTTCATTGGATTCGGTGTTTGATACTGGAGATAGAGTTCTTGATGAGTATAGAAGCTCATTGAGTGAAGATACTTTGCAAACTTTGATTTGTGCACAAGATTGGATGCAAAATGGTGTACAAGGTTAGTGTTTTTTGTTATTCTTATTATTATTATTATTATCATTTCTTTGTTTGACTCGATGGTTGACTAATGGGATTTTGTTTGTGTTCGTGTTAGATTCCAGATCATCTTCGAGCTCAACTGCTTTGGCCATTTGTTATGATGCAAATTAGAATGAAGTTGGTAACAAGTTCTTGCTTTGCTAGTCTTTTGTTAGAAATTGTTTTGAATTTTCAGGTAGAATTGTTTAATGATTTATCTGCTTTTAGCTCATTTTTTTTTATATATATAGAGCTGCTTTATGGAATATCGTCATGACTAATGCAAGGGATTTAGTTCTAATATACTAATGCATTCGAATATTTACTATATTGAAGTTAAATTATTATCTCATCATGAAGATTGAAGGGGCATTTGGTTTAATAGCAACAGTTGATTCTCTAAGACCTTTAGGTTGTGATACACAATGTTTTGGTAAAGTTTTAATAAACAATTTTGTATTAATAATCTTTGAAGTTTGCAATGAAGCTCAAATGCTTGTATGCAGAATGAATGCTCAACATTTTGTGTTAAGGGTAAAAGACAATTATATTGTTTTACGACATAATGAACAACACAAGAATATTCAACTTTGCACAGAGCCTGCCCCACCACCAAACGGTATAAACAAATAAGCTTGAACCGGATCCAAAAATCTACTCGGTTCGAATGGCATCGGATCAGGGAAATACTCTTCATCATAATGGGTCTCATATGTCGTCCAAAGCACCTGTTACACTGCAACATATCACATTAGAGACATGAATTTACACATTTCACCCATCTACTTTCTATGTTTGCACATTCCATCCTCTACAAATCGTGAACCATTCAATTCTTCAAACTAGTGTTATACCTGCAGACGGACGGGTTGGCCGATAAATTAGTTTTTGAGTAAATTACAGAATGGTCCCTGTGGTTTAGTCAAATTAGCAGTTTTAATCCGTGGTTTAGTCAAATTAGCAGTTTTAATCCGAACTTCGAAAAGCCAATTATTGCACTTTTGATCCTTTCGTTTAATTCTGATAGTAAACATCTATTAAAAACATATAAAATGACTAACAAACCCTTCATTATGTATTTATTGTAATTTATTAAGTTAAATCAGTCACCATGTCCTCACCTACTCCCACCTATATGTTCATGTGCTCCAACAATGATGTCTTCGAGGATGGTCATCTTCTCCAACAAGCCATAGAGTATAAAAGCATAAGGTGAAATCTAAAACCTACATTGAATAACCGAATGATATCATAATCTAAATCAGTAACCAAAATCAAAATAAACCCAAACAAAATGACAATAAAAACCGAAAACAAAATCTCAGGTTCCAAAACCTATCACACTTAAGACGTCATGTTGAGACTCGGGTCCAAACCAATCAAAGAACAATAGTGACGATTTTTGAAAAGGATTATATGCTTGGAGACTCACATCCAAACCATACCCTTGTTTATGTGTTTCCACCACTAAATCCTTGCAAAAAGACAATGATGAATTCAAAAGCAGAGCATAATGACTCGATTTTGTAATCAGAAGGCCTAATTTATTAGAGATAAGTTGCAAATTCAAAATCATGGCATTAAAGGACCCCAGGCGTTGCTGTATTGCACCATCATCCAACACCCATCGTTGATGCCAAACCCTATGATGATCTTCGATCTAAATCAACCGTACCCATCAACCTTCAACTCTTTACCCTTCCCCCAAATCTCTAGAAGTCAAATGTCTATGACGGTCTCAGTGACAATATCAATGACGATCTTACGTCACATAGCACATGTTGTCATGCAAATTGTTCCCTCCACTGAAATCGGGTCCACACAACAAACCGACCAGGATGTACGAGCGGTAGTTACCATGAGAATCCATTTTCCAGGTGAATAAAGAGAGAGAGAGAGAGGAACAAGGGCGATGTGAGAGATCCACAAATGCCACGTTCCTACCCTCAATAACTACCATGGCTCAGATGCATCGCCCACGCAGGAAATCGCTCTTGGAAGAAAGCCATGCAGGCGAGGCCGGGGCACAAAGGTGCACAGGCGCTCACGGAAAAGATACTCCGCGTGGGAGTATATTGGCCCACTATATATAAGGACGCGGCCAAACTCAGGAAGAAATGCCCGGAGTGCCAAGCCTTCGCCCCTTTTCAAAACCAACCTGCCATGCCTCTAACCAACATCAGCAACCCTTGGCCTTTCCATCAATGGGGCATAAATATTGTAGGACCGTTCCCGGTTGCCCCGGGGGGATTCAAATTCCTGCTAGTCGTTGTTGATCACTTCACCAAATGGATCGAAGCTGCACCATTAGCCACTGTCACAAGTAGGAAAATGATAAAGTTCAGTATCCTCATGAGATTCGGTACCCCCATAGTCCTGATTAGTTACAATGATACTTAATTCGAGGGTAGTCGTTTCAAAGAGTGGTGCAAGGAAGAGCAAATCCATCGATGGTTCACCTCAGTAGCCCATCCTCAGGCCAACGGCCAGATTGAGGTATCAAACAAGATCATTTCCAACAGTCTCAAAAAGAGTTTGATGAAATCGAAACCAGCTTAGGTCAAAGAGCTACCAACAATACTCTGGTTGTATTACATGACCTCAAGGTCTAGCACCGAAGAAACACCTTTCAACTTAACGTATGGCACGGAAGCAGTACTCCCACTCGGAATCACAAGCAGATCTTTACGAGTAACAGAGTTCGATGCGAATACTAATGATGTTGAACTCCGTCAGAATCTAGACGTACTCAATGAAAAGCGCGAAGCTGCCCAACTCCACCAAGCGACCTACTGTTACGCCCTGGGATCTAGATCTCGTGACAGGACGTATACTTGTACTTCCTACAGCCGTGAGTATTACTAACACCTAATCCCATATTGAGAGGAGACTAGGTTAAACTATTCTATGAGATTAAAAGCAATTGACTTCAAACATAATTTTATTTCATAAACAACTACCCTTTAAATAGGGAAAAACAAAAGACTCTAATAAGGAAACAAAGATCACCCAAATCGACTCAAATACTAAATGATCCTAATTATCAAATGTAAAAACTGAAACAAAATAATTCCCTAAAATAAGATATTTTCCAGAAATTAAAAATACTTATTATCCATATGATTCATAACATTACTCCCCTCCTCCGCATTGAGCTTGTCCTCAAGCTCAATAGTCACCCATTAGCGTCATCTTCCTCATTGTTCATCATGATGCAAAAGAGCTTGGCACATTTATGCCCAATAGAGAATATTTCATCACAGTTGAAGCACAAGCCTTTTGCCCGCCTCTTTGCCATTTCTATAGACGTTAGTTTTTTCCAGGCCAGATTTAGTGTTTCAGCTTTGTAGGTTCCAGCTCCTCCTTTTCCTGCTGACTCTCGTTTTTGGCTTGCAATCGAGGTTTGGTTTCCTGTAGGCCTGACACCTATTGGTTCTCCTGCTTCTGCCACCCTTAGCTCAATTTGTCTGGCTAGATTCATGGCATAATATAGAGTTATGGGTCTCGCAAATTAACCTCATATCTTATCACGTTCATTAGCCCCGCACAAAAGTGCCAAATGCTTTGCCCGGTGTGACCCTCGTCGTCCTACCCAACAACAATTCGAAGCTTTCACAGTAGTCTTCTACTGTCCCAACTTGTCGAAGCCGAGTTAACTCCCCTAAGGGATTCAAGCTCATAGGCGGGCCGAAACGGATTTTGCATTCATCCGAAAACTCGACCCAATTCAAACGATTTTTCATCCTTCTCAAGTTTCGGTACCACCCGCTTGCCCGAATCTGTAAGGCGAAAGTTGCTTGGCGGACCCAAGCCTCCGGCGGTGTTTGTTGTTCTTCGAAGAAGTCCTCACACTTCTGTAACCATTCAAGTGGGTCACCCTTGCCGTCATACATCGGAAACTCCATCTTGGCGAATCTAGGTACCCGATTTCCAGGTACCCGATCGCCATGGTAACCTCCTTCATCAAATTCATCCTAACTTTTATGCACCTGTTCTTGTTCAATATGCCGATTGTGTCCCGATCCTTCGACTTTCTGGAAATCCCAGCGGTGTTTGAATGATTGTGGGTCTGCATTGCGCCAAGAATTAGACCCCTTCCCTACTCCCCGTCCTGTTCCCAAGGGGTTTGATCCAAATGACCCCCTGCCTCGACCTAACACCGTGAAGGCACTCGTCATCTTGCCTCCTGGTGCGTTGCCGGTGACGATGCCCTTGCCCCTTCCTCGGCCTAGCTCGCTGCTATCTTCAAATTGCTGGTCCATCTCTTCTTCTTCCTCGCCTGCTTCAGACCTTTGTTTGTTGACCTTGTTTTGGGATTGTGATAAACTCTCTTCCAACGCCGCATGCTTGGCCTGCAAGGCTTCGACTGCCCCCTTCAGTTCAAGGGTACTCTGAGTTTGCTGGACCATGAATGCTTCTAGCTTCTTCATCAATTCTTCCTGTTGAGTAGACATCACGAGCGGCTCTGATACCAAATTTGTTACGCCCCTGGATCTAGATCTCGTGACTGGACCTATACTTGTACTTCCTACAGCCGTGAGTATTACTAACACCTAATCCCCTATTGAGAGGAGACTAGGTTAAACTATTCTATGAGATTAAAAGCAATCGACTTCAAGCGTAATTTTATTTCATGAACAACTACCCTTTCAATAGGGAAAAACAAAAGACTCTAATAAGGAAACAAAGATCACCCAAATCGACTCAAATACTAAATGATCCTAATTACCAAATGTAAAAACTGAAACAAGATAATTCCCTAAAATAAGATATTTTCCAGAAATTAAAAATACTTATTATCCATATGATTCATAACACCTACAAGGCCTGCACCAAAAATTACTACAACCAGCGTGTACAAGTAAACAAAATTCAAGGTGGGAGAATAGATATTGCGCAAGAACGAGTCCAACCATGCACAACCCCAAGGCAAGGTAAGCGTCGTTTGGGAAGGACCGTACAAAGTTGTAGAAGCACACCAGAACGGAGCCTATGTCCTAGAAGCCCAGGACGGGAGACCGATCCCCCACACCTGTAATGCACATAAGCTACATCACTTCTATTCCTAGAGCAAGGAGCAAAATGAGATACAATTGGGGCAATGGTAGCATGATCGAACCCCGAATGGATAATCACACCCTAGCCTAAGAACCAGGCCTTAGTTCATATCATAATGTATCTACTTTTTATTCTCATCAGACAATATTGATGTTCTACACATATTATCAGTAAAGTGATGCACATTGACTGCTATAAAAAAACTATTAGAACGCTTTTTCACAATTTAAGCTTGATATCATAAGAGGTTGTGCACGTTTACCAATTGGTAACAAGGATTGATCATCCACATCATTTGAGCGAAACGTTGCGAGAATGCAACCATAGGCGTCAAAGGTTCATAACCTTTCCCTAAACATGGCAATTCAGCCCAAAAGGCCACAAGCCTCGACCATGACATGAATAAAGGTTTTAAAGTCTCATAACCTTTCCCTTAAAGCAAACAATACCTAAGTCCGAAAAACCTCGAGGTGACGGTCTCGACTTGAATTAGATGATTAAGTCTGGAGTGCAACTCCCCAAGGCCCAGGATTTAGAGCAAACTCCCAGTGGGGCAGTCAGTAAGCTCTAGCTAAAACCGACACCACAACATAATGAGCTAGCCAAGGCTCAAAACTAAAATCTAAATAAAACTCTTTAGCCTAGAAACACAAGCCCACGACTAGAAGAGGGGGCACGTCTCTAGTCCCCAACGTGAGTACCGAGAATGGGCTTAAGAGGACTTAGACAAGTAAGGACTTGAGACTTGTAGATTGAGCATATATCTCAATTATCAAACCATTCAAGCCCCATGGCCAACATAAACCTTGGGAGATGTTTGCTTAATTAATAAAAGAAGCGAACATACATCGGTTGCCAAAACAAACCACCGGAAACGGAGGCAAGCCAACCTTTTAAACAGAGGCAATGCCATAAAAACAAAAGCTAAATATGTACTATCCACCGGATATTCCCTAGACTTACATGAAGATCACATACAAGCCAATAACAAAAGAAGATGTGGTTCGAGAAAAAGAAGAGTCAACTGCCAGGAGGTGTAGAAGGTCCGATGTCCCCCGAATAGCCCACCGGAGGACGTTCCTCCACCGGAGGATCCAAACAGAGCTGTCGGAGCCCCGCCAAGTATAACTCACCAAGGCGGAGGTACGAGGCAAAATCTGTCTCCAAGAACGCCTTTATGGCAGCATGCATCGTCCTCCATTTCCACCAACTGCTCAACAAAAAATGGTGTTTCTCTATTTTTCTATAAGTTATTGTTGTGGTATTCGGTTGATTTGATATGTCATAAACTTAACCAACCCCACTTTGTTTATCAAATTTGGATGTTTCATATTACATCTGTAACAGCCCAAAATCTCAAGTATTGTTAAGTTGCATTTTGGGGGTGTTTTAAATGGGGGACTCGACGAGTTGGAGCCAGACTCGCCGAGTAGGGTCGCAGGTTTGGTCGCGGGTTCACGACTGGACTCGACGAGTCCAGATATGGACTCGGCGAGTCGACGCTGTTCAGCGGAAACCCTAGCCGTTCAGTATTGGGTCGTATATAAGGGTTATTATGCCGTCATTTCACGACTTTGGATCGATTGGGAAGAACCCTAGGCGACTGGGGCGGCTAGAGCAAGTTTGAAGGCCATTGGTGACCTTGAAGGAATTGTTGTGCAAGGAGGAGAAGGGTTTTGGCTAAAGGAACTGCAGGGAGTTCGAGTTCTGAAGTTTGGGGGCATGGAAGGTGCATCATTCAGGTAATAATTCGGATTACATTCTCCTGTGATTGATGTGTATATAGATTTAGGGTTTATGGAACCCATTTGGAGTCTAGATGGATTGTTGTGTTGTTATTCAACGTTTATAACCCTGTATTAGTACCCTTAGAGGTCCAGAAGGTCCTATGTTTGTATATTCGGGAAAAGATGTATCTCAGGAAGCAGTTTGATCGACTGCATGGCGTGGACTCGCCGAGTCGGATGATCAGACTCGGCGAGTAGCTTGAAGATTTACTGGGACTCGCCGAGTTGTTCTTCAGACTCGGCGAGTGGAGTCGGGGTGGCCCCGCGATTCTTCCAGGAGTGACTCGTCGAGTCAAAGAGGATACTCGACGAGTAGAAGGGGAATCTTAGAGGATTGAAGGACGATCAGACTCGCCGAGTCGCCAGGGAACTCGCCGAGTCCAGTCGAGCTGACAATGGACTGTTGACCAGAGTTGACTGGTGTGATTTCTTAGGGTCAGTTAACGTGGAAGATAGAAGTATTAATAAGGGATATATGATGTTACAGGGAGCTTGTAGCTCGGAGGATCAAGTGCAAGGGACTTTAGGAGTTGCTATCTTCCAGTGTCCGCGAGGTGAGTCTTCTCACTATACTTCACCCGGAAGGGTTTGATTGTGTGACCGGAAGGTCAAGTATGTTATGTGTTATGTCTATATGCTATAAATGGAAAGTTAGCTGCTACGCGTGATATACATGCTTATATATGGGCCGGAAGGCAAAGTATTATGTGACAGAAAGGTCAGGTATGATATGTGGTGTATGTGCTTTATGTGTTAGAGTATTTGTATTATGTGTTATATATGTGTATGGGCCGGAAGGCAATTATCTTATGGGCCGGAAGGCAATTATCTTATGGGCCGGAAGGCAAATATCTTATGGGCCGGAAGGCGAGTATCTCATGGGCCGGAAGGCATTGTACAGTTGACCGGAAGGTCAGGGCCTGGAAAGGCGTATGTGCGTAAGGTATATTGGGGAACTCACTAAGCTTCGTGCTTACATTGTTTATGTTATGTTGTTTCAGGTTCTTACAGTAACGCGGGATGGCAACGGTTCGATTGTACACACCGAAGAAAGAGTTGTGTTTTGGAGGATCCTGGTTTTCTATTATAACGAAAATGAAACTATGTTTTGTAATTCGAATGTGAATAAGATTTTAAACAAGTGTTTTAATATTAAATTGATTATTTAAATGAAAATTTTGTTTTTGGAAATCACGGTGTTACAACATCCTTATGTTTTTCTTATTAACAATGATTTATATAACATTATTTCATGTTTGTAACCATTTCAGGTAATAATTAAGAAAGACGGCCATAAACTTACCAATATAGATCGGTTATATTTTACATATAACTGTTAGCAAAAATATGACTAAACAAATTTTCTTTCTTATTATATAAGTTTCTTCTTTTTTTTTTTTTTTTAAACGTGTAACACACAGGTTATAACCTAGTACAAGAAATATACTAAGAACATTTTCCAGGAAAACAAACGGCAAAAGTAGGAAAACAACCACACTATGCAGTTAGAGCGTGTAAAATTAAAGATTATATATATATCGAGAACAACAGGGAAATGACATTTCACGAAGGAGTAATAGCTTCTTGAATTGTGTATATATAATTATATATTACAATGACGGTTAACAATTTATAATTGTTTAAATGAATGAGCATTTACTTATTAGTTGTGTGATGCCAATTTTTGTTTGATATATCTGAAAAACTAGTCCGTGGTTCAATATTTACATGAATATTAAAAAAATGTGAAACACCATTGGTTCTTTGCTAATTCGAAAACTACATGACAATTTTGTAATGTTAGTTTAGAATATTGGTCAATCTCCATATAATGATATAATGGCTCAAATAAATCAATGGTTTGTAACGATACATATGCAAATCCCTATATGTAATATCTTAGAAAGATTTTTAGTGCACCATCACGTCCATTTTTTCTAATAAAGAAAAAAAATTAATATCCACTAAAAGCAAAAACAAAGTTTTTTCCATTTTTCTTTTTGAGAAAATATTTTAATCTGTTTCGAATCGTGGCACCGTGTTATTTTATTTGGAAGTTGCCACCATTTTCTCTCTCTAAAAACCACTCTTTCTTTGAGATGATTATACTGTTATGTCTTCTCTTTCAAGCATGATTCAAAATCCCTAAATAAAAAAGAAAAAACCCCAATGTCGCCATGACACTCTTTGGTGAACTCATTTCGAAGAAAACCTTACTCTTCACTTCTCTTCGACGAGTAGTGAAAGCAACACCACCATCCTTTGCCACCAGAGAAGCTATCCCGCTGTTGATGAACCATAAGAGGCACTATCATAGCTCACTGTAAGTGTTTTCTTGTTTATACTTGTAACTTGCAACATCTAACGATTGTGTTTGTTATGTTTTGAAATCATCTATTACGTGTGTTTCTGAAAATCGGATACGCATCTGAACATTAATACATACATATACACACACACACACACACACACACACATATATATATATATATATATATATATATATGATTTTGATGTTTCGGTCTTGATGTTTTCAGATTCTCAAACGTGTTTCGCTAAAAGATATATTTTCTTGAGCAGATTTATCAAACTGTGACATGCTTATTTATCATGGTCGAGTAATTTAACTTTTGTAGATTTGCGTGTACATATTTATCATGGTTGAACGGTTGTAGTTCTATTTTTGAGCATTTTCTTTTCAAACCGTGACATGCTTTGTATTTCAATCGAAGTTTTCTGATCCAGAGTTTTGTGCATCTGAGCTTATTATTATTATTATTATTGCCATCGACCTCCATTTTCACCAACTGTTCAACAAAAAATGATGTTTCTCTGTTTTTCTGTAAATTATTGTTGTGGTATTCGGTTGATTTGATATGTTATAAACTTAACCAACCCCACTTCGTTTATCAAATTTGGATGTTTCATATTACATCCTTATGTTTTTCTTATTAACAATGATTTATATAACATTATTTCATGTTTGTAACGATTTCAGGTAATAATTAAGAAAGACGGCCATAAACTTACCAATATAGATCGGTTATATTTTACATATAATTGTTAGCAAAAATATGACTAAACAAATTTTCTTTCTTATTATATAAGTTTTTTTTTTAACCTAGTTCAAGAAATATACTAAGAACATTTTCAAGGAAAACAAACGGCAAAAGTAGGAAAACAACCACACTATGCAGTTAGAGCGTGTACTATTAAAGATTATATATATATATATATATATATATATATATATATATATATATATATATATATATATATATATATCGAGAACAGCAGGGAAATGACACTTCACGAAGGAGTAATAGCTTCTTGAATTGTGTATATATAATTATATATTACATCGACGGTTAACAATTAATAATTGTTTAAATGAATGAGCGTTTACTTATTAGTTGTGTGATGCCAATTTTTGTTTGATATATCTGAAAAACTAGTTCATGGTTCAATATTTACATGAATATTAAAAAAAATGTGAAACACCATTGGTTGTTTTCTAATTCGAAAACTACATGACAATTTTGTAATGTTAGTTTAGAATATTGGTCAATCTCCATATAATGATATAATGGCTTAAATAAATCAATGGTTTGTAACGATACATATGCAAATCCCTATATGTAAATATCTTAAAAAGATTTTTAGTGCACCATCACGTCCATTTTTCAAATAAAGACAAACAAATTAATATCAACTAAAGGCAAAAACAAAGTTTTTTTTTTCCATTTTTCCTTTTGAGAAAATATTTCAATCTGTTTCGAATCGTGGTTCACCCTGCTCTTTCATTTGGAAGTTGCCACCCTTTTTCTCTCCCTAAAAACAATTCTCTCTTTTAGACGATCATACTATTATTTGTTCTTCTCTCAAGCAGGATTCAAAATCCCTAAATCACAAAGAAAAACGCCATTGTTGCTATGACATTCTTTGGTGAACTCATTTTGAAGAAAAACCTTACTCTTCACTTCTCTTCAACAAGTAGTGAAAGCAAAACCACCATCCTTTGCGACCAGAGAAGCTATCCCACTGCTGATGAACCCTTGTTGGAGTCAGATTACTCCGATTGTGCAGTTTGTAAAGATAACTTTGAACTTGATGAGGAAGCGAAATAGTTGCCATGTAAGCACATGTACCATCAGGATTGCATTTTGCCTTGGTTGGAGCTGCATAACTCCTGTCCTGTTTGCCGGTATGAGTTGCCTACGGACGATCCAGATTATGAGAATAGGTCTCACCAAGCTTCTAACGGTGGTGGTTCATTAGGTGTTGCAGCGTCCGGTGGTTTTGAAATTAATTCATATTGGTTTATACCTAACCTTTTAAAGTGTTGAAATTTTAATATGTATATCATATTCTTCATGTTTGACAGGGAAGGGAAGGGAAAGCAGTTTTTTTGGCTAATATACATATCAGAATGAACACTTTTTTGGCTGCATTCTATGGACTGATTCATATTTCAATTTATGTTTTTTTCTTGATTTAACACTTCATTTATGTGGACAGTGCAGGATCTTGACAATGTTGAATTCTAAAAAGGTATCAAGTATGTTTATGTAGATGATTCAATGGATGATGTTGGTGAGATTCCAATTCTATTGGAATGAAATCAAGAATTCCAATTCTGTTGGAATGGAATGACGAATTCCAATTATGTTGGAATCACAGAAGTTGATGCTTGAAGAACGGACCACAAAATTGAAACGGACCACATTATTCTTTTAGAATGTATTAGTCGTTGTTAGGTTGCGATGTTTTCTTTCCCGTTTTGATTTTTTTAGTTTTATTCTTTAACAATAAATATAATTATTAACAATTGTTACCCGTATTCTGTAAAAAATAATGTATTTGTTGTTTTTATTCTTCAATTGTTTGTTCAAGAATTTGTTATTCTACAAGAAGTTTTTAAATTCATGATAAAGAAATAAGTTTAAGAATATTTTTATTATTTATGGTTCAAGAATATTTTTATTTTTGAATATACTCATAAACATATTCTTTCAGAACGTCCGAATTAAAAGAATTATAATTCGTAAAATCTGATTTTTAAAATTAATAAATCTATGATCCCTTAAAAATGCAATTTTCATTTATTAAATCTATATTAATTGACTAAATTACCCTTGTAATTAATTAAGATGATTTTTTCAATTATATTTACTTCAATAATATATATTAATCACTTTCTTAAAATAAGTAAATTTGATTGACCCACATTTATGAATACAATAACACAATAATTACTTTAAATAAAATAACCTAAGCCTATATATATATATATATATATATATATATATATATGATTTTGATGTTTCAATCTTTATGTTTTCAGATTCTCAAACGTGTTTAGCTAAAAGATATATTTTCTTGAGTAGATTTATCAAACCGTGACATGCTTATTTATCATGGTCGAGTAATTTAATTTTTGTAGATTTTCGTGTACATATTTATCATGGTTGAACAGTTGTAGTTCTATTCTTGACCATTTTCTTTTCAAACTGTGACATGCTTTGTTTTTCAATCGAAGTTTTCTGATCTGGAGTTTTGTGCATCTGATCTTATTATTATTATTGCCATCGACCTCCATTTCCACCAACTGTTCAACAAAAAATGGTGTTTCTCTGTTTTTCTGTAAGTTTTAGTTGTGGTATTCGGTTGATTTGATATGTCATAAACTTAACCAAACCCTGTTCGTTTATCAAATTTGGATGTTTCATATTACATCCTTATGTTTTTCTTATTTATAAGGATTTATATAACATTATTTCATTTTTGTAACCATTTCAGGTAATAATTAAGAAAGACGGCCATAAACTTACCAATATAGATCAATTATATTTTACATATAATTGTTTGCAAAAATATGACTAAGCAAATTTTCTTTCTTATTATGTACGTTTTTTTTAAACGTGTAACACACGGGTTATAACCTAGTTCAAGAAATATACTAAGAACATTTTCCAGGAAAACAAACGGCAAAAGTAGGAAATCAACCACACTATGCAGTTAGAGCGTGTAAAATTAAAGATTATATATATCGAGAACAGCAGCGAAATGGCACTTCACGAAGGAGTAATAGCTTCTTGAATTGTGTATATATAATTATATATTACATCGACGGTTAACAATTAATAATTGTTTAAATGAATGAGCGATTACTTATTAGTTGTGTGATGCCAATTTTTGTTTGATATATCTGAAAAACTAGTTTGTGGTTCAATATTTACATGAATATTAAAAAAATGTAAAACACCATTGGTTGTTTGCTAATTCGAAAACCACATGATAATTTTGTAATGTTAGTTTATAATATTGGTCAATTTCCATATAATGATTTAATGGCTCAAGTAAATCAATGGTTTGTAACGATACATATGCAAATCTCTATATGTAATATCTTAGAAAGATTTTTAGGGCACCATCACCTCCATTTTTCCTAATAAAGAAAAAAAATAATATGCACTAAAGGCAAAAACAAAGTTTTTTCAATTTTTCTTTTTGAAAAAATATTTCAATCTGTTTCGAATTGTGGTTCACCTTGTTCTTTCATTTGGAAGTTTCCACCCTTTTTCTCTCTCTAAAAATCACTCTCTCTTTCAGACGATCATACTATTATTTCTTCTCTCTCAAGCAGGATTCAAAATCCCTAAATCAAAAGGAAAAAAACGCCATTGTCGCCTTGACACTCTTTGGTGAACTCATTTTGGAGAAAACCTTACTCTTCACTTCTCTTCGACGAGTAGTGAAAGCAACACCACCATCCTTTGCCAATAGAGTAGCTATCCCACTGTTGATGAACCCTAAGAGGCACTATCAAAGCTCACTGTAAATTTTTTCTTGTTTATAATTGTAACTTGTAACATTTAACGATTGTGTTTGTTATGTTTTGAAATCGTCTATTACGCGTTTTTCTGAAAATCGGATACGCATCTTGATCTTGATACATATATATCTAATTTTGATGTTTCAGTCTTTATGTTTTCAGATTCTCAAACGTGTTTAGCTAAAAGAGTTATTTTCTTGAGCATATTTATCAAACTGTGAAATGCATATTTATCATGTTTGAGTAATTTAATTTTTGTAGATTTGCGTGTACATATTTATCATGGTTGAACAGTTGTATGTCTATTCTTGAGCATTTTCTTTTCAAACTGTGACATGCTTTCTATTTCAATTGATGTTTTCTTATCTGGAGTTTCTGCATCTAAGCTTATTATTATTGTCATCATCCTTCATTTCCACCAACTGTACAACAAAAAATGGTGTTTCTCTATTTTTTGTAAGTTGTTGGTGTGGTATTGGGTTGATTTTATATGTCATAAACTTAACCAACCCTTATTCGTATATCAAATTTAGACTTTTCATATTATATCCTTATGTTTTTCATATTAATAATGATTTATATAACATTATTTCATTTTTGTAATCATTTCAGACAATAAGGCCATAAACTTACCAATATAGATAAGTTATATTTTACATATAATTGTTTGCAAAAATATGACTAAACAAATTTTCTTTCTTATTATATAAGTTTTTTTTTTCAACCGTGTAACACACAAATTATAACCTAGTTCAAGAAATATACTAAGAACATTTTCCAGGAAAACAAACGGAAAAGTAGGAAAACAACCACACTATGCAGTTAAAGCGTGCAAAATTAAAGATTATATATATTGAGAACGGCAAGGAAATGGCACTTCACGAAGGAGTAATAGCTTCTTGAATTGCGTATATATAATTATATTATACAGTGATGGTTAACATTTTATAAATATTTAAATGTGCGTTTACATAGTAGTAGTGTGATGCCAATTTTTGTTTGATATATCTGAAAAACTAGTTCGTGGTTCAATATTTACATGAATATTAAAAAAAATGTGGAACACCATCCGAAAACCTCATGATAGTTTTGTAATGTTAGTTTAGAATATTGGTCAATCTCCATATAATGATATAATGATTCAAATAAATCAATGGTTTGTAACGATACATATGCAAATTCCTATATGTAATATCTTAGAAAGATTTTTAGTGCACCATCACGTCCATTTTTCCTAATAAAGAAAAAAATTAATATCCACTAAAGGCAAAAACAAAGTTTTTTTTTTCCAATTTTCTTTTTGAGAAAATATTTCAATCTGTTTCGAATCGTGGTTCACCTTGTTCTTTCATTTGGAAGTTGCCACCCTTTTTATCTCTCTCTCTCTCTCTCTCTCTCTCTCTCTCTCTCTCTCTCTCTCGCTTTCAGACGATCATACTATTATTTTTTCTCTCTCAAGCAGGATTCAAAATCCCTAAATCAAAAAGAAAAAAATGTCATTGTCGTCATGACACTTTTTGGTGAACTCATTTCGAAGTAAACCTTACTCTTCACTTCTCTTCGACGAGTAGTGTTTGTATTGTTTTGAGATTGTCTATTACGCATGTTTCTGAAAATTGGATATGCATCTAGGCCTTGATACACACACACACACACACACATATATATATATATATATATATATATATATATATATATATATATATGATTTTGATGTTTCAGTCTTTGTGTTTTCAGATTCTCAAACGTGTTTAGCTAAAAGATATATTTTCTTGAGCATATTTATCAAACTGTGACATGCGTATTTATCATGGTCGAGTAATTTAATTTTTGTAGATTTGTGTGTACATATTTATCGTGGTTGAACAGTTGTATGTCTATTCTTGAGCATTTTCTTTTCAAACTGTGACATGCTTTGTTTTTCAATTGAAGTTTTCTGATTTGGAGTTTTGTGCATATGATCTTATTATTTTTATTGCCATCGACCTCCATTTCCACCAACTGTTCAACAAAAAATGGTGTTTCTCTGTTTTTCTGTAAGTTATTGTTGTGGTATTCGGTTGATTTGATATGTCATAAACTTAACCAAACCCTGTTCGCTTATCAAATTTGGATGTTTCATATTACATCCTTATGTTTTTCTTATTTATAAGGATTTATATAACATTATTTCATTTTTGTAACCATTTCAAGTAATAATTAAGAATGACGACCATAAACTTACCAATATCGATCAGTTATATCTATATCATTTCATTATCTATCTATCTATATTTCTATCTATATCTATATCGTCCTATACTTACTAAGGATGCATTTTTCCTTAAACCTCATGCATTTGAAACCTCCACAAAAATTTGCAAACACCTCATGCATTTGAAACCTCCTATTTTAATGAATACAACTCAAAAGCTTTTTAATAATTATTAACAATTTAAAGGTTTTATAACTTATCTAATATATTTAATAAACAATTAATGGATAGTCTACTATAAAAAGGTCAATCTCTTTGAGTAGACACACAAATACAAAACACATACAAAATTCACAAAGAAAACAAGTTTAAAAGTTTTTATATTGGTTTGAGGGCTTTAGACCATTTTTGAGCCATGTTATTATGTTAAAGTTTATAATTTATAAGTCTGTTATATACTAATTCTTTATAATATTTTCTTGGTTTAAGTATTCTTTTAAGAACATTATTGTATGTTGTGGTTGAAATTTTAATGTAAATTAGATTAGATTTATATTATCGAGCATCTGTTATGGAAGATGATATATATATATATATATATATATATATATATATATATATATATATATATATATATATATATATATAATATTTAATTAACTATTGTATACATATTTTTATGTTCATGTTGCTTCAAAACAATAATTAATTAAAAATCATGGATATATCATATTATCCATATTATCAGTGTAAGTTTCTTTTAAAATTCAAATATGTATATTATCACTTTATATTTTAGTAAATGCTTAGCATTTTAATTGTAATAATAAGTGCTTTTTAAAAGTTTTTTCACTTATTAATAATAACAAGTGATTTTAAAATTAATGAACAATAATTATAAATAATAAAATAAAATTATAAAAATCATGGATATGTCATATTATCCATTCAAGTCTCTTGCAAATTGTCTATCTTATCACTTTATTATTTAATGAATGTTTCACATTTTAATAATAAAATCAAATTATAAATTAAATTTAGCTACAAATAAATTGTATTTTAAATGATTATCATTATTGAAATTAGAAAATGATCTCATAAGTAAAAATATAATTAATTAGTCATAATAATTGTCAAAAATAATACTAAATAGATAATTATATTTAATTCTACTAATGGGGAAGGTGTTGATGTCTATGAATATTATTATTCAAAATAATTGATATTATATACATATATATATATATATATAGTGTAAAAATATTATCTCAAAGTCAATGCCAATAACATAACCATTTTAAACATATGTTTTTCAATATTTTAACAATATATTTTTAACCTGCGCTGCACAACGTGCGGGAATTCGTCTAGTATCTTATAAAGCTAACATTTTTCTTTGAACCTCATGCATTTGAAACTCCAATGCATTTTTCCTTTCACCACATTCATTTGAAACTCCCATGATTTTTCAATTTCTTTCTAATACTAATTATCATTGGTTAATAAGGTTAAATAAATATCAAACTTAAAGTGTAATCATATGTAAACTAAATTTCAATATTAAAATAATATATTTACTTCTACTTATAAAGATATGCTTTTTTAACTAACATATTATACTTAATTTATTAGTGTTAATATATTGTTGGATGTAAACCATTATCATTTTAAAGATACAATTTTGGAACAATTTGTATAAAATACTTAGTGTCTTTCTAATAATGATTATAAGTTGGTTAATAAGGTTAAATAAATATCAACCCTAAAGTGTAATCATAAATATCAAAATATTTTAAAATAATATCTTCACTTCTATTAATAAATATTGTCTTTAACTTTTAACATATTATATTTAATTTATTAGATTTAAAATGTTGTTGTATGTAAACCATCATCAGTTTAAAGCTACAACTTTTGAACAATTTGGGGAAAAATACTTAAATTGTTAATTTAAATATAACATTACAATGTCAACTTAAATATAAATTTCATTTCCACTTAAAAAAGCCAAAGAATATTTTGTAAATTGTTAAAAGTGATAAATTGTAGTGATAAATGCAAAAACTAAATTGTAATCTCAATTTAACTAAAATATTTCCTAAGGATATTTTTATAATCGTTAAAAGTTTTCAAATAAGTAGCTTAAAATAACTTATAGTAAGAATAGTTTAAAATAACTATATATAAATGATTATATTGTTACATTTAAAATCAAAAAACAATGTTTGATGTTTTTAATAATTATAGTGATAGAAATTAAAACATTAAGCAAATAAATTAAAAAAAATTAATTAACAATAATAACAACTACAAATAACATTAAACCATATATTATACTTAATGTTATTCGCGTGTAATTCGCGGGTAGAAGTCATTTAAACTATTGAGATAATGCAGTTATAATAGATTTATATATATTATCATATAATTCAAAAGAATCAATATATTATATCAATTTAATATACGAATTATAGTATCAAATTTAACAACATTATTGTTATATTTAAAAAAAAGTATATTTGTAAAGACTTCAACTATATATGTGTTTTTCGCGCAACGCACGGGCATTCGCCTAGTATACTTATAAAGAAAGCATTTTTCCATGCACTACATTCATTTGAAACTCCCATCTATTTTTCCTTTCACCACATTCATTTGAAATGACTTTTCAATTTCTTTCTAATAATAATTATAATTTGGTTAATTAAGTAAATAAATATCAAACCTAAAATAAATCATATATAAACTAATTTTCAATATTAAAATAATATCTTTACTTTTACTAATAAAGTTATGTTTCTTAACTTATAACATATTATACTTAATTTATTAGTTTTATTATATTGTTTTTTTTTTTTTGGAATGAGGCATAGTTTTATTATATTGTTGGATGTAATCCATTATCATTTTAAAGATACAATTTTGGAAAAATTTGTACAAAATACTTAAATTATTAATTTAAATATAACATTACAAGATCAACTTAAATATCAATTTTAGGTTAACTTAAACAATCCAAAGAATATTGTGTAATTAGTTAAAAATGATAAATTGTAATGTCTTTCTAATAATGATTATATGTTGGTTAACAAGGTTAAATATGCACTAAACCTAAAGTGTAATCATAAATGAACTAAATTTTAATTTTATAATAATCTCTTTATTTCTATTTATAATATCATGTCTTTGAATTTTAACATATTATACTTAATTTATTACATTTAATATGATGTTAAATGTAAACCATTATCAGTTTAAAGCTACAACTTTTGAATAATTTGGACAAAATACTTAAATTGTGAACATAAATATAATATTACAATGTCAACTTAAATATAAATTTCAGTTCCACTTAAAAAACTAAATAATATTTTGTAAATAGTTAAAAGTGATAAATTATAGTGATAAATGCAAAAACTAAATTGTAATCTCAGTTTAACTAAAATATTTCCTAAAAATATTTTTATAATCGTTAAAAATTTTCAAATAAGTAGCTTAAAATAATTTACAATAACATTAGTTAAAAATAACTCTATATAAATGATTATATTGTTACCTTTAAAATCAAAAAATAATGTTAGATGTTTTAAATAATTATAATGAAAGAAATTAAAATATTGAGCAAGTAAATTTTAAAAATTTAGTTAACAATAAAAACAACAATAAATAATATTAAACCATAAATTATATTTAATTTTATTCATGTATAACTCGCGGGTAGAAGTCATTCAAACGACTGAGATAATGAAGTTATAATAGATGAAAATATTATCATATAATTCAAAATAATCAATAGATTATATAAATTTAGTATAAAAATTATTATATCAAATTTAACAACAACGTTATTCTTATATTTAAAAAGAAAACATATATTTGTAAGCTTTTTCTTTCACCAAATTTATTTGAAACTCCCATGAATTTTCAATTTCTTTCTAATAATGATTATAAGTTGGTAAATAAGGTTAAATAAATATCAAACCCAAAGTGTAATCATATATAAACAAAATTTCAATATTAAAAAAATATATTTACTTATACTTATAAAGTTATGTTTTTTTAACTGTTAACATATTATACTTAATTTATTAATTTTAATATATTGTTAGATGTAAACCATTATCATTTTAAAACTACAACTTTTGAACAATTTATATAAAATACTTAAATTATTAATTTAAATATAACATTAAAGGGTCAACTAAAATATAAATTTTAGTTTAACTTAAACAACACAAATAATATTTTGTAAATAGTTAAAAGTGATAAATTATAGTGTCTTTCTAATAATGATTATACGTTGGTTAATAAGGTTAAAGAAATATGAAACCTAAAGTAAATCATAAATAAAATAAATTTCAATGTTAAAATAATATCTTTTACTTCTACTTAAAAAGTTATATCTTTAACTTTTAATATATTATACTTAATTTATTAGATTTAATATGTTGTTGTATGTAAACCATTCTCAGTTTAAAACTATAACTTTTGATAAATTTGGACAAAATACTTAAATTGTTAATTATATTATAATATTACAGTGTCAACTTAAACATAAATTTCAAACAGTTTCGAATCGTTGTTCACCCTGTTCTATCATTTGGAAGTTGCCACCCTTTTTCTGTCTCTCTAAAAACCACTCTCTCTTTCAGACGATCATACTATTATTTCTTCTCTCTCAAGCAGGATTCAAAATCCCTAAATAAAAAAGAAAAAACGCCATTGTCGCCATGACACTCTTTGGTGAACTCATTTCGAAGAAAACCTTACTCTTCACTTCTCTTCGACGAGTAGTGAAAGCAACACCACCATCCTTTGCCAACAGAGAAACTATCCCGCTGTTGATGAACCTTTAGAGGCACTATCGAAGCTCACTGTAAGTTTTTTCTTGTTTATGCTTGTAACTTGTAACGTCTAACGATTGTGTTTGTTATGTTTTGAAATCGTCTATTACATGTGTTTCTGAAAATCGGATACACATCTGGACCTTGATACGTATATGTCTGATTTTGATGTTTCAGTCTTTATGTTTTCAAATTCTCAAACGTTTTTAGATAAAAGAGTTATTTTCTTGAGCTTATTTATCAAACTGTGACATGCGTATTTATCATGGTCAAGTAATATAATTTTTGAAGTTTATGTGTACATATTTATCATGGTTGAACAATTGTACGTCTATTCTTGAGCATTTTCTTTTCAAACTGTCACATGCTTTATGTTTCAATCGAAGTATTCTGATATGGAGTTTTGTGTATCTAAGCTTATTATTATTGCCATCGTCCACCGTTTCCACCAACTGTTCAACAAAAAATGGTGTTTCCTTGTTTTTCTGTAAATTATTGGTGTGATATTGGGTTGATTTAATATGTCTTAAACTTAACCAACCTTTGTTCGTATATCAAATTTAGATGTTTCATATTACATCCTTATGTATTTCTTATTAATAATGATTCATATAACATTATTTCATTTTTGTAACCATTTCAGATAATAATTAAGAAAGACGGTCATAAACTTACCAATATAGATCAGTTATATTATACAAATAATTGTTTGCAAATATACGAGTAAAAAAATTTTCTTTCCTATTATATAAGTTTCTTTTTTCAACTGTGTAACACACGGGTTATAACCTGGTTCAAGAAATATAGTAAAAACATTTTCCGGGAAAACAAACGGAAAAAGTAGGAAAACAACCACACTATGTAGTTAAAGTGTGTAAAATTAAAGATTATATATATTGAGAACAACAGGGAAGTGACACTTCACGAAGGAGTAATAGCTTCTTGAATTGTGTATATATAATTATATATTATAGTGACGGTTAACAATTAATAAATATTTAAATAAATGAGCGTTTACTTATTACTTGTGTGATGCCAATTTTATTTTATTTTATTTTATTTTATTTTATATATATCTGAAAAACTCGTTCGTGGTTCAATATTCACATGAATATTAAAAAAAAAATATGGAACACCCTCAATTGTTTGGTAATTCGAAAACCTCATGACAATTTTGTAATGTTAGTTTAGAATATTGGTCAATCTCCATATAATGATATAATGGCTCAACTAAATCAATGGTTTGTAACGATACATATGTTAATCCCTATATGTAATATCTTAGAAATATTTTTAGTGCACCATCTTGTCAATTTTTCCAAATAAATAAAAAAATTAATATCCACTAAAGGCAAAAGCAAAGTTTTTTTCCATATTTTTTTTGAGAAAATATTTCAATCTGTTTTGAATCGTGGTTCACCTTGTTCTTTCATTTGGAAGTTGGCACAATTTGTATAAAATACTTAAATTATTAATTTAAAATATAACATTAAAGAGTCAACTAAAATATAAATTTTAGTTTAACTTAAACAACACAAATAATATTTTATAAATAGTTAAAAGTGATAAATTATAGTGTCTTTTTAATAATGATTATTAGTTGGTTAATAAGGTTAAATAAATATCAAACCTAAAGTAAATCATAAATAAAATAAATTTCAATGTTAAAATAATATCTTTTACTTCTACTTATAAAGTTATGTCTTTAACTTTTAATATATTATACTTAATTTATTAGATTTAATATGTTGTTGTATGTAAACCATTCTCAGTTTAAAACTACAACTTTTGATAAATTTGGACAAAATACTTAAATTGTTAATTATATTATAATATTACAGTGTCAACTTAAACATAAATTTCAAACAGTTTCGAATCGTAGTTCACCCTGTTCTATCATTTGGAAGTTGCCACCCTTTTCTGTCTCTCTAAAAACCACTCCCTCTTTCAGACGATCATACTATTATTTCTTCTCTCTCACGCAGGATTCAAAATCCCTAAATAAAAAAGAAAAAAGGCCATTGTCGCCATGACACTCTTTGGTGAACTCATTTCGAAGAAAACCTTAATCTTCACTACTCTTCGACGAGTAGTGAAAGCAACACCACCATCCTTTGCCAACAGAGAAACTATCCCGCTGCTGATGAACCTTTTGAGGCACTATCGAAGCTCACTGTAAGTTTTTTCTTGTTTATACTTGTAATGTGTAACGTCTAACGATTGTGTTTGTTATGTTTTGAAATCGTCTATTACGTGTGTTTCTGAAAATCGAATGAACATCTGGACCTTGATACATATATATATATATATATATATATATATATATATATATATATATATATATATATATGATTTTGATGTTTCAGTCTTTATGTATTCAAATTCTCAAACGTGTTTAGATAGTAGAGTTATTTTCTTGAGCTTATTTATCAAACTGTGACATGCGTATTTATCATGGTCGAGTAATATAATTTTTGAAGTTTAAGTGTACATATTTATCATGTTTGAACAATATTACGTCTATTCTTGACCATTTTCTTTTCAAACCGTGACATGCTTTGTGTTTCAATCGAAATTTTCTGATATGGAGTTTTGTGCATCTAAGCTTATTACTATTGCCATCGTCCTCCATTTCCACCAATAGTTCAACAAAAAATGGTGTTTCCCTGTTTTTCTGTAAATTATTGGTGTGATATTGGGTTGATTTGATATGTCTTAAACTTAACCAACCTTTGTTCGTATATCAAATTTAGATGTTTCATATTACATCCTTATGTTTTTCTTATTAATAATGATTCGTATAACATTATTTAATTTTGTAACCATTTCTTGAATAATAATTAAGAAAGACGGCCATAAACTTAACAATATAGATCAATTATATTATAGAAATAATTGTTTGCACAAATACGAGTAAAAAAATTTTCTTTCTTATTATATAAGTTTTTTTTTCAACCGTGTAACACACGGGTTATAACCTAGTTCAAGAAATATACTAAGAACATTTTCCGGGAAAACAAACGGAAAAAGTAGGAAAACAACCACACTAAGCAGTTAAACCGTGTAAAATTAAAGATTATATATATTGAGAACAGCAGGGAAATGACACTTCACGAAGGAGTAGTAGCTTCTTGAATTGTGTATATATAATTATATATTATAGTGATGGTTAACAATTAATAAATATTTAAATGAATGAGCTTTTACTTATTACTTGTGTGATGCCAATTTTTTATTTTTTATTTTATTTATTTATTTATTTATTTTTTTAATCTGGAAAACTCGTTCGTGGTTCAATATTCACATGAATATTAAAAAAAGTATATGGAACACCCTCAATTGTTTGGTAATTCGAAAACCTCATGACAATTTTGTAATGTTAGTTTAAAATATTTGTCAATCTACATATAATTATATAATGGCTCAACTAAATCAATGGTTTGTAACGATACATATGTTAATCCCTATATGTAATATCTTAGAAATATTTTTAGTACACCATCTTGTCAATTTTTCCTAATAAATAAAAGAATTAATATCCAATAAAGGCAAAAGCAAAGTTTTTTTTTTCCATTTTTCTTTTTGAGAAAATATTTCAATCTGTTTCGAATCGTGGTTCACCTTGTTCTTTCATTTGGAAGTTGCCACAATTTGTATAAAATACTTAAATTATTAATTTAAAATATAACATTAAAGGGTCAACTAAAATATAAATTTTAGTTTAACTTAAACAACACAAATAATATTTTATAAATAGTTAAAAGTGGTAAATTATAGTGTCTTTTTAATAATGATTATTAGTTGGTTAATAAGGTTAAATAAATATCAAACCTAAAGTAAATCATAAATAAAATAAATTTCAATGTTAAAAAATATCTTTTACTTCTACTTATAAAGTTATGTCTTTAACTTTTAATATATTATACTTAATTTATTAGATTTAATATGTTGTTGTATGTAAACCATTCTCAGTTTAAAACTACAACTTTTGATAAATTTGGACAAAATACTTAAATTGTTAATTATATTATAATATTACAGTGTCAACTTAAACATAAATTTCAAACAGTTTCGAATCGTAGTTCACCCTGTTCTATCATTTGGAAGTTGCCACCCTTTTCCGTCTCTCTAAAAACCACTCCCTCTTTCAGACGATCATACTATTATTTCTTCTCTCTTAAGCAGGATTCAAAATCCCTAAATAAAAAAGAAAAAAGGTCATTGTCGCCGTGACACTCTTTGGTGAACTCATTTCGAAGAAAACCTTAATCTTCACTTCTCTTCGACGAGTAGTGAAAGCAACACCACCATCCTTTGTCAACACAGAAACTATCCCGCTGCTGATGAACCTTTAGAGGCACTATCGAAGCTCACTGTAAGTTTTTTCTTGTTTATACTTGTAACTTGTAACGTCTAACGATTGTGTTTGTTATGTTTTGAAATCGTCTATTACGTGTGTTTCTGAAAATCAGATACACATCTGGACCTTGATACGTATATATCTGATTTTGATGTTTCAGTCTTTATGTTTTCAAATTCTCAAACGTGTTTAGATAAAAGAGTTATTTTCTTGAGCTTATTTATCAAACTGTGACATGCGTATTTATCATGGTCGAGTAATATAATTTTTGAAGTTTAAGTGTACATATTTATCATATTTGAACAATATTACGTCTATTCTTGACCATTTTCTTTTCAAACTGTGACATGCTTTGTGTTTCAATCGAAGTTTTTTGATATGGAGTTTTGTGCATCTAAGCTTATTACTATTGCCATCGTCCTCCATTTCCACCAGCAGTTCAACAAAAAATAGCGTTTCCTTGTTTTTCTGTAAATTATTGGTGTGATATTGGGTTGATTTGATATGTCTTAAACTTAACCAACCTTTGTTCGTATATCAAATTTAGATGTTTCATATTACATCCTTTTGTTTTTCTTATTAATAATGATTCGTATAACATTATTTAATTTTGTAACCATTTCTTGAATAATAATTAAGAAAGACGGCCATAAATTTAACAATATAGATCAATTATATTATACAAATAATTGTTTGCACAAATACGAGTAAAAAAATTGTCTTTCTTATTATATAAGTTTTTTTTTTCAACCGTGTAACACACGAGTTATAACCTAGTTCAAGAAATATACTAAGCACATTTTCCGGGAAAACAAACGGAAAAAGTAGGAAAACAACCACACTATGCAGTTAAACCGTGTAAAATTAAAGATTATATATATTGAGAACAACAGGGAAATGACACTTCACGAAGGAGTAATAGATTCTTGAATTGTGTATAGATAATTATATATTACAGTGACGGTTAACAATTAATAAATATTTAAATGAATGAGCGTTTACTTATTACTTGTGTGATGCCAATTTTATTTTATTTTATTTTATTTTATGTATATCTGAAAAACTCGTTCGTGGTTCAATATTCACATGAATATTAAAAAAAAATATATGGAACACCCTCAGTTGTTTGCTAAATCGAAAACCATATGACAATTTTGTAATGTTAGTTTAGAATATTGGTCAATCTCCATATAATGATATAATGGCTCAACTAAATCAATGGTTTGTAACGATACATATGTTAATCCCTATATGTAATATCTAAGAAATATTTTTAATGCACCATCTTGTCAATTTTTCCAAATAAATAAAAAAATTAATATCCACTAAAGGCAAAAGCAAAGTTTTTTTCCATATTTTTTTTGAGAAAATATTTCAATCTGTTTCGAATCGTGGTTCACCTTGTTCTTTCATTTGGAAGTTGCCACCGTTTTTGTACTTAATTTATTAATTTTAATATATTGTTGGATGTAACTATTATCATTTTAAAATTACAACTTTTGAACAATTTATATAAAATACTTAAATTATTAATTTAAAATATAACATTAAATGGTCAACTAAAATATAAATTTTAGTTTAACTTAAACAACACAAATAATATTTTATAAATAGTTAAAAGTGATAATTTATAGTGTCTTTCTAATAATGATTATTAGTTGGTTAATAAGGTTAAATAAATATCAAACCTAAAGTAAATCATAAATAAAATAAATTTCAATGTTAAAATAATATCTTTTACTTCTACTTATAAAGTTATATCTTTAACTTTTAATATATTATACTTAATTTATTAGATTTAATATGTTGTTGTATGTAAACCATTCTCAGTTTAAAACTACAACTTTTGATAAATTTGGACAAAATACTTAAATTGTTAATTATATTATAATATTACAGTGTCAACTTAAACATAAATTTCAAACAGTTTCGAATCGTAGTTCACCCTTTTCTATCATTTGGAAGTTGCCACCCTTTTTCTGTCTCTCTAAAAACCACTCTCTCTTTCAGACGATAATACTATTATTTCTTCTCTCTCAAGCAGGATTCAAAATCCCTAAATAAAAAAGAAAAAACGCCATTGTCGCCATGACACTCTTTGGTGAACTCATTTCGAAGAAAACCTTACTCTTCACTTCTCTTCGACGAGTAGTGAAAGCAACACCACCATCCTTTGCCAACAGAGAAACTATCCCGCTGATGATGAAGCTTTTGAGGCACTATCGAAGCTCACTGTAAGTTTTTTCTTGTTTATACTTGTAACTTGTAACGTCTAACGATTGTGTTTGTTATGTTTTGAAATAGTCTATTACGTGTGTTTCTGAAAATCGGATAAACATCTGGACCTTGATACATATATATGATTTTGATGTTTCAGTCTTTATGTATTCAAATTCTCAAACGTGTTTAGATAATAGAGTTATTTTCTTGAGCATATTTATCAAACTGTGACATGCGTATTTATCATGGTCGAGTAATATAATTTTTGAAGTTTAAGTGTACATATTTATCATGTTTAAACAATTGTACGTTTATTCTTGACCATTTTCTTTTCAAACTGTGACATGCTTTGTGTTTCAATCGAAGTTTTCTGATATGGAGTTTTGTCCATTTCCACCAACAGTTCAACAAAAAATGGTGTTTCCCTGTTTTTCTGTAAATTATAGGTGTGATATTGGGTTGATTTGATATGTCTTAAACTTAACCAACCTTTGTTCGTATATCGAATTTAGATGTTTCATATTACATCCTTATGTTTTTCTTATTAATAATGATTCATATAACATTATTTCATTTTGTAACCATTTCTTGAATAATAATTAAGAAAGACGGCCATAAACTTAACAATATAGATCAATTATATTATACAAATAATTGTTTGCACAAATACGAGTAAAAAAATTTTCTTTCTTATTATGTAAGTTTTTTTTTTCAACCTGTATAACATACGGGTTATAACTTAGTTCAAGAAATATATACTAAGAACATTTTCTGGGAAAACAAACGGAAAAAGTAGGAAAACAACCACACTATGCAGTTAAACCGTGTAAAATTAAAGATTATATATATTGAGAACAGCATGGAAATGACACTTCACGAAGGAGTAATAGCTTCTTGAATTTTGTATATATAATTATATATTACAGTGATGGTTAACAATTAATAAATATTTAAATGAATGAACGTTTACTTATTACTTGTGTGATGCCAATTTTATTTTATTTTATTTTATTTTATTTTATATATATCTGAAAAACTCGTTCGTGGTTCAATATTCACATGAATATTAAAAAAAATATATGGAACACCCTCAGTTGTTTGCTAAATCGAAAACCATATGACAATTTTGTAATGTTAGTTTAGAATATTGGTCAATCTCCATATAATGATATAATGGCTCAACTAAATCAATGGTTTGTAACGATACATATGTTAATCCCTATATGTAATATCTTAGAAATATTTTTAGTGCACCATCTTGTCAATTTTTCCTAATAAATAAAAAAATTAATATCCACTAAAGGCAAAAGCAAAGTTTTTTTCCATATTTTTTTTGAGAAAATATTTCAATATGTTTCGAATCGTGGTTCACCTTGTTCTTTCATTTGGAAGTTGCCACCGTTTTTATACTTAATTTATTAATTTTAATATATTGTTAGATGTAAACTATTATCATTTTAAAATTACAACTTTTGAACAATTTGTATAAAATACTTAAATTATTAATTTAAAATATAACATTAAAGGGTCAACTAAAATATAAATTTTAGTTTAACTTAAACAACACAAATAATATTTTATAAATAGTTAAAAGTGATAAATTATAGTGTCTTTCTAATAATGATTATTAGTTGGTTAATAAGGTTAAATAAATATCAAACCTAAAGTAAATGATAAATAAAATAAATTTCAATGTTAAAATAATATCTTTTACTTCTACTTATAAAGTTATGTCTTTAACTTTTAATATATTATACTTAATTTATTAGATTTAATATGTTGTTGTATGTAAACCATTCTCAGTTTAAAACTACAACTTTTTATAAATTTTGACAAAATACTTAAATTGTTAGTTATATTATAATATTACAGTGTCAACTTAAACATAAATTTCAAACAGTTTCGAATCGTAGTTCACCCTATTCTATCATTTGGAAGTTGCCACCCTTTTTCTGTGTCTCTAAAAACCACTCCCTCTTTCAGACGATCATACTATTATTTCTTCTCTCTCAAGCAGGATTCAAAATCCCTAAATAAAAAAGAACAAAAGGCCATTGTCGCCATGACACTCTTTGGTGAACTCATTTCGAAGAAAACCTTAATCTTCACTTCTCTTCGACGAGTAGTGAAAGCAACACCACCATCCTTTGCCAACAGAGAAACTATCCCGCTGATGATGAAGCTTTTGAGGCACTATCGAAGCTCACTGTAAGTTTTTTCTTGTTTATACTTGTAACTTGTAACGTCTAACGATTGTGTTTGTTATGTTTTGAAATCGTCTATTACGTGTGTTTCTGAAAATCGAATGAACATCTGGACCTTGATACATATAATATATATATATATATATATATATATATATATATATATATATATATATATATATATATATGATTTTGATGTTTCAGTCTTTATGTATTCAAATTCTCAAACGTGTTTAGATAATAGAGTTATTTTCGTGAGCATATTTATCAAACTGTGACATGCGTATTTATCATGGTCGAGTAATATAATTTTTGAAGTTTAAGTGTACATATTTATCATGTTTAAACAATTGTACGTTTATTCTTGACCATTTTCTTTTCAAACTGTGACATGCTTTGTGTTTCAATCGAAGTTTTCTGATATGGAGTTTTATGCATCTAAGCTTATTACTATTGCCATCGTCCTCCATTTCCACCAACAGTTCAACAAAAAATGGTGTTTCCCTGTTTTTCTGTAAATTATAGGTGTGATATTGGGTTGATTTGATATGTCTTAAACTTAACCAACCTTTGTTCGTATATCGAATTTAGATGTTTCATATTACATCCTTATGTTTTTCTTATTAATAATGATTCATATAACATTATTTCATTTTGTAACCATTTCTTGAATAATAATTAAGAAAGACGGCCATAAACTTAACAATATAGATCAATTATATTATACAAATAATTGTTTGCACAAATACGAGTAAAAAAATTTTCTTTTTTATTATATAAGTTTTTTTTTTCAACCGTGTAACATACGGGTTATAACTTAGTTCAAGAAATATATACTAAGAACATTTTCCGGGAAAACAAACGGAAAAAGTAGGAAAACAACCACACTATGCAGTTAAAGTGTGTAAAATTAAAGATTATATATATTGAGAACAACAGGGAAGTGACACTTCACGAAGGAGTAATAGCTTCTTGAATTGTGTATATATAATTATATATTACAGTGACGGTTAACAATTAATAAATATTTAAATGAATGAGCGTTTACTTATTAATTGTGTGATGCCAATTTTTTATTTTATTTTATTTTATTTTATATATATCTGAAAAACTCATTCGTTGTCAATATTCACATGAATACTAAAAAAAATATATGGAACACCCTCAGTTGTTTGCTAAATCGAGAACCATATGACAATTTTGTAATGTTAGTTTAGAATATTGGTCAATCTCCATGTAATGATATAATGGCTCAACTAAATCAATGGTTTGTAACGATACATATGTTAATCCTTATATGTAATATCTTAGAAATATTTTTAGTGCACCATCTTGTCAATTTTTCCTAATAAACAAAAAAATTAATATCCACTAAAAGCAAAAGCAAAGTTTTTTTCCATATTTTTTTTGATAAAATATTTCAATTTGTTTCGAATCGTGGTTCACCTTGTTCTTTCATTTGGAAGTTGCCACCGTTTTTATACTTAATTTATTAATTTTAATATATTGTTGGATGTAAACCATTATCATTTTAAAATTACAACTTTTGAACAATTTGTATAAAATACTTAAATTATTAATTTAAAATATAACATTAAAGGGTCAACTAAAATATAAATTTTAGTTTAACTTAAACAACACAAATAATATTTTATAAATAGTTAAAAGTGATAAATTATAGTGTCTTTTTAAAAATGATTATTAGTTGGTTAATAAGGTTAAATAAATATCAAACCTAAAGTAAATCATAAATAAAATAAATTTCAATGTTAAAATAATATCTTTTACTTCTACTTATAAAGTTATGTCTTTAACTTTTAATATATTATACTTAATTTATTAGATTTAATATGTTGTTGTATGTAAACCATTCTCAGTTTAAAACTACAACTTTTGATAAATTTGGACAAAATACTTAAATTGTTAATTATATTATAATATTACAGTGTTAACTTAAACATAAATTTCAAACAGTTTCGAATCGTAGTTCACCCTGTTCTATCATTTGGAAGTTGCTACCCTTTTTCTGTCTCTCTAAAAACCACTCTCTCTTTCAGACGATCATACTATTATTTCTTCTCTCTCAAGCAGGATTCAAAATCCCTAAATAAAAAAGAAAAAACGCCATTGTCGCCATGACACTCTTTGGTGAACTCATTTCGAAGAAAACCTTACTCTTCACTTCTCTTCGACGAGTAGTGAAAGCAACACCACCATCCTTTGCCAACAGAGAAACTATCCCGCTGCTGATGAACCTTTAGAGGCACTATCGAAGCTCACTGTAAGTTTTTTCTTGTTTATACTTGTAACTTGTAACGTCTAACAATTGTGTTTGTTATGTTTTGAAATAGTCTATTACGTGTTTCTGAAAATCGGATACACATCTGGACCTTGATACGTATATATCTGATTTTGATGTTTCAGTCTTTATGTTTTCAAATTCTCAAACGTGTTTAGATAAAAGAGTTATTTTCTTGAGCTTATTTATCAAACCGTGACATGCGTATTTATCATGGTCGAGTAATATAATTTTTGAAGTTTACGTGTACATATTTATCATGGTTGAACAATTGTACGTCTATTCTTGAGCATTTTCTTTTCAAACTGTGACATGCTTTGGGTTTCAATCGAAGTATTCTGATATGGAGTTTTGTGCATCTAAGCTTATTATTATTGCCATCGTCCTCCATTTCCACCAACAATTCAACAAAAAATGGTGCTTCCCTGTTTTTATGTAAATTATTGGTGTGATATTGGGTTGATTTGATATGTCTTAAACTTAACCAACCGTTGTTCGTATATCAAATTTAGATGTTTCGTATTACATCCTTATGTTTTTCTTATTAATAATGATTCATATAACATAATTTCATTTTTGTAACCATTTCTTGAATAATAATTAAGAAAGACGGCTATAAACTTAACAATATAGATCAATTATATTATACAAATAATTGTTTGCAAAAATACGAGTAAAAAAATTTTCTTTCTTATTATATAAGTTTTTTTTTTCAACTGTGTAACACACGGGTTATAACCTAGTTCAAGAAATATACTAAGAACATTTTCTGGGAAAACAAACGGAAAAAGTAGGAAAACAACTACACTATCCAGTTAAAGCGTGTAAAATTAAAGATTATATATATTGAGAACAACAGGGAAATGACACTTCACGAAGGAGTAATAGCTTCTTGAATTGTGTATATATAATTATATATTACAGTGACATTTAACAATTAATAAATATTTAAATGAATGAGCGTTTACTTATTACTTGTGTGATGCCAAATTTTTTTTTATATATCTGAAAAACTCGTTCGTGGTTCAATATTCACATGAATATTAAAAAAAAATATATGGAACACCCTCAGTTGTTTGCTAATTCGAACACCTCATGACAATTTTGTAATGTTAGTTTAGAATATTGGTCAATCTCCATATAAAGATATAATGGCTCAACAAAATCAATGGTTTGTAACGATACATTTGTTAATCCCTATATGTAATATCTTAGAAATATTTTTAGTGCACCATCTTGTTAATTTTTCCTAATAAACAAAAAAATTAATATCCACTAAAGGCAAATGCAAAGTTTTTTTTTCCATATTTTTTATTTTGAGAAAATATTTCAATCTGTTTCGAATCGTGGTTCACCTTGTTCTTTCATTTGGAAGTTGCCACCGTTTTTATACTTAATTTATTAATGTTAATATATTGTTGGATGTAAACCATTATCATTTTAAAACTACAACTTTTGAACAATTTGTATAAAATACTTAAATTGTTAATTTAAAATATAACATTAATGGGTCAACTAAAATATAAATTTTAGTTTAACTTAAGATATTACCTTTGCTTGTTGCTTAAAGATCTTAAGCTTTTGAGAACCTAACACCACAAATGCGATGCCTCTAATGAATCACAAACACCAAAGCAATTGGAGAATGCAAGAGAGAGAGATAAAGAGAGGGGAAGGAAGCACAAAATCCGATGGAACTCTTCTAGGGTTTCTAGTGGCCGGTTTGGCTAACCAGGGGGTCTTTATATAGCTACAGAATTAGGGTTTCAGTCAAAGACCTCATCTGGTTGCTTAGGCTCTAAGCGGCCCACAAGAATCTTCTAGAACCTTGGCCCTTCGACGAAATCCTTATGGGCTTCCATAATATTTCATCCATCCCTCTCTTATGGGATCCACAACCCATTTTGCAACTATCTAATATTTACAATTCCAATCCCCTTAATTTAATTAATATCTTTTGATCACAAAATTAATTCAAAATTAATTCTTGACCAATATTAATTAAATAAATATAATTTTCTTTTAATATATTATTCATATAATATTAATAAACCATAATAACCTCTTTCTCTATTATTCATCCAGTCAAGTTGCTTTTGTGAAGGCAACCCAAAATGACCATGATACAACCGGATCAAGTACATACCAAATATAGTTATAGGCTTAGCCACCTATCCAACAATAACCTAGTTCAAGAAATATACTAAGAACATTTTCCAGGAAAACAAACGGAAAAAGTAGGAAAACAACCACACTATGCAGTTAAAGTGTGTAAAATTAAAGATTGTATATATCAAGAATAGTAGATAAATGACACTTCACGAAGGAGTAATAGCTTCTTGAATTGTGTATATATAATTATATATTACAGAGACGGTTAACAATTAATAAATATTTAAATGAATGAACGATTACTTATTAGTTGTGTGATGCCAATTTTTGTTTGATATATCTGAAAAACTAGTTTGTGGTTCAATATTACATGAATATTAGAAAAAATGTCGAACACCATCCGCTGTTTGCTAATTCGAAAACCTCAAGACAATTTTGTAATGTTAGTTTAGAATATTGGGCAATCTCCATATAATTATATAATGGCTTAAATAAATCAATTGTTTCTTAACGATGCATATGAAATCCCTATATGTAATATCTTAGAAAGAGTTTTAGTGCACCATCACGTCCATTTTTCCTAATAAAGAAAAAAAAATAATATCCACTAAAGGCAAAAACAAAGTTTTTTTTTCCATTTTTCTTTTTGAGAAAATATTTTAATCTGTTTCGAATCGTGGTTCACCCTGTTGTTTCATTTGGAAGTTGCCACCCTTTTTCTCTCTCTAAAAACAACTCTCTATTTCAGACGATCATACTATTATTTCTTCTCTCTAAAAAAGGATTCAAAATCCCTAAATCAAAAAGAAGAAACGACATCGTCGCCATGACACTCTTTGGTGAACTCATTTCAAAGAAAACCTTACTCTTCACTTCTCTTCGACGAGTAGTGAAAGCAACACCACCATCCTTTGCCACTGGGGAAGCTATCCCGATGCTGATGAACCCTAAGAGGCACTATCAAAGCTCACTGTAAGTGTTTTCTTGTTTATACTTGTGACTTGAACCATCTAACGCTTGTGTTTGTTATGTTTTGAAATCGTCTACTACACGTGTTTCTGAAAATCGGATATACATTTGGACCTTGATACGTATATATTTGATTTCGATGTTCCGGTCTTTATGTTTTTAGATTATCAAACATGTTTAGCTAAAAGTATTATTTTCTTGAGCAAATTTATCAAACTGTGACATGCTTATTTATCATGGTCGAGTAATTTAATTTTTGTAGATTTGTGTGTACATATTTATCATGGTTGAACAATTGTAGGTCTATTCTTGAGCATTTTCTTTTCAAACTGTTACATGATTTGTGTTTCGATCGAATTTTTCTGATCTGGGGTTTTGTGCATATGAGCTTATTATTATTGCCATCGTCCTCCATTTCCACCAACTGTTCAACAAAAAAAAATGGTGTTTCTCTGTTCTTCTGTAAGTTATTGGTTTGGTATTGGGTTGATTTGATATGTCATAAACTTAACCAATGGCGGAAACGTTCTGGGGTGGATGATGTCATGTCAAGTATCACAACATATGCAGTATAGTAATCAAAGTACAACAACCATTGCATTAATAGTAATAATTTTACATAGTTTACATTTCATAGTAATATCGAAGTAATACATGGAATAATATAGATGCAGCTCGGTACTAGGCTGTCTTCACAAAAGCTCCCGGGATGTACCTGTCTATCGCTGACCTGAGAATACAAGTTATTTTGAAAGCGAGTATCAGCATTTTATAATGCTGGTGAGTCCATAAGTATTTAGTGTCATTTGTATAAATACGCATTTTTATTCAAAATAACTTTATGAAAGATAGTAGTTTAGAATCTACGATGTATTAGCGTCCTTTCCAGAAAATCTTATATTTTCTAAATAAAAGAAGTCTTCTACCAAGACCCGACAGACTTATGTTTTAAGGAGTAATTTTCCCCGAAATACTATCATTACCAAAATACGGTATTGAATTTAAAGAAAATACGAGAGTATCACTAGTAAAAATACTAAGGGAAAAATAACATATACCTCAGCAGTAATACTGCTGACTCAGGCAAAAGAGATCATAGACTCCAGGAGAGTATCGAATGAATGGTACACCTGGCTCAGTCTAACAAAAGGAAGCACATACTCCAGACAGTATCGAATGAACGACACAACTAGGAAAGTCTAAAACAAGGAAATACAGACTCCAGACAGTATCGAATGAACGACACAGCTAGCAAAGTCTAAAACATGAAATTACAGACTCCAGACAGTATCGAATGAACGACACAGCTAGCAAAGTCTAAAATATTCGGTAATCCTAAGTGGGTTGTTTTAAAAATACCGTGTTACCTTAAGGCCATGAATTATAAGGTAAACATGGAGATACTCGTAACCATACTGATTGAAACTAGAGTACTTGACACCCTGCAAGCGTTGGAATAAATGTGACATTTTTCACCCCTTGGCTTGGTAGGCCGAGGACTGTAGCTAGCAGTCAGGGTGCGGGAGTGTCAGTCCCGTATAGATCTATACACACAATGCCCGCTCTGCCTCCAGGAGACTCTGGTTACCAACTTGATGACCGGGAGATCCGCGTCTTGAAGATGCATCTCGTATTTTGAATTCTATTGTAAGTACTGGAATAACGATATAGACTCACGAATGAACTGACTCCTTTGGAATTCTCTATACTAGAAAGAGTAAATAGAATCTCCTAACTATTCCTATAATAGTTACTAGTGTCTCTGATCTATGAATGATGAATGGAAGGATGCCCTTGCTACCCAAGGAAAATGAACCGGTCGATGGAAACCTTTATGTCCATATATGTATACATGATATATAACTAATGTTTAAATGACCTTTGGACGGATAACCGATACCCACCAGACCACATCCCAACGAGGAAAAGGAAATAGGGCGAACTAGCCTTCCTAAGCCCTTTAAACATTATTTATATAACTATACAAATATATGCATGCATTTAACGAAGTAAAAGCATAGAAAGAATACTTTGACGAAACCTTTGGAAAACTTTCATACATAAGAAATTTACGACTTGATGTCATTTTGTAAAACAAGTTTTGAAAATCTTTGGAATCCTTTGAAAAACCATTCATAAATAGCTTTGAAAGTGGTTTTTAATAAATAGTTTAAGTGAAGAAAAACCTTTGGAAAACCTTTAACAAGAAAGTTCGACTTGATGTCATTCTATAAAACAAACTTTGAAAACCGTTGAAAAACCTTCGGAAAACCTTTCGAATACTTATGATAATCTAAAATAAATACTCATATTTTAACAAGAGTTGAAAACGAGATTGGAAAATCTTAAGCTGGATAAAACAGTTTACCATGCAAAAATCCATTTTGCTATAGAGTTATCAATCACATGTGATTTATCTAATAACTGTACATTTCAACTTGTATTCCCCCCTATAAAAGCAGTTAAAATCATTTAAAAGGTTGATTCAGGGGTATGAACTCACCTGCTGTAAGTGGATCGGATGGAGGTGTCGGTTGGGTGCTCGGTGTCAAGTAAAGACTTGAACACACTTAATGACCTAATAACATATGAAGACATATGTTTACATATAATTAGTGATTATAACACTAGTCAAACACATATAAGCATCCTAATGTGCGGAAAAACACTTTGGTCAAGTGTTAGGAGGCTAATGGGTTGCAATAAGGGGGTGTATGGCCTAGTTAGGGAGTTTACTCTTCAAGAGTAAACTCTTAGAGGAGATTTCGGCCCTAAGACCATATCCCGATGAGTTTACGGCCGTAAACTCATGGGTGGTGTGTCCTTGGATGTTTAAAGGTCTTGCATCACTTGTAGAATTAGGCTAGGTTCGAATCTAGGGCATAGGAAGGGGTTAAGGCTCCAAATGAACCCTTTAAGGGAGTTAACGGCTGTAAACATAGAGTTTACGGCCGTAAAATCTCACTTGGTCCTTCAACTCATGATTTAAGGTCTTAAATGAAAGAGCATAAGGTTCTATGCATTTTTCCAAGCCAAAGGGGGAAGTTAGGGCATCATTTGGCCTTCTTAAGGGAGTTTACGGCCCATGGAGCAATCCTTGGGGGGTTTACAGCCGTAAACTCCTAAGTCCATAGTTTCTTTGATGTTTAATTCCCCTACTTCATTGGTGGTTGATTCTAGACAGTTACCCAAGCTATAGGAGGTGTTTAAGGGCAAATTTAACACCTTAATTGGTGTTCACGGCCCATGAAGAGGGTTTTACGGTCTAAGAGTGTTCTTGGGCCGTAAACTCATGTTTACTCCTCAAAAGACAAGGTTTTGGTGTTCTAAGCTCATATATGCAACTCCAGAAGTCATATCTAAGCCCTAGGAGTGATTTGGAAGGGTTTTGGGGCTTCAAAACCTCATTTATGAGTGTTTGCGGTCCAAGAGTGTTCTTGGGCCGTAAACACATGATTTTGAGGCTTTTGGATGATTTAAACACGAATTTGCATGTATATCAAGCTAACACAACAAGCTAGGATAGATTACTTACGATTATGGAGCTCGAAAGAGGCGTTTTTTGGATTGAAAACAACTTGTAGAGAGAGAGAGAGAGAGAGAGAGTAGAGAGAGCGTGGAAAGGTTTCAAATTGAGTCCACTCACCCTTATAAAGGGTTTGAGTTTGTGGCCTGTTGGAAATCTACCCGATACTGAGGTTAAACGGGGCTTTTGGTCATACCCGATTAAATGGTCGTAATTTGACTTGATTGTAACTAAAATTTTTCAAGGGAGTATTGAGAGTGTTTCATGTGTTTCTAATTTGTTCCGACTCTTATGAAGTCATAATAAAAGTCCCAATTTAATTAACCTAATCCAAAAGGTTAACGGACAATTTAATAAAGCGAGTTTTATTAATGGAAGAAGAGGTTAAAATGACGGGATAAATTTCGGGTTGTCACAACCAACCCTTGTTCGTATATCAAATTTAGATGTTTCATATTACAGCCTTATGTTTTTCTTATTAATAATGATTTATATAACATTATTTCCTTTTTGTAACCATTTCAGATAATAATTAAGAAAAACAGCCATAAACTTACCAATATAGATAAGTTATATTTTAAATATAATTGTTTGCAAAAATATGAATAAACAAATTTTCTTTTTTATTATATAAGTTTTTTTTTTCAACCGTGTAACACACGGGTTATAACCTAATTCAAGAAATATACTAAGAACATTTTCCAGGAAAACAAACGGCAAAAATAGGAAAACAACCACACTATGCAGTTAAAGCATGTAAAATTAAAGATTATATATATTAAGAACAACAAGGAAATGGCACTTCACAAATGAGTAATAGCCTCTTGAATTGTGTATATATAATTATATATTACAGTGACGGTTAACAATTAATAAATATTTAAATGAATAAGCGATTACTTATTAGTTGTGTGATGCCAATTTTTGTTTGATATATCTGAAAAACTAGTTCGTGGTTCAATATTTACATGAATATTTAAAAAAAAATGTGGAACACCATTGGTGTTTGCTAATTCGAAAACCACATGACAATTTTGTAATGTTTGTTTAGATTATTGGTTAATCTCCATATAATGATATAATGACTCAAATAAATCAATGGTTTATAACGATACATACGCAAATCCCCATATGTAATATCTTACAAAGATTTTTAGGGCACCATCACGTCCATTTTTCCTAATAAAGAAAAAAAAATTAATATCCACTAAAGGCAAAAACAAAGTTTTTTTTTTCCATTTTTCTTTTTGAGGAAATAATTCAATCTGTTTTGAATCGTGGTTCACCCTGTTCATTCATTTGGAAGATTTCACCCTTTTTCTCTATCTAAAAACCTCTCTCTCTCTCTCTTTCAGACGAGCATACTATTATTTCTTCTCTCCAAAGTAGGATTCAAAATCCCAAAATCAAAAAAATGCCATTGTCGCAATGACATTCTTTGGTGAAATCATTTCGAAGAAAACCTTAATCTTCACTTCTCTTCGACGAGTAGTGAAAGCAACACCACCATCCTTTGCCACCGGAGGAGCTACCCTGCTGCTACTGAATAGAGGCAGTATCGAAGCTCAATGTAAGTGTTTTCTTGTTTATACTTGTAACTTGCAACATCTAACGGTTGTGTTTGTTATGTTTTGAAATCGTCTATTACGCGTGCTTCTGAAAATCGGATACGCATCTGGACCTTGATACATATATATCTAATTTTGATGTTTTAGTGTTTATGTTTTCAAATTCTCAAACGTGTTTAGCTAAAAGAGTTATTTTCTTAAGCAGATTTCTCAAACAGTAACATGCTTATTTATCATGGTCGAGTATTTTAATTTGTGTGGATTTGCATGTACATATTTATCATGGTTTTACAGTTGTAGGTCTATTCCTGAGCATTTTCTTTTCAAACTGTGACATGCTTTGTGTTTCAATCGAAGTTTTCTGATCTGAAGTTTTGTGCATATGAGCTTATTATTATTGCCATCGTCCTCCATTTCCACCAACTGTTCAACAAAAAATGGTGTTTCTCTGTTTTTTTTGTAAGTTATTGGTGTGGTATTGGGTTGATTTGATATGTCATACACTTAACCAACCCCTATTCGTATATCAAATTTAGATGTTTCATATTACTTCCTTATGTTTTTCTTATTAATAATGATTTATATAACATTATTTCATTTTTGTAACCATTTAAGATAATAATTAAGAAAGATGTCCATAAACTTATCAATATAGATCGGTTATATTTTACATATAATTGTTTGCAAGAATATGACTAAACAAAATTTCTATCTTATTATATAAGTTTTTTTTTTTTTTTCATTTTTCAACCATGTAACACACGGGTTATAACCTAGTTCAAGAAATATACTAAGAATATTTTCCAGGAAAACAAACGGTAAAAGTCGGAAAAGTGTGTAAAATTAAAGATTATATATATTGGGAATAGCAGGGAAATGACACTTCACGAAGGAGTAATAGCTCCTTCAATTGCGTATATATAATTATATATTACAGTGATGGTTAACAATTAATAAATATTTAAATGAATGAGCGATTACTTATTAGTTGTGTGATGCCAATTTTTGTTTGATATATCTGAAAAAACTAGTTCGTGTTTCAATATTTACGTGGATATTAAAAAAAACGTGGAACACCATTGGTTGATTGCAAATCCCTATATGTAATATCTTAGAAAGATTTTTAGTGCACAATCACGTCCATTTTTCCTAATAAAGAAAAAAAAATTAATATCCACTAAAGGAAAAAACAAAGTTTTTTCCATTTTTCTTTTTGAGAAAATATTTCCATCTGTTTCAAATCGTGGTTCACCCATCTTTCATTTGGGAGTTGCAACCCTTTTTATCTCTCTCTAAAAACCACTCTCTCTTTCAGACGATCATACTATTATTTCTTCTCTCTCTCAAGCTGTATTCAAAATCCCTAAATAAAAAAGAAAACACGCCATTGTCGCCATGACACTCTTTGGCGAACTCATTTCGAAGAAAACCTTACTCTTCACTTCTCTTCGACGAGTAGTGAAAGCAACACCACCATCCTTTGCCTCCAGAGAAGCTATCTCGTTGCTGATGAACCCTAAGAGGCACTATCAAAGCTCATTGTAAGTGTTTTATTATTTATACTTGTGACTTGCAACATCTAACGATTGTGTTTGTTATGTTTTGAAATCCTCTATTACATGTGTTTCTGAAAATCGGATACGCATCTGGTCCTTCATATATATATATATATATATATATATATATATATATATATATATATATATATATATATATATACATCGGATTTTGATATTTCAGTCTTTATATTTTTAGATTATCAAACTTGTTTAGCTAAAAGTGTTATTTTCTTGAGCAAATTTATCAAACTGTGACATGCTTATTTATCATGGTCGAGTAATTTAATTTTTGTGGATTTGCTTGTACCTATTTTACATGGTTGAATAGTCTATTCTTGAGCGTTTTCTTTTCAAATTGTGAAATGCTTTGTGTTTCAATCGATGTTTTCTGAGTTAAAGTTATATGCATCTGTGCTTATTATTATTGCCATTGTCCTCCATTCCCACCAACTGTTCAACAAAAAATTGTGTTTCTCTGTTTTTCTGTAAGTTATTAGGTTGGTATTGGGTTGATTTGATAAATCATAAACTTAACCAATCGATGTCCGTAAGTGTTTTCTTATGTTTTTGATGTTTCAGTTTGAAGTATGCATTGAAATTCTCAAATGTATCATGCTTGTTGATAGGTGCATTTTATCCACCTATTTTGCATGTTTATTTCCGTCTTTTTATAGCATTCTACTTCATAATTCTAGCATTTAGTTGATTATTAGGGCAATTACATATTTCATTAAGAATGCCTGGTACTTCACTATTTTTGATTTATTTTGCAGGCATTATGGAGCATGGAACATGGAGCTTGGATGCATGCATGCTTGGATGCTTGGAGCATAGAGCTTTGGAACATGAAGAGAAGATGAACCGGTCATTCCATGGCAGAAAACATGAAGATGGAGCCAACAGTGAAGACTTTTTGGAATTTTAGCAAAAAGCATGGGTCATGCCAAAAACACATGGTCAAGACAAATGGCCATGCCAAAAACACATGGGCAAAAGGCATGGCCATGCCAAAAACGCATGGCCTTATGGCAAGTCACGTGAACTTTAATAAAAGAGGAGGAGACGTCATTTTGAAGGAAAGAACGGTTTTGGGAGCAGTTTCTGGCGATCTAGGGCAATTTTGGGAGAATTCTTGGAGCTTTTGAGAAGACTTAATCATTGCAAACATTTGGATTTCATTTTTGTAAGGATTAAACATTCCAATTCCATCTTTATTCTTGTTTGATTTGTTCTTAGCCATGTGTGGCTAAGAAACCCTAGTTTCTAGTTCTTGTTCAAAACATGTTGATTACTTGACTTGAAGCATATGATTTGATGTTTGATTTGTGATTCTATTCTAGTGATTATGTTTTTGTTTAAACTAGAATCCTTGAATTTGATTTGTGTTTGATTGGCCACTTTCATGAATTGAATTTTTGTGCAGTTAATTAACTTTTAGGGCACTTAATCGTTCTATTAAGTTAATAATTGGTAACAAGCAGTAAGTTTTCTTATTGTAAAACATATATCACATGTTTTCACACTTCCGCGCGTATGAGAAGAAATGAACTGATGGGTTTTTGCCATATGAACATTCCTATGTGCACATACAAACCCTAATGCTTGGATCTAGGTTTCTCTAATTAAACATGCATTGGATCCAAGACTTCTAATGACTAATGGAGTGTAAGAACAATACAAAATCAGAATTAGAAGCATACCTTGAAACACTTGTTTGATCTTCTTGTTCTTGGAGCTTTAGAGTCACAAATGTCACTCCTCTAATGGCTTACAAACACCAACTAGCAAGAGGATGATTTGAGAGAGAGTAGAGGGAATAGAAATCGGCCAGGGTTTCTTTGCTTTAGCAGAGGTGCTGATTTCCCTTGCCCCAAGGGTCTATTTATACTTGTAAGGCTCCTAGGGTTTCACCCTTAAACCCTAGTTGGATAATCTTTACTCAAAGCAATCCAAATCCTTTCCAAGATAAGACCTTGGACGATTTGTGGCTTATCCCAAGCCCTAGAAATCGTCCAACCCTATCCAAGAAGGATTTACAGCCCAAAGTGTAACTATCAAACAATTGACAGTTTATACCCTCTTATTTAATTAATCTCTTGAAGTCACCAAATTAATTCTAATTAATTTATGACTTATATTAATCAAATAACAATTTTATTATTCCTTATATTATTCTCATAATATATTAATAATATTTATTCTCTCATAATAAATCATCCTGTCAAGTTGCTATGGTGAAGGAAACCCAAAAGGACCATGCACAATCGGGTCAAATACTTGCCTAATATAGTTACAGCCTTAGACACTATTCCAACAGTCTCCCACTTGGATAAGTCTAGTAACTATATGCACAAGTACAATTCGATTTGCAATCGTAGCTCTCAAAGGCGCTGTCAAACTCTGATATAATCAATCTTGTCCTTTAGATAAGGGATCGTACAGTCCTCTGTTAGATATCATGCTGACAATTCTATGGAATAATTTGTCTAGCATTTTGGTTTCTCGATCTCCGATTAATTTGACATAGAACTTAATCGAACACATCAATTCAGTTCTGACCGGGCCCGACACATAAGTCAAATCAAATCATCGAGCGGCCGAGATATCGATTTTACCCTCTTGGGATAAAAGTAATAGATAAACTTCGACTTATATGCATTTACTTATTCATTAATCAACTATACACAACAATGTGTTTTATAACATCGAGTTACTGATGCATTTTCGCATTATCAATGTACAACCAATTAACAAATAACAAACCATATATCTAGGTTTTAAGACTATATGATATTATCGTCTTGCGATCACCATTTTATATCATATTCCATAAGGTGATTCCAACAAGCGTGGGTTTGTTCCAATGCTCAAAACCGGTTCATAAGCACTCATGAACGTTGCAGCAACCCTTTGCTATGTCTAAAACCATTTAGACAATCTACACACCGATTCATGACAATCTTCATTCATATCTACTTCCAACATATGAACGATTGTGGACAATTTGAATAATTCGATTATTCTTAATAAACTCAATTATTCTGGAAGTCAAAACATGCAAAATTGAAACAATAGTTAAACAATTAACACAAGACAGTAACATTACTCATAAATAATACTCTTTTATTTAATCATCAAATGTTAATTACATTTATCTATTACACGTTTCTACGACTATCTAATCTATACTAATATCATTCTTCAGCCCAATACTCCTAGCATGCTGCAAGTGCTTAACCCTACTCAGTCCCTTCGTAAGCGGATTTGCTGGGTTATCTTCAGATGATATCCTCTTCACTACGAGTTTTTCTACACGATGTCTAATAAAGTGATATTTTCTGTCGATATGTCGAGATCTACCATGATCCCTTGGTTCCTTGGACAAGGCAACCGCTCCTTCATTATCACAGAAAATTTCCATGGGCTCCTTTATGGCAGGTACAACTCCAAGATCACCGATGAAGTTCTTCAACCATATTGCCTCCTTCGACGCTTCGCTCGCTACAATGTACTCTGATTCGCACGTTGAATCAGCTACGGTTTCCTGCTTGGAACTTTTCCAAGTCACTGCTCCTCCGTTTAGGGTAAAGACCCAACCCGACTGCGAACGGTAGTTGTCCCTGTCGGTCTGAAAGCTGGCGTCACTATACCCTCGCACCTTCAAGTCATCACTCCCTCCGAGGACTAAGAACCATTCCTTCATCCACCGAAGGTACTTAAGGATATTCTTAACTGCAATCCAATGAGCTCTGCCAGGGTTCCCTTGATATCTGCTAACCATGCTCAAAGCAAAGGCTACATCAGGGCGAGTACAAGTCATAACATACATGATTGAGCCAACTGCGGAAGCGTATGGTACTCGGCTCATTTCTGCTATTTCAGCTTCGGTACTCGGACTTTGAGTCTTACTCAACTTGGCATTACTTTGTATCGGTAATTCTCCCTTCTTCGAGTTTTCCATACTAAAACGTTTTAGTACCTTATCTAATAAGTGTTCTGACTAAGTCTTATTAGTCTCTTACTTCTTTCTCTTACTATCCTTATTCCCAAAATATAAGAATCCTCTCCGAGGTCCTTCATAGCAAAGCACTTCCCGAGCCAGGACTTAACCTCCTGCAGAGTCGGGACGTCGTTTCCTATGAGTAATATGTCAACGACATATAGAACGAGGAAGCTTACTATACTCCTACTGGCTTTGACATATACACACGATTCATCTTCGCTTCGTACAAATCCAAACTCTTTGAATTTCTCATCGAAGAAAAGATTCCATCTGCGAGATGCTTGCTTAAGTCCATAAATGGACTTCTCAAGCTTACACACTCTATTTGGATGCTTCGGATCCACAAACCCCTCTGGCTGAGCCATGTAAACATCCTCAGACAACTTCCCATTAAGGAAAGCGGTCTTGACATCCATTTGCCAAATCTCATAATCATGAAATGCGGCAATAGCTAGCATCACTCTAATAGACTTTATCTTCACAACTGGTGAGAAGGTCTCATCATAGTCAACTCCGGGAGTTTGAGTAACGCCCTTCGTGACCAATCGCGATTTATATGTGTGTATGTTTCCATCCACGTCGGTCTTCTTCTTGAAGATCCATTTGCACCCAACGGTCTTACGTCCAGGCACATTATTAACCAAACTCCAAACTTGGTTATCATACATGGATTGGATATCGCTATCCATCGCCTCTTTCCATTTCGCAGACTCCGGGCCTGCCATGGCTTCCTTATAGCTATTAGGTTCATCAAGGTTTATTAGTGTACCATCACTAATATACGTGTCCCCTTTGGTAGTAATATGAAAACCATAAAACTAGGGTTGAACTCTAACTCTTTCGGAACGTCTAAGAGGTAAGGATTCGTCAATCGGTTCAACCGGAGTTTCCTCCTTGGGTTGAGTGCCAGCGGTAGAGGTTCCTTCATCTATCGATTCTTAAATCTCTTCAAGCTCGATTTGCCTCCCACTGTCTCCTTGGCTTATGAGTTCTCGCTCTCGGAAAACTCATCTCCTCGCAACAAAGAAAACATTGTCCTTCGGTCTATAGAAGAGATATCCAAAGGATTTTTGCGGGTAGCCGATGAAAATACATCGCTCACTACGAGGTTCGAGCTTGTCGTGAGTATCTCGTCTTACGAAAGCCTCGCAACTTCAAACCTTGATATGTGCCAACGAGGGAGCTTTCCCTGTCCGCATCTCGTGAGGTGTTTTGGCAACCTTTTTAGTAGGGACTTGGTTAAGGATATGGGCGGCAGTCTCTAAGGCATACCCCCAAAAAGAGATAGGTAGTGAAGCACGACTCATCATAGAGCGAACCATGTCCAACAAGGTTCGATTATGCCTTTCTGACACACCATTCAATTGTGGTGTCCTAGGTGGCGTCAATTGTGAAACTATTCCACACTCCTTGAGATAATCGTGGAACTCAAGACTTAGGTACTCTCCTCCTCAATCGGATCGAAGCATCTTGATTTTCCTGCCCAATTGATTCTCCACTTCATTCTTGAACTCTTTGAATTTTTCAAAAGTTTCTGACTTTTGCTTGATTAAGTAGATATACCCATATCTACTATAGTCATCGGTAAAAGTCACATAGAAGCGGTTCCCATCCTTTGTGGTTGATCTAAACGGTCCACATACATCGGTATGTATTAGGTCCAATAGACCCTCACCCCTTTCACATGTACTTGTGAAGGGTGACTTAGTCATCTTTCCAAGTAAACAAGACTCGCATGTGTCATCTTACCTAAGGTCGAATGAATCCAACACTCCATCCTTTTGGAGTTGGGCTATGCGCTTCTTGTTGACATGTCCAAGACGACAATGCCACAAGGATGCTTTATCCATACTATTGGAAGAATCCATGCATAAAACATCATTTCCTAAGTTATCTACAATCATAACGGTTTCATAAATTCCATTACATGGTATAGCTTCAAAATAAAAGACACCATTTAGATAAGCCAAAATAGAACCATTCTCATTATTAAAAGAAAATCTAAAACCTTGTCTAAACAAACCATGAAATGAAATGATGTTTCTAGCCATTTATGGCGAATAGCAACAATTGTTCAAATCTAAAGATAAACCTTTCTTAAGCACTAAAGAATACACTCCAATCTTGGTCACAGGCGACGATCTTCTGTTCCCCATGATTATATTTATCCTTCCACGCTCCACATCCCTATTTCTTCTTAGTCCATGCACATTAGAACAAATGTGGTAACCACAACTGGTATCAAGAACCCAAGAAATAGCATGAGATGAATCGTTAGATTTAATTGTGTATATACCTGCGAAAGACGGCTTGATCTTTCCTTCCTTGATGGCTTGCAGGTACTCTGGGCAGCTTCTCTTCCAATGTCCTATCTTGTGGCAGTGGTGGCACTCTGCCTCCTTTGGGTTAGGGCAGGGTTTAGCAGGATCAACTTTGGTCCCACTAGAAGAGGCACCATCTCGGGACTTAACCTTGCGATGGTTCTTAGATGAAGCCTTCCTCTTCTTTCCCCTTCCTTGTCCAATAGCCAAAACAGGAGCAGCGGGTGGATTGGGAGTTGGTGCAACAGACTTGTCCTTGAAGTTGCTCTCAGCGACCCTCAAGAGACCTTGGAGCTTGCTTAGGGTGACCTCTTCTTTGTTCATGTGGTAGGTCATCCTAAATTGATTGTAACTTGGAGGCAAAGAGTGAAGCATCATGTCGATCGCCAAGTCTTCCCCAAAGTCAACATTCAACTTGCGAAGACGGTCGACATACCTTTACATCTTTTGCAGGTGCACGGTAAGAGACTCTCCATGACCCATTTTAGCGGAAATCATGTTAGTGAAAATCTCATAATGCTCTTGTCTCGCGTTTTGGTGGTATCTCTCCAACAAGTCTTGGTGCATCTCGTACGGGTACATGTCCTCATAGGACTTTTGGAATTCGGAGTTCATAGTGGCTATCATGATGCAATGTACCTTCGTTGCATCACGCTCGTGAGTTTCAAAAGCGGTCATTTCAGCCGGAGTAGCGATTTTAGGGTTGATTTTCTCGAGCTTCTCATCGAGGACATACTCTTTGTCCTCATAGCGAGTAATAGTGCGAATATATCTTATCCATTCGCTAAAGTTCGTCCCATCGAAAGTGACCTTTTGACAAAGGCTCATCAATGTGAATGAACTAGCAGCAGTGTTGTTTGCGTTCGACATCTACAAATAGAAAGGACAAAGATAGATTAGAATATGAATCCCTAATTATCACCCAATAAGAAAATTAGGGCTAGGATCCAACCACTACAAGAAAAAGACCCTTTTATGACGCGCAAATCACGACACTCGTTGATTTATGTTACGCAAAAGAGAGTGACATTAAAAAAGTGTCATCTCTTCAAAAAATTTAACAATAGAGGACACACATTATTGCGTGCCCTTAAATTAGTGTCTAAACAAAAAAAAAAAAAAAACACGGAGGGCACCTATAATAAAATGCGCGTCGTCTAAGGATGTCGCTTTATAATTTTTAATGGAACGCGCGTTCCATCCTTTAACAGTGGGGGGAAATGAAATTCTGAAAAAATTAAAAACCCCGCCTTCCTTTTTTTTCCTTTCCCTCTTGCCCAAATTATGGATGCTCCTTCCTTCCCCCTCCCGACATTGACTGTTGCCTACTTCTTCCCTCACTTACTTCTACCTACTGGAACCACCATATCTCCCACTCGATGTTGAAATTGTTAGAAAAAGCCCTAATTATACTCTCAAGTCTAAATATTAGGAATGCAAATCTTGATTCTTGTTTGTTTCAGATTCCCCAAAGATTAATCGAAAAACACACAGAAGAAGAATTGTAACTTTGCTCCATTAACTTCCCGATTACATCTCGTCATCACCTTTGAAACTTCTGCGTTAGAGACCTAGGTAATGCTTTTATTTTTTCGTTTCTTCACATATCTTTTTCTAGTTTTGAATGATTTGGTGGCTCCTATGTAAAAATTTGGACCATATCCAGCAAAAAAATTGGACATTTTGAATAGAAAGCGAATCTGAATCTAGCACTCTCGATATGATTATCAGGCTCAAAGGAGTGGGCATCGTTAGGAAGGTCGTCATGGGTCGCTAAGGGCGCTAAACACCTCCCACTATCTTCTGCCAAAGAGGTCGCCAGCCAAGTCTCGCCAGCAGCTTAACGAGAAGAGAGAGAGAGAGAAAGAGAGAAAGGAGTAAACATGTTCAGGCCTTCATAGTGGTAACTTCCACCCCTAAATCGATTTATGTTCATCTGTTTTTTTTACTTCTCGATTTATTATGTTAATCCATTGTACATCTCTATTGTTTCTGTTTTTGTTCATGTTTCAACGAATTATCAACTCCTATACTCCATTTTTTTTATTTATGTGTTTGATTTCTGCAATTTACCTTTGTCTTTCCATGGTGTTTAGACGAACACCAAGTGTTCGATGAAATTCCCCAGATAGTATTAAGTCTTTAGCACCTCTTACATATGTTTTATGAAGTGAGAAATGCTTCATTTGATTATATTCACATGTATCTTTATGTTTTCAATATTTATCCCTTTAATTTATCTTTTTTCTTTGTATCGTGACTTCTAATTTGATAAGGGTTACCAAATATTGATGCCTGTGAGGATCAATTCAATAATTTACAATTTATCTTCTAGGCCTTTGAGTTTCAGTAATACAAGCCCTAGAGTGCGACTAGCTCCTGTAAGAATATAATCTGGAAATTACCAAGGTACAGAAGATGAAAAAAATACAGATTAACAGGGGAGAACGGAAGTAGAACAGGGGACAAATGACTTTCTGGGAAAATTGCTTTGTTGGTACGCCTTATTAATAAAAACGAGAACGTGATGCCTTTCCTTTTGTTCCATGTTTGATGAGTTAGAAGAAATAAACTTGTAGGTATGGTCTGATTAGGATCCCAGACCCACGTTTGTTGAAATCTTCTAATATTATTTGTTGGTCTGGTTTTTTAGCCCCTGTAATACAGTTTCTTTTTTACTACATGACATGGACTTCACGATTGTTAGTCTGATTTTTTTAGTTTTGTATTACTATTTGCTGTTAGTGTTGTATTACTATTTGCTGAGGATATTTTTGTCATTTTCTTTTATTTAATGATTGTTTTTAACTATTACTATTATTGCAGGTGGTCACTAGGTGCAATAATGTATGAGATGCTTGTTGGATAACCTCCATTTTATTCAGATGATCCGATAACTGCATGTAAAAAGGTATACCAAGCTGCAACTGATTATTATTTTTATTTGTTTCCTGTTCCAAATACTATGAACATAAATTTTATATATTTTGCTGTATATTTATTATTTTGTTACAAAATTTTGCCAACAACAGATGACTATTCAACAAGCTTAGGAGCTGCTGCAACAGTTTCTGGGATTGTGATTGGTGTCATGGCTGTTGCACAATTGTTTTCTTCTGTTTATTTTAGTGCTTGGTCAAACTGATCATATTTCAGACCGTTGATCTTTAGCAGCATTGTTCTTTTCATGGGTAATGTCATGTATGCAATGGCTTATGACATGAACTTCATTACAGTGCTTTAGCAGCATTATTTTGACTTTTGACCTCAAAAGTCAAAACTCACACCTTATTTTGATAATGAAAATCTTTGGTTTTTATATAATTTACAGGCTTGGTTCAGCTAGAGTTGTGAACAGAAGGTATATCAGTGATTGTGTGCCTTTAAAGATCCGAATTCAGGCTTCTGCTGGTTTTGTTAGTGCAAGTGCCAACTTTTGACTTATTAAGAATTATATTTTAGGTACAACACTCTATGGTAGATGCTTTATGTATGTTGGACACTATTTCAGTTTGATTTAATTATGTATCACATGCAGGTTTCCTATGGCATTCACCATCACAATGTTGTCACGTGGTATGCTTGAAATTGTTGGGTTCACAAAAAAGATCTAGGAAATGCGAAAACAACTATCTATTGGGTGACTGGTTATCTTCCGAAAGATATGCTTCAAGTGGTCATCATTTATGTTCAGGTAAATCTGTATAAAGACGATGCATTACATCATTTACAAGATCTTTGTCTATCTTCCATGGTTTTGACTGAAGTGATTTCTTTTAATAAGCACAATGTTAGACATGTTGGCTAGCATTTTTTTCAGTCTCTGCTTTGTGATTTTGCCTCACACTCTCACAGTATGAAAGTATAAATGAAGTTTTTTTTTTGCCACTAACTTGAATGCAAAACAGGTGTTAGTTTAGATAAGCCAAACGAATGGGGATTTGATACTACACAGGTTGATAATATTCTCAAAAAGTTGAAAGTGGTAAGTTCTTCAATTTTCTTCACCTGAGCCTATTCTCTCTCTTTTTTTAAGTTTATTAACATAAATTATCTTATTAATCAAAATTTCATGTATATTTTGACAGCAAGCAACACAAACAAAACATGATGAACGTATATATGCTTAAGTAACTAATTTGTAATCGTGATGAAGCTTTAGTATTTGTTAACTCATGATCCTTGTTTTCTTATCTCAGAGGATGATGATGAAGAAACAGGCTTACCAAAGGACAATAGTGAAAAAACTACACGTCCCCAAGGAAGGTCATTTTCTTGCTCAAAATCGAATTTAATTCTAAATTGTTCATTATATCCAAATTATTAATACATAGGTATATATTAATATATTATTAGATACAAGAAATGAAAAAGAAACATCCATTTACATACTATATATATTATTAGATTAAGGGGTTGTTTTTTTTTTTTTTTACTTAATGGGCTTAATGGGTTAAGAACTTAATCTTGATTTATTCTACACAAAATGATTTGATGGGTTAAGCGAAAAAAATTCAGGCTTAATGTATTAAAACACTAATTCTATGCTTGTTTTCCCTTCTTTTTTTCTTTCCTCCCAACTCTTCTTTGGAAAGGGTAAAATGATCATTTCATTTCATTAATTAGATGGTTTATTTAATCTAGAATAGAAACAAACTCCCAACTCTTCTTTGGAAAGGGTATAATGTTTAAATAAAAAATCAAAAAGTTTACAATTATGATAATCACACTTATTATTTCAGTTTTACCAAAAGGGAAAAACTCCAACAAACTATGCCCATTGTTTCATATTAGGTCCTTATGGGTTGGCAATAGTAGGTTTACCGATCAAGTCAACTTTAAAATGTTGACTCTTCTATAGCCACAAAAATACATGTTCAAGGACCTAATGTGGACAATAAAAAGTTTCCTGACTAATCTGGGACAATAGGTATAGTTTGTTGGAGCTTTTCCGACTTTACCCCTTTTATAAATTCAATGGAATGTTGATTATTTTGTATCGTAGATAGATAAAATCTGATGAATACTAGGATATTTGTGTCTAGGATTGAACTGCACATGCACTATTCTGGTAGAATTTACTACAATTAGATGTACAATATATATAACAGTCTCCCATTTGGCGATGAATTGTTGTTTCCAAAACAAACAAAACTATCATAACATGTCAAAATCAATTGCTAAAGCAACCATGAGTAAGTTTTACTTGCAACACAGTTTATTAGACCACAAGAGTAAGCTTCAAATTGATCATAAAGTTGAGTAATATATAGCAGTCTCCTATTTGACTATTTTTTAGATTCTTTATGATTTGTATTTAGTTTAATCTTCTATCTAGACCAAATTATCCTTGAAAGGAGTTATTAATGATCATCATTTTTGGTGCATCCTGTGAAATTGTTCATAGTTGGGCTGTTAATGTTCCTGCTTGTTTTCATTTATGTAGGTAACAATCTTGTTGAAAGGACTTATGAATCAGATGTTAATGGTAACAAGTTTAACACTCGAGTCCATACGATCAGATGTTAATGGTAACAAGTTTAACACATGTGTCTTTGTTATACATACAGATTAGGAAGCTAGATCCGACTTTGGACATGGAGGCTGATGAAGGAGACAATTACACATATATTATAATTTGTGCAATTTATTTTATTTTTTGACTATGAAATTTTATTTTATATTATGCAATGGATTGTATTTTTTGTATATGGTATTTTATTTCTATTATGAGAGATTAAATGCAAATTTAATTTAAAAATTAATAAATATATAAATATATTTTTTTTCTATTATGATATATGAAATGCAAATTTAATTTAAAAATCAGTAAATCTATAAATATTTTTAAAAAAAAAAAATTAAAATTACGATACGCAAAAATGTGTGTCGTCTTCATTTATGACATGGCCTTTCTTGACAGGGGCTTCCTTGATACGCATTGCGTGTCATAAACACGCGCATCGTAAGGTTACGACACGCAAATGCGTGTCGTCTTCCTTTATGACAGGGCCTTCCTTGATACGCATTGCGTGTCATAACCGTGCGTCGTAAATGCGCTTCATAAATGCGCGTCGTAAATGCGCGTCTTTATGACAGGGCCTTCCTTGACGCGCATTTGCACGTCGTCTGAGCGTTTTACGACGCGCAATGAGCGTCGTAAAAGGCTGTTTTTCTAGTAGTAATCAACAATATTTACATATTAGAAAAGGGATACCGTAATCTAACATGCAAACAATTTGAAGGTAAGTGAATGACGATTCACTAATTCTCCATCACGAAAACATAACTTTAAGTTCTAAATGTATTGAGAATTCCTAGGTCTAGATGAGATTCATTGAAACTTTTCAATGACATGTTTAAATCTCGATATGCCCCTCTTGTTTGTGACTGGGATATCGAGGATCACAAAGCGGGTGTGAATTACCATGCAAATTCACATGGTGCCTTCATTGTAACGATCACCTATTCGATGTGCCGGTAAACCACACACGCTCCATCGAACTATGATAAACAATGAATCACCCTTTGCCACCTTCGCTTAAACCAATTAGTGTGCCGGTAAACCACACACGCTCCACTAACTTCTTAGCAAGATGCAAAGTGTAATTTCATGGGATTGCATCAATTCACTTTTCCTAAAGTAACTAAGATTGGGAAATTTTTGAAAAACATGTAGTTACTTTGTATTTCATATTATACTTTTAATGAGAGATGAGGTTTCCCTATCCTACCCGTTCGGCTAACGACCCTCCACCGATCAAGCAAGCGGTGGGTGTGAGTGTACACCCATTAAGCGCCATTTTATAGGCCGCAACCTTATACCCACCTTATAGATCGGCTTCGTGAATGAGGCCTACTAACGATAAGACTAACATTTTAGTTATACATACATATATATATATATATATATATATATATATATATATATATATATATATATATATATATATATATATTAATCTTATAATATTATATTAGTATAGGGTTGAATTTTTTTTTAAACTTGTAAAATTCTAGGGTTTGAAATTTAAATTGTCAAAATTAAACTTTTAATCACAAAACATAAATTTCAAAACTTGATGGCAAGTTTTAAAACATTTAAAACATGGAGGATCAAATAACAAATAATCTTAATTAACAATTAATTCCATAATTATCCATATTTGATTTATTTAATGATTTCTTGCAAAATAATTTACCAATTTAATCAAAATAATTAATTAATTATCACATAAGGAAATTGAATATTTTATTAATTGATAAATATATTTAATTAGATCAAGATTATAGTCATATATATCAAAAAATCGGATTAGGGTTGATCTAATATGATAAAAGCAAGTTTCCATAAGATAAATATCAAAAAATCCCGATTTTGGCTCTTCCTGACGCTCGGACTCGCCGAGTTCCCAACTGGACTCGCCGAGTCAGGCCAACTCGTCGAGTCCACCATGGGACTCGTTGAGTTCATGACACAGAACCACAAAATTCGAATTTTGCAAGCAAGAAACAAACAATCATGCATCAATTTAATAGAAACCTATCTAGGCTTTGATACCACTGATGGTTTTTTGCCATATGAACATTCCTATGTGCACATACAAACCCTAATGCTTGGATCTAGATTTCTCTAATTAAACATGCATTGGATCCAAGACTTCTAATGACTAATGGAGTGTAAGAACAATACAACATCAGAATTAGAAGCATACCTTGAAACACTTGTTTGATCTTCTAGTTCTTGGAGCTTTAGAGTCACAAATGTCACTCCTTTAATGGCTTACAAACACCAACTAGCAAGAGGATGATTTGAGAGAGAGGAGTGGGAATAGAAATCGGCCAGGGTTTCTTTGCTTTAGCAGAGGTGCCGATTTCCCTTGCCCCAAGGGTCTATTTATACTTGTAAGGCTCCTAGGGTTTCACCCTTAAACCCTAGTTGGATAATCTTTACTCAAAGCAATCCAAATCCTTTCCAAGATAAGCCTTGGAAGATTTGTGGCTTATCCCAAGCCCTAGAAATCGTCCAACCCTATCCAAGAAGGATTTACAGCCCAAAGTGTAACTATCAAACAATTGACAGTTTATACCCTCTTATTTAATTAATCTCTTTAAGTCACCAAATTAATTCTAATTAATTTATGACTTATATTAATAAAATAACAATATTATTATTCCTTATATTATTCTCATAATATATTAATAATATTTATTCTCTCATAATAAAGCATCTTGTCAAGTTGCTATGGTGAAGGAAACCCAAAAGGACCATGCACAATCGGGTCAAATACTTGCCTAATATAGTTGCAGCCTTAGACACTATTCCAACATGAACATCGTTGGGAAGCTTGTACAAAACTTAATGCAGTTTTTCAATACAATCTAAGAGCGTGTTTAGGTTGAATTAGTAAAGCTAGGTCTAGTCAAAGAGCGTGTTTTGGTTAGATAATTTGGCAAGCGAAAGGTGTTAGAGCGTGTTAATATCTTTCAGTACCAACTTAGAATAGCAATCATGAATTACATCAAGTCATAATCAAGTTGAACAGCAACATTGAGGACTAGAACTGGAAGCACTTTTACAATTTGTTTACAAATCTGTTTTATTTTGTGCATGTGTTTAAAGTAGATTGTTATTTTCATTATTTGACTTTTGCAGACAAAACCCCCATTTGTGACCAAAGTACCTTGTGCAAAAAGGTATAGACTTTTGTCCCGTGTCTCTGTGGTTCGACCCTGCTTGCCTTGTACTACTTTTCAGCGCATTAAAGCAGTATATTTGGAGTTTATTGTACCCCTTCATTTGTTGGGTTTGACACCCCTAACAAATTGGCGTCGTTGCCGGGGACACGGTGTTACTAATTGTTTATACCAAGATTTTTGTGAGCAGGTACATCTCTATAAAAAAACAAAAAAAAAGTGTGGGTTGGAGATGAACACTCCTTACAATAAAGACCAACTTTCTGAGCTAGCCCAGATTGTTATGATGATTGAAAATGACCAAAGTATGTAGCCCACACCTATTCCTTGTGATTTTTGCACTCAAAATGGACATGACACCAACATGTGTCCATATTTACAAGGGGGATGGGAGGAAATGCAGGAAAGGGGAAGCTACTACTGGCCAAATCGATGGAGTTATGATCAACCTCAATATGATCAAAGGCGGGAAAACAACCAAGCTTGGGGAAACAACCAATTCCAAAATCCATACCAAGATTGGGGAGATGACCAATACCTACCAACTCCAGAGTTCCAACAACAATATCATCCACCTCTTCAACAAACTAAAAGTTCGAGCATGTCATTGGAAGACATTGTGAAAAGCATTGCCACTACTAACCAAATCTTCCAGGAAACAACCAAAGCTAGCCTCAAAAGCTTAGAGGAACTAATTGCACAACTTGCTCAATCTGTGAGTATATTGGAAACTCAAGGAAAATTACCATCACAAACTGAAGAGGACCCAAGGCATACGGTTTCTGCCATCACCTTGAACGATGGGAAATTTTTTGATGACCCAACATTGCAATTTGAAGATGAGGAAGAAGAGGAAGAAGTAGAAGTGGAAAAGGTTGTCGAGGAAGAAGTAGAAATTAAGAATGCTGACATAGAAGTTGTAGAGGAGGAGTTGGAGGTTGACAAAAAAGAGGCTGAGCCACCCACTACCAATGAGAAACTCCTTTCGCCGGTAGATCAACCACAAGATCCGAAAACGATACATTTGTTGGACCCTTCAAGGGATATGTACCTCGAGAAGGAAGACTCCCAACCGATCATCAAATCGACCACCTTATCAAAGAAGGAAGATTTGACCACCTTACTGAACAAGTACAAGAAAGGGGTCGGCTGGACGATTGTTGTCATTAAGGGTCTAAGTCCAACATGGTTACCACACAAAAAGAAAGTCAGGTACAAGATACGTGTTCCATTGAAAGAGGCGGCAAAAAGTTCATTGAGTTGGAAAGCCCTAAGATTCAAAGAATAACATATTCCAAGGGCCAAGTCGAGCCAAAGACTTGAAACAAGGGCGGCTAACCGAGAGGCAACTCGGGGAGTATTTTCTTTCCATTCTTTTTTATTTACTTTATTTTGTTGTGTTGTAATGCTTTTAAGTCTTTTTAGAGTTTAATGCAAAAAAAAAGAAGAAAGAAGATTGAGAGGGAGTCATGTGTTAAAAAAAACGTTTTTGTGAGGTTACAAAAAAAAAAAAAAAAAAAAAAAAAAAAAAAAAAAAACGAGCTTTTGATGTTCACAGAAAGAAAAATGCATGGTCTCACAAAAAAAACACATGGGCTAGGCATAAAAGGCATGGTCCAATTTTTGCCCCATGCAAGGCAGTCGAGGTTTTTAATAATTTTTTTTTGGCATGGGCAAACTTGAAAAAGCACGGGCTAGAAGAAAAACGCACGGCCTAAGCCTTAGACCGTGCACTACCATCGAGGTTTTCAAGATTTTTTTTTGCACGGCCAATTGTTAAAAACGCATGGGCTGAAGCAAAACTCAGGGGCCATGCTAAAAACGCATGGGCAAAACTTGAAATCACACGGCCTACCTTTGGACCATGTGTTGTCGACGTAACTCCCCCATTTCATAAAACAAATGCATGGACCATGCAAAAATCTCATGGCCCATGCTAAAAAAACATGGGCTATCATAAAAAAGCACGGCCTGGCTTGGACCATGTGTTTTGTGTCATTCTTCCTCCTAACAACTCACGACCGTGCACTCTCTCCTCCTAAACACTCATAAACTTTTGACTTTCATCAATCACTCCAACATTAAAGCTCAAAGGTTTGTTGTTTTAAGTTCCTAACTCCATCTTCTCCTTCATCTAGGTTTCAAAATTCTTTTGTAGGGTTTCAAGAGCAAGCTTGGGGAAGTATTTTGTAAAGAAGAAGGGAAGCTTTTACCTCCGTTTGTGCATTCCACCATTGAAGAGATCAACTTTTCTTGAGGTTGAAGATGAAGTGGAAAAAGTCAAGCACACATTACAAATTCAAGCATTTGAATGGTACATTCCTTCCATATCTCAAGTTTGATGCATGAATCCTAAGATTGTTTGACTATAATTGTTGAGAATTCGTTCATATGTATTCATGGTAAGTAGGTTGCCCTACCCTCTCCGAGCATCGTTGACGATGCTTAATCTTAAGCTTGGGGAGGGGTCATTATACATTAGCATCTAGTTTCCACATGCATTTCATAAAAATAAAAAAAATCCATTTTTTTTACTTTTCTTATTTTCATTTTTTCATGCATTCATTTCAAAGCATATAAAAAAAATAAAAAAGATTTTTTTTAGCATTTTTATCTTTTTGCATTATTAAAAAATTCAATCTAAAGAAACCTAATCTTCTTGAATAAGTTGAAGTGGTAAATTAGTCGTGGCTTGAGATTAGAACTTGTTCGTTTTTCATTAAAAATCTTGAAGCAACCTAATCTCACACGAAAACGTCTCCCGAAGCTACTCGTGCAAAACAAAAAAATGATAAGGTTATCAACACCGAAGCATAACGACAGATATAGTTTAGCCCTTGGAACACACGATTGGTCTTATGAGTAGTATAGCTCTTTCATATCCAAACTCCAAGTTCAAAAGAGTTATAAAATGAATATAAAATTTCAGTGACTCGAATCCTCCAGCGCTCTAAAAAGTCTTTTCTACCTACTCCCTTCTAAATACCCTGCTTGGGACATTGTTTCCAACTATACTTACGGGTATTTGCGCGTTTACATCAGTCCCCCTAAAAGAGTCAAGATGAAAATATAAGGAAATAAACATGGCAAACAAGAAAATATATATAAAAAAAATTATTAAGTTGATCGGTGACCTTTGGGACTTGAATCAGTAAACACCGAGGGGTGTTCTACACCTAATTGCCTAAAGCTGTATTGTTTGGGACTGATTGGGTTGAAAGTTCGCTACACGGGTTCCATAGAAAGTCATGAACTTAATAAAAACAAAAATAATATAAATAGGTTTAGATATTCAAATAAAGCTAACCTGTGGCCTTTGAGGTTCGGGCAAGTAAACCCGAAGGATTTCTTTAAATCTAGCACACCAAGGCCATCTAGTCTGGATGTGTTGGTTGGAAGCCCGCTACATGGATTTCAAAGAATACCATGAGCTTTATTTGTAGGAAAATATAATTAGATAGTTTGTATATATTTATGTTTATAGTTTAATTGAATAATATGTTTGGAAAAAATGTTTGGCTGTAAACATTGGGACTGACTGTAAACTACTTTGACTGGTGTAAGTAGTTTGAAACATGTAACCAATCTGGGTAAGTATTAGGGAGTTTTTAGAAAATATTTTTAGAAAAATATTGTTGTTAGTCAACAAATAGATGCAGTCGGTCATTGTCATGCTTTGTAAAATGAAAATAATTGAGCATATTTTGCATCACATGTTTTCACAAGAGTAAGACCATAATTTGCTCCATGTGCTAACCCAATACCTATAAAAGTGAACAAGTATTGTAACTTTTGATTTTGTTGAGTTACGTTAGGGAATGGCTAAAAATCTGGCTTTACATGTTATATATCTTTGTGGGGTTAATGTCAAGTTATCTCAAGTCCCGACATGTACACCTTCGACTGTATGACATAATGAGGTTAATTGGATTGAATATGTTCGTTTGTTTTGTTCATTGCATTAATGTTTGAAAAAAAAAAGATCTTTTTGTACATATGTTATTTTCATTAGTTCTTCTTTTATTGCATGCATGCACTCTTAATTCCATTTAGTCCTTTTCGTTCCATCCATTCTTTTCACCTTAGTTTCTTTTTAGTCGCCTATCGTCTTCTCTAGGTTGATTCTCAATTTTGTTCTTTCTTGAAGACAAGAAAGGTCTAAGCTTGGGGAGGTTTGATAGGTGCATTTTATGCACCTATTTTGCATGTTTACTTCCGTCTTTTTATAGCATTCTACTTCATAATTCTTGCATTTAGTTGATTATTAGGGCAATTACATATTTCATTAAGAATGCCTGGTACTTCACTATTTTTGATTTATTTTGCAGGCATTATGGAGCATGGAACGTGGAGCTTGGATGCATGCATGCTTGGATGCTTGGAGCATAGAGCTTTGGAACATGAAGAGAAGATGAACCGGTCATTCCATGGCAGAAAACATGAAGATGGAGCCAACAGTGAAGACTTTTTGGAATTTTAGCAAAAAGCATGAGTCATGCCAAAAACACATGGTCAAGACAAATGGCCATGCCAAAAACACATGGGCAAAAGGCATGGCCATGCCAAAAACGCATGGCCTTATGGCAAGTCACGTGAACTTTAATAAAAGAGGAGGAGACGTCATTTTGAAGGAAAGAACGGTTTTGGGAGCAGTTTCTGGCGATCTAGGGCAATTTTGGGAGAATTCTTGGAGCTTTTGAGAAGACTTAATCATTGCAAACATTTGGATTTCATTTTTGTAAGGATTAAACATTCCAATTCCATCTTTATTCTTGTTTGATTTGTTCTTAGCCATGTGTGGCTAAGAAACCCTAGTTTCTAGTTCTTGTTCAAAACATGTTGATTGCTTGACTTGAAGCATATGATTTGATGTTTGATTTGTGATTCTATTCTAGTGATTATGTTTTTGTTTAAACTAGAATCCTTGAATTTGATTTGTGTTTGATTGGCCACTTTCATGAATTGAATTTTTGTGCAGTTAATTAACTTTTAGGGAACCTAATCGTTCTATTAAGTTAATAATTTGTAACAAGCAATAAGTTTTCTTATTGTAAAACATATATCACATGTTTTCACACTTCCGCGCGTATGAGAAGAAATGAACATCGTTGGGAAGCTTGTACAAAACTTAATGCAGTTTTTCAATACAATCTAAGAGCGTGTTTAGGTTGAATTAGTAAAGCTAGGTCTAGTCAAAGAGCATGTTTTGGTTAGATAATTTGGCAAGCGAGAGGTGTTAGAACGTGTTAATATCTTTCAGTACCAACTTAGAATAGCAATCATGAATTACATCAAGTCATAATCAAGTTAAACAGCAACATTGAGAACTAGAACTGGAAGCACTTTTACAATTTGTTTACAAATCTATTTTATTTTGTGCATGTTTTTAAAGTAGATTGTTATTTTCATTATTTGACTTTTGCAAACAAAACCCCCATTTATGACCAAAGTACCTTGTGCAAAAAGGTATAGACTTTTGTCCCGTGTCTCTGTGGTTCAACCCTGCTTGCCTTGTACTACTTTTCAGCGCATTAAAACAGTATATTTGGAGTCTATTGTACCCCTTCATTTGTTGGGTTTGACACCCCTAACACTTGTGATTCATAATATTTTTTTTGTACATTTCTGTGTACATTTTTTGTCATGGTTGAATAACTGTGACATGTTTTGTGTTTAAATCCGTTATCTAAGTTTTCTTATCTGAACTTTTGTGCATCTAAGCTTCTTGTTGCCATGGTCCTTAATTTCCACCAACAATTCAACAACTAATGGTGTTTCTCTATTTTTCTTTAAGTTATTGGTGTAGTATTGTATTGTTTGATGCAAGTTTTTGTATGATGCATATCTTGTTTAAGTATTGTAGCATTCTACTTCCATTTACTTAATGAAAAGCATTATAACATCCTACTTGGTGTGATTTGATGTTAGTTATCTACATACTTGTCAAAAAGTTTATTATACATGATTAAAGATAAAATGCCAAATAATGACATTTGAATTTCTTCTTAAAAGGATGAAGAATGTTGATATGGGGAAGACGAGTTCAGTGCAAGTGCAAGTGCAAATGAGGCGTGTCATGATATTATATCATACAACTCTGTAATAAATTGTTGTCTTAACGGTGGACTCTATCAGGAGGCTTTGAACTATTTGAAAAGAATTGATCGGAGTGGTTTAAAAATAAATTCCATTACATTCTTTGAGGCATTGCCATTACATTCTTAGAGGCATTAATAGCTTGCTGTCACGGGATGACTCTTACGACTAGTCTACTTCGACGATCTTAGATGTATTAACGAAATTGGAAAGCAAGAGACTAACAGTTAAAGAATACAAAGAGTGCTTGTATTAAAAGAACTCAAGAGACTACAACTTTTCGATGGTTTGCTACAAATGACTCTGCCCTAATTTATAGGGTTCTTACACCTCCTTAACGGAAGGTTCTAGATCCTGATATTTTTTTGACTAATCTAGACTCTTCTAACTTTATATATATATATATATATATATATATATATATATATATATATATATATATATATATATACAAGACTCTAAAATATACCATTCTATTCTATGATGTCCTAGAGATTTCTAGGACGTTCCCGTATTATCTAAGTTGTTCTTATATGATCTAGATTGTTCTAGATCGTTCTACGGTCTTCCGAATTATTCTATCTTCATCTAGCATCTTCTTGATTATTCCAGACTGTTCCATCTTGTTCCATGATCATCTACAATATTCTAGTATCTTCAAGGGTCTCATAGAGTTTTCTTGATCACTCCAGAGACTCGTCGTGTATTTTTTTTGTCGTTCCAACATTTTCTACATGGTCTCAGAGACTTCCAGAAACTTTGTCTGTGACATTGCGCCTACCTATGGGAAGTAGCCAAGGGTGAGAAATTTACAAAAGAATTGAAAATGAGTTAGAGACGCCTCCCACCGGAAAACACATGGCTAGTATGGTTTGTTTGTATTCTCGAGCTGAGAAAAATGAGGATGCTAAAGGGAGAATTTGGTGAAAGTTGGAGTGGATAGCTGTGACCTAGATATGTGTTACAGCTTACTTAGGGCTAAAGCTAAAGAGATGATGGACTACAAAACTGGGATTATTGCAATTGGTAAGATAAAGAATAAGAAGGCGAAAGACATTTTTATGTTGTCACACCTTCACAAGTTGAGTGGTGAACATGTGGCTGCTGAAGAAGCAAGGAAGGACTTGGATGATGACGACCGGGGGGGGGGGGGGGGACCCACAGGTGTTAGTTTGTTTCGTAAGTAGCATTCTTTTTTTTTAATTTACACGCATAATAATACCAAAGTATGTGGTGTATAACCATCTACTACCACAAAGTGAAACAATATATCTGTGGAATACTCTTTTAATGCGTGTGTATGTGTAAGGAAATTAAATTAAGTTGTTTTTCCAAGTAAATGATCTAAAGTAAGCTGATATTTCTTACATTTACCCTTTTTTCTTTCTAGGCATGTCTCTTTAAATTAGGTATTTGTTATTTTACACGACATATCAAGTCGTTTAGCTTACTTCTATTTCTGTCATGTTTTTGTTGTTTATCATGGACCCATTTGTTACAAGTAACTAAGAACATGTCGATGCTATTTGCTCTTATATTCTAGTACTTTGCTATTTGTTTGTACCTTTTTAATTTATGCAAAGTTTTGTAATAAGTTCTAGTGGTTGATTTTGTACAAACAGGAAGGCAAAAGATTGATGTGGTTGTTTAATGTCATGTGAACTTGCATTTTACCAAAATAGAAGTTATAATTAATATATAAAAATATTGATCAGCTCATACATCAAATATTAGAATTTTTATATGCCATCTACTATAATACCCTTTTCAAGGAGAAGAGACCTTTTAGGGAGAAGAGAGTCATTCCCTTTCAACCCATTCAACCCACCGTCACATAGTTTTTTTTTGTCTCTCTCTTCCATGTTTCCCAACCCATAACATATTGAAACCTTATCTTTTCCAACCCACTCAACCTAATTGTCACATCACTATTTTTTATTTAATTAAATTAGAAAATAAAAATAAAATAAAACATAATATATTTTTCTCTAAAATAATATTAAAAATAATAGTTAATTAAAATAAATATTATTTAATGATTCTAAAACAAATATAAATTATTAACAATATTTGAAATGTATATTATTTTAATGAAATCTAAAAAACTATAAAATGGAATCTACATATAAACTATATAACCTTTTAACTTTACCCTAAACCGATTTTTAGAATAGAGAGAAGCTAGAGAGAGAAAGGAAATGGCTTCACCAACCCGTTGCAAGCCCGGTTTCTTCCAATCTATTGCTCGGCCGATGGTATCACGTCCCGGGTACCGCCAGTGCCCACCACCCAAATCGCGATGACTTCCTCCTCCCTTATAATGTATAAACCAATACACAAATGTGATATATTTGAACATAAGAAGTATAAAAGCAAACTCACAATTGGTCTCCCTAGTCAACCTAACATAGGAAAGACAAATCACAATATTCATAAGTAAACACAAATGTGATATTCAAACTCGACTCCATTATCATCTTCAATATATCTTTCATGTCTCCTATAAAAACTGCTACGAGGCTCTCCTTAGTCCTTGGCCTCTCAGGGACTTGTTTGTATTATTTGGGGTAAACCATACCCAATTGAAGAACCTCCATGCATATGCCAACGCCATCAACATAAACCCCAAACCACCACACACTCCAATCATGCTTAAGGTTGCCTCCATCCTTTTGTTGGAACTTTGTTAAATGGAAAACTTTCTCTATGGAACTTGTCCATTGCACTCCCTTAAAAAGCCTCCTAATAGTTGGTTACTAATTAGATCAAAAGGCTTGGACTAAAGGGATTGGGTTGGATTTCGTCATTGGGCTAGTCAGATTGGTCTTGAAAGACTTAGATTAATATATATATATATATATATATATATATATATATATATATATATATATGTATATTATGACAACCCAGAACATTCTTATTGTACACCTGGTCAATTCAATCAATGTTAAACTTGTTTTGTTAACTTCTAGCGTTGTTTAAGAGTTCATTTAAGTGTTCTAACCTTGGGTTCAGTCAAGGTTGAGGATGGGAATGAGTTGTCAAGTCGTGTAGTGTCAAATCAGGCCATACACCCCTTTTGGAGGAGTGTACGGCCGCACACATGGGTGTACGGCCGTACATACCCCTCACGGCCGCACACATGGGTGTACGGCCGTACACACCCCTCATGGCCGCACACCTACTCATATATAAAGGGTAGACCCCTTCCTTTTGTTCCTTTCACTTCTTGGCTGCACCCTACACCATTCTCTCAACCGTGAAACCCCCCCAAAGGCTTCAAAAATGTAAGTGATTCATCCCCTAGCTCGTTATGCTTAAAAGAACCTTTGATTTTCATGATCGATGTTTTTCACCCCACTTGGAGAGTGTACGGTCGCACACCTTCATAAGGTGGTCGTACACACTTTAAAAGGGCTCTCTAAAGTGAGAGTTTGGCCCTATCTCCTAGTTGGACATGATATTAGCCTCAATGCACCTGAAAATCGACATCTTAGGCATGAACATGGAGAGTGTACGACCGCACACCCATGTATATGACCGCACACCCCTTTATACGGCTGCACACACTTCCTCAGGGTCGTACACCCACTTTAGTGTCCGTATTTGGCCTTAAACTTGCAAAACCACTAAGTATGGGGCCTAGAACCACTCCTTGGATGTTTGTAGGACCTTGGAAACACCTCAAAATCACTCCCCCTCTTGAGTGTACGGTCGTACACTCATGGGCCGTAAACACCCAAAGGGTGGCCGTACACCTCCGTCATTCGATCTTATATGGTTCTGACACTTAATGCAAGTAGTTCCAAGTCCCTAGAGTGGTCCTCCACCACATATAGTAGTGAAATACCCTCGTTTGACTCATTTATGTGTCATTACGTGTTATTTAGGATCAAATTGTGTTCAAGCTTCACTTGAACATCCAGTTTTCTGTATCGATCCTTCAATCAAACCACTTGCTCAAGGTGAGTTCATACTTCTACATTTTCCGTATTTTTAATGTTTTCAGGGGGAATGCAAGCCAAACTCAAAGTATTTTATTAAGTTTTAAACTTATTAATATAGTCTAATGATTTTCATGTTTAACAACATATTCGGATATTTTATCCCTTTTTGTAATATGTTGAGCATAAGTGAAACTCTTAATTTTGAAATCTAACTTCATAGCTTTCAGAAAGGTTTTTACAAAACATCTCCCATATCAACTCTAATAAACTATAATGGGTATAGTTTGGGATAACTCTAGGCAGTTTCTACAAAATCAGATTTCATGGGTGAATACGTATAAACTATGGCAGATTTAGTTTATGATATATATTTTATCAGGAGTATAAACTACAATTATTCAAGGATAAATATTGTTTTATACTGTCTCTAGCTTGTAAACCAGATTATATAGAATTGTGAGGCTCTACTTCAATATTGTACCCTTAGGTGTACAAGGATAAATCCTTTTAGTATACCCAGAGTCTCCTGGAGGGAGAGCGTGAGGTTTGTGAATAGCTCTATTCGGGACTGACAATCCCACACCTGAACTGCTAGCTACAATTAGGCAGGCATGCTTGGGGTGAACAAATGCCATTTAACTTAACGCCTGAAGAACGTTATAAAGGTCTCTCGGTCATATCAAGCATGGTTATACGACTCATAAATAAGTATAAACTAACTTTGGTTTATGAAATCTACTCTTCATTGTTTTATTTTGAATAATAAAACTACTTTCATAACTAAACTGATAGTAATCAGGGATTTCTATACTTGCATCTCTACCTCTAGGATGGTTAACCCGTTTATAGGGAAAATATGGGATTTTCCCAGGATAAACACCGACATTTCTAAAACTGATGGTTTATTTTCTACTAATAGATACTCTTTCAATGCTACTTTTCATAAGAAAATATGGGATTTTCTTAAGGAACATTTTTCAAAAGTATCAAAGAACATTTTCCATCAAGACTAAATGCTTATGAACTCATGAGCTTTATGCTGATATCCTTTCAAATTGCTTGTATTCTCAGGAAATTGGTAGACAAGTACTTCTTGGATTTAGAGGAGCCGGAGCAATAAGAGTCATGTTTTTTTTGTTTTATATTCTACATACTTTTGGTATAATTGAAACAAATTTCAAACTAGTGTAAACATTTTTCATATATATATATATATATATATATATATATATATATATATATATTCATTGTAATGGTTGTGTTACTATGATTGCTATTGTACAATGGTTGTGATGCTAAACATGACATCCTCCACCTTGGAACGATTCCGCCATCCTGGTTTCGGGGTGTGACATATATATATATATGTATGTATGTATATATAATGGTCAAAAGATTGGCCTTGGGCCTTGGGGCTCTTGGGGTCTCCTTGACTAATTACATTATTATATATATATATATATATATATATATATATATATATATATATATATATATATATATATATATATATATATATTAATTCCAATTTTGACTTTTATGTTATATTAAAAATCTGTTAAATTCATTTTAACTATCTTGACAGTTATTTTCAGTTAGCAGTTTTTGGAAGGAAAAATAGTCAATGTGTATCTATAAATACATCACCAAAGACCAGATTTCGGGTTTCAGAAAAACCACACACCTATTCCTCATATAATTTCGTATTCCACACACAATGAAGGGAACATAGTAAATTTCGTCAGAATCCAGAGAAGATCTTGGTTGATTATTGTATCCTCTTGAAAGATTCCTACCAGGGAAATTTCTGTCTTAGGACACTACAAAAGAAGGCCTCAATCTGTACAATTTCATGATTATATTTTTTGTGTAGTGATCATTCACGTATGTTTTCCGTAAACTGATTCTTGTATATTACATATATTTGAATTTCCTTTGTTTTATTTCTATTGGTTTTTTTAATTGTATACCTATGTCATAAAAATCTAAGATAGAAATCAAAAAGTGGAAGAATGGATCAACAATCCATCATCAAAACACATATGGAAAAGCCTAAGAAATTCAAAGGTTCAGATTTTTGGAGATGGCAACAGAATATGTTGTTTCATTTGACAAATCTTCATGTTTTCAATGTTCTAACTTATGATTCTCCCTCTCCTCCCACTGGTGTAACCAATGCAAAAGGAGTAACACCACCCACTGCAACCCAATGACAGAACACCAAAGGGATGTGGAAACTTGGAACACAAATGAATATAATTACACAAATTATATTCTGAATGCCTTGGATGATTCCCTCTATGATGTCTACTCTACCATTCCTACTATAAGAGAGATATGGGAATCAATGGAAAAGAAATACATAACAGAAGTGGCATGTTCCAAGAAATTTGTGATTGGAAAGTTCATGAATTTCAAGATGGTGGATACCAAATCTGTCCTCAAACAACTGGAGGAAGTTCAAGTCATTGCACATGATCTTGAAGTTGAAGGTATGGGTATAAAATATAACTTTCTTATTGGTTCAATCATTGAAAAACTTCCTCCTTCTCGGAAGAATTTCAAACTATATCTTAAGCACTTAACTTATGACATGAGTTTTGAGCAACTTGTGTTAAGAATTCGCGTGGAAGAAGATAACAAATTGAATGAGAAGGCTGATGCAACTTCCTTGGAACCAAGTGCAAGCTTTGTAGGAGAAGCAAGTTCTTCAAGGACAAAGCATAACAACAACAAAGGAAAACAAGGCTCCAAAAACTCTTCAAAGATGGCAAAAATCATGGCCCTAACAAGAAGAATTCTTGCCCATGCTATGTTTGTGGAAAAACTGGACACAAGGCCAAAGATTGCAGATTTGATAGGGGTCAAGGAGGAAAGAATGGAGGGAAAAATGTAAACAATGGTGGGAATTATGGTGGAGGAAATTCTGGTCAAGCCAACATGGTTGAATCACCAAATTAGTTTGTTGTTGTGATTCAAACCAACATGGTTAGCAATTGTATGGATTCGTGGATTGATACTGGAGCCACAAGGCACATTTGAAACTCTTGAACCATGTTTTCTACATACCAAAAAGTCTCGGATTCTGAACCAATGTTTATAGGAATGGCTCTACTGCAAAGTTGGAGGAAAGGGAAAAGTGAAGCTAGCACTGACTTTTGAAAAATAACTTGTTTTAAGTGATGTCTTGCATGTTCCTAAAAATACTAAGAATTTGATTTTTGGTCCTATTCTTAGTAGCAAAGGTTTCAAACTTGTATTTGAGTTTGATAAGTTTGTTCTCACCAAGGGTGAGGTGCATGTTGTAAAGGGATACCTTAGTGAGGGTCTCTTCAAAGTCAGTGACTTACCTTTGTACTATGGTGTTGAAACACCAAATAATGATGTAACCAATGTTAATGCTAATGCACTAATGGGCACTACTATCCCTTCTTCTATTTATATGCATGATCCTTCATTTTTGTGGCATTCTCGATTAGGACACGTCAATTTTCGCTCTATTCGAAGAATGGAAAAACTTGGCATGTTACTAAAATGTTCATTAGATAAAAACATAAAATGTGAGGTTTGTGTAGAATCAAAATGTTCACAACATCCTCATAAATCAGCTGAAAAATCTAATGAAATACTTGGCTTAATCAACTTTGATCTATGTGATTTTAGAGAAACACCTACAAGTGGAGGAAAGAATTGTTATATTTCCTTTATTGATGATTGCAGCAAGTATTGTTATATTGATTTGTTAAATACCAAGGATAAAGCTTTGAATTCTTTTAAGAAATACAAGGCTGAAGTTGAAAATCAACTTGACAAAAAGATCAAAATTCTAAGGTCTGATCGAGGGGGAGAATATGAATCCAAAGACTTTTTTGAATTTTGTTCTTTAAATGGGATTATACATCAAACAATCGCTCAATATACTCCACAACGAAATGGAGTTGCTGAAAGGAAGAATAGAACATTGAAAAACATGATAAACTCAATGTTAATTACTGTTGGATTAGTGTCTAAGTCCATAACTATTATTGGTATGTACTTGACCCGATTTGGCATGGTCCATTTGGGTTGCACTTCATCGGAACAATTTATATGGGTAGTCTTTTGAGAATAGTATGTTTATGATTTATATTAATATATTATAAGTTCTAATATATTAATATGAAATCATATTATTTAATTAGTATTGACCAAGAATTAATTTAGAATTAATTTAGTGATCAAAAGGAACTACTTAAATATGGACTCTTATATATATAGTATGGGCTAAGTTCATTTAGGTTGGGCTAAGCTTGCATGGATAGTCCATGGAGTTTTTAACCCATGGATCCTATGGAAATGAAAGGTCATGGGTATTAGGGTTTACATGGATGAAACCATAATCCTCCATACTATATAAAGAGGTCTTTGGCACATGAAATGACACTAGTGTGTGAGGATACAAGAGTGGGCCAATTTCTAGTGTGCTTACTATTCTCTCAAGTTTTTCCAAGGTGTTTTGGTGATTTGTGATTCCTCTTGAGGCTTATACACTATTGGGGCTAAGCTCTTAAAGTTCAAGACTTCAAGCTTCATTAAAAGGTATGTCATCTAATTAGGCTTTTTGTAGTATAGTTGGTTCATATTATGCTAGTTAGGATGAAACCTTGGAATATTGAATATTTGCATGTATAATAGAGAAAACATAACTGACATGGCAGTCATCAGGCAAGAACTAATCTGAAATACTGCCTCTATCTTTACTATCCGGTGCGATAGACCAACAACTCCTTCCATGCCATATAAGGATCGGGGTTTACAACCCATGAACACTTTGTATGAACAAGTTCTAGAGTTGTTTTGGTTATTAAGTGGAGTGTCGCCACCGTTTCTACTGTTCCCAGTGTTGTCATTTCTGGCAGCCTCATAAGCGGCTAGGTGTAACATCCTATTTCGAATCAATTCATAATTTGGGGCTGTGACCTGACGATCAGTAATCATAAGGATTTGATCCATGGGGGAAAGAGAGATTTAGACCCCTTTGGATGTGGGTAATGTATATTAGGTGATCCGAGAGTTCGGTTGGTGCTTTAGAGCCCAAGGGTATAACCGTAAAGTGATAGTTCGGGGCTTTTATGAATTTTGGATTTAATTTCGGAAAGTTTTAAGGCAAATGAGAGTTGATAGGGTTGTATAACTTCTCATTACCTTTCAATGGATATAAATATCGCCGAAAATGCAGTTGAAATGAAAAATATATGGTTGTTTAAAGTTAGGAAGGTTTTGAGCTTAGTCTAGTACGTTAGCTGTACCTGGAGTATGTTGGGTGTGCTAGGCATACCTGGAGTACGTTGGGCATACCTGGAGTATGTTGGGCATACTAGACATACCTGGAGTACGTTGGGTGTACCTGGAGTACGATGGGTGTACGCGATCAGTGCCCAAACCCTATTTTCATGGTTTAAGCCCTATTTAAGCTCCTTAACTTCCCCAAACCCATTGCATTCTCAACCTCCACCTCTCCAACACCCTCCCTTGAAACCATACCCTTATTTTGATCCTTTTGAGCTAAAAGAAGGTATTTTTAAGTGCTTTTGAGTGTTCTTGGTGCATCTTAAAGAAGAAGGAGCTCATTGGACAAGTGGTTGTTGCATTGGCGCTTGTAGATCTAGACTTTGTTCACCTTGATCTTTCTTTTAGAGGTATAAAGTTTGAATCTTGATGATGCATTTGATAGATCTAGCTATTGTTGGGTGTTATGAGCTTTTGGTCACTTTAGTGCAAAAAGTTTAGATCTTAAAAGTTTGTGACCTTGTTATGGTTAAAGTTGGAAACTTTATCCATCTAAACATCATATTGATTCATATCTAAAAGCTTGAGACTTGGAATTTATGGATTAAAATGGTAAAGATGGACTTTTGGTCCATTTAAGACTTAAATACTAGATCTTGGTTGGTTGGACCATTCTAATGGATAAAGTTGGAAACTTTATCCATTATGGAGTTATTAGGAACCATAAAAATATCATCTTGATGGGTTTTGATGAATCATGCTTAAGTTGATGTTAATATTATGGGTTTAGATGGATAAAAATGGGTTTTAGGTCCCATTAAGACATGTATACGAGTAAAGTTGGCAACTTTATGGATTAAGACCTTATTTAGAGGTTAGATCTGAGTTTGGACGTTTTGGTCTTAAGCATTAAGTGCTTAAAATGAATTTTTGGTCGTCTAATGATTACGCTAGGCGTACGTATGTGTATGCTCAGCGTACTGCAAGAAGTCCCCATCCTTGAGCTTTAAAAAGTTGTACCTTGTGCTTCAGTGGGCCGTACGCGGGGCGTACGAGTTAGGTACATAGGGCGTACTCACGAGATCTTCTTTTGGACATTTTAGGCTTTTTGGAGTTTGGGTCGTGGGTTATTGGATCAGATATGAGAAGGATAAAATGGTATTTTACACATTGGAAGTATAGAATATGGATTGGACCTTGGATTTTGGGAAATGGCCTTAATTATTGATTATGATATTTGATTATGTCTAGTGTGAGGTTTCTGGTAGCAGCAGTGCATGAGTCTTGGTATCTCCAATTGAGGTGAGTCTTCTCCCAGTGTTTGGCGGATCGAAGGCACCAATGTTGGCCAATGGATTATTGTTATTGGTATGATAACTGTTAGTGAGACTCTTGCATGTATTGTATATGTTTGCATATATACCAGGTGGGGCCTGATGAGTGTGTAGTATGCTAGCTTTCTTTGTGACTCTTGCATGTATTGTATGTGTTTGAATGTATACCTGGCGGGGACCGATGCCAGGCGGGGCCTAATGAGTGTATTGGGTGGGGCCCATCGCATGTTATTGACAGATTTGTTCCGGGTGGGGCCCGATGGTTGTCAGGAAAGACCCATTATATTTATGGTATGTGGTATTTTGGGGAACTCACTATGCTTTTTGCTTACGGTTTTGATGGTTATGGTTTCAGGTACTTCCGGTTCGAAAGGGAAGGGCCCGACTTGATCGCAACACATCCACCCATGTTTCCACAACTTGATGATTTTGGGATTGTACTTTGATAACTTTTCTATTATGATATGCATTTGAATGTTTGGAAAAGATAATTGGTGTTTCTGGTTAAACTAACAATGAAATTTTTACCTTATAATTTTTGTGACGTTACACTATGGTTGTGGCAATCCCTTGAGCAAGCATGGTTTGCATTAGAGTAGGATCCATTTGAAATGGTGGGTTTGCATTAGTTGCGTCTGGATCTCCTCCGGGATTCGGAGTTTCTACCAAAGTTTGAGTTAATTCTGGAGCACTTCTTGGATTGCCTCAGGGGGTTGGTGGTGGACGGACGAACTCGTGGACTTTTTCGTGGAGGCATTGTCCTAATATGTTTTAGATGGATATGTTAATTTATTTTACACTATGTTGTCATAAACAAGTTGTATTTAGTGATAGTGTATTTATGTAACTTGTTCCTGAAATCTTACATATGTCCAATCCATAGTATGAGAGTTGTAACCGATGTTTTTAACTAAGTAATGATAGTATACTTCAAGCATTACATGTAATAAGTTTCACATTTAAAAAATATTGAATGTAGTTTCATATATTATAACTGCTTGTTTTCAGTTACAAAGATACCAACGTATAAGGTTAGAAATGGAAACTACTTACAAAAGATCAATTACAAATCATGCAGTTATAAACACTTGCAAAACAAAGCTATTCATCAAAATTTCTAACCCTACCCTAGATGAAACGTCTATGGCCCAAAACATGAAATTAGATAGAGGACCAGTTCCACGAACTGCTCCTGAATATAAAATCACTCTTGCGCGACAACCACCGCTTGGTACTTAACTGCATCCAACCGGTTCTCGGTGATCTAAGTCTTGTAGTCTAGTGCTCTATAATGAACACTCATGGCATTCGCATTGGTGCGGTTAGCACCTATGCGATGATATAGGGTATGAATGGCCTTAGTGTCCTCCTGCTTTACTTCCTCAAGCCTTTCGACTCGCTGCTCTAGTGAAGTAGAGCCTGAACCTCTGATGAGGCTCTCTAGGGATCCAACACTATCATATAATCGGTCGCCTTGAGTCACAATGTAGGGGATCAGATCATTCTTAGGGTCGTCCCTAAGTGGTGCCTGGGGCGGAGCCTGTGAAGACTCACCAATCTCATACTGGGGTGGGAGGTCAGTAATTCTCTGCTTGTGGAGAATACCAGGGACCCAAGATGGATCATAGGGCATGGTCCATTTCCCCAATTGACCACAAGTGGGTTGTGAAACATGTGCGTCGGGTCTAAATGGTATATAAGACGAATGTTGATCCTCGGGGTCCTCATCAGGTCAGTACCCTTGACATTAAGGAGATATAGCTGGTAGTGTGGTCTGGGCAGAGAGGATGGGCGGGTTCCTCATCAGTAAGGTCCTCCTCATCCTCGACAAGACTATCATCATCAATCTCTTAGGGCTCCTGGAGTATGCCCTTATCGTCAGACTCCTCGTCCTTTTCAAAATCATCCTCCTCCTCATCATCATCATTCTTATATGGATCGTCCTCATCTAGGAGGTCTGTTGGAGCGTCTTGGAGGAAGTATGGGTCCCTGGCTAAGTGTATCGGAACCTCGTGTAGCTCATAAGGATCGACAATCTCCATCCAAGCAGGACGGTCATCGGGTAAATTTTTCATCTACATAAAAGGGTTTTAAGTATGTTAGTAATTTTTTAAATGCCTAAGTATTAAAATTGTATAAGTGTTTTAAGGTTGACATAAAGGTTCTATGGTACAAGGTATCTGCAACAAATCTTGAGAACATTCTTCAACCTCTAAAACTCTCAACCATTGTAGGTTGTCAAACACCTTGCTTAAGGTTGGTTGTGCACCGGCCCGACCATTAATAACATAGGTGCACATTCCAAATTTATTTGTGGTATGGCTTATGTATGGTACTAACCTTAGTTGAGGCATCTGACTTAAAGGTTAACTTGGTAGTTTTAGTTGAAGGGACATTTAGAATTTTATTACTGACAGGGCTACAAGTTTCTTAGTAGGAATAAAAGGATCCTGAGATTTGATATGGATTTTGTTCCTTTTATTATTAATGCATTTTAATCTTGTGTTGATAATTTTACCAACTAGTGGTCCTCAAAAAAGATGCATTAGTTAACTAGGTCTTAAAGTTGACAAAAGACATATAAAATTTTACAAATTTGATTCATCTCGTCTGAATTAAGCTATGAAATAAATCAAAATGAATGTTAATTATCACATAGAACTATTACAAAAATAATAATGTTTTAATGGTACGTATCTTTCTCATTTCAAATCAGATGATATTGTTGATTGATCTAAGCATACGCTCAGATTTTCCAATTTCGTGGGAGGTATAAGGGCATGAAAAACAAAATTGAATGCAATGAGTTGAAAAAGAGTTATGAAATTATTGGTTGTTGTATTCACCCCCATTTTCACATTGAAAATATTTTATGGTTGTTTGTAATTGGTTTTTGATGTACGTGGACAATTCAACAAATTTTGAGAAAACCTCGGATTTTTGTTGTAAAGGATAAACCTAAAGATATTGAATATAATGATCAAGAAAAATGACATAATATTTTAAACCACTGATATTAGTAATAGGAGATGTCCAAACATCAAAATGAATAATATCAAAGGCATTAGCAACAATAGAATCTAAAGTACCAAAATGAAGTTTCACGTGTTTTCCAAATTGACAAACATGACACAAAACATCAAAAAGAATTTTATTACAAGAGATTGAATTATTGGAAATGGATGACTGAAAGACATGGTTGTCTGGATAGCCAAGACATTGGTGCCAAACATTGGAGCTTACGGAGACAAAGACTTGTGGATATTACGGGAGAACAGGGTAGCGTAGGCCTTCACTATCACATAGGATTAGGGTTTTGCGAGTCCGGTAATCCTTGACAATAAAACCAAATTCGGCAAATTCAATGGAACATTTATTTTGACGGGTATATTCACACACATAAATAAGGTTTTTAATAAACGAAGGTGTAATAAGGACATTATTTTGATAAAGAGGTCGGTGAAGGGTGTTAAGAGGAAATTTGGTGTGTCCGGTCGCAACAACAGGTATTTTGGATCCGTCCCCAACTAGAACATGACGAGAAATATTATTATTATCACAGAGGGAATGGAGTATAACTGGTTTTCATGAACATGATTGGTGGCGTCGGTATCCATCACCCATGAATTAGGTTCTTGAAGTGACATGAGCTGAAAAGTTAAGGTAGATTCATGGGTTGCTTATCAGATCCAAACCAAGACCATGGTGGAGTAACATTAGGTTATCCCTGAATTTTAGTAGAATTAGCAGCTATGTGGGCCTGATGATTATTGGACTGGCGATATTGAGAAGGACCAAGGAGGCTTGATATGGGTTGTTGTTGTTATTAATATTGAGGTGGGTCAGTCAACTGAAAGGAACTGTTGGATCGAGGATTTGTAGGAGGGAGAATAAAGACCCAACCATATTGTTGGGGTGGGCATTGACTGAAATTTCCACCGCTGAATTTGGCGCCTCTTTTGATGTGTCCATGTTATTGTTGTTGACATTGATTGGGTTGTTGTTGTTGGCGATTTTATTGGTTGTTGTACCCCCCCCCCTTTTATTTTTGGTGGAGGTAGTATTAAGGAGGGTTGGAGACAAAGCGTGATCTCCATGAGCGGACACAGTAGAGCCTCAAGTAAATAAGATGCGTTGTTCTTTCCACATTAGAATGGACCTTGTTTCATCAAAGGAAATAAACGAAGTCTAGTGGCGGATTATGCTAGCGACATTGTCAAATCGTGGGAAAGACCATTAATAGTGTAAATAACAACATTCTTGGCAGGTACCTTGGCATCGGGAGATAGATTCTCAAGAATATCAATGATTGATTTTATTTTTAAGTAGTAAGAAGCAACATTGAGGTCCCTCATGGATATGTTTCGAAGTTCGTTGTCCAGTTGTATTGATCGAGAATCCTTGTTGACACGAAAGAAGCATTATGTTCAGTCGTACATGACGATCATTAGTGTCCTTCTTGGTGATGGTGTTGACAAGGTTTTTATGAGAGAGACTGAAACGACCCAAAAATACGACCCAAAAATTTTTATTTTTAATATAACCAAAACTGTAATCAGAGCATCATATAATAAAACCATACGTGATGTATTCCAAAACATAATAAAATACTGTGCGGAAATCTGTATCATACTACATCAGATCCAACATCTAAATCAATCCCAGGCTAAAGCTGAGGCGGTGGTGTGTGCGATGCCATCATCCCGAGCTCTTCCCTTTGCTTGCGGAAGTACCTGAAACCAAAACTGAAACTGTAAGCACGAAGCTTAGTGAGCTCCCCCAAATTACCACATACCATACAATAATATATCAAGCACATACGGGGCCTTGCCCCCTCCATCGGACCAAAGTCCGAAGCTGACTGACTGGGACCTTATCCCCTACATCGGGCCGAAGTCCGAAGCTGACATCGGACCGAAGTCCGAAGCTAACTGGGACCTTGTCCCCTACATCGAACCAAAGTCCGAAGCTGACATCGGGCCGAAGTCCGAAGCTAACTGGGACCTTGTCCCCTACATCGAACCGAAGTCCGAAGCTGACATCGGACCGAAGTCCGAAGCTAACTGATCATAGCATAACATATCACTAACATGAACACACATAATCTTGTCTGAGCCACGAAGGCATCAAACATGCTAACTACTGCATCGGATAACATCCGGATACTACTGCTAGCTAAACGGGCCGGCATTGTGGCCTTAGACCCGTTCCTACTGAAAGGGAACTCACCTCGAAAACTGGCGGCTGAGTGTGTGTGTGTCTGAAAGCTACCGGCTGCTGCTCCTGAATCTCCTCGGCTACAAGCCCATGAACACACTCAATCAAATACTAAACACTGCACTTGGGGTAAAATGACTCTTTTACCCTAGGTCAAAGTCAACTTACTGTTGGGGCTGACTCGCCGAGTTGGGCCACCCAACTCGCCGAGTCCTACTCTCACTTCTCAGTTCTACATGCTGCTACTCGTCGAGTGTGGCATCGACTCGACGAGTACCCTCTTGATCCAAGAACTCAGACAATCTTCATCCGACTCGCCGAGCCGTATGAACAAACTCGACGAGTTGTTCATGATCCTAAGAAGATTGCCTTGGACTCGCCGAGTTGTATGAACAACTCGCCGAGTCCCTCCATCACTGAGTCCACCCTCAACTCGCTGAGTCCACCCTCTAACTCACTGGATTCACTCGACGATGCTCAACATGAAGGACTCGGGAACCCGCGACCCAACTCGCCGAGTCGTTCTTCCCGACTCGCCGAGTCGCCGCCATGCAACTGATTTTTACTCGATCTTGTTTGAATCCAATCCATACAATTGATAGATCTGAGTCCAATAAGCTGATTTACCACGTAAAGTTTCCAACTTTACGTGCACAACCTCATGAATAAGGGAAATAAGGCTAAAAGATGCATAAAATGGGTAGATCTATGATTATTATGCAAAGTAACTCCAAAAAGACAGTAGATCTGGGCTCTACAACACCCCAACACTCAGATCCAAAGGTATTTCGACTTATTAAGACATTCATGCAAACATAAGGCTTTGAACAACATCAAATAGCTCTTAGAAGAGCTCTAATGGAAGATTAAAGCATATAACAAGAAGGGAACTCCGAAAATACCTCAATAAACTCAGATTTGCCCTTGGATCTTTGCACTACAACTCGATTCCTTGCTTCTTTCTTCTTCTCCTTCTTCACACCTTCACAAAATGGCACCAAATCACTTATAGGCTTTCAAGGAAGGGTTAGGGTTTTCTCACTGTGTTTTCAGGGTGAGGGAGGCGAGAATGGGACTATAAGATGATTTAAATAGTAGGCAACCCGGGGATTTAGGGTTTCATCCAGACGGATGGACTCGCCGAGTCCAGGATATGGACTCGCCGAGTCCCCGGCTCACGCATGCTCTCAGCCGCGACCCCACTCGGCGAGTCAGGCTATGAACTCGCCGAGTTCCTCTTGCAAAACTCACAACAATTACCAATAAATTAACATACCGGGAACGGGTCGTTACAATTCTCCCCCACTTGACTCAGACTTCGTCCTCGAAGTCTGCTACGGCTGGATCTGCAAATAACTCTGGGTAGTGCTCTCTCATCTCCTCCTCAGCCTCCCACGTCCACTCAGACCCCTTCCGGTGCTGCCACTGCACCTTTACTAACTGAATTTCCTTGTTCCTCAAGGTCCTGGTCTTTCGGTCCAAAATTGCGACCGGTCTCTCAATATAATTCAGGCTACTATCAACCTGAAGATCCTCTAGGGGAACGACTGCTGATTCATCCACCAAACACTTCCTCAACTGAGACACATGGAAAGTGTTGTGGATCTGACTAAGCTCTTCAGGAAGATCTAATCGATAAGCAACCCGACCCACCCGGGCCAAAACCCTGAAAGGACCAATAAATCTGGGGCCCAACTTGCCCCTCTTCCGGAACCTGATGACACCCTTCCAAGGTGAGACCTTTAGAAGGACCATATCTCCCACCTGGAACTCCAAGTCCGAACGCCTCCTATCGGTGTAGCTCTTCTGCCGACTCTGAGCAGTTTGCAGTCTACTACGGACCTGCTGGATCAACTCAGTCGTCTTGAGCACCACCTCTGTGCTCCCAATGACTCGCTGACCGACCTCGCCCCAACAAATCGGGGTCCTACACTTCCTCCCATACAGCATCTCAAAGGGAGGTCGGTCAATGCTCGCATGGTAACTGTTGTTATACGAGAACTCCGCTAACGGAAGGTACGTATCCCAACTGCCACCGAAATCTAGAACGCATGCCCTGAGCATATCCTCTAGAGTCTGAATCGTCCTCTCGCTCTGTCCGTCTGTCTGAGGGTGGAAAGCGGTGCTGAAATGGAGACGAGTACCCATCTCGTCGTGGAATCGCTTCCAAAATCTGGATGTGAAACGGACATCTCGGTCAGACACCACTGATACCGGCACTCCATGGCGTGCCACGATCTCACGCACATAGATATCGGCTAACCTTTCCGCCGATATACTCTCCTGGATCGGGATAAAATGGGCACTCTTCGTCAACCGATCCACTACTACCCATATCGAGTCCACTCCTCGTGCGGTCCGGGGAAGCTTGGTGACAAAATCCATGGTAATGTCCTCCCATTTCCACACGGGAATGTCTAACGGCTGCATCCTGCCGTGAGGTCTCTGGTGCTCCGCCTTGACCTTCCGGCAGGTCAGGCATCTCTCGACGTACCAGGCGACGTCCCGCTTCATGCAGGGCCACCAATAATCGAGTCGAAGATCCCGGTACATCTTTGTCGCTCCTGGGTGGATAGAAAATCGAGACTTATGAGCCTCGTCCATCAATACCTGCCGTACCCCACCCCAGTACGGTACCCATACCCTACCATGAAGCGTCAGCAAACCCCGACTGTCGTACTCAAATGAAGCTACTCGGCCTACTATCCTTTCACACTTCTGCCTCTCCTCCTTGAGGCCCTCCATCTGAGCCTCCTTGATCCGCTCCAACAGTGGAGTGATCACTGTCATCCTCATACACAGATCTCTGATAGGGGCCGCCGACACCTTGCGGCTTAGGGCGTCGGCCACCACGTTGGCCTTCCCTGAATGATAAAGGATCTCACAGTCATAGTCCTTCAGCACGTCCAACCACCTCCTTTGCCTCATATTCAAACTCGGCTGATCCATAAGATACCTCAAACTCTTATGATCCGTGTATATAGTACAACGGACCCCATAAAGGTAATGCCTCCAAATCTTGAGGGCAAACACAACTGCCCCCAGCTCCAAATCATGGGTAGGATAATTAGCCTCGTGAGGCTTCAACTGTCTCGAGGCATAAGCTATCACATGGCCTCGCTGCATCAGAACTGCTCCCAAACCTGTGATCGAGGCATCACAATAGACTACAAAATCCTCTACTCCCTCTGGCAAGGTAAGGATCGGAGCCTCGCACAATCTCTGCCTGAGGGTCTCGAATGCTGTCTGCTGCTCCGGACCCCAACGGAATACCACTGATTTCTTGGTCAGTCGGGTGAGCGGCACTGCTATCTTGGAGAAATCCTGAATAAATCTCCGATAATACCCTGCCAGCCCTAGGAAGCTCCGAATCTCAGATGGAGACTTCGGGACCTCCCACTGCATCACGGCCTCTATCTTGGCCGGATCTACCAGAATACCCTTCTGGTTGACGAGGTGACCAAGGAACTGCACCTCGCGCAACCAGAACTCACATTTGGAGAACTTTGCGAAAAGTCTCTCCCTCCTCAAAACCTCTAGCACCTCCCGCAGGTGCTCCTCGTGCTGCTCCTGCGTCTTGGAATACACCAAGATGTCATCTATGAACACTATCACTGACCGATCCAGCATCGGCCTACACACGCGGTTCATGAGATCCATGAACGCGGCTGGGGCATTGGTGAGCCCAAATGGCATCACCACAAACTCGTAATGACCATACCTGGTCCTGAAAGCAGTCTTCTGCACATCCTCATCTCTAACCCGCATCTGATGATATCCGGAGCGTAGATCGATCTTGGAGAACCAAGACGCTCCCTGAAGCTGATCAAACAAATCATCTATCCTCGGGAGTGGGTAACGGTTCTTCACCGTTACCTTATTCAGCTCCCGATAATCAATACACATACGATGCGACCCATCCTTCTTTCTCACAAACAGGATTGGCGCTCCCCAAGGCGAACTGCTCGGCCGAATGAAACCCTTGTCTAACAGCTCCTGCAGCTGTGTAGACAACTCCTGCATCTCAGGGGGAGCTAGTCGATACGGTGCCTTGGCTATCGGAGCCGCACCAGGGACGAGGTCGATCCGGAACTCGACCTGTCTCTCAGGAGGTATCCCCGGAAAATCCTCAGGAAACACATCCGGGTAGTCTCGAACGATAGGAACATCATCCACTGTCGACTTGCCCTTCTCCCGGGCATCCAAAACGTAGGCTACAAAACCGGCGCAACCCTGCTGAACATAGCGCCTCGCCCTTGCGGCAGAACAAAAGGTCGGTCCTCGCTATGGCCTCTCGCCCTGAATCACCAACTCTCCCCCACTGGGAGTGCGAACCCTCACTAACTGAAGCTCGCAATCAATCACCGCCCCATTAGGGCTTAGCCAATCCATACCCACAATAACCTTATTCCCTCGCAGGGGAATAGGTACCAAATCCACTGAAAACTGCTCATCAAATAACTGAAGAGAACACCCTCTGTGCACTCTGCCGACCCTCACGGTCCTATCATCCGCTATCTCAACCTCTAATGGACAATCCAGCTCCCCTGGAGCTCTACTGAACCTCTTGCTAAGCGCAAGAGATACGAATGATCGGGTAGCCCCCGAATCGAATAATACCAAAGCAGAAATGTCGTTCACAGAGAACGACCCTGAATAAAACATACAACCATAAGCAACATTTAATCAATAATAATAAAGAGATAAAAGGGAAGATACATACCCGTCACCACCTCAGGAGTCGCTCGCGCCTCCTTTGCTGTCATCTGAAACGCCCTGCTCTTCGCCACTGGCGCATCAGCTCGGCCCTGCCGGCCGTCTGTAATCCTCAAGGTAGCAGGGGCAGGTGCAGCCACCTTCCCTGCTGAAGCTAAACTCGGACACTGGGACTTTTTATGTCCCCTCTGATTGCACTGAAAGCAAATCAGGTCTGACGCAGCAACGACAGTAGCAGGAGCCGTACAATCCCTACTCAAATGTCCAACCCGACCGCACTTGAAGCAGCCGGAACTCCCTGCCTTGCACGCTCCCTCGTGCATCTTCCCACACCTACCACATCGACCGTAGCTCGGCTGCCCCCTGGACCTATGATCCGAAACCCTGGGCTTTTTGCCCGAACCTCTCGAACCCGAAACCGCCTCCGGTTTCCTCTTCTTCTCCATCTCGAGATCAATCTCCCTCTCCCGAGCTCTAGCAATCATATCCTCCAGCGTTTTACAGCTGGACCGGCTCACAAACTGGCGGATATCGCTCCGCAACATCTCATGATAGCGGGCCTTCTTCATTTCCTCATCAGCTACATACTGAGGAACGAGAAGAGCCCTTTCCCTGAACTTGGCGGTGATCTCCGCCACTGTCTCTGTAGTCTGGGTGAGGTCCTGAAACTCCCTAGCTAGCTGTTGCACCTCAATGACTGGTGCAAACTCCGCCCTGAACCTGGTAGAGAAATCAGCCCAGGTCATAGCGTCCAATGCTGCATCATCCCCAATAGCATGCCCGACCTCCTCCCACCAATCTCGTGCCCTGTCCTTCAGAAGACAGGACGCCAATCTGACCTTGTCCCCCTCGGGACATCTGCTAGTACGGAAAGCGTTGGCCACATCTGCCAACCATCTGGTGCTCGCTATGGGGTCCCGCGCCCCATGATAGTCCGGGGCTCCACATGCCCTGAACTCCCTGAAGGTAAGGGTGCGCGACCCCATCATGGCCGCCACCTCGGCACGGAAGGTGCCCAGTCTCTCATCCATCAGCTCTAGAATCCCCTCCTTGATCGAACCGAAGATCACAGGAGTCTGCTCTATAATGATGCGCGTAATCTCCGAAGAAAGAAACTCTCGGGTCTGCTCATCCATGCGCTCATCCCCCGAGCCTGAACCTGATCCCTCCCCGGCACCTCCGCTGCCGGCTGCTGGTCTCGAACGCAAAACCACCATTCTCGAAACACATCACAATCACATCAGAAAACAGAAATATCTTGAGGGATCATTGATACTACAACTAGCTTCCTGGTCTTGTCTCAGCCTTTCTTGATTCGAGTACGGATCCTCTGCTTCCAGTAGTACGGGCCCATACTACCTTCCACATCTATCCGTACTTTCTTCAAGAACTGCCCTGACTCCACCAAGTCGCTTCTACTACTACTGATCTCTGCTACTCTCATCCTAGGCTTGCCCCAGGGAAACCTCAGACTTAACTCAACTAGTCCTCAGCTGCTGCAGGTCTCCTTATAATGCTAATTAACCATCACCTGAACACCATCACATGTGACGAAGATCAGATAATTCTTTAAGTAAAAGACCCGTCCCTATAACGGTTGGACTCAAACAAGAGCTGCGCAATAGGGTCAATTCCAGCACTCTGGGATTATTCAACCCTGATCACCTGTGGTGTATCGTGTTCACCTAATGGCTAACTTCCATCACTCAGAATTCCCACAAAGCACGAAGCAGGCAGCATTCGGATAAAGGAAACATACTCAGGCAAAACTATTCTCAAAATGAGAAACTGATCTAGCATACAGTGCTAAGCTTATACTATCAGGCATAACCTAAACAGGCTATCCTACTGCTGTCTACTCAATACTAGCATGCCTTACTCATAAAGCTGTAACACATAAAGCAGGCACATAAGGCATCCTCCTAGATCCTTAGTCCTATACTAGCATGCTATTCAACTGAAACTGAAACTGAACAAATAACTTGTATGGATAATTTGGGAGTACTTACTTGAGCTCGGCTGACCGCATGCACACACCTCTATCTTGTTGAAAATTCTTCCTTTCTAAGTGCTTTCAAAAATTCTTTTAGAAAACATTTTACTTTTAGAAATCTTTCTATTTCCCCTTAGTTTGAGTTCAGATACACCCGGAAGTGTATCCGAATCCCTCAAACCAGGGCTCTGATACCAACTTGAAACGACCCAAAAATACGACCCAAAAATTTTTATTTTTAATATAACCAAAACTGTAATCAGAGCATCATATAATAAAACCATACGTGATGTATTCCAAAACATAATAAAATACTGTGCGGAAATCTGTATCATACTACATCAGATCCAACATCTAAATCAATCCCAGGCTAAAGCTGAGGCGGTGGTGTGTGCGATGCCATCATCCCGAGCTCTTCCCTTTGCTTGCGGAAGTACCTGAAACCAAAACTGAAACTGTAAGCACGAAGCTTAGTGAGCTCCCCCAAATTACCACATACCATACAATAATATATCAAGCACATACGGGGCCTTGCCCCCTCCATCGGACCAAAGTCCGAAGCTGACTGACTGGGACCTTATCCCCTACATCGGGCCGAAGTCCGAAGCTGACATCGGACCGAAGTCCGAAGCTAACTGGGACCTTGTCCCCTACATCGAACCAAAGTCCGAAGCTGACATCGGGCCGAAGTCCGAAGCTAACTGGGACCTTGTCCCCTACATCGAACCGAAGTCCGAAGCTGACATCGGACCGAAGTCCGAAGCTAACTGATCATAGCATAACATATCACTAACATGAACACACATAATCTTGTCTGAGCCACGAAGGCATCAAACATGCTAACTACTGCATCGGATAACATCCGGATACTACTGCTAGCTAAACGGGCCGGCATTGTGGCCTTAGACCCGTTCCTACTGAAAGGGAACTCACCTCGAAAACTGGCGGCTGAGTGTGTGTGTGTCTGAAAGCTACCGGCTGCTGCTCCTGAATCTCCTCGGCTACAAGCCCATGAACACACTCAATCAAATACTAAACACTGCACTTGGGGTAAAATGACTCTTTTACCCTAGGTCAAAGTCAACTTACTGTTGGGGCTGACTCGCCGAGTTGGGCCACCCAACTCGCCGAGTCCTACTCTCACTTCTCAGTTCTACATGCTGCTACTCGTCGAGTGTGGCATCGACTCGACGAGTACCCTCTTGATCCAAGAACTCAGACAATCTTCATCCGACTCGCCGAGCCGTATGAACAAACTCGACGAGTTGTTCATGATCCTAAGAAGATTGCCTTGGACTCGCCGAGTTGTATGAACAACTCGCCGAGTCCCTCCATCACTGAGTCCACCCTCAACTCGTTGAGTCCACCCTCTAACTCACTGGATTCACTCGACGATGCTCAACATGAAGGACTCGGGAACCCGCGACCCAACTCGTCGAGTCGTTCTTCCCGACTCGCCGAGTCGCCGCCATGCAACTGATTTTTACTCGATCTTGTTTGAATCCAATCCATACAATTGATAGATCTGAGTCCAATAAGCTGATTTACCACGTAAAGTTTCCAACTTTACGTGCACAACCTCATGAATAAGGGAAATAAGGCTAAAAGATGCATAAAATGGGTAGATCTATGATTATTATGCAAAGTAACTCCAAAAAGACAGTAGATCTGGGCTCTACAACACCCCAACACTCAGATCCAAAGGTATTTCGACTTATTAAGACATTCATGCAAACATAAGGCTTTGAACAACATCAAATAGCTCTTAGAAGAGCTCTAATGGAAGATTAAAGCATATAACAAGAAGGGAACTCCGAAAATACCTCAATAAACTCAGATTTGCCCTTGGATCTTTGCACTACAACTCGATTCCTTGCTTCTTTCTTCTTCTCCTTCTTCACACCTTCACAAAATGGCACCAAATCACTTATAGGCTTTCAAGGAAGGGTTAGGGTTTTCTCACTGTGTTTTCAGGGTGAGGGAGGCGAGAATGGGACTATAAGATGATTTAAATAGTGGGCAACCCGGGGATTTAGGGTTTCATCCAGACGGATGGACTCGCCGAGTCCAGGATATGGACTCGCCGAGTCCCCGGCTCACGCGTGCTCTCAGCCGCGACCCCACTCGGCGAGTCAGGCTATGAACTCGCCGAGTTCCTCTTGCAAAACTCACAACAATTACCAATAAATTAACATACCGGGAACGGGTCGTTACAGAGACGAATATATACATCCTTTTACTACATCGTCTACTTTCTTCCATTGTGGATCGGTTTGCTTTATATTTGGTTCATCATACATATCACCAATATGTTCAATCGTGTCATATGCTTCACAGTGAGTGGTGAAGAGCTCCCTCCAAGAGTCATAGTTCCCCCTTTTCGTGATCAAGAATAAGAGGAACATGGTTTTGATATTTGCAACATAAAAGGCTTTGTGAGGAGGGGGTTAGGGGTCGATATAGACGATGACAGAGGAAGAAGAAGAGTATGGTTCTAGTTCAAGTGGGGGAGATTTGTAACGGTTGGAATCTAGGTATTTACCTTTCTTCCCTTAGAATGAAATTTTAGTGCATGATTTGTTCGTTTGTATGTTGGGCGTACTTAGGGGTACGCTTAGCGTACTGGGGAGGGTTGATCGCGGAGGTGTACCACGTACGCGGGGCGTACGTTGCTGAAGACCAAAACCCTAATATTCAATGTGAGATTTTGGGCTAGTAGTTGAGCAGCTTTTGTGTTCAACAGACAGAGGTGAGTCTTCTCACTATACTAATGGGTCGAAGGCACCAATGCCGGCCCATTACTTGATGTGAAATCTCTATAATTGATTATGCAATGGTCTGTTATTTGGTGTGTACTGATTTACGTGAAAACTATGAGGGAGCCCATGGCACCTGGTAATACCATGAGGGGGAGCCCATGACCCTTGGGTATAAGACCATGGGGTAGCCCATGGCATCCCGGTTGAAGACCATGGAGGGAGTCCATGGCAGTTTTATGTGTATATGTACATGGCATTATATGATTATGTGATTTGTGTATTTTGGGAAACTCACTAAGCGTGTGCTTATAGTTTTGTTGGGTGTTTCAGGTACTTCTGGTTCTAAGGGTAAGGGCTCGACTTGATGACACAGCGTGCACTCTCCAGTATGCCGCACTAGTTGTTTTGGGTACTCTGGTCTTTTGAACAATGTGTTATGTAATGGAATTTTTGGAAAACAATATGGATGTTCTTTCTAATTATTAAATGAAGAATTTTACCCACGTTTTTGGGCTGTTACACTAGAGGTGGTAGAAGGGGCTGTTGGTTGTAGAAAGGAAATAGAGGGAAGGATCGAGTGATTTTAGGAAAGCAACTTTGATACCATAATAATGTTTGAATGGTGCGTATCATTCTCGTTGCATATCAAGGAACAATAAAATACATAAATACATGAATACACACAATGGGGCGTCTATACAATGGGCCATATACATGTGCTATAGATAAAACATACACGACAAACACACTAATACACAAGAAAAATAATATTATCAAGGTTTACAAAGAGGGAGAGAAATGAGCTAGTAATTATCAGACTTGGCAGATATTCTTATAGGAATCCCCTTAGAAGGATATGGGAGTGAATCCATGAATATTGGCTCCTCGGGGTCTAACAACGACCAGTTATATTGTGTTACAACATAATGCACCAAAACACGAATATTGATCTTCGCCAGTTGGTAGCCTGCAAATAGCCTAGGTCCTCCACCAAATGGTATAAAAGCATAAGCTTGAACTGGATCCGTAAATCTACTCGGGTTAAACTCATTGGATCCGGAAAGCACCTTTCATCATAATGGGTTCTGTATATAGTCCAAAGCACCTGCTCACCACAGCATCAGAGAAACACAGTACACCTTATGTTAGATACTTCTGAATCCAAGCAATATTCATGTGTATGTGTGTGACATGTGTGTGTGAATAAAAGTAAGGATATTACCATCATATAAGTTATACCTTCTAGCCTTTGGGAATTGTAAATCCTTCGAATTCAATGTCAGTTGTTGCTTTTCTGAAGGAACCATAGATGGGAGGGCAGAGTCGCATGGTCTCCGAGCTACTTGCCTTTTATACTCCATTTTCATCACATCTTCAAGCGTCAAAGGTTCACCTGGCTTTTTGGTTTTTTGCAATGTCTTCATGTTCTAGCGATAAGATTAAAAGATAAACGCAAAAAAACCATATATTAATCACTTGATCATGAGTATAATTTCATGAAAAAAGGGGGAGATAAGGAATTAAATGATGCGATGGTACCTTTTAGTAGAAGAGAGTAGCAGTCTGGGTGGGTTGCGAGCATCTTAAACATCATCGTAATGGCATAAGATGTGGTATCATGGGCTGCAAAGACTAATAAAACCACATTATCAACAACCTCGTCTTCTGTAATCTCATCTCTGATCAACGCAACCACCAACTTAGAAAATATCATGGCGTCTTCTTCATCTCTCCCTCCTTCCATTTCCTCTCTCTTTCGTCTCACCTGATTAGTAATCAATACCTTTTTTATCTTTGTTCTTGATTTCTTGGCTCTTGAGAATTTACTGTAAACCGAAGGATAAAAAGGTGTAGATATCTATCATATCTTGAATGTATTTTGTATTTCCATATATAATGAAATAAACCCTACAGGAATTGTAATGCAAAATTATTCTTCAACTTGGTATCAGAGCTAAGATTTACAAGGGCTCCGATTCTCATTCCTTCCCTCTGATTCAAGACTTCAGATCACTGCCAATTATCAGGCCATGTCTTTGTCAGTACCATTGTTAACTCAACCAAGATCGCCACAGCTATTAGCTGTAAACTCCCGAGAACGAATTACCTGTTGTGGAAGGCGCATGTTGTCCTAATTATTCGTGGAGTTGAGTTGTACGGGTTCCTATATGGAATGACAGAAATCCCACCAATCAAGATCACAATCAGAACTGGTGATGCAGCAAAATAGGAGGATAATCCAGATCATGCAGCATGGGTTACTCAAGATCAGGCTATACTAGGAGGCTTGTTATCATCCATGACTGAAGAAGTGCTTTTGCAACTCACACGTTGCACATATACGTCCAAACAGTTATGGACGTCGCTTTAGACTATGTTTTCAGCACAACATAGAGGTAATTCCATTCAAATTTGCGCACAAATTTCTAATACAAAGAAGGGAGACATGAGTGCTTCTGAGTATTATCATAAGATGACAGGGCTTGCAGACACAATGGATAATATCGGCCATGCCATGACTAATGAGGATGTCATTGTGTATATTCTTGCTGGTCTAGGACCAGGTCATGGTGACTTATTTACATTTATCACCGTGCTCAGCAATCAAAGAGAAGTAGCACTACCTGAATTTTAATCATATTTAATAGCCCATGAAGCCCAATCCACGGTTGTTAGTAGCCCAACAGATTTCGTCTCTTTAGTGAATAATGTTACAAAGCAGGAAACAAATAGTCAACGAAAGAATCATAATCACGAAGGGTACTCTAGAAATTTCAATAACTAAAATCTAAAATCAAATTACCATGGTGGAAATCGAGGACGTGGGCGAGGTCATGGAAGGTACAACGGTTGACCAAGGTGTCAAGTGTGTGGGATTCCTGGTCACACCGCATTGAATTGTAGAAATCGGTTCAATCATTCCTATCAAGTGGAGGAGTACATGGGCGGAAACAGTGCCACATTTGGAAGCTATAACAATGATCCCAATTGGTACATAGATACGGGAGCTACAGATCACCTCACAAGTGACCTTGATCGCTTGTCACTACCAGAACGTTACCAGGGCAAAGACCAAGTTCAAGTTGCCAATGGCATAGGATTGCATATTTCGCATGTTGGTCATTCAAAAATACATAGTTTGGGTCGCCCACTTGTGCTCAAAAATATCTTACATGTGCCACGTATTAACAAACACCTTCTTTCAGCTAATAAACTTGTTTCTGATAACAATGTGTTTATTGAAATTTACCCGAATGTTTTTTTTTTGTTAAGGACATACTCACGAAGAAAACTCTTCTAATCGGTAAGAGCAAAAAGGGTTTGTTTCCGGTGCCAATCAAGCATACTTCTCGTTATGTTGGATTCAACAATAAAGTTTTGTCATCCCAGTGGCATCAACGTCTTGGTCATCCTTCCCCTGCAGTTGTCAAGTCTATTTTGAAGTCAAATAACTTATTTGACTACTAAGTGTATTTACAGATACATACATAAAGGGAACAAGTAATAATGGACTTAACATTCGGAGGTCTAACTCTAAACTACTAAGTGTATTTACAGATGCTGATTGGGCTAGATGTTTAGATTATCGCAGGTCTACAGGAGGATTTGTTGTCATTTTAGGTCCAGATCTGATCTCATGGAGTTCTAGAAAACAGCCCATGGTGTCACGATCAAGTACGTAAGCCGAATACAAAGCATTGGCAAATGGTACAGCTGAAGTAATTTGGGTGCAATCTTTGCTCAGAGAACTAGATGTGTGTCAACCAAGACCTCCGGTTCTATGGTGTGATAATTTAGGCGCTAAGTATTTGACAGCAAATCTGGTGTTTCATGCACGTACCAAACACATTGAAATGGATTTCCATTCTGTTAGAGAAAAGGTGGCAATGGGAGCTCTGGATGTACTGTTTATCTCAACTAATGATCAAATTACTGATGGTTTCACCAAGCCAATTACACGCCATATGCTGGAACGTTTCAAGTACAATCTTAACCTTGTTATGGTCAAGATTGGAGGGGGATGTAAACCGAAGGATAAGAAGGAGATTTCAAATAATGATTAGATAAATATATTTGTATTATTTAAAGTTAGTTGTCGTAGATATCTATCATATTTTGAATGTATTTTGTATTTCCATATATAATGAAATAAACCCTACGGGAATTGTAAGGCAAAATCATTCTTCAAATTTTACTCCCCGGAAAATTCACCGGAGGAGATAAAACACCTTCCAAGACACGCTTAAAAACACCAAACAACGTCTCTGGTTCAATCCCAATCCCAAACAAGCATTCAAGCACGATGGTGAAAGTAAGCATTTTTGTGGATCTACTAATTTCTTTACTGTGTTGCCAGTTTTTCTGAAGATGTTTCTGAATTGAGCTGCACATTCTTGGCACCATAGCCTGGAGCCCAGTAATGGTGAGGGTGGAAGTGATGATTCTACGAAGGCAAGGATGCGAGTCTCCTTGTTTCTACATGATGGAGTTCTTTCCCATTAACTCTACTGATGAAGTTGACCATGAGCTTACCACCAACTTGAGCTGCCATTTGCAACACTATGTCTTCGAAACAAAAAAGCAAGAGCTTGTTTTGAAAGCATCGATGGGATTCCCCTTGTTTCTTCATGATTGAATTCTTTCCCATTAACTAAACAAAATAAGTTGGTGATGAACTTATTGCCAATTTAAACTCATTCAACATGAAAACTTGTTAGCTGAAGCTCCATTTACCGCCACAGTTGGTGATATCCCATGAGTCTTTTTTTGAACCGTTTGCCATGCTTTCTGATTCTGAGTTGGAGAAAAGTCGTTGAACAGTTTCGTGCTTTGAGCTCTGTAAAACCTGATTGTTTCGCCGATCCAAGGGAGACCCATTTGGCCGGAAGGTAGTTTGGTCTTTTTCCGTTGGTTGTAGATTTTGTAAATGATGATGATGATGAATGGTGGTAAGAGAGAGAAGATAAAGCCTGCCGTTGATGTTGTTTGCTTTATAAGATGTTGAGTTTATATAGAGATTTGAGTCAACTAATTGTTTATATAAAATTAGCTGTGTTTTGACCTTTGAGGGTGGCAGATGAAATCTGAAGTCGGGCCGACTAAAAGATTCATGTTATAACTTATAACCTGCATGTTCTCCTTGACTTGGGGAAAATACAAATACTCTATTCTATTTCAATTCCTTCAGCGTGTTTTTTTTTTTAAATAATCTATAGTCAAACATGTTCAGACATAAATACATAACGTTTTTTTAATCTAAAGTCAAACTTGAAGTTATATTATGGGGTTTATGATTAAAGGAAAGTAGTCGCTTATAGTTGTAGTTGAATGAGTTCACTAAAGTTTTGTTTAAGAATCCAATTCCATCGTCATGTGTCTTGAACGCGTCTTCAAATTTTATTACTAGCGGGGCTACAAGGTTCTATAGCTTGTTGGTAATAAGAGGATCTCGAGATTTGATATGGATTTTGTTCCTTTTATAATTGTGCTCATATTTTTCCCAACTATATATTAGTTGTCCTAGGAAAAGATCACAACCCATTTTCTGGAAGATGTAAATGTAACCATCAAAATTTATTTAGTATTTAGGTAACGGTGGACATAGGGGTGACAATCCTATCGTATTCGGTAAAGGTGGACATAGGGGGCTTCTGGGGTGGCCGGTGCAACCCTCAAATATTAAAACACATTGTTACTTTTTTCGGAAATTTTCTGTAATAATGTAAATTTTTGGTCATGTTACCCTTAAAATCATGTATGCCACCACTGAGATTTTGTCTTGCGTTAACCACTGGTGCTCGAGTTGGCGGGTTGATGTGTCAGAATGCATCAACGCGTACAAGACCCATATATGTATCACGGGTTGGCGAGTTGGAAAATCAACCTGCATACGACCCCTAACCTATTTAATTATCCTGATTTGATGGTTAGATTCGGATTCATGGGTCATATTCGGGTAAAAAACGTAAAATTTTTACAAATTTGATTCATCTCGTTTGAATTAAACTATGAAATTAATCAGAAAGAATGTTAATTATCACAGAAAACTATTACAAAAATAACATTAGCAAGCTTTACAAGGAGTTAGAGAGTTAATTGTCAGACTTGGGAGATATTCTTATAGGCATCCCCTTAGAAGGATATGGAAGTGGATCCATGAATATTGGCTCCTCGGGGTCTAGCAACGACCAGTTATATTGTGTTACAACATAATGCACCAAAACAAGAATATTGAGCTTTGCTAGTTGGTAGCCTGCACACAGCCTAGCCCCTCCACCAAATGGTATAAAAGCGTAAGCTTGAACTGGATCCGCAAATCTGCTCGGGTTGAAACTCATTGGATCCGGAAAGCACCTTTCATCATAATGTGTTCCATATGTAGTCCAAAGCACCTACTCAGAGAAACACAGTACGCCTTCTGTTAGATACTTGTGAATCCATGCAATCATCATCATGTGTATATATATGTGTGAATATTAAAAGTAAGGATCATCATATAATTAAGTTATACCTTCCAGCCTCTGGGAATTGTAAATCCTTCGAATTCAATGTCAGTTGTTGCTTTTCTGAAGGAACCAAAGATGGGAGGGCAGAGTCGCATGGTCTCGCGAGCTACTTGCCATGTATACTCCATTTTCTTCACATCTTCAAGCGTCAAAGATTCACCTGGCTTTTTGTTTCTTGCAATGTCTTCATGTTCTGGGAATAACATTATAAGATAAACGCAAGAAAACCATATATTAATCACTTGATCATGAGTATAACTTCATGAAAAAGGGCAAGATAAGGAATTAAATGATGCGATGGTACCTTTTAGTAGAAGAGAATAGCAGTCTGGGTGGGTTGCGAGCATCTTAAACGTCATCGTAATGGCATAAGACGTGGTATCATGAGCTGCAAAGACTAATAAAACCACGTTATCAACAACCTCCTCTTCTGTAATCTCACCTCTAATCAACGCAGCCACCAACTTAGAAAATAGCATGCCGTCTTCTTCATCTCTCCCACCTTCCATTTCCTCTCTCTTTCTTCTGACCTCAGTAATCAAAACCTTTTCTATCTCTCTTCTTGCCTTCTTGGCTCTTGAGAATTTACTCCCCGGAAAATTTACCGGAGGAGATAAAACGCCTTCCAAAACACGCTCAAAAACACCAAACAACGTCTCTGGTTCAATCCCAATCCCAAACAAGCATTCAAGCACGATGGTGAAAGTAAGCATTTTTGTGGATCGATACAGACTAATTTCTTCACTGTGTTGCCAGTTTTGCTGAAGATGTTTCTGAATTGAGCTGCACATTCTTGGCACCATAGCCTGGAGTCCGGTAATGCTGAGGGTGGAAGTGATGATTCCACGAAGGCAACGATGCGAGTCTCCTTGTTTCTCCATGATTGAGTTCTTTCCCATTAACTCTACTGATGAAGTTGGCCATGAGCTTACCACCAACTTGAACTCGTTGGACATGAAGAACTTATTTGCGGTGGCTCCATTTACGACCACCGTTGGTGATCCCATGAGCTTTGTTTTAAACACCTGGCCATGCTTCATGATTCTTGGTTGAAAAAAGTTCTCGAACAATTGATTGGTACGTTGAGCTTTGTAAAACTCGACTGTTTCTCCAATCCAAGGGAGACCCATTTCGCCAGAGGGTAGTGGTAGTCTCTCTTTGTTGATTCTTCGTTTGGAGTTTCTGTAAATAAAGAGTACGATGAGGAAGAATGGAAGGAGAACTGAGAATGTTAGGGGAAATGGGATGAAGATCATCATGATCGAAGGGTTTGAGTTTGTGTTGTATTGTTGTGTATATTGGTGGTTTCAGATGAGTAGGAAGTGGAGTATATATATGGTGATTCAAATTTCAAAGGGAAAAGATTGGTCGAATTTAGTCAGTTGCTAAAGTCAACTGGTGGTTTATAGTATATACACTAGTTGTTTTGGAGGGTGGCGGATAAAATCTCAAGTCGGGCCGACTAAAAGATTCAAATCGTATTCCTTGCATGTGCCTCAAAATATTTTGCTCGCCAGGGGAAAACCCGCTGACCTTGTTTCACAGTTGTAAAGATTCTCCCCAACCCAACATTCAACACAATTTTTCTTTTTTCCTTTTTAATGTTAACGCTTTCAAGTAAGGTTTAAGGGAAAACATTATGCAACAACCATTCACGTTTTCTAAGCCAAAATAGGTGTCTAACTTATAGTTTATATATGAAGTTATAAGTTACGTACTACTTTAATGGAGTAATTAATATTTTTGTGGTTATACATTTAGATTATATATTATATATGATAACTTAATTAGGATAAGTTTTTACATATTGTAAAACACAGGTTTTCATTTTATCATTTAAAAGTAATAGTGTTACTATTCATGATTTTTTTTTTCTTTTGTGTTTTTGATTTATCATTGTGTATTAGAAATATGAAAAGTTTTTCACGTTTTGACTCAATAGGGAATAAAACACATCTTATTCATTTAATTAATTAATTTTTAGTACATATTTGTAATATAACTACTTTATCAACTATTATTTTTGTAAAATTAGTCTCTTGGATTATTACTATATGTTTATTATGACTTTGGACAAAATTGTTGTTGAATATTATCAATATTTGTAGAATTAGTCTCCACTACACGAACCTACTTTAACAATTTGTACGTTCATAAATGAGAAGGCAAAATCGCAGATGATCTTAATCCATCTGCGATTTTAGTGGTTATCTTTATAATCTTCGATTTTTTTTTTACTATTTTATATAAAAATATTAAGAAAAATGATTGTTTTTGTAATTTTCTCTTGATTTTATGAATATAATATAATGAATCTTTAGCAAAGAAACTCGTAAATATTAATCGTAAATTTTGAGTTCCTTTGCCAAGAGTCTAGCGATGTGAACATGATAAGTCTTCCATCATCAATATTAGATAATTTTTGTTAGCAAAAATGAAATTTCAAGAAAGTTCAAGTTTTTCACCTAGATCTTGATGGTTCTAATGTTATCTAAATTTTGATTATGTTTGTATAGATCTTGATGGTTCCAATGTTATCTAAATTTTGATTATGTTTTTACCCGTATTAAAATTTCTAGTCATAGTTACCTTATAGAAAAAAAAAATCAAAAGCTTTACCATGAGGGTCAAACCTAATACCATAGTATAACTATATAAGTAGAAAAAAAATATATTAATATTCCACAATAATATAACGATTGACAAGCCCCGCCCAGGCTATGGGGAACCTACAATGAGTTCAGGGAATTAGATTTTACAGGGCATAATTTAACCAAACAATGTTAATACCAATATTACTTTAGGGGGCCCATTTCATATGTCTATTTCAATTTCTAAGTGGCAAGATAACCCAATCATCCCTAATAAATAAACAACTTTTGTCTTATCTCATATTCTCTTTTATTTGGACACATGATATTTTTTAAAATTTTAGAATTTTTTATTTTCCACTTGTCATTTTATTAAATTAAAATAGATAATATATATGTAAGATATGTATTAGAAAATGGTTTAGATATGTAATATATTCAATTCATTAAAGCCTCATTAATTTTTATAATTCAAAATTTTTCTCATTTTTCTTATAAATTCAAACTTTTCAAATTATTAAAATTTCATATTTAATTTTTTTTAAATACACCTATATGGGTCTCACAGCTAGTATAAACTACAAGGCGTTAAAACTAAAACAAAACTCATATTTAGAGAGTGGGAATTACTGATGGTAATTGCCAAAAATCATGATTGAGAGGTTACAATGGAATTTACAATTTGGAAGCACTCAAATCCTTCCCTGTCAGTCACATCACATGATCACACTATTTCTCAATTATCACTTGATTCAATCTCAATCGGAATTCACAAATTAGAAGCACTCAACTCTCAATTGGAATTGGAAGGACTCAACTCATGTATCATTGTTGACTTTCTCTCTCGTCTCTTTGCTCAATAGCCTCGGGTAATTTTTAATAAGTTAGAAATCAATTGACCAATGTTACTAGTTCAATATTTACATGTTTGTCATTTTATTAGACTTAGCTACTTAGAATCAGTTTCCTTAGTTCTTTGATTAGTTTGATAATTTCTCAATATTATATTATGTATACAAATGCAAAATTACTAATATGATTAGAACTAGATTATAACCCGCGTTAAACGCAGGGAACGCATAAAAAACACATATAAAGGTATAAAAATGTAGCACAATTGTTAAAAAAAATACAATTATTGGTAATATTGAAATATCTAGAAAATACAATGAAATCGGTAAATATCTATAATCATTGGAGGACCTCTTTGTAGACAACATTTTTTTTTTGTTTTATTAGTTGAACTACTTCCGTTGTCACATATGAGTATCATAAAACGTTTTTTTACTTGTGATACAAGAAACAACTACATATAACTGACCTTGAGTGAAGATAACATTTTACAAGTATAATCCAACATTTGATAATGGTCATAGAGAAACAAACAACTATTGGGAATTGCATCTGTTGAAAACGGAATGAGATTCTTTTATCAGACGGATTTAACTTCATATAAGGTATATAAGTAGTCTCGTTAAAGAATCTATCAGATGTGATTCGGGCTTCAAGGACATGTCTTCCAAGTCTAACAATCTGTAATCTAGTACCATTGCATGTATTTTGGTTTGGTCGATATTATGAAGTAACATGACTAAAACACATGTTTTTAGTGTAAGTTTACGGTTGAAAATTCTAGATGACTTAAAACCATTCAACACATCTAGAGAGTAGACTAATTTCTCAAAACAATCTGGTAACTCTGTCTCACATAAAAAATTTGAAGTCAAATACGTTTTCACTTCATCTTTCATCAATCCTAATATGTAGTTATTGATTGGTTCAATTAGTTCTCTTTAAATGATTCATTACTTTTGACAGTTGGTGAGTAATTTCCTCTCGGTGATTAGTTTTTTTTTGGGGGGCGGTTAATTCCCTTTCGGCTATTAGTTTTTTGTTAGTACATGTTCTATTCTAAAGAACCGTCAAGTATTTTTCTCGTTAAAGTATATCTACAATGTATTTTGTTTTCGGTTGTAAAAACATGTTAATGTATGGGTTTAATATAAAAGTTTGTTGTTGACTTGATTTACAAATATAGGTACGATGCAATTTGAGTTTAAAATGAGAATGCATTTTTTTAAAATTGTTATGTCTTTTGGGTTAAAAGTTAAAATATTTGATTGTTGTGGGTTGCATAGGAAAGTGTGTTATTATCTTTAGTTAAAAATAAAAATACAATGTATTTTTAGTTTAAAATTTTCAAATTTAACTAATCATATCAACAATTGTCTTTTTTTGATTAACAGTTATTATGTTCAATAATTTTTTATTTGGCATAAATAAATGTTAGTTTAGGTTATAAATATTATGACAATCTTTAAATAACTATTTTAATATAACATTTTTTTAAATTAAATTTAAACCGTAACTTACATCAACTCCTTGTTTACCTTACATTTATAAAACACATTCCGAGTACCTTAACCTCATATTTACATCATTGATTGTTCCTTATGGATATATTTGGACTAAAATGACAAATTTACCCTTGAACAAACGAACATTCCTTCTTTTACCAAAAGTATATAATATACTTTAAGTTTTAAATCACAATCACGACGTACTTACATTGCTATTTTTTTTTACCAAAAATGCTAATATGTAACTAAAAATAGAGTCGTACTTACATTTTTATTACGTGTTAATAAACCTTTTTTTTTGTTATTGGTTAAAGGCTAAAAATATGAATTAATGAGGGTACAAACTAAAATACATTGTTTGAATTGGTATTTAAAGCAAAGTACATAGTTACTTTCTGTACAATTTGATATTTTTTTTATAATAAGAACTACAAACCTGGAGGGAGTGTCTATTATTAAATAAAAAACATAAAAATAGCAAAAAAAAAAAAAAGATAAGTTAATATCCAAATATATTCTAAATTTAAATTCATGCCACTTTACTTTGTAGTTCACTTGTCATGCTTCATTTCACACAAAAAAGATATTAAGATATGTCCATAAAGTCAAATTCGCCAAGTTCTATATAGTCATAACTAAGACTTTACATAACATAATTACAAAAATTGGATATACATCAAGAAAGTTTAAAGGTTAAAAGAGGTCTTATTCAACCTTTAGATCCCTTTCCGTTATTGTATTCATCCTTATTACCGGGACTTATTTTACTAATTGGTTCATTGGTTGTGTACTTGTGAATACATCAAACCCAAGAGTCTTGCATTCGAACTATAATCAGAATCATTTGCTTGAATCCCAACATCATCAACAACCACCAACATTATCTCACTGCAATCACCATCATCAACACAAAATATGCATAAAAAAATATTTGGTGAAAAAATTAAAATACATATATGAAACTTCTAGGAAAATCATGATGTCGTTGTAAGTTCACGATTTATAATTTTCTACAAGTCTAGTTCTTCCTAATTTCTTTTCAAATTCATTATTTTCCATATATTCTATTTCCTGGTAAAACAAACCTTCATGCAAATTAAAAAAAGTAACTAAATGTATTTATTTCTATATCCAAAGTTAAAATTGTAATAGTTTTATTCCATTCCACCAGATGGAATTACTCATTCCATTCCATCAGACGGAATGACTCATTCCATTCTATTCCATCAGAAGGAATGACTCATTCCATTCGATCCATGATTCCCTCATACCAGTCACTACATAAATCAAATATATAAAATAGTCAAAAGATATTACCTGAATATCTACACCATGAACAAATGTCACTTCTCGAATTTTAATAATTTTGTCGATATACACTGTAGTCTCCTTGGTAGAATCCCTCCTATATAGACAAAAAAATCACAAAAGTTTATATATATATATATATATATATATATATATATATATATATATATATATATATATATATATATATATAGGGGTAATAATGTCCAATTGTTTCTTCCTTTTCTTGTTACTCTGTGTTTGCTCAAACAAAATACTTGCACACCTTTTAAGTTTTAAGTCACCCAAAAGGAGCAGAAAGAGGAGGTCACCCATTGTTTAATTAATTTTTAAATGAATTAATTTCAACAATTTCATTTCTTTTTTGCAAATTTGGATTGCATTCTTGAAATTCATTTTCAGTAATGTGAAAGCCAACACATTTATCACATCTTCTCGAAAGGGTACTTACGACTTTTTTTGTATTGTCCGCTTATCATATATTTTTCCATTTTCTCCACGCTTTAGTGTAAGATGAGCACCTTTTCCAGCATTATACCAATTATCATCGTAGATTTGTTTTTTTTTTTTTAAAGAGATAAATTTGATTAGATGGGTACTTACAATAAATAGTAAAAAAGATAAAATTAATAGAGAAAAATAAAAAGAAAATCAACCCTGTTATAAACCAATATATATCAGTAACTTAGTTCCTTCAATATATTACGAAAGAGAAAGAAGTGAAAAAAATGGAATATCGTTTGAATTAAACCGATTTTGATAGTTATTAGTTTACATTTATAAAATCTTAGTTGTTCCAAAACTACTCATCGACTAAAATCAGCATTCTAATTTCACAATTCACAAACATAAAAAAAATGTTCTTTTATAGAAATTAGAAGGAATTTGAATTATTCTATCACATAATTTCCAATCCAGTATGAAAACCTAATCAATTAGAAGGTAGAAATATTGTATTTTAGATAATTTCATCAAAAACCAATTTTGCTACACAATATTTTAATCAAAATCCAATAACAACAATAAAACTGAATTCAAATGGTTCACATCAGCAAATGAACTTATACTTAGTTGATTGCTAGTGAAGATCATGTATTTCAATCTACATAAAAACTACCAAACACCCAATTAAGAATTCACATCATAAGAATTTGAGCAATTAACGGTAAATACATCATACAGAGATATGGAGAAAGGAAGTGAGACATACATCATATGATTCACAGATTTGTTTAAACATAGCTTCTGTTTCCTTCTTATTATTGGGTTCTTATCAGGATGCTGCTTCATCATAAGATTCATGTGAGATTTCTTCAAATCATTTGCTATCATCAAATCCTCATGAAAACTCAAATAAAAATAAAATTCAGATCAAGAATAAGTGCCAACGATTAAACATACCTTGTTGGATTTAGAAATCTCGCTTGGTTCAGTCATCTTCACCTATATAAAAGAGAGTACATGTTAAAATGACATACTAAGTTCTAAATGACCTGAGAATGAAATCAAATAACAAAATACCTGTCTAACATCTTACCTATTCTTTAGTCGTTAACTAAAGACATCCCCACAAATGTGAATGTCTTATTCCCCCTAATCAGTTCCCAAAGTCATGTTTGCCCTCTTTGGATCAACGAAAGCAAGCTCAGAAAGTTTGGTAGCAAGCATGGCTCTAACATAAGATGCAATATTTACATGAGAACCATAAATCGATTTAGGGCTTGAACCATAAATCGATTGCGAGAGTTGATGAGAGCGTGAGAGCCGGAAGATGAAGGAGATGGTGAGGGGTTGTAGATGGCTGGTTGCAGTGGTACCGACGGTGGATGTTCATAGAGAGGGCATAGGGGTGCGACTATATAAAAAAGATTTTTACTTTCTATTTTTCCAGATCCAGCCTCAATATTTCGTTTGTGCTTCAATTTACCTAAATCCAGCCTTGATCTTTTATTGTTGATTATAATATAAGGATGCGGCTAAGCTAAACACAAGATTGAGGGGAAGAGAAGACTTCGAAGAGCAAGATCAGTATCAAATTCAAACCACCACTTTGCAAAGGAAAAAAAATTAATTTGCTGGAAGTAATCGGTGAACTTAGGAAGCTATTCGTCGGTGGAGAAAGCATGGCCGGTGTCAAGAGTGGAGGCTAATTAGGGTTAAGGTTTCTCTGATTTTATGAATATCATTCAGGAGACGTTTTCAAACCATGAAGTAAGCAAATAATCTAACGGTCTAAAATATAGGATTGAAATGCAATAAACGGTCCTGATTTCTTAAATGTGGAATTAAAGGTTCTCTTTTAGTAATATTTAAGATTGGAGCCGATTTGCTTGTTTTAGAGTAATCTATGAACTGTTTCTGACATATAAGTAAGAAATATTACATCTTAAATTCCATAACTCTTTCTCCTTTGATCACTTTTTCTCCTTTGATCCTCATAGAAATATTACATCTGTTGAGGATAATGTCATTGATTCTGATTGTGATAATGTCAAGTATATTTAACTTTCACCACTTAAGCTCCAAAAACACATGAGTTCATTAATCTGATCAATTCCCATATCAGAGTAAGGCTCAATGGGTCGATCATCTTCCTCCACCACAGAATCACAACACACGGGTTCTCTGCTGTTTTCATTTGTCAAAAATATACTTTCTTTTACCAACTTATGAAACTGACACAAAATATGCAACCACTAAAACACATTAACGTGGTTAAATATTTTTCATCTAAAGACCACTTTGTTGCATAAATAAGAAGCCTTATGGGAGATTAACTCACCAAATATTGAGTTGAATGATGATGGAGATGGAGTTGCCATAAAGTTGAGGCCAATGTAGAATATGAAGATTGTTGCAATGATCACCATGGCATAAGCAGGAAGTGCCAATGCCCAGTACCTCAAAGTTTTTTTTTTTTTTTTTTTTTAAAAAAAAAGGTATGTTATACAAAATTTCATAACAAGTTTTACGTAAAATATAAAATGTAACATACACTTTAACCAGACAACACTTAATGAACAAAAACACATTATGCTAGGATTTTCAAAGAATTGTGCATACTTACTTGCTAGGATAATAAAAGATACCAATGGAATGTAACCAAGGATCAGGAACATATGCCCACACCATGAAAATAACTGTTTGTACAACAAAGTAAAACATAATATAAGAAAAGGGAGGAGCTTTCAAGAATCTCTTAGTTTGTCATCACTATAAGACGTTTATGAAACGTAGCAAATAGTCAAAAATATTTGATAAAAAAAACATTTAGTAAAAAGTGTAAAAACAGAGAAAGTTGTTCCCCTGTTTCTAGAATAACTAAGAGTCCTTCTAGGGCTATCCAAAGAACATTGATCTTCCATTGCCTTTTAAACAAAGACTCAATGACTAATCAAATACTAAACCCTTATTCCTAATTGTTGTAAGCTTAATTTACAAAAAACTTCATGTTCTTGCAGATTCAAAGTCAAAATCATATTTAAAGGTCAAACACCATACAGATTCAAATAACTCCTATATGTGGTGCAATATGATTATCAAATTTATCGTTGCATAAGTAAAAGAACATAATTTACAATTAGAAATTTACCCAATATTCAGAAGCAATGAACAACTACCCAAACCTGAGATACGTTTTTACGATAAAAAAGGTGAACGAAAAATTCATACTAACAGAACCCAAATCGAAAGATTTTAACTGCCCTTGTTTATGAAAATTTTCCATTGGTTAAGCAAGAAATCAGTAAAATAGTAGCTTAGGTTCATACACAAAAGATGCTGCATCAATTAGAAGGAAAAAAATTATGGAATCAATTCTTTTTCCGAGGCATTCGTGAATCATTTTAGATCCATTCAAAAGAGGTGAATAACATGGTTTTGGCAAAACTTACGATCAGCCAGTAAATGTGGAAACGTTGAGTCGTTGCCGGAGCCGACCACCGTCCACTTTTTGTAATTGTTCTCTATATCTTTAATATTACATGGGTTTGAATTTTGAGGGGATCGTTTAGTAATCAGGGATGATTCTTTTCAATATTGGATATATCGTCAAAGAAAGTAGGGAATAAAAGATAAGACAGACAAAATAAATTGTAGGGTGTGGTGGTGATGACGGATAGGGTTTATGGAGGGCAGCGACTGATGATGACGGTGGTGAAGGTGGTGGTGGTTGTTGTAGTTGGCGGTAGGTGGTGGAGAATGAGGCGAAAGATGGCGAGCGATGGTTTTTCTTTGAGAGAGATGGCTTGAAAGCGAAAATCTGGAAAAGTTTATGACGTTAGGCCTAATTTTGGTGGGCTAATAAACTATCATGTGGGCCAAGCTTAAGGTTATATACTTATATGTTCGTTCAGACTTCAGACAATGCAAGAGGTCTTTTGATAGTTGGGTCCACTCATCTATTCTAGGTTGGGAGTCTGGGACTGGGATTGCATTTTGATATCAAGTCCGAATCTGGCTTTTATGGTGAGATACACTACTAACGACAAATAATCTGATACATTAGATGTAATATAAATATTTAAACGCCATGTATAGTAAATATTATAAGTGGAAAATAACATTGACTATGCTTCTCTAAAGTATAATTGTTACGTCGTTTAAAAAAAACATTTAAACAAGTGGAAGAAATAGTAAAATACATACCGCAAAGTCTATATGAGATGAACCATTATAAAAGTTTGAGTAAATTACAAAAATGTCTAAGGTTTACAATCAAAATATCAGATTTAGAGTAATTTTGGATTTTTGCTTTATGGTTGTCTTGGTGTTCTCTGGGGATAATCACTTCATAGGTGATTCAACTATGTTATATGGATATATTCAATCACTTTTTTTTTTTATCATTTTGACTATTAATAGCCGGTTTAAGCTAGTTTCTGACAACCTGGCAGCTCAAGCGACTCCTCGGTTGTCTTCTTGAGCCAAAAATGCATCCTGATGATTCACTAAAAAGATGAAATTACTCTTTTCAATATAGCAACTTAATATCCATCAAATTCATTCATATTCATCAAAAGATGGAAAGTCTGTCAAAGGAGATATATATGTAATTTCGATGTCGAAGAAATTGAATACAAAATTTATCAATAATAAAATATAATATAAAACTTGAAAAATGAAGAATGTTTATGTATACACATAAAAGTAAAACTTGAAAAATAAACTTATCACCATATTAGAAATACATGCAATGTTTAAATCTGAAGCACTCAATTTTAAGTACATTAGGAGTGTTACACTACACGTTAGAACGGTCAAAGCTTAGACTAAAAAGGAAGAATTGTTTTTGTCCACCGACTATGTTAGTTTTCATTTAAGAAATTGACAAGTGGAATTAAGTTATCAAAAGATAACCTGGTCAGGGAAGGGTTGTAACTATCGATCTGTTCTCGAGTTAAAAAATGAAAAGAAAAGAAAGGAAATGAAGGAAACGGAAAAGAAAAATAAGGGGACAGGGAAGTCTGTCCCCCCTGATCAGTCAACATCCGGGCAGATACAAATGAAAAAAATCTAATCTTGCCTTCTTTTTATTTACTTGTCATCAATTAAAAAAACTCGATAACATGTTTCCTTCTTTTTCATTCCTTATAAAAAAAATAATAATAAAAATAAAAAAAATAAAAAATAAAAAAAATAAAACCTCAAGAACAAAGCGTACTTTAATTCGTTTCCCTAAAACATGGGTGAATCCAAATCGGCTAAGAATGTGATGCAGTTAGAAACCATTGAGTCTAGATTTTTTTTAGAAACAATTTATTCCTTGCATTGCAGACAGTTTTTACAATAGTGTTTTTCTTTGATGACAAGTGTGGCCTATTGGAAAACCACATACACATTAGGACTAGGTTCGATAATAAACAAACAGTGACACTATAACACGTGATTCGATCAATGTTAAAGTGGATATGGGCCATCGGAACGAATCCTGGATTTGGCTAAAAAATCAAATCCTTTATTCATATGAATTTTTGGCTTTCTTTTTTTAATATGAAGTTCTTTTTTTATTTTGTCTTTTGGAATTAATTTTTGGGTTTGGAACAAATAATCAGAGACTCGTTGTATGGCATCCCCTATTTTTCAGGAAAAAAAAAAAAAAAAAAAAACTTTTCTTTACACTTTAAAATCATAGTATTTTTATATGCGGAAAATCCTAGTATACTCAAATATTTTTGCGGAAACTGTTTTGATTTATTAAAAATATCTTTGAGTAAAGATGTTTCAAATACAAAAACTCTAAGGATGTAATAATCAATACACAATATTGTTATATCATAAAGACCCAATGCACCTTAACACTATTGCAAGTTGTCTTTTAATCACTCGACATCCTAAACAAGTTTCAGCAGTTCTTAAACCTATTACATGTGATGCATACAATCTGAGTAGGTCGGGTTGGGAAACATAATGAGACACATATGGTTTTCAATCCCACAATATTATTATGATAATAATTTATAATTATCAAACCTTTAAAACTAACTATTACCAAACAATATAGATATATCTCATAACTTAGGTATCTATAAAACATTACATCCCTACATACCCATCCCAACTGATTCTCACAAATCTTAGTCCACGATTATCAGGAAGAATCAATCCGCTTGATGAATCGTTTAGAGTAAGGGTTTAACCAAGCAGCTAGGGTGTAACGCCCCAAAAACAATGATAAAATTTTTCATTAAAAATTAACCAATAGTTTCATCCCTCAAATAATTCCAAGTCAATCACAAAGTACAATATCCAAAAACAAAAGAGTACAAATTATCCAAATAGTGTGGAAATCATGAGGGGATGATGTTGTGCTATCACGCAGGGCCATTCCCTTTTGCATTGGAAGTACCTCAAACTATAAACGTAAATTGTAAGCACAACGCTTAGTGAGCTTCCCAATGTACTACATACCAAACATACAACTGGACCTAACCTTGGGGTATTTTCTAACCTAATTTTCAATCATGGTCCTAGCCTTGGGGCCTAATCCTAGAGTTTCTTTCAACCCATCATATACTCATGGGCCCAGCCCTAGGGTTTATTTCAACCCAAACATTATGTAATGGGCCCAACCCTATGGTTTATTTCAACCCAACACGAAAACACATAAGAGCCATAAAGCAGCTACCATCATACATACATAATTTACTGGGTCGGCATTGGTGCCTTCGACCCACAAGTACAGTGAGAAGAGTCACCTATAACTGAAGATAACTGAATTGTACACTCGAGATGTTGCTAACGTGACTCCTCACACTAATCTAAACCCAAAGACAATTCTAATTAGTAATCAGGGTTTAAGGTCCAGTTCGTATTTTATCTTACCAAGGGAAAAAAGACCTTTTTGCCCTTCCTACTCATAACCCAAAAAGCAAGGCCCAAAACCCCTAATGATCCAAGGCCCAAAAATAACCCAAGTGAGTTTCCTGGAAGTACGCCCTGCATAGTCCATATTACGCCCAACGTACAACCCATTCTTGGAAGGTTTACGGGGCAACAACCTCCTACGTTTAGCGTACGTAGGGTTACGCCCAACATACCTTTCAAAAGTCTAATTTCTTTATTAAGGACTTAATACTTTAAGACTTAACGTCCAAACTTTAGATCTAACCCTAGTGAACATCTAAAATCATAAAGTTGCAACCTTTAGGCCTTTGCATGGAAAAAGGGAGCTCAAAACCAAAACCCTAACTTGTATTACCATCTAAAACTCCATAACTCTTGCATGAAAGAATACAAAGGACCAAGTGTTAGGGTGCAAAGTCACTCTTGGATGTAGTGTTTTAGGCTTACTCTCTTGTATGTGTAAATAGGTTGAGTCTTTCCTATAAATAGGAAGTGAGTGACTCCCATTATTAAAAAAAGAGATTTATTTAGAGTGTTAGACTAGAGAGAGAAATTGTATACAAACCCATTTGTATAATCTTTCTAGATCTAATAAGAGCTTAAAAAGATTTATTTACTCCTTGTGTTCTTGAATTTGTATGATGAATTACTAGACCTTTTCTATTCCGCACATGCCATCATCATCAACACCACTACAATTGGTATCAGAGCGGGTGTTCTTGATTTTCATCAAGAATTGATCCTTGATGGCTATTTTGATTTGGTGATTCTTTTTATTCATTGATCTTCGTGTTTAGAGAGTGTTTTTGTGTTCTAGATGTCGAATTTTTCTTTGATTTGATCCATAATTCGATTTTCTCTCTCTAGAATACATATTTGTATCACTTTATCTCTCTAGAAAACCCATTCAAAATCACTTTCTCTCTCTAGAAAATTTCAAGTTCTTGTAATCATGGAGAAATGGATGATACGTAGGAATGATTTTCAAAGTGAATGCTCATTTGAATATATTCTTTATAGCTTAACTGTTGGATTGATAAGTGAATGTGATATTGGTCTAAATGGAGAAAAGAATGAAGTTGGAGAATTAATTAGTTGTCCAATTTTTCGAACCAAACATTTGTTTAATCGTTTGATTACAACATATCAAAAGAGACGAAGAAATAGAAGAGATGGAGAAGTCATAAAAGGAATTTCTCGTGCCGAATGCAAATATGGAAGCAATAAACTTGAATATTATGCAGATTGTCGTGAAGCTCGGGATGGTGTTCTTGATGATGATGATGTTCAAGAAAAAGGAGTTCAATGTGATGTTCTTGATGTTCAAGAAAAAGGAGTTCAAGTTGATTCTCAAGATGAAAAAGTTTTTTGCTCAATTGGAGTTCAAACCGATGATATTTTGTGTTCTTGTGATTCGTTTGAAGGAATGATTCCTTATCGGAAGCCGGTGGTTCAAGAAATTCACAAATATCAAACTCCAAAAGATTTGATTCAAACTCAAAATGTTCATGTTGTTGAAAGTGGGTTTGTTCATGGAGTCAAGTCTTCAAGATGCAAAAAGATGAGAAAGAAGAAGAAGAAGAAGATGAATCGGAAGAATAAACGGGTTTACTCACAAAAATCGTCATATGTTATGAAGCCAAAATCCGTGAAGCAAATTTGGGTTCCAAAGCAACAATCTCCAAATGTTGCATTGAATTTGAAGTCAAAACCCAAATGTGTTGGTGGTTCTTTTGAAGATGTTCTTGGATCGTTGAAGAACACGAAGAACAAGTTGTACATCTCGCATGGTGGGTGGTACAATGTTCGATTTGGAGATTTTCTCATTCCAACAAAAGAACCAAGATCTTCCAAATTTGATTCGTTCGTTGAAAACGGAACTCGATTCATCAAAAAGGTATCTCAAATTCTCAAATGGATTCCAAAACATCCATGATTTCGATTCGTATTTTACGTTTTTCAATTTTTGATCGATTTGCCTCATTGGATCAAATCCGTTTCAAATCCCATTGATTGATCCAATTATTTTTTTTATCAAGACTTCAATCTCAAAATTTAATGTTTAATTTTCGATGGGCTATAATTCCAAATCAGTTCACTGTTCATATCCATGATTGACCCATTAATCTTTCTGATCCATTTTCGAAAATATTACTGTTCATGTATTTTTTTGGGCCCATATTCTTTTCCGTGATCTGATTTCATTAAATAATAGAGCCCAAAAGCTGATGAAATCAATTTGAAACGTCTGTTCTTCATCGTATGCATAAAGGAGTTGTACATTCATGGAATTCTTTGAAATCGGAGTTCTTGTGTCTCGATTTTGAGTTCTCACTGTGAATCGAACCTATGATCTTGTTCAATAGGTCGATTATTGAATAATGTTTGAAGTAGATTGATGATTTCACTTTTCGATTTCACTCTTTGACAGATTTTGATTAGGTTACAAGTTCTTTCATCGATTGTTTTTCAATTTTGTGTTCTTGAGTTCCGATTTCCCTTCATCAAACGCTTGTTTACTGAGAATCGAATGTGAAAGTTCAATTGGTATTAATCTTGATTTCGATTTAGAATGCTCCTCACTTGGAGTCGATAATCGTGATAGATGAATGTCGACACTGTTGATTTGGAAATTGAGTGTTAGAGTTAACGCTCGATGTCACTTGATATGGAATCGAAAGTTTGAACTTCGTTAATGAGATCGATTTTGTTGACTTGATTGACATTTTGAAGTCAAAATCAACGATCTTGATAAATTGAACATATGAAGGATGATTGTCGATAGTCGATGTGTTTTTTTGGAGTCGATCGATTCAAGGATGATGGAAGAACAGAAATCGATTTTGATGGTTTCAGAGCGATGTTTGATGATCGATTGTTGGTTACGACTGGAAACTAACAAATCGATGGTTGAAGGCTTTCAAATCGAAGGTTTGTTTATTAACAGAGAAGATGGTTTTGAAATCAAATGTTTGATGTGATGATCGAAAATTTTCATTTGGGAAGAACTGTAAAATCAAAGGTTTTTGGAATCTGAATTCAAGAAAAATTGAAGACGATGGTCGAGGGTACGAATATCCAGTGGCGAAGGGTTAACGATTGTTGATTTTGTTCGAAGGGTGTGTTTGTTTGATGAATTAACGAAGGGTATACTTGGAAATCGTAATCGATTTTGGTTAATTGAAATCGAAATCCTATGGATTGTGTTCATTGTTTCGAAGGGAAGGAGATGAATTGGGAACGAGATTTTAAGGAGTCGGTTTCTAGTTGATTTACGAAGGGTTCAAGTATGTTTGATGATTTGGGATAAACTGTAAGAAATGAATATTTGGAAAGCTGATTTTGATCATAAACATACGAAGGGTATTTGGAAAGCTGATAAGGATCTCTATGATAATGAACTGGAAGTAGATAATCTGGATTTTGAATGAAAAACGAAGAGTCTCTAATTTTGAAGGGTCCCTGTGTTTTGGTGTTGATGAAATTTTTGAAGGGTTGATGAGTTTACTAAGGGTGTTTGTTTTGGGCTGAATATTAAAAAAAAAAAAATAAAAAAAACTCTTCGTATGTTTTAAGTCTTCCTGTTTCGAAAGAATGGAGCAAAACACAAAGTTTCAAAAATAGCCCTTGAACCTTCGATTTGTTGTCACTTCGAAAATAACACAAGTCTTCGAAAATGGGCATGCTTCCTATGTTTTGGAGCAAAAGAGCAGAATTTCGAAGATGGTCCCTGAAACTTCGAATTTTTGGCAGTTTTCACCCAAATTCGAAAAAGGACTATATTTTGCTGAAAATTCAAGATTGTGCATTTATAGTCCCTGCAGTTTGTGCAAATTGTCGCTTTCTACCCAAATTTGGAAAAGGGGGAGAGTTTTACATATTTGGCTGTTTTGGATGCAACGGGTCCCTGCAAGTTTCAGAAAGTGACAATTTCTACCCGGATTTTGAAAAATCTTGCAACTTTCACCCAAAAAGTCAGAATTTTTCATAAATTGAAAATTTTTTGTGGCTTTTTCGTGATTATTTTTCCTTGCAAGATTTTTGGTGATTCATTTTTGGTACACATCAAGGGGGAGTATTGTGAAGATTATTCCTCGGGCGCTTCTCATCCTTAGTGGGTTTTATAATCATTTTTTTGATTATAAAAAGGGGGAGAATGATGGGTATTCGAAGCTTCTCGGGTTTGTCGAATATTCATTTGCGGATTTGAAGACCGGTGTTACTTCGAGGGGGAGTTTGGTCTTGATCGCGCTAGCTCGTTGGAGATTAAAGCCGGACATCCAATCCTAACTTTGAGGGGGAGAATGTTAGGGTGCAAAGTCACTCTTGGATGTAGTGTTTTAGGCTTACTCTCTTGTATGTGTAAATAGGTTGAGTCTTTCCTATAAATAGGAAGTGAGTGACTCCCATTATTAAAAAAAGAGATTTATTTGGAGTGTTAGACTAGAGAGAGAAATTGTATACAAACCCATTTGTATAATCTTTCTCGATCTAATAAGAGCTTAAAAAGATTTATTTACTCCTTGTGTTCTTGAATTTGTATGATGAATTACTAGATCTTTTCTATTCCGCACATGCCATCATAATCAACACCACTACACCAAGCATGCATTTTTATGTCACCAAACACTCTAAAATGCTTGAAAGGACAGCTCAAATGGTATGGAGTAGAATTTACTCATAAGACCAAGGTTTTTAGGACAAAAGGTCACAACTTGCAACTGAACAAGATCTAGTAAGGCAAGAATCAAGATTTTTGCTTTATACATATAGAAGATGCACAAAGATGATTAGATGTTGGACCCAAGAGCTTAAGTGCAACACTACAACTCCAAAGGTCCTCCTTCACCACTAAGAACACCAACATATCACTAAAAAGGTTCAAAACTCACACACAAGAGTTATGGTTTCAAGATGGGGGCTAAGAGGGATGAAGGCTGGAGGTAAGGAAGGATTTAAGGCCATAAAGTCCTTTAAATATGTTCCAAACCATAAAAATTAGGGTTTGAACCCCACAAAAGTACGCTCTGCGTACCTCCATGTACGCCCAACGTACGAGCCAAAATTCGCGACCAACTTAAATGAGTTATGCAAGGCGTAGCTCCAACTTACGCCATGCATAGGGACTGGAAATGCAAATATTTTGGGTTTTAAGCTATAATTTGAAATGTACCTAATACTGAATTTTACAATTCTACCCCACTTGAATCAGAAATCATCCTCGAAGTCTGTTGCTGCAAATAAATATAGGTAGTGCGCCTTCATCTCATCCTTAGGCTCTCACGTCCACTTAGAGCCTTTCCGGTACTGCTACTGCATCTTTACCAGGTTCACCACTTTGTTATGTAGAGTCTTGGTCTTCCTGTTGAGAATCATAATCAGACTCTCAACATAGTTTAGGCAGTCATCGACCTAAATGTCATCCCAAGTAATCACCACATAATCATCAGCTACAATCTTTCACAACTTAAAGACATGGAAGGTGTTGTGGATCTGACTGAGCTTATCAAGTAGATCCAGCCGATATGCAACCTTGAATGCCCGGGAAGTATCCTGAAGGGACCAATACACCGGGGGCCCAGCTTGCCTAAATTCTGAAATCAGATGACACCCTTCCAAGGTGACACCTTCAGCAGCACCAAGTCCCCCACCTGAAACTCGAGATCCGAACATCGACGATCTGCATAACTTTTTTGTCGTCTTTTTGCGACTCGTGCACTTGCTGAATCAACTCAGTAGTCTTGAGCACCACTTCAGTACTCCCCATTACCCGATGCCTAACCTCGCCCCAACAAACTGGGGTCCTACACATGCTTCTATGCAATACCTCGAAGGGTAGTCAATCAATACTGGCATGATAGATGTTGTTATAAGATAGCTCAGCCAGTGGACAGTAAGTATCCAAGCTCCTGTCAAGATCTAATATTGAGGCCCGAAGCATATCTTCGAGCGTCTAAATCATCCGCTCACTCTGTCCATCAGTTTGGGGGTGGTATGTTGTATTGAAATGCAACTAAGTGCCCAACTTATCATGAAACTTCTTCCAAAACCTGGAGGTAAAACAAATATCTCGGTCTGAAACCACCAAAACTGGCACCCTGTACCGAACGACTACCTCCCGAATTCAGCAGATATACTCTTGACAATAGGTATGAAGTGTGCACTCTTGGTCAATCTATCAACAATAACCCAGATGGAATCAACTCCATGCATTGTCCTTGTAAACTTTATGATAAAATCCATGGAGATCTCTTCCCATTTCTACATGGAAATAGGTAACGGCTGCATCTTGTCATGGGGTCTTTGATGTTCGGCCTTGACTTTCTGGAAAGTCAGGCACCGCTCCATAAACCATGTTATATCCTTTTTCATACAAGGCCACTAGCAGCTCAAATTCATATCCCTATACATCTTTGTGGCCCCGGGTGGATTGAAAACTTTGACTTATGAGTCTCTTCAAACACTGTCTATCTCACTCCAACAGTAGTCGGAACCTAAACCCTGCCAGATTGAGTAAACAAGCCCCGACCAATTTTCCCTTGATCCGCTCTGCCTTCCAATTTTCCTTTTTCAATCCTTCCACCTGAGCTTTCTTAATCATATCCAACAGAGGAGAAAACAATAACCATCCTCAGACATATATCCCAGATAAGAGAACTCACCGCCTTATGGCTCAGGTCATCTGCCACAACATTGGCCTTTCCAGGGTGGTACATGATCTCACAATCATAATCCTTTACCAGATCCAACCATCTCTGCTGCCTCATATTCAAGTTTGGTTGATCGATCATATACCTCAAGCTCTTATAGTCAGTTTATATAGTACACCTGACCTCATACAGATAATGCCTCCAAATCTTGAGGGCAAAAACCACTGCTCCTAACTTCAAATCATGTGTAGGGTAATTCACCTCATGAGGCTCCAGCTGCCTCGAAGTGTAAGCAATCACATGTCCTATATACATGAGGACACCCCCAAACCTGAGATATACGTATCATAATAAACCACAAATCATCCATGCCTAGGGAAGTGTGAGGATCGGGTCCTTGCATAATCTCTACCTCAGCGTCTCAAAAGCCAGCTATTGATTGGGGCCCCATTAAAAAGGAACATTCTTCTTCGTCAAGCAGGTCAATGGCACATCAATCTTGGAGAAATCTTGGATAAATCTCTTATTATACCCTATGAGATCTAGAAAGCTCTAAATCTCAGATGGGTCCTCAGAACCTCCCATCGCATCACGGCCTCGATCTTGGCCGGATCGACCAATATACCCTTATGGTTGACGATGTGCCCTAAGAATTGCACCTCGCGCAACCAAAACTCACATTTTGGAGAATTTAGCATACAAACTCTCTCTCCTCAAGGTCTCTAATACCTCATGCAAATGATCCCTGTGTTGCTCCTTGGTCTTGGAGTAGACCAAAATATAATCAATAAACTCGATCACCGACCAATCCAACATTGGTCTGCATACACCGGTTTATGAGATCTATGAACATTGTTGGTGTGTGGTTGTGAACCCGAATGGCATCACCACGAACTTGTAATGACCATAACGAGTCCTGAAGGTCGACTTCTACACATCATCGTCCATGAACCTAATCTGATGATAACCTTATCAGAAATCAATCTTGGAAAACCAAGATGCACCTTGAAGTTGGTTAAATAAATTGTCGATCCTCGGAAGTGGGTAACGGTTCTTCACTGTTATCTTGTTCAACTCCCAATAGTCAATGCACATCCAATGTGACCCGTCCTTCCTTTTCACAAATAGGATCGGTGCTCCCTATGGTGAATTACTCGGTTGAATAAACCCCTTGTCTAGCAGCTCCTGAAGCTACGTAGACAAATCCTGCATCTCTGGTGGTGCCAAATGATACGATGCCCTGGCTATCAGGGCCGCACCAGGGACTAAATCAATTTAGAACTCAACATGTCTCTTAGGAGGTACTCCTAGCAAATCCTTAGAAAACATATCGAGAAAATCCTAAACAATGGGCTCCTCAATCAACGTCGTCGTGCCCCCAACCCGAGCGTCCGCCACGTAAGTCAAAAACCCAGAACAACCATGTTGAAGATATCTCCTGGCCCTCACAGGTGAATAGTGAGTCATCCCATGTGAAGCTCCATCACCAGGAATAACTAGTTCTCCCCACTTGTGATCCTAGACAAGAAGACGAAGGCCTTATGAAACAAGGTGGTGGATCTAGTAAAAGTGCAATGGCAGCACCGAAAGGGGTCGGAATGGACGTGTGAGCCTAAAGAGGAGATGAAAGACCACAACCCAAATATCTTTGTGGAGGCAGACTTCGAGAACGAAGTCTGATTCAAGTGGGGGAAAATTATAATGCCCGGTCTCTAGTTAAAATAATAAGTGCTATTGATTTTGTGAGTTAGCCCAGTATACTGGGTATAATCATGGTATGTTGGGCGTACCATGGCGAACCTTGGAAACATGTTTCTCCCATAGTATGTTGGGTCTACATATGGTACGTTGGGCATACCTGAGCCAGATGCAAACCCTAAAACTTAGGGTTTGGACCCTATTTAAGCAACCTTATGCCCCAAGGTCCTTTTATTACCAGCCTCCATTGTCCCTAAAAGCTTTATCTTGAAACCCTAACCCATTTTACAGAGAATTAATCCTTGTATGTGTTTTGGTGTGTGTTTGGTGTATCTTGAAGAAGAAAAAGCTTGGTGAAGGAGGATTGATCAAGTTGGAGCTTGTAGATCTAGGGTTTATTCACCTTTCTCAGCTTCCTAGAGGTATAAAGTCTTAACCTTGGTTATTCAATGCTTAGATCTATGACTAGTTGAGATTTGAGCATATTTTGGTCCCATGAATGAATTCTTGTGAGTAAATGTTACTCCAGAAGTTTTGAGTTGTTCCTTTTGATGTTTTTGAGATTCCTAGTTCATTAATTTTGCATCTTGATGGTTTTAGATCAACCATACATGGATTAATATTCATTTGATGGAAGTAGAATGTTAAATCAAGAGTTTGAGTCTCTCTTGATCCATGTAAAGGTATCAACTTGGTGACTTTATCGTTTAAGACATTCCCCAAGAGCTCGATCTGCAAAACTGATGTCTGGACTTAAAGCATTAAGTGCTTAATGATGTTTTGGCAAGCTGGAGCATATGTTGGGCATACAAAAGGGTACGCTGAGCGTACACGGCTGAAGCCCTATTTCCCTTGGTAGTAGAATTTGTAAGTTGGGTGTACTTAGGTGGTATGCTTAGCGTACTCACTAGGAACTATTATTGGGCCTTAAATTTTTGCTATTGTTAAGCCTTAGGACTTTTGGTTTTGGGTCCTGGGTTGAGGGGCCCATTAAGGGAAGGGGTAAAATGGTCCTTTACCCCTTGGCATGTTAGATGCTAATCTAGACCATTCATGGGTTATTACCCTAAGTATTAAATAGGGTTGATTTAGAATGTTTAGTGTGAGGAGTCGTAGTAGCAACATCCCGAGAGTGTGATTGTCTATCTTCCGACCGAGGTGAGTCTCTTCATTATACTCATGGGTCGAAGACACCAATGCCGACTCACTGGATTATATTGGTAGGATGATAGTGGTCTTTGTGACACTTGTTGATATGTATGTGTGTTCTTGTTATCTTTGTAACTCTTGCATGTGTATTCATGCTTATATATATATATATATATATATATATATATATATATATATATATATATATATATATATATTATGGGCGGGGACCGTTATGCTGTGGACGGGGCCTGTATGCAGTTTGGGCGGGGCCCGTTTATATGTGTGATATAAGATATTTTGGGGAAAACTCAGTAAGCTTTGTGCTTACAGTTTTATGTTTATGGTTTCAGGTACTTCCAGCTCGAAAGGGAAGGGCCCGACATGATCACACCGCATCCACCCATGTATTCCACACTTTTGTGATTTTTGGATTGTACTCTGATGACTATTTTACTATGACATACTTTTGGTTGACTTCATTTGAAATTCTGATGGTTTGGTTTTAATTAAAAATGAAATTTTTACCCATGATTTTTTTGGATGTTACACTTATTATGTTTGATATCTATTTTATAGTAGCAAAGATATGCTCGGGATAAAAAGGAAGAAAATACAGAGCTGGATGCAGGAATGAATGAGCCAAGACAGTCGAAGACGAAGAAAGCTTGAAGACCAAAGACCACGACGTGGTGATCACCAATCACGACGTGGCAGATGGAAGATTCCTGATCATTGAGCCGACTTGGAGAATATGTAATATCATAGAAGACCACGACATGGTGCATATTCACCACGTCATGGTGGTCAGATTTATGGAAACTATATATATTCAAACATTAGGTCGAATGGGGGTACTTCTGGCCAATTTTCTGAGGAGGATTACGACTAAAACCCTCTGGAAAATCTTCGTAAGATCGGGAATTGCTTAGAGCTTAAGAGTTGAAGAGATCTAGAAGAAATCTGCATAGATCTATTCGGCTTGCTAAGCATTACTCATTTCTAGTCTTATTAGCATGTATTTTGTGTGTTTTTCTGTTATGATGAGAGGATAAAAACCTTATACTTCTATTTGGTGAAGATTAACCTGATCCTTATGTGTTGATTTCGATTTATGGATGATTTATGTTGATTTTACTTGTGTTTGATAATTAAAATCCTATCATGTTGAAGTTCTAGTTTATATGGTTTCTTAATCAAGTTCTTTGTGATAAATGATCATTCTAGTTGCATGAATTTGTTACCTAATTTTTATGAACATTAAATAATTATAGCTAAGATTAACCACATCTTAGATTAGGTAATTAAAATTGGTAACTTTAATTGTATGAGAGGGCATAATTAATATTAATTTGTGGTTGGTTGCTTATCTTGATCATAGGAAAGTAACTACTAGGTTTATCATTGATAGTCCAATTTGTGCCTATATTGATTTTGTGTTTAACATGTGCTTGATCATTGCATGGTAATTCATAAATTGATAAAACTAGGTATTTGATCATAATAACTAGTAATTTAATGAATTGGTAATTAATTTAATCCATCCACTAGAAATCAATCATAGGAGAAGGTGAAATCGGAACTAAATAGTAATCTTTAAATCTTGAAGTAAATTTGTTTTATTTGCTTGCTTAGTTGTTAATTTGGTAGTAATTTGATTTAAGTTCTTCTGATCTTGAAAAATCAGTAAAAGTCCCCCAATTTAAGTATGTTTACTTAGTTTAATTAAAAGTAATTATTTTCTTAATTAAATTTCGTACCTTGTGTTTGACACCTGACTTACCCAAGCTATTCTATAATCCGACTAGGTATACCGCCTATAGGTGGATAATTTAGCTAAGTAGTTAGGTTTATATATTTATAGCTAGATAGGTATAATCTGTGCACATCAAGTTTATTGGTATTGTTGTCAGGGAACAGGTTATTAGATTTTTATTTAATTGTTTTTAGTTATTTGATCTTTTTTATGGGGTAAAAACCGCAAAAAGTTTATTTTTCTACATTTATTTTTCTATCCGATGAGCAGCCACGTTGTGGGCATCTTGGCCACATAGTGGTCACGTTACAATCAATTTTTTAGTTTAGTCATTTGTATTCGTTTTACGTGTTTTTGTTTTGTTTTGTTTTTATTTAAGTGGTTTATGACCAGAGGATCTAAAGCTCCCATAATTCCACCACTTGAAGATCCTAAATCAACCTTCCACAAGAAGAAACACAAGAAGGTTGACGAATCAAATAACACTTTCGAATTTAACATATACGAGCACTTTGAGAAGACTCCAAATAAGAAAGAAGTTGGATATGAGCAAAAAACTGAGGACAATTCAGAGGACGACATAAAGAGTGAATTAGAAGAAATGGCGAGCATCACCAGAATGACTATGGGAGATTACAATAAGCGATTCCATGAGGATAATGGACTAGGGCTTGTATAACCAGACATTCCAACTGCAACAAACTTTAAGCTCAATGGACATAGTCTCTTGATGCTCAAAGATGCTTTCAATCACATTGGTGAGGTGTTGGACATAGCCAACTACTTCCATGTGCCAAATGTTTCAAGAGATGCAATACTACTCAGGATACTTCCAGTGACATTTACTGAGGATGCTAAAATATGGTTAAAGTCACTTGATCCGGAAACAATTAGAACTTGGACCAACCTTCGTGAAGCCTTCATTGAGCAATTTAGCCATCCAACAAAAATAGCTAAACTCAAGAAAGAAAACAGCTAACTTCCAACAAGAGAGTGGGGAGTCTTTATATGAAGCATGGGAAAGACACTAGGGTTTGTTAAGACAATGACCAAAACAAGATTTAAACGTTCAACATGAGGTTTCTATTTTCTATGATAAGGTGAATGTGACCAATGCCAAAGAAGGAACCGACAGTGATCAAGGCTTTCATTGAAGAGTTCCCAAAACACTCGCGGGAGTACCAAAACCCTCGTGATGATACTATTAGAAGAAAAGGAAGTAAGGATGGTGAAAGCGAGAACATAACAGCAGTATTGGAAAAACTAGAGAATACAGATCGAAGAATAACGAAGATGGATCAATCCATACATGCCATACGTGTGGGTTGTGACAATTACAATGAGCCATATTTAACAAATGATTGCGATTTGGAAGAGCATGAGAATAAGAAAGCGCAAGTGTTTTACTCTAGTGGTGATAAATACGATGAAGATTAGAGAAAACCAAAGAAAGAGTGGTTACGTTACGAGGAATACAAGAAGCAAAAGGACGATAAATATAGGCAAACTAGTCGAGGATTCTACCAAAAAGAACAACCACCACCTGAGAAGAAGATGGACTTTGAGTCAATGCTAAATAGGTTTATGGAAGCCTTTGAAAAATGACATGATACTACTGATTTTACCATGAGAAATCAGCAAGCTTCCATCAAAAATATCGAGCCTCAACTCGGATAATTTACTACACTTGTTAACGAGAGGTTACCTCCTAAAAATCCCAACCCAAAATCACAACTTCATGTTATGGAAATGTACATTGAAAAAGAGGTTCATTCTGAGCCATTAGTGATCCATTATGCAACTACTACTCAACCCAATCCACATATGGAAGAAAATAAGTCTGAAGTAGAAAAAGAAAAATCAAAATCAAGTTATGTTCAATCCCCAAACGATCATGTCAGCCTCCTTTGCCATTCCCATATTGATCCCTAAAGCATAATTTGGATCCAGAACAAAAGAAGTTCATGGAGCAAGTATTATCTCTCTTGATCAATTCTTCATTCCTTAAATCCATGGCTAAGCTTCCTAGGTTTGATAAATATGTGATAACTAACCAAAAATAATTAGAAAAAGCATCTACCATTATGCTCAATGAGTTATGTTCAGCTGCAATCATTGATGGATCGCCAATTAAAATGGGAGATCTAGGCCGACTAACTTTGCCTTGTGAATTTGGCAATTCCACTTCAATAAATGCATTAGCCGATTTGGGGAATAACATTAATCTTATGACATATATATTCTTTTTCCGAGAACCTCAACTTACTAAAGTTACAAAACACAAGGTTGACACTTTAAATGACAGATCACTCAATCACTTATCCACGTAGGATCATCGAAGATTTATGGGTGAAGGTTGGGAAATTTATTTTTCCAGTTAATTTTGTGGTGTTAGATATGAAAGAAGATGAAGACCTTCCCATAATCTTGGGAAGACCATTCTTGAGCACCGCACGAGCCTTCATCGACATCCATGACTCAAAGCTCACACTTCATATAGAAGACAAAGAAATAACTTTCGAAATGAATCAAAAAGTGAGTTATGACAATCCAAGAGATGAAGTGTTAAGGGTGAATGATTTGGAAGAAGAAAATCTTAATGAGTTAAATGAGATAGAGAAGTTGATGAAGGAATAATTAAAATCTTGAGAGAAGCCTAAATTAGAAAAAGTAAAGTGTTCCAAACCAAGAGCTTCAATTCCTATGTTGTTTGAAGTGTTCGTGTTCACTACACCAAAGGTTCAAGTGGAAGAGGAAAGTGACGAAGAAGAAGACAATTCGAGTGATAATGGTGAGATAAACGACAATGATATGGGTGAAGAATTAAAGAGCCAATAATTGTCAAGATAGAGGTAGACAAAGGACATCATAAAGAAGATGAGAAGAAGAATACAGAGATGAAAGGGAAAAGCAAAGGATTGAAACAAAAGCACGAGGAAACCGTCGATCAAAACAAGAAGGAAAACTCGAAGAAGGCGTACATCAGAAGGGTACAATCGTACAAGTGAAGATGGAAAGAGCAAAATGAGAGAAGGGAGATCCCACTCCCATCCGCAACATCTTAGAGTGGGAGGGAGTCCAGCTCACGACTCCTCAAAAAGAAGCGCTTCTCGGAAGGTAACCTGATGTTTTAAGAGTTTGCATTTTCTTTGAGATTTTTGGAATATTACGGTTGAAAAACAGATTTTTGAATAAGTGTGGAGTTCCTACAACAGGAAGAGAAGAGTTTTGAAGAATTTTATATAAAGAAAACGTCGGAAATGGTCTTAAGTCATTAAGAAGTAAATATGCATAATATTTTGGCCTAAAATACATTCTAAGAAGTCACCACGATGTGGCATCACTATACTACACTGTGGCGTTCTTATTTTTCATGATCATGATGACTTCTTACTCGACACCACAACGTGATGTTGCTTTCCCACGTCGTGGCCCACAATCAACACACTTTTTTGAAGATTGTTCTTTGATTTATTTTAATCTTGCACATTTACACTCATGAGAAAATAACCTAGAAGTATTATTTCCAGCAAATTATATGAGATGTCAACCAAACAAGTTTCAGAATTCGATCTCGCCACTACTATCCTAGGGGAGTTTGTTCCATTTTCCCTCTTTATTTTCATGCTCTTTTTATTGCTTAAGTATGCAATGGGGACATTGCATCAATTAAATGTGGGGTAGGGGTTGAATTTAGGAATACAAATGATAAAAAAAATTGAAAAAATGACTAGGATTTAAAAAAATATATATTAAAAAGATTTGAATTAATGATCTAAAATTAAATCTAGTTAAAAATTGTTATATTATTATGTTGAGATCTAGGTTGCTAGTGCTATATGGGACGATCCGAGAGCGTGCATATAGAGAACGTGCAAATATGATTTTGTATGAGAAAATTATTATTTTTTGAAGTTTCAGCGCAACAGTACGAGCGCATAAACCAAAATTAAAATCGGTTGATTGTTAGGCAAAACAATCTAAACGAGAGTTCAAGATCTGTTCGATATGATTCCGTCAATATAAAGACAGTCGAGAACGGATGTCGTATGAAAGCGTTATGATTTTTGCATGGAATTTAAGAGTATAAGCCTGTTAAAAATATAAATTTAAAAATAAATTGAGAATTACCAATGGAGTCTAAATGAAAGTTGTCGATAGTTACGCGTGAATATAAAGAACCGTGAAAACGAAGCTCGAACGAAGAAGATGTGAATTTTTAAAAATATGGAAACATTTGCGTGCGGGGTGCAGCGTGCAACCCTTCTAGAAGCAGGTGATGTGGATGAATCAGGACTTGACACGTGATAGAAACGGGGTAGAAGCAACGTCGGTTGACGGCGCGATGCGCCTCTGGTTGGTGTGTTGCGCGCCTACGTGTTTCCTATATTTATTTTTTTTGATTTCTTTCCATTCTCCACAAAATCAGTCCCAATCTCTCTTAAACAATTTCTCAGCAAACAAATCCAACTTTTTTGGACTTTTGAGTATTGTAACTAGGCTCTAGAGTAGCTAGGAGCCCGACAATTAGAAGCATTCGGGTCGGATTTCTATCCGTGCCATTTCCCGATTTTCACAAAAACCTTTATAAGTTAAGCTACACTTATCTTAATTCAAGTGGAACTTATATTTATATTTATAATCATTATTATGAATCTATAAATAAGATTTATCAATGATTCCATGTAGTAATACTGTTTGATCTACTTACGGGAGTGATGTCTGGTCTATATTTAATGAGATGTTTAAAGCTGGATTTCAAAATAGTATATTTTGTATGCTAAATAGACCCTACCTCCGATATGATCTTACCTGATTGCTCCTTATCAGCTATAGATTAGTAGACAATGATATTATTGAGGAATCTAAACTATCATTAGTCACAATGATTTTATTAGCTATAGATTAGTAGACATTGAGATTATTGAGAAATCTAAACTATCATTAGTCACAATGATTATAAGAATGAGACATAATGGAATTCGTACCTAGGTCACATCAAAGAAAAAGCCAAAGTGTTAGGTGGAGCGTTGCTAAATTCGCCAGTCATCCACTTTTAACAAGTAAGTGCATAGTTACTTTCATATTACACATAGATATGGATTATTTAAATAATTAAGTGTTATGTGTGTCTATTATTTGTGATTGAGACCTTTTGTGTTAGTTAAAAATATATGAGCTGATTTTATTTAACCATATATGTATTTTCATACTTATAATATATGGGGTAGTAGAGGGTAAAGAGAGATGAAAATGACGATGAGAGGTTGAGACTTTTACAGTACTACCAGACTAGTAACGTAGCCACCCAGTAGGGTATTGATGATAACCCCAAACTATTCTAGACAAGTCAGGTCAAACATGGACATGCTTGCAGTCTATAGATGTTTATAAGCCATATATGGGCATGTTTATAACCTGTAGGTCTTAATCGATCATACATGGGCAGGTTTACAACCTATATGTGTTACTAAACTACATGGCCAGGTCCTGGATCTATAAATGTTATGCACCACATACGGACAGGACTACGACCTGTAGGTATGGATGAATTATTCATGTGGTACTCCGTTCACCTCATGGTTGTCTTATTAGTACATATTGCTATGGGATTCCCGAAGCAGTATTGTCTACTTAGAGATCCTTTAGGATAGATCCCTTGAGATCATTTGTTTTGGATAAGGTAGTGAGAATAAGGAGAATGGGTAATCGGATTATTTATTTGATGCGAAATATATAATTATAACAAATTAATTATAATATTGTGGTTTGAAAACCCTACGTACTCACCAAGTTTCCCAACCTAACTCACTCGGTTTCTTTGTATCATGGGTAGCACTAGGATCTGATGAGATATTGAGGAAATATAGGCCATGTGTTATAGGATGTTGTAAGGCCTCTAATGATTAAATTTATGCTTATGTTTCTTGTATCAGTTATGACATCCTAAGTTTTTTTTTTAATAAAAATGAAAAACATTTCTAGGGAAATACTTTTTATGGAACAAATTCCGCAGTTATAAATAAACTCTATTTTAAAATAAGCATAAATAAAATGGTATTTTCTGACCGTGAAAATAAGGATGTCACATCCCAACCACCCTTTATGAATACTTCTATTTCTTCTAACTCATTTCACACTAACCTTCAAAACATCAAACCTCTTCCAATCTCTCAAATTCAAAAAATGACTTCTTCTAGGTAACAAAAAAAACCTCTAGAAGAAACAAGAAAAAGCTTCAAACACTTCATAAAGCAATTTGTCACCTTTAGTGTATTGACCTCAACCTGATGCACTCATTTACTCACCACTAATGTATTATTATCACATAAATGTTCCATATTATACATAGGAGCAAACCAACCCCAATTTCAATCTCCATCCCACATTTCATCCCAATCCTAATTTCCACCCTAATTCTAAATTTTCAATCCCAACCCACTCCCCAACCCGATTTAAATGTGTTTGAAACATTTCAAGAAAACATCTTCCAATCTATTGAATCAGATTAAACCGAATCCAAATATCCACCCCTAACTCAACCCGACCCTCGACCACATAACCCTCAAGCCGACAATAAGAAAAAAGGAGGGTCGAGAACCAAAATTGGTCACCGGGTGAAGGAAAAGCATTAGCGGAAGCATAGGTTGACACATCATAGGATCATATCCTTGGACTACCAAGATGGAAAAACTTTTTATGTAAAGATGTGGAATTTTTTTATTAAGCACATGAAGAGAGGTTCATATCTAATGAAAGATTAAATATATTCAAAATTATAACGTCCCAAATTCCAGTATAAAATTTTTCATTTTTAAAGTAAGATAAACACCCATTTTTATAAAATTACATTAAGTCAAACCATTTATTCAAAAACCATAATTCAAAATCAGAGTTATAAAGAACACGACGTAGAATCTCGAATCATAAAAACTGTTGATGTGCGTGTGTACAATCCTACCTGTGCAATCCGATAAGTACCTAAAAGACATTTAAATCCACAATTGTAAGCCAACTCTTAGTGAGTTGCCCCAAAATACCCCACACAACAATACATATATAATGTATGCACATCGAGCCCACAATGTAACACTAGATTGCCTCTGGCCCATAGTCAGAAGATTGGATTGCCCCCAACCCACAGTCAGAAGACTGGATTGCCCCAACCCACAACCATAAGAAAGGATTGCCCCTGACCCATAGTCAGAAGACTGGATTGCCCCGACCCACAATCATAAGACTAGATTGCCACCGACCCACAGTTAAAAGACTGGATTGCACCGAGTTTGTTGGCCTACAACACAAAGTCATGCCGCCTTAACCCCACTGCACTATGTGGAATAAACCTCAACAATAACGAATCATACAATATTCCAAGGCCAATTCGTCCTATCGGAAAAGATCAAGCGAAGAGAAAGCTTAAAGGTGTCGAAGGTTCTTCAAGTGAGGAGATGAGAGTGGGGCTCATACAGTTAAATGAACACATTCAAAGAATGATACAATTTGCAGAACAAAAAAAATCATGAGTGGAAGCTAATGATGGAAGGCATTTCAAAATTACCCGAACGTCAACGTCGAGCCGCAAAGAAAGTGCAGGAGAAGCTTATGAGAAAGGGAGCTGATAATTCCACAACATCTTTTCATACATCCACGGATTTTTAAAGTAAATTGACAGTTGTGCCCTTCATCATCTATCTTTAGAATGCAATTATTTTATTCAAAGGCATACGTTCATTTTTGATAAACTATTATTTACACCAAATGAACTCATTCCTCATCTCACTGTGCTGGAGATCCCTTTGAACCACAATCTCCAAAAGAATCCTATCACCTGCGACCATCATTTTCACCTAAATATGCTCTTTTCCTAATGCATTTCTAGTAATAATCTATACCGTTCCAATTCCCCATTTTAGATCATTTGTACAAAAAAGGAAGATAGTTAGTAAGAGGGGAAGAGAGACTTGCACCAACGGACTGGAATCGATAAGGACAAACCGATTGTTGTCAACATCTGGAATTGTGATCGTAAGCAAGCACAGAGCCATACCTGTGAGGTTAATACAGGTGCAAAATGTGAGCAACACCACTTTCTCTCTTGTTGGAAGCATCGTGCCTTCGAACCTGTTGCAAATTGCGTCAAATCAAAAATACAATAAAGAGCCATTGAAGTATCAGGTCCCAATGTATGGCAGATAAACGTAACAATCGTTCTCAGCTGAAACCACTGTCCTTAGCCCATCTTCCTCACTCACCTAGGTCTCACTTCTAACTTCAGTTTCAATCTCAAAATCCACAAAAAAAATATAAAACCAAAATCAAACTTAATGTTCATAAATATAAACAATCAAAGCATCAGACATCAAGTCCGTACCTCATTCCAGTAAATTACGAAGGGGGGCTGATTTCTAAACAGTAAACTTCAAACATCCACAAAATTCGCCATTTAAAACTCGATTTCTACTGCTCTACATTCACTATTACATAAAAATTATGAAATTTACATACAATTCCACAGAAAACTTAGTTTAATTGCAGATAGATATACAGTAGCCTGAGATGAGATTACGAATAAACCCAAGGAGGTGTAATAGGTAGCCCTAGAACAACCGACGACGGCATCTGCAAACACAATCAGAGGGTCGTGAGCGGTGATTGTTGCAGCCTCATGAAGCAATTTGAAGATCCTATATGTGGAACATTGAGAGAAGGGAAAGGCCATATAAATGAGGGGCAAAATTGTCAATATGGTTTAAAATCCGTGGATGAATAAAAAAGAGTCGTGGCAATATCACCTCCCTATGAGAAAATATGAGTTTTACAAATAAGATTAAGTGTATTTAAGTCATGTTTTATGTTTAGCTTTAAATCAACTTTTAAGTCTAGTTGTAAGTTTAGTATTAAATGAAGTTAACTAATATTTCGAATGTTGTAGCTTTTTTATCAATGAAATGTTAGTTTTTATAAATAAAATAGTTTAATTAAAAAATCCAAAATTGATCTTGATCCACGTTCTGAAAATGATATGTCATTTATGGTGTGTGGCAAAAATGTCGTGACATTGAGTTTGAGGTAAAGAAAAGCACATGTGTCAACATGACATGACATACACGACTCTCTCTGGCCTAATATGAAAAACCGAGCCATTCAAAATGAAAAAAAAATGGACATGTTATTTTCATCAAACTACGTATCGAAGTCAATCTTATAATATACTCTAAAGGTTTTAATTGTCATTTATTTATTCATAAAAAAATAATAAAATAATTACGCCTAAAATATGTGAGATTTCTTAGTATTTTATTAATTCAGGAAAACATATACAAGTTTATTATTTATTTACCTTTGTATATAACATATACTATTTGTTTGTGTGTTTCTTTTTTTTTCTTTTCTTTTTTAGTAAATGATAACAAGTTTGTTATATAGAAATGCTGGATTAGTATTATTAAATAATAACTAATTCAGTTACGTTTTATCTAGATATCTCAAACTTTATTTTATAATGTATTACTATGTAAGTTTCATATTTGTTCTATTTATATAAAAAATGTTAAGTGTAACGGAACAATTCCGAGAGGTTTTGTACAAATTAAGTACAAGTAGAAATAAAGGATTCATATGCTTAAGTCATGCATCAAATGTCAATGGAAGGCCTCTTAATGTCAACAAAATTATCAGATCAATTTCTTTAAGCTGCACATAGAAATAGATTATTCAATATATTCTTTCGTACGTAGATTAAACAGAAAAAATGCTAGATAAATTATGCGTTCATATAACTACTACCGATATCATTATATTGATTGCTTTCAAAACCAAACATGTTGAACATATTTAACTTGCATTTATAAATTGTTTTTAAGTATTATATAATCTTATAACAATATAAAATGAAGTTTAATGTGTTCTTTAAATTTCATATATTTTTATGTAATTAAGTGTATTACAAGAATTTTATATTTATTTTTACGAATTCTAAAACATTTTATATATTTTTATATAATGTTTATAGAAATAAAATTAAGATACATATGTAAAAGTAAAAACAAAGAAAACGATGTAAATAAGTAAAAAAAGGAAGCCAAAATCTTCCTTCCTAGCTATCTAATAACATTAAACATGGATTACTAAAGAGTATGTTGCATCTTGTATAATTTTTTTGGACCGTTTCTTGAATAATTAACCTTATATTTGCAAATACATGTAATTAATGAAATATTTCATTCCAGTTATTGTTTCAAATGATCCAAGAATTTTCGAATTCAAACTTTAAAATTTATCTCTTTACGTTCCAATTTGGAATATTATACTTTCATTAATCTACCTAAAACATAAACGTCCTTTTTTTATTTAACTCAGAAAAAGCACTATAATAATTCGGCACAAGATTGATCTACAGACTAAAGTAGAGTACGTAAGTGTTCCCCATGAGTCAAAAACACAATAAATTAGATTCATGTCACTTTCCCCTTTTTATCCCACTCACTTTTCAGATGGTATTAAAAAAAAATACCCAACATGGTAAATAACGATATATTCTTTGATTTCTTATTTTGCAATCATTAGTTTTAACCTCAAGTAAAAAAAAAAAAAAAAAAAAAAGAAGGATCCTATTTCCTGAAGTCGTGTTCCTGGGATGTTTTATTTTTTATAGTTTTCTTGAACAAAATGGCAAGATGTTAATAGTAATTATAAAGCGTATTTGAAAGATGATACATTTATTACTGTTTTTATTAATAGAGATATAAGAATTTAAGGAGTGAATTTGAATTTGCATGTGTGTGTGCAGTTGGGGGCAGGGATTTCATTAAAAATATTGGTCCTCCACATGAGCAATGAGCAAGAAAAATCTTTTCAATTTGACCCTACATTACAACTGCTACAGCGAAGGTAGTTCAGTTTCAGAGCCATTATACAGTCGTAGCACATGAAGTGTCCTGCAAGAGTAATGCCATTGCCACTGCCAGCATATAATTATCATACAATCCTTGTTGTCTGTCATATCCAACATACATACTTCAAACTTTATATATTATCCTTTCCCTTTTAGACGCTCATACCCGGACTTCATCATATTCGGCTTAATTAATATATATTACTATCGCATGCATGTTTTGGTTCAGACAAAAGTTTTTTATTTTAAAAATATTGACATGCATGATATACATCCATAGCTCTCTTGTATATTCATGCAAATTAGAGGTCAGTTAATTAGTTGTTGATTGTCTGTTAGTCAATGCTGGAGTTCATAATTTTTGGTTTTGCATCCGAAAATATTGAAGAGAATACTGATCAAAGTAGTATATGGATTCAGTTTTTCGTACGATTGTGTACATTTGGAACTAAACCTAGATTATGTATTTAGGTTCCTCATCGAGTCCAGTTTGGACTTACGAATTACTGTGCGATCGAATTTGGTATATGATATATTTCTGTTTGTTTTTTTAATAGATAATGCATTTAACCAAGAAACCCATAAGCTAAACTGTTTAATACCATCTACAGTACTTGTGTAAGCTAACGTTCATGCAAGGTAAGATAGTAAGATGTATATACACGAGTTAATTACATCTATCATACAAACAACACACGTACAAATTTTTTTGATGGCGTGTGTTTATAGAGAATCGTAATTACACTGGAGAAAATCAACTTTTTATTTTTATTTTTTTATGTATTGATTAGAGATTGCAATTTGTGACCGGTTCGTTTTGGTGGATTCGGATTGACCCGAACAAATAAATATGGGCCAAACCCAAACACAAACGCAGCTTGATTAATTAATTTATCGTGTCAAGATGTTGGTGGAAAAGGACGCACTATAACATGGGGTCATGGGCAACAGGAAAATTGGTATATATCTTAATGAGTCAAATGTGTTCTCATGTCAAATTGGGCTGATGAATCCGATTTAATCTAGTAATTTGAAATTGATTTCCATCTTTAAAATATTTAGTTAAATAATTTAAATTAAATTAAAATTTTATTATAACCAAGCAAGTATAAAATTGGATTGGTTTCACAAATTATTCAATATTTGTAAATATAATTAACGTCGAAGTTTTTTTTTTTTTTTTTTTTTTTTTTTTTTTGGGGGGGGGGGGGGGGGGGGGGGGGGGGGGGGATAGACCTGCTAATATAATCTGCAAGAGAAAGAGGATCCTCCATTTTATTGATGAACGAAATAAACGAAATTTTTTTCCCTTTAATAAATATAGTATTGTATTAAAATTATTTTACATCTTTTTAAATAATGGACGCACCAATACATCCATAATCTTTTTATAAAATCAGAGATGAATCCATCCAGAATCGAAGTCTTGTCATTTGTGCATCACCAAACTACATAGAAAAGTTGTTACAAAACAAAAGGAGCCCAAGATAATTCTTTAATCCTCCAAAATATCAATAAATTTGTTTTTTCTAAGGTGAGGTTGTACCCTATTAGATTCCTTAAACTTGTCTCATAAGAAATGAAAATTTGGTTTTCTAATTTCACTTAAGACTTACACCCACGACCCATTGACATTTAAACCATATATTATAGACATGAGCTTCTTTTTGTTTCCAATCCCATAGATCGAAAATTCTCATTACCTTTGTTTTGGTAAAAAATGATAAACTAAGTTTGTAACCAAATTAGTAAGCGAGGTGAGACTTTTAAAATAAAATATTTAGAATAGAAATGCTTAAGATCTTCAAATATGCCGAAGATCTTGGTCATGTCCAAGATCATGGGAAGAAAATAATGATATTTAGAAAGCTGTTTAATAAAGTTAATTTATTTCGAAATGCAAATCAATGTATCCGAAGTGTTTAAGATAAAAATAATGTTAAATGTTAGTGATTAGGGTTTAGGCCCAAACCCTTTAGGGTTTAGCTATTAGGGTTTAAGTATTTTTTATTTATTCCTATGTAATTGTCTTTTTGAAAAAGAATCACTCCATTATCTTACATGATATCAAAGCTTTAGGTTAAAACTTTACTTCTGACCACAACCCGTAGCCACCGCCCTCCACCTCCAACGACCTTCTCTGACAGTCGCCGGAGGTGCCTTCATTATGTTTGATATTTTTTCTCTTTCTTCTCTTTTACACCTAAATAATAATAAAAAGTCGCCGCCACCAAACCAGCTCTTTCATCGGCTTCTTCTACTGCATCGTCTGCTTGTGCCTCCTCTCCTCCACGGTTCACATCTTCTTTAGATCTATTTTCTAATTCGGCCCCTTCTGATGTTGTTGCTGTTGTTTCCTCACTCTAATGGCATGTGTCTGCCGTGCAGCCTCTATATGCACTCGTCTCTTTCTCTAGCAACATTATAGTCGCCAATCTCGCTGAAATTGGCTCTGTCTGCCATAACACTGGCCCTTTTTCTTTCTCATTGTCTTTCTCCGGACTCCACTGCCGCCTGGTGCTTGATCGTTGTTGTCGTCACTCTTCTCTTCTTCTATAACAGATTCGTCTCTAGCTACTGCTTCTTCTCTCTTCTTCTCCAACAAGTAGTTGATGTTATCCGCCGTCGTCAGAGACATACCACCGCCGCTGCCGCTATCTTCATCTAGCTTTTATGTTTTTTTTCCTATTTATTCGTCCCCTCCTGATCAAACTGCAGGGGGGGGGGGGGGATGTTAGTGATTAGGGTTTAGGCCCAAGCCCTTTAGGGTTTAGCTATTCTTTATTTATTCCTATGTAATTGTCTTTTGAATAAGAATTAATCTGTTATCTTACATTAAAGTCATAAGTGAATGAATTTAGACAATTAATCTTAAGATACTCAAAAGGTACCAAGATAGAACGAAATATTTTAGTAGTTTTGACTATAAAATTATATAAACAATCATGTAAATATGAGAAAATATTGCAATCGATAAAAAAAAGGTAAATAAGTAAAAACAAGTGTAAAAACACGGTGATGTATAATGAAAGCCTTTTATCATTTTGGATCTCCGACGTAATATTTTATGGGGAGGTGATGAAATCATCTGTCTTAGAACTTATATTAATCAAAATGAAATTACAAGTGCTAGTTGATCGTGATGTGAGTGTAAGAGAGCTTAAGTGTTGAGAGAATGAAAGTGAGAGTAGAAGTGAGAATGTGTCCGAGAATGATGATCAACTAGGCTTTATGTACATAGTTTTTCACCTAATTTATCCCTTTCACAAGGCTTTAGACCTCATGTTTTTCACATGGTCTATCCCTTTCTAGTCAATCCACAAACACATACATAATATATTATAAGTAAACGAAGTCAGTCCTAAGATATTGGCTAAATCCAAGATCTTGGACTTACCTGGGATATTAACATAAATCAAGATGTTTAAAAATTAGAAGTAATTTTTGTACTCATAACAATTTCCCCCCAAAAATCTTCAATCCAAGATCCATAGAGGTGAAGATTTCTAAGTTCAAAATTCATTCTACAGATAGTGATGTAACGTGGCACGTTTCTCCATAATTGACCCTATCCTATAGGAAACTAAAATTTTTGAATGGCCTAGATTATTGTAACAAACTCTCTTGTAAATTTGAGTTGATATTTTTCATTTAGCCATAGTCAGAAGGGTTCTTTCTCTATTTCTTTCAGGCTATTACCTCGCTCTCTTATTCTGCTTCCTCTTGACTTTATTATGGGCAAGAAGCATACTAGGTCCAAGGCTCCTGTTTATCGAGGACTTCATTGATTTGGGAATGTTTCCCTAAGATGAAAGTGAGATTAGCACCTTCTCTAATGCCAATGTTGAGTTACTTTGAGCATCAGATAAATTTCCTATGTGCATCATGTTAGGGTTTCTAAATCATTGTTGAGATTAGATTGTATTTCCCCTACTTGGAACCATTTTTATGAATCTCCCTTTGCTATTGGTTTTTCATTTCCTTTTCCTCCTCTAATTTCAAAGTTTTTTGAAGACATCGGCTTTCTTATACCCAAGTTATGTCACTTACTTCGTGTATCTTGTTTTAGATTCATCATCTAAATGAGTTAGAAGGTAGATGTAACGTCCCAAAATTCAAGACTAAAAAATTCTTTTAATAAAGTATCACTTAAAGTAAAATCATCATTTCAAAACATAAACAGAGTATTAGTTTTCAAAACACATGTTCATTATCAGAGTAAAACATTCCCAGGCTGACTAATCTATGGTGTGTGCCATGCGATCACCCCGAGCTCCATCATCCGCTACCGGAAGTACCTGAAACCAAAACTAAAAGTCGTAAGCACGAAGCTTAGTGAGTTCCCCAGATACCACATACCATACAAACCATTCATAGCCAAGAACCATACATAACTGACTTATCCATAACCAAGTAAGGTGTTATGTGCCAAACATAGTCTTGCCATTATGCCACGGGCCGCACGTGGTCTTCCTGGTCAAGCCTGGGCCGCTCCCTGGGTCTTACAGACAAGTGCCAAGGGCCACCCCCTGGTCTTACAGACGTGTGCCAAGGGCCACCCCTGGTCTTACAGACAAATGCCAAGGGCCACCCCCTGGTCTTACAGACAAGTGCCAAGGGCCACCCCCTGGTCTTCTATGCAAGTATCACAAAGACAACCGTACATACTACTCTACTTAGCTAAACAGCATACAGTGTGCCAGAAGCCACCTCCTGGTCTTTCATATCTATAGCATACAATGCGCCAGGAGCCACCTCCCGGTCTTTCATACATATTACCTAGGGCTAACCCCCGGGTCTTCCTATCATCCATAATAACATATTGTATGCCAGGAGCCGCCCCCTGGTCTTTCATGCATATTCTAAATGGGTCGGCATTGGTGCCTTAGACCCATACAAACAGTGAGGAGACTCACCTGATACTGCTGAACTGCTGCTGCTAATCCCTTTGACCGCTACCCGACCACTGACTGAACTCCTGCTCTACTTGCTTCCCGAGCTATCAATATCAAAGCAACACTGAGTCTAACTGACCCCTGAAAGACAACCAAGTCAACTCAGGTCAAAGTCGAAGTCCTGGTCAAAGTCAACCTTCCAGGTCAACCCTACTCGTCGAGTCACCCTACTGACTCGTCGAGTTCATAAGTCCAGAGTCCTTCCACTCGCGACTCTACTCGCCGAGTCAGCCCCTGACTCACCGAGTCTACTGATTCCCGATTCCTGTCCTGTCCAACTCACTGAGTCCTTGCTCGACTCGCTGACTCGAGTCTTAACTCGAAGGGTTTGGGACTTCGCGACCTGACTCGCCGAGCACAAGGAAATCTTCATCCAACTCGCCGAGTTGTTCATCCAACTCGTCGAGTTCATGCCCATCTTCATCCGACTCGACGAGCTGTTCATCCCACTCGTCGAGTTCCTCCTCATCTTCATGGTACTTGCCGAGTCCACTCAAAGGACTCGCCGAGTCCATTCAAATCTCCCAACATGTAGAGGGCTTTTGAGTCATGCAGGGACTCCAATCCATAGATCCATACTTCCAAAACTCAATCCCTACGTAAAGTTGCAAACTTTACGTATAACTAAAGAGATCTAGGCTCAAAACACATTAGGGTTTGGTTTAAGGACACAAGGGCTTCACCAACTACTCATCTCCTGATGCTTTATGACATAATGGACCAACCCAACAATAGATCTGAAGTGGCAACAACATATCTAAGCCCCTAACCCAATTTGGGTCTCAAACAACCATAAAACCCCCAAATCTTATGACAAAATAGATCTAGATGCAAAGAAGGGAAAATGGCAGCTTAATACCTCCAAGATGAACACAACTGAAGTAGATATCAAGCACACACTTCTCCCTTGAAGCAACCTTCTTGATCTTCAAGTTTCTCTCCAAAGTTTCCTTCCTCCCAAAGCTATTTCTCTCAATAATGGAAGCTCACACGAATTATAGGGTTTACAAGTCTTCTGGAGTGATATGGGGGCTGAGGGAGGGACATAACACCCTTTATATAGGATACAACTCCCGGAATTAGGGTTTTCCTCGCACAGACCAGACTCGCCGAGTCACCTTGGCCGACTCGCCGAGTCGATCACTTACTCCTCGACCCGGATCCCGCTCCGACTCGCCGAGTCCCTCCTTGGACTCGCCGAGTCCCTCCTTGGACTCGCCGAGTTGACCCCTAAACTTAGGGTTTTCTTCCCTTTCTTGGTCTTCAAAACTTTGGGTGTTACAACTCATCGGCTTGCTTATACCCAAGTTATGTCACTTACTTGGTGTATCTTGTTTTAGATTCATCATCTAAATGAGTTAGAGGGTAGATATCTTGTACTATCTAAGATAGCAAGCATTTACAATCTTCAGACTTTTGGGTATTCTCGTGATGTTCTTAAGATACAAACTTCAAGGCCTTACTTGGTTTTGATAAGTTCCCTAATTGATCATGACTCGAAGAAGCTATATTTCTTTCTCAATGTTCCTTCTCTTGGCCATGATCTTTCTCCATCCAAAGATTTTGTGACAGAGGCTAAGGTTTTAGTTTTTTTGTTTCTCTATGTTTTCTTTAGAATCTTAACTTTCCGCTTTATCATGGACAATTCCCAAATTGGATGAACTCTGTCCGGCTCGCAAAGATACTGAGGAGAAGATTCAAATTTTCTTGAAGCTTTCTTAAGAAAAAAGCTTTCAGGTTATAGCTGACAACTTCTCTAAGGGGAATTTAAATACTTATTTAGTGGTCAAGGATCCAGAGCCAATTGACATATCTACATGTAAGTTATTAATACCAAGTCACCTATTTCTTGGCGTGGTAACAATTAAGTCATCTTTTTCAGGTCCTCGTCATACTCGATCGGGTGTTCCTTTTAGTTCCTATTTCAATGTTGAAGATTTTATAACTTTAGAAGTTGTTAGAAAAAAATGAGAAGCCTTATGCTTTAGGTATGAGAAAGTTTGAAATTAAGCGTAAAACTCCATACCCAAGAAGAGAACTGTTACATTGGAAATGGGTCAAGAAATCTTTGAAGGGTTGAACCCTTTTGAGGTTAAGCAAAAAATGATACAATCAATGTGTAATTTTTTTTTTTTATGTTTTCTTTCAAATGCTAGTATTGACCATCTGTCTTGGGTATAGCCTACAAATTCGATGTTTAGGGGTGTTGAGGAATTAGAGAGAGAACTTGAAGTTGTGAAGAAATATGACGTCCCCAATTCTACGTCCAATTAAAACTTTCTCTTTATGCTTATTTAATTCAAAATATTATTTTATTGCGGAATTTGTTCCCAAAACATTTGTAATATGATATAATATCAATATCAAAGCATTTCCGAAGAAATGGTTTTCATTAATATTTAAAACTTAGGATGTCATAACTGATACAAAACATAAGCATAAACTTGTCTTAATAGGCCTTACAACATCTTATTATACTAATGGCCTACATCTCCTCGAATCTTTAAAACATCACTATCCATGTACCTTTATACCGCTACATGTGATATAATGAAACTGAGTGGGTCAGGATGGGAGGCCTGGTGAGTTCATATGGTTATCAACCCACAATAATATAATTAATATGTTTAATTACATATTTGACATCAACAATTAACCTGATTAACCATCCCGGTTATCTTCATTATTCATCTCAAGGGACATATCCTAAGGATCATCGTAAGCCATAGGTAGACAATATTGCTCCAGGGATTCTGTAGCAATAAGGCAACCACAAGGTGAAAATAGAGTACAACGCACGAACGGTTAGATCATCACATATAGGTTGCGAACCTATCAATGTTACATTGGACTTTCTAGAATAGTTCGTGGACGTCATCTTTACTCTGTTAGATGACTAGATCACATTGCTAGTAAATTCATAGCCTCTCCTATTTATTTTTCATCACTCATCACTCATCAATATATTATAAGTATAAAAATACATATATGGTTAAACAAAAATTCATCCCATATTGATTTATCTAACATATAATGTCTTAATCATAGATAATAAGCACATATAACATTTAATTATCTAAATACTTCATATCTATGAGTAAGATGAAAGTAACTATGCAATCACTTATTAAAAGTTGATGACTTTTAGTTGAGTTTGTGATCCAAATACGCTTCAACTTTTTCTTTTTTAAAAGAACCTAGATATAAATATTACAACTTCCTGCCATCGTTTATATTCGTGGCTATAATTTTAGTTTCATAGATTTATCAATAATCCCAAATGAAACACTAACTTATAGCTGATAAGAAACAACCAGGTTAGATCGTATTGGAGGTAGGATCCATTTGACATATAAAGATATATTGTTTGGAAAATCTACTTTAAACACCTCACTAATCTTACCTTGCAATCATTTCTATAAATAGATCGATCAGTACAATGACATATATTATTGATAGATTTTATTTATAAGTTCGTAATAATGACCATGAACATAAATATAGGTTGTAATTAAAGTGTAGTAAGTGCATCTTAACTTACCGGGTTTTCTGACAGAATAAAGTTCGCAGGTAGAACTTCGACTCTAAAAACTTCTTTTCGTCGCCTCTCTGATGTCGCAGAACCTCGTTAAAGTACTCTAAAAGCTAAGAAGAATTAGATATGAAAGAATGGAATTTCTAGAGAGGATTTAAAGAAAACATGATCAACAAATGAACAAAATCAAACTTGTATTTATAGGGGCCTGGGCACGGGGCTGTGAGTAGGGACCAAGTTTCGCCTACATCTTCCATGTACGAGCTCCATTTTCTACATTGTTTATATCCACATATAGGCATTTCCGACTAGTACAAATTTAATTTAGACTCCATCAGCTAATTCTCATTCTATCCTAAATTTACAAATTTGTATCGAATTCATCCCATTCAAAGAGTATGGATCAAGTTTCGTCCATATCTTTTGCATACTGTAACACCCATTTTCCTAGATGAATCGAATTAGGATTTCAAGGAGTCAAAAGGTTGGATTTTGGAAGAAATTGAGCCTCATGACGAGATACATGAAGGCTCACGATGTGAGATGGGTTTATATGGAACTTTTGTTCAGGACTGGTCTCACAATGTGAGACATAGAGGCTCACAACGTGAGAACTGATGCAGCCCAAGCCCATGAACTTGTAGGATTTTATTCATATTTAAGCTCTTCTAAACCCAAGTTAGGGTTAATTATCAACCTCCAAACCCACTTTCACCTTAGAAAACTCTAGCCTTCATCCCTTGCTTGGTTCTTGGCCATTTTGGAGTATTTCTTGGTTTGGAGAAGAAGAGGAAAAAGGTGATCTTTTGAAGAGGCTTGCAAGGAATCATCATCATCATCACTTCACATTACTTCTAGACCCTTGTAAGTGTCAAAGCTCCCACCTTTATTGTAATTTGTGGCTAGATCTAAGTTTTGTCCCACTTTCTCCATGGTTGAGCAAGTTTGAATGGATGGAAACCACAAAGTTTGCAAATTTATGGGTTATAGGGATCTTTAGAGTGTTATGAAGTTCAAATCTAGTGAATGGTTGTGTTTTGGAATCTTGCATGAAAGTTGGATGTCATTTTCTTCAATTTTGGCCCTAAATGAGATCTAGACATGTATTAGACATACATTCCCATAAAGCATCAACCTTTAAGTGTGTAAGGGGGTAATAAGACCTTCTAGAAAGTTAGAGTTCAAAGCTTAATGGATTAAGGACTTAAATTGTTGGAATTTTGACTTTGGACTATGATTACGATGTGAGACATAAAGTCTCACGAAGTGAGGATTGAATGATCCCGTTTCTGCCAAGCTTTTGAGGCTCACGACTTAGGAGAAGCCTACTCACGTCGTGAGGTCAGCTCATGTGACATTCCTTGACTGAGTTGTCTAGGTTGAGTCGAGATGAGTTGGAATCAGACCGAGTAAGCCCTCACGACGTGACCAAGGGCTGGCCACAATGTGAGGCTGGATAGTTGATATTATGGGTTGTTGACTTTGAATTTGACCATTTACTTTTGACCTCAGTTGACTTTTGGTCAAATTTTATTTTTTAGAAGGTAGACTTAGGGTTTACCTTATGTGGATTGATAGGAGGTGTTAAGCACCCATCATTTGGCAAAAGAGTGGTTAGTTGTGATCAGCGCGGTATTAAGCAAATTGTTACTCGGCTTTGTGATTTAGGTGAGTCTCCTCACTATACCTGTGGGTTGAAGACACCAATGTTGGACCAATATGATAAGTTAGGTAGGAAGACCATGTGGTGGCACCTAGAACTTACATGAAAGACCAAGATATGGCTCCTAGGAATTATATGCAAGACCAGGGTCTGGGTCTTGGTAGTTATATGTAGTATGCTAGTTGTCTTTGTGATACTTGCATGGAAAACCAGGAGGTGACTCTTAGCACTTGTCTGTAGGACCCGGGGTTTTGGCCCCCGGCCTGGCAAGGAAAGTCCATTATACAGCTCATGGAAGAATCACAAGAATGTTGGTTGGCACATAGCAATCTCTATTGTATGTATGATATGTCGTATCTTGGGGAACTCACTAAGCTTTGTGCTTATGGTTTCATATTTATGGTTTCAGGTACTTCTGGTTCGAAAGGGAAAGACTCGACGTTGTTGTACAACATCCCCTAAAGTTTTATGCATTGGCAATTAATGATATTACTCTGATGCTTAAATAATTTATTTAGTTAGATCGGTTTTGGAACAAATCGTTTGTATGATTTATTGTTTTGAAAATGAAAATTTTACTATGAATTTTCGGGACATTACAAATTGGTATCAAATTCTTGGTTTGAGGGATTCGGGGACACTCTTGGGTGTGACTGAACTCAAACTGAGGAATAGGTAATATTTTGAAAGAAAATAATTTTCTAAAAAGATTTTTATAAAGAAAAAGGGGGTGTGATACGTGTAATCAGTCCAGGGCCGGTTCTGAGGATTCAAATGCCCAAGACGAACCAGAAAAAAAAGGCCCTTATGCCCGAACGTGTAATGAAATAATTATATAAACTAATATATATATATATATATATATATATATATATATATATATATATATATATATGTGTGTGTGTGTGTGTGTATATATATATATATATATATATATATATATATATATATATATATATATATATATATATATATGAAATTTAAATTAAAGGCTGAATTGTCATAAAGAAAAACTAAAAAATAAATTAAATTAATAAACAAAATGACAAGTATAAATTTATAAAAGTTGAGGGGCTAAAGATCAATTTTTGGAAATTTATTTAGTAAAGAGAATTGATATGAAGGACAAATTGTTAAGTATGCATCATAAATGAAGGGTAGAAATTGTAACTTGGAATATCAATGATATCACTCTATAAGGGAATGAAAATAAGCCGAGGATTAAAAAGTTACAATTGATATTGGAAAGAATCAAACCCGTGTGGATTGATTTTAAGTAAACGCGTGTTAACCGGCTGAACCAAAGGACATTTGTGTTAAAAATCTGAAAACATAATATATAATAATATCTTAATGATATAATTTTGAAAAACTCGGGCCTTATTTTTTTCGGGGCCCTGTGCGGCTGTTCACCTTGTCCCCCTTAGAGTCGGGCCTGAATCAGTCGAGCTCAAGTAAGTGATTTCAAGAATACCCATACATGTTGATATGTTATATGATATGGATGCTTGCATACTATGATGAGGCTAGGGATACTTTCAGTAATTGCATGATACATTGGCTTGATATGCGATGCCTTGTAGCCCAAGAGAATTGAATGATATGCTAGATTTGGAAACTATATTGGTAGAAGTGAGTGCTAAGTGTATGATTTAAAAGTTATATACGATTAAGATTTTATTTCCTGTATTGTGTATAATTTGCATGCATAAGGCAACCAGAAGTGAGAGTAGAGGTTCCTAGCATAAGAGTGGTAAGCGAGCTTGGGATGTCATAAGATTGGTTGTGGCTTGGAGTGTTACTGCACGAATGTTTCTTGCTTTGTGCTTTGTGGGATTCTTGTTGAAGTGAGTTAAACATTAAGTGAATACATTAAGTTAGATGCCACAAAGGTGGAATAATCTCAGAGTGATGGATTTGTCCTTATTGTGCAACTCTTGTCTGAGTCCAACCGTTGTAGAGTTGAGCATGTTAGTCGAAGGATTATTTGAGCTTTGTAGCATGTAATGGTATTCATGAAATGGTTAACTAAAATAAGTGAGAGTCCTTCAGCGGTTGATGGAAGGGTGAGGTCGGGAACCTAAGAGAGCCTAGGAAGTGTTTTAGTTGGTATGGACCTCATTGTTAGTTGGAGGTGGTTAGCGGATATGGCGAATGCTTTCCAGACAAGCTTCTGCCCCGAGGGGTCGAAGGTCAGATTCACTTCTTGTCTTCTGAAAGACAGAGCGCGATATTGGTGGGAGGAGGTAGACTTCACTTTGGGAGGCGAGTCCATTAAGAAGATCACTTGGGATGAGTTTGTGACCATGTTTAGGGCAGAGTTTGCACCAACTATCGAGGTGTAGAAGTTGGCAAGGGAGTTTTAGGACCTTTTCCAGACGATTAAGACTATGACAGAGATCATCGCCAAATATAGGGGGATGGGTCTTTTGGTTCCACAATATGCTATAAACGAGGATATGAAGAAGAATCGGTACCATGATACGCTGCGAGACGATATCAGAGAGTTTGTTAGCTTTTCAGCTTGTCATAATTTGGAGGACATGATAGCTAGAGCCCCAGAGCGGAAGATTGATTTGGAGAACTTTGGGAAGAGGAGGTCAGAGTAGGTGCGGACAGTTGGGGGCATAAGATACCCAAGATTTTTTATCAAAAAGTGAGAGGTTAGCAATTATGAGGTCAGTGCAGCACGTGCGGAAAGCAGCACGACGGGGTTTGTCAATGTAAGGGTATAGGTTGCTATAAGTGTGGCTCGATTGGTCATGTCAGCAGGGATTGTCTCCATGAAACGAGTTCATGATGTTTCCGCTGCAACCAAGTAGGCCACAAGAAGGCCAACTGTGTGGAGTTTATGAGAGGAGCAGTGAGGGCACCTGCTCCAACCATATTGAGGATTACTGATGGTGGTGAGGCCAGAGTGAATGTTCATGTGGTGAGGAGTCGAGCATTACAGTCACATGCCAAGGAGATCTGAGTTCCACCAGTTGATATCGCAGGTATGTGATGTATTCTTTCATTCATGCTCTTATTATTTGCATTTGTGATTGTATGTTGTGTGTGAAACTCTATGTGTGGTTTATCTAAGTCTCCACCTAGAAATTAGAATTTTCCTCATGATGGTCTAGTCATTTTATTTTGAGAATCTTCATATGCCATTTTGCATACCAAGAGCCGTGTTTAGAGGATATTCGGGTGAGCTGGTTTTGGATTTCGATGTCGGAGGCATCGACCACTGTCAAACAAAGCTATAAGTGAGAGAAGACCAACATTCGGTTCGAACTTTAGCTGTATCAGCAAGGAATTCAAGGAATCTGCAAGGTGGACATGTCGGGTTTGAATGCAGGATTTGTAGGGATCTTTCGTGGTTACGAGGCAATGAGGCATTTGTTTGATCGTGAGTGTAAGATTAGTAGTTATCAAGTTCATACCTTTGAAGTGTGGTTAGTTGCAGGTTCACATGAGAATTGCACTAGTTCAAGTAGGTCGTTGAACTAGTTGGGTACCCGTTTTGCTAATTGAGATGTTGTTCTTTGTCGTCCGATAAGTCATCGAGGACTTATTGTGGACATAGTGGTAAGTGCTCGAAAATATTGAGCTCGTTGAGATTTCGGGGAGTATTAATTCAATTTTTACAGGTGTGTGTTTGCTAGGATTGGCTAGTCATTGAATGCTAGTTCTTGTAAGCTCAGGCTGACGACAACTTTGAATAGTAAGGTCATGAACTAGGTTGGAAATTCACCGATTTCGTGGTTGGTAGGGCATATGTAACGCCTAGTTCCCGGTATGAATTTATCTTTGCAATTTTATAATTTCCCTTGGAGAATTCGGCGAGTTGGAAGCCTAAACTCGTCGAGTAGAAGTTGTCTTGACCGTAGGGTTTCATGAGGCAACTTGACGAGTTGAGGTGTCTCTGATAGTTTATTTTATTTACTTCTTTTCATAGTTTATTTTATAGTAAAAATCATCTCATTTTAGTTAATCTTCATGCATATTTTCTCTTTTTATTACTTTCTCCTTTACCGGGTGCTATCCAGTCTTTTGAGCTTATTTGCAGGATTTTTCAAAGAGTAATTGTTATTGGAGATATGGAAGGAGTGCTGGAATTTTGGAGCCTTGCGGTTTGCTTGTGGACTTTAAGTGGTGCGATTGAGCTTGGTGTCAGCATAAACAAGAAATCGAGTTAGACTTAATTTTTGGGTGAGAATAATGACGGGGCGACGAGTACTCGACCTATGGAAGATTAAAGGAGCATTGGAGCATCTTTGAAGGATTTGGAAGGCATAATTGGGCTCTCAAGAGTTTGTGCATATGGTCAGAAACCTTAATGAGAAGATTGGGTTGGTGTGCCAATCAAATGGCCCACTCAGCAGAATTCACGCGGTCCGCGTGTGCTCCAGAACTTATCCGCGTGTCCTATAAATGGTCCGCGTGTACTCGCCAATCGTCCGTGTGCAGCATGCAGTGAAGAAACCGGGTTTTGTGCTTTTGCCTCTATTTTGGGATGGTTGGTAGTTCACTTTTGGTAGAACTTTAGATCCGATCTTTTTTGACTCTTCTCTGGAGTTTGGAGCTAGAAGAACACCAAGAACATTGTGAAGAACATCATATTTTCACTCTTAAATCTTGCTACATGCTTGGTACTATCTATTTTTATTTTAGTTTCTTGAGTTTAGCCATGCTAGGCTAAACTTCTTTTGGTTGACTTGGATGTAATTTCTTGAATGATTGGGTTATTTTGAAGAACTCCATGAACCTGTGTTGAATATCTATGATTATATTTTCTATAAAAACTTCGTGTTTATATATCTCTAGTAATGAATATTGATATGTGAATGTTATTTTTGTTGGTTAAATTTTTGGCTAAGTAATGGGTCTTCAATTTAACAAGCAATAATTAGTTTAAATGTTTTTTTTTCATTTCATTTAGAATAAGAAAATATTTTCTCCATAGTGGTAATGAAAGCAATAGATTACTCTTTGGATTTGGTGACTCTTAAAACCTAATGCTAATTAATTTTCACAAAATTACATGCTTCATTAGTTTTGTGACTTTGATTTAGGAAATGTGCTATGAGCTTCTCTAGGCATTTTAATACAAAAGAAGAGTTGAGTCAAGTTATGCTTATAAATTGCTATAGCCAAGTTAGATTATAAACACAAAAATTACACCTTGGTATTCTCATGATTATTTAACCAAATGTTCAAGTGATGAAAGTCCAAAGTCAATCATCTTTCTCTTATTGATTTTACATCAAACTTTTCTTTTGTTTAATTGTGTTTTTAAATCTTAGTGTAATTCTAGTTTTCATTTAAACATCTCAAAAGATCAAAATCCCCCAAATTTATTTTATTTTAGTTTTATAAGTGTTTGTACAACAAGATTATCATAGAGTTATAAAACTGAACCAATCTCCGTGGATAAGATTATCATAGAGTTATAAAACTGAGTGAATTGGAGGAACATTCATGTGAATCCAGTCTCAAATCAAGGAGGGATTTTCAAAATGGTTTTCAAAATGTTTTTCGAAATAAGTAAGGAGGACGCAGAGGGTACGATCAGCCGGAGCCAGTAAGTAGACCCCAAAATACCATACAAGTTGTTTGATTATGTGATATGTTAGAACAGCATGCTAGTACTAGGCTAGGGATCTTCAGGAATTGCATGATAGAATTGTCTGATTATATGATATCTGCTAGCCTAGGTTTTCCTTTGTATGAAATTGACATCTTCAGGAATTGCATGATAGAATTGTTTGATTATACGAAGCCCCGTAATCAGATAATAAGCACGAAGTACCTGAAACTAAAACTGAAAACCATAAGCACGAAACTTAGTGAGTCTCGCCAAACTACCACATACCATACACATAATCAGATAATAACATACATTGGGCCTTGCCCACTACATCGGGCCCCGCCCGACATCGGACCAAAGCCCGGCATCTGGCCCACCCGGCAACGGAGCGAAGTCCAATATACATATAACATATCATCAAGCATATAACATAAACATATAAACATTCTTCGGGCTTGCCTCGGCATCGGACCGAAGTCCGGAACACATAACAAACAAATGCAAGAATCACAAAGACATTAAGCATATAAATACTCCTCGGGCTTGCCCCGTCATCAAACCAAAGTCCAGAAACATATAATCTACATCGGGATAGCCCCAGCATCAGACCCAAGTCCGGTATAAGCTAACATATATAAACGAGCCGACATTGGTGCCTTAGACTCATTCCTACTGGAGGAAAACTCACCTCTCAAGCTGGCTGCTAAAAACTCGTGTGAGGGAATCTCTGATGGCTCAGCTAGTTTACTTAGGGTAAAATGACCATTTTACCTCTTGATCTAATTTGGACTATAACCTAGGCCCAATTCCTTCTAATCTTTCCAAACTCACTAATGGCCCAATTTTCTAAATTGGGCCCAACTCCTCAAATGGGCCTTCCCTTAAGCCCAAACATGTCCTTGGTCCATTATCTGACTTCTGATGGCCCATTTCGGCGTAACATCTGCTAAGCCCAAAGATGGTCCAAACTGAGGCCCAAATGTCGCAAAGCCTAAAATCTATGAGTATGCTGAGCGTACTCCTCCGTATGCTATGTGTATAGCTTGCATGGCTTGTACACTATGCGTACTGGTGTGTATGCTCAGCATACTACTCTGTTAAGCCATTTTCTTCAAAACTGCTTAATCCCTTAAGACACTAAGTCCAAATTACATATCTGAGTCCAATAACCCGTCATAACTTATAAAGCGGATTACTTGGTGGCTTGCAACCCACCAAGTGAGACCAAACATGGAATATAGCAACTAAATTCATGGAAATGACTCCAAACTCATGCATGGTCATAAAAGGACCTTAAAAATCGAGACTTTACTGCTTATGGGACATGAATATCACTGAGAGTGGCACCTCTTGGCCTAGAAACGAACTTGAGTCATAAAGGTCCATTCTTGGAACTAAAAAGACCCAATAACAACACTAAACTAGATCTAAGTATTCAAAAATAAAGTTGAAAGCTTTATACCTCCAATAAGTCCCAAAAGCTGATGTTATCCTGGATTTATGAGATCAAGATACTCAAGTTCCTCTTCACTAGCTTCTCCTTCCTTCTTTCAAGCTTCTAAGCTCCAAACAAGATTCACAAGGCCAAAAAACACACAAGAATGAGAAAGGGAGGCTATATAGGGTTTCTGAGGATGAGGGGCTGGTAAGGAGGCTAGAGTTTGAGTCATAATGTGGTATTTATATGGCTTAAGCCCTAAAAATTAGGGTTTGGAATCTGCTCACGTACGTTGCGCGTACTCCTTGGTATAATGCGCGTACGTGCATGCGTCCCCCACATCCAATGCTTCTCTACGCCCCACGTACCTCAAGGCTACGCCCAACATACGTCTTATGGGTGGCCTAAGTCTTCGGCTACTCACTAAAGGTCTACTCAATCTGTCCTTTCGTTAACACTTAGCCTAACAATTAATTAAGAAATATTTAATAATTATTACCTCAAGTGACGGTCGTTATATAAATATCCGAAAATTAGGGTTTTGGTGCATCAGGTTCTCCTCACATCGTGAGCACTTCATGCTCACGTCGTGAGCCTTAAATGAGCTTGGTCGACAAGTCAACGATCACTCACCCAAACTACTCCAACTTCAAACGACCATAACTTCTTCGTTTCAACTCCGTTTTTGATGTTCTTTATATCCACAGAGAGGTGTCAGAAGCTCTACACATCTATCATCATCTCCTCACCTCAAAACCTTTCGAACGAAAATCCAAAATTCATAAAGATCTCGAACTACCACTTTACCGATATACCCCTTGGCTCCAAGATACAACCCAAACTCCGAATCACCTCAATTACGTTTTCCGTAGCTAAATAGGTCTAGACCTATCTTTTCTAAAGGCCCTAAGCCTTATGATGACCTATCTTCAGGCCATAGTCCCAAATTAGGAAAGCGATTTGGAACAGGGCGTTACACGGTTCCAAGGAGAAGAGCTCGGGATAACTGCATTGCACACACCACGTGGATTCCGCATTTGATATTACACCCTGATTTTATGATATTTGATACATTTGTTTTATTTGGGATGTATGGTTGATGATTGGAATATTGTTTTACTTAAATTAAAAATGAAAAGTTTGGATTATATTTTTGGGACGTTACAGGCTCCTGGAGAATTGGAAAATGCCACTTCTTGTTTGAAAGAAAACTTTGAAATGAATGATCTTGGTAAAACAATTTTTTGTTTGGGTCTTCAAATTTAGCACACCAAAAATGGAGTTTTTGTATATCAATCCAGTTATTCAGAAAAGGTGGTTAAATGGTTTTATATGGATAACTCACATCCATTGAGTAACCCAATGGTAGTAAGGCATTTAGATGCCAAAGAGGACCAATTTCGGCCTTGTGAAAAACATGAAAAACTTCTTAGTCTCGAATTACCATATCTTAGTGTTGTTGGTGCACTAATGTATCTTGCTAATAATATGAGACCTGATATATCTTTTGTTGTAAACTTATTAGCAATATATAGTTGTTGCCCAACAAGAAGAGACTAGAACAGAGTCAAACACATTTTTTGATATCTTCTAGGTACAATAGATATGAGCTTATACTATTCAAATTCATCAAATGCAGAGTTAATTGGTTATGCAGATGTTGGATATTTGTCTGATCCACACAAAGCTCGATCCCAAACAGGTTATTTATTCACTTGTGGAGGTTCCGCAATTTCTTGGCGTTCTATTAAAAAAAAACTTTAGTTGTTGCTTCTTCTAACCATGTAGAGATTATAGCAATTCATGAGGCAAGCCATGAATGTATTTGGTTAAGAAATTTAACTCAATACATTCATGAAATTGTGGTCTAACTTCTAAAAGGGACTTTCCAACCATATTATATGAAGATAATGTGGCTTGTATAGCCCAATTCAAGAAAGGGTTTATCAAAGGAGACAGGACCAAACATATATCACCAAAGTTTTTTTTACTCACGATCTTCAAAAATAGCATGGTATCAACATCCAGAAAAATCAATCAAGTAACAACTTGGCATATTTGATCACTAAAGTGCTTCCTACATCCAAATTTGAAAACATGGTACGAAACATTGGAATGTGATGCTTTAAGGAAATCAAGTGATGTGATGATCAGGGGGAGTTGGAAACATATTGTACTATTTTCCTTAGCTATGTTTTTCCCACTGGGTTTTCTTAGCAAGGTTTTTAACGAGGCATTTGTTTCCAATATATATTATTAATCATGTACTCTTTTTCCTTAATAAAGAGTTTTTTCCCATGAGGTTTACCAATTAAGGTTTTAACGAGGCATGATACAATCGTCATTTAACGGGGAGTGTTATGAAATATTAGTTTGTGAATGACCACTGGATTCTCATTTCTCCAATAACTTCTCATTATTATTTAGCATTAGTAACAACCATTTCAATGTGTTTTATGAATGCAATAATGCATCATCATAATGTGCGTTCATATTATAACTCATTTTTTATCTTATTTTGATAGTATAAATAGTGAGTCATATGTATTAGAAACTTGATGACTTCATCACAAGTATTGGAATAAAAATTCTCTTCACTCTCATGTTTTTCATTACTCTATAATCTATCTTGTGATTTGATCATATTTGATAACAATTCTATAATTGTTTTGTTATTGGATCTTTTTTTACATATAATAGAACATTTATAGTGTTCATATGTTTATGTCTTTAAAGTTGTTTTATAAACACTGTAACACATAAAAAATGATTCTTTTAGTTATTGTCTTGTCACAATCTTTATCCAATATTTTATATATGTTTAATGAGTGTTTAGTATGGACCGCATTGCTTCAATAAGAACTACATTATGATGTCTTAAGTTGCTTTTTTATTTTCCTTGTAATGTACCTTCCATATCATCTGTTGTTAACAAAGATTGACTTGATATGAAAAGTGTTTGGTTCCTAAAGTTTTATATGGTTCCTCATCTGAAAATCAAAGATTATCATCTTAAAGTCATAATAACAAACGATAATTACTTTTAACTCTGGTAATTTATGTTTTAAATATTGAGAATCATTACAAGGAACGAGGTATATACCGACGACTTTTTCAACACCTATGTCGACGACATGTCGTTGGCAAAACCTATACCGATGACTTGTCGACCCTACAAAGTCATCGGTATAGCTCTGTCGGTAAAAGTCAAAAATGTCGTCGGTATATGTGTCATCGGTACAAATGCACATATGCTGACGACTTGTCGTCTATAAGGGATCGTTGGGAAAGATTTTCAAGGTAAAAAAAGTTTTATTATAAATATATACTGACGACATGTCGTCGGGAAAAGTTTCCAACAGTTTTTACAGATAAACCTATACCGACGCATGTCATCGGTATAAGATCTTTTTTTATAAATATTTTTCATAGATTTGTTATGTTCTTCATGTGATGGCCGGATTCTGATGGTCGGATTTGATGGTGGTCCTCCAATGGTGGCTGGTGGGCACTGGAAAAATAGAAAATAAGAAAAAAAGAGAAAAACCCCCAAAATCAAAAAAACCTCATCCTTACCTATTGTAGCAAAGAAGATAAGATGGAAGGAGCAGGGTGGTCGACGATGGTGGTGAAGGAAAGACGGTGATGATCATAAACAGATAAAAACCCTCAAATTTGGAGTTAAAAACTTGAGTGATCATAAACAATCAAGAAAACAAGGACCAAATATGTACATATATCTCGTTGTCGATGAAGATAGTGCAAAATCCTCGGTCAGTCTGAGAGAGAAAGAGTGTATTGTTCGCTGCAACTAAACGATGAACGATGCACTGATACCTTCTTCTATAAGGGTAAAATCCTACGCCAACGATATGTCATCGGTATAGGGTTCAAATAACGATATCGTTTCTTTCTTTTGTCTTTATTAAAAGAAATTAAAATTTTCAAGCGGATTGTCACGTTGGATTCTTACCCTATATCGACGACCTGTCGTCGGCATGGAGTTTCAGAAAACTATGTCATTTCGGTTTTCTACAGAATCGAATAAAAATAAGTAAAAATTCAATTTGTCATACCCTATACCGACGACTTGTCGTCAGCAGAGTTTCAGATGACCGCGAAAATTTTTGTCTTTCCCGCTCACGTTGTGCCGACGACTTGTCGTCTGGATACCTTTTAAGGTCAAACAGATATGGTCAAAGTAGTGAAACGTTTTGGCGACAACTTATCGTCGGCAGACCCCACCTTTTAGCGACGACTTTTGTCGTCGCGATAGCCTGTTATTCTTGTAGTGAATATTGTTGTTAGACAAGTTGATTTTTATTTTAAGTAATGATATTCTGTTTTCCATTATTATTGTTACAGTTTTTTTCATTATTTTATATTCCTATTAAATAAATTAAAAGAATGGAAAATACATTTATTTTTAGTAAGTATCTAGTTGCAAAAAAAAAAAAAAATCAATAAAACCAAAAAAAAATCTATAGTAGCATAAAAAATATGCTTTTAAAACCCAAAAATATCGCAGCGATAAAACCAAAAGTATCTAACACTTATATTGCTGCTAATTATCTAGTAACACTTTTTAATGTTTTAGTGGCAACCCTTTTAATGCTGCTAATTATCTAGTAACACTTTTTTGTTATTTTATGAAGCTTTTTGTTTGCCACTAAATATTATATTATCTGTAGTACCCTATATAAAATAAAGAGAAAACAAAATACCCATCATCCTCCATAAGTGACTCGATACTCATTAACATACTAATGGTTGAAGCTTATCCGATCAACACTTTTTACATCCTTTGTACTTCATAGTTCATATTTTCTTTGTTGGTGCACATCTTCGGGCTTGGATTGCTCTTATACCAAATAATCATGCTTCCTCTCCTTAACAACAACGACGTCGCTTTACTTTACGACCAATCGATTCAGCCTACAATGTGCACAAGCCTTCTTATCCTCCTTGATCCCTCTTCTTCGATTGATTGTGTGCCACTCTCCTCTTCTCGTTATCAATGATGATGTACAAACTATTTCTTCTTTTGGTGTACTAGTTGAATTAAGTGTTCATTGCTATTTCTCCTCTTCGATCACTCCTACACACATATTGGGTAATTAACCACTACGCTCTTTAGTCTTGATGATAAATGTATAGTATAATATGGCCCATCATTCCTCCACCAATATACCTAAATATGTGATGATATATACACAAATGGATCTCAACACTTCTACAACATAAAGTGTATCCGTAGCATTTCCATTTAGGCAATAATAAATACATATATACATATTGTAATAGTTCCCAACTATATATTGCAAACAACAAAAATCGAGAGTTAAAAAGTACTGTAATTTCGATACGATTCAAATCCTAGGAAACAAATATTTACCCCATACGAGGACGTGACAACAGAAGAAATTAACTAGTCACCGTTATTTAACCCTTAGTACGTGTCTGATAATTGTCATGCAATCGGATACCCTTCTCCAACAATAGCCAGCTTAATCAGCATGTGTGCTTGATTTTGATTTGAAAAATCGAAATAAATGTTCAACTCCCAATCTCTATATCGTGTTGAATATTTATTAATTGATATTGATATTAGTTGACTAAAAATTCCATTAACAATTAGCTTTTAAACGATTAAAATTTTATATTAAACAAGCTTATAATACATAATGTCGATGTATATTAAAACAATCTAACTAGATAATACATAATGTTGATGTAATATCTAAAAGAAACCTTACAAATGAGAAGAATCACCCACCGGTAAGTGAAAGAATTTGTTGTGATCGAGAGAGGGAAAAGGCATTAGTTGAATTACAGGAAGAAAATGGGGAGCAATGAATGTGGTCTTAAATGCATACTGCAAAACATCACCTACCTATTCTCACCCATCCATAACTCCATCTTTTATATATATCAATGAAAAACCAATTTACCTCATAAGTACTATCTCTCTCTAATTTCAAGAATCATGAAGAGAACAAGAGGAACCCAAAGCACTTGTTTGCTTGTTTGGGGTCTTGTTGCAGCTTTGCTTTCCCAGAACTTGGTTTTTCCTGCCTTTTCTGCAACCTTTCAAGATGAAAAGAACTTTTTCTATTTCCCTCCATACCCTGGTGTTGTTGCATCTCCACCAGTTGTGATCCCCACTCCTCCCATCGTCGACCCTTCTCCACCACTTGTCCCCACTCCTCCCATTGTCGACCCTTCTCCACCCATAGGTACATACTTCCGTACACCACCATATCTATACGTACAATATAATATATATATGCGTAAGAGGTTTATATATTCATCTAACACTTCAATTCGAAATTGTTTGTTGTTTTGCAGGTTACTCTAATAGTCCACCTCCTACTCATGGCTCAGGAGGAAGCACACCACCGGCTCATCATACACCGTCTCACGGTAGTGGTAGTAGTGGTGACCACCATGGACATGGAGGAACCCCTCCCAAGAACTGCGGAAACCCTACACCTCATCACTCACCACCAAAGCATGTCGACCCTTCGCCTCCCCATCACAACCCTTCTCCAGCTACTCCTACATATCACTACAGCCCACCACCCAGTGGTGGTGGTGGTGGTGGAAACGGTGGTAATGGTGGTAATGGCGGCAGCGGTGGTCCTGGTGGTAGTGGTGGGAGCGGAACGCCACCAACCGTACTTCCACCCACCACTCCTGGTTTGCCATATCCATCACCTCCATTTGACCCGAATTCACCCCCCAGTGGTGGTACATGCGAGTAAGTGATTACTTCCACTTTGATTTGACTAACATGCATAAGTTTTCACAAATTTTTCTTGAAGAAAAAAAAACAATGCATGCATGTTTAACTTTTCTCTGTAACTGCAGTTTCTGGAGGAACCACCCAGGGGTCATCTGGGGTCTGTTTGGGTGGTGGGGAACGACGGTAGGCACCGCCTTCGGCGTTACTACTCTTCCCGGAACCGGAGCACATCTCAACTTGGTGCAAGCACTGTCAAACACCCGAACAGATGGCATTGGTGCACTTTACAGGGAAGGAACAGCTTCCCTACTAAACTCCATGGTCAACAAGAACTTCCCGTACACAACCAGCCATGTCAAAGACAGTTTCGTGGCTGCTGTCGGATCCAACAAGGCTGCCGCAGCTCAGGCTCGGGTGTTCAAGCTGGCGAACGAGGGTCATATGAAGCTTAGAAACTAAGATATATAGCATTTATGTGTTTTCAGTTTAATTGCATGATTAGTATTCAGTGGTTTGATTTCTCTTGTGTCTTTACGTTTGGAAGCTTGTTATGCAGTTTTTTATTTATTTAAATTTCTTATTTAATGTGTCGGGGTTTAGGTTCCTCATTATTTATTAATGTTCACTTTTATACCATATTTTACATGGATTATTTATATGCAAGTGTTTTGATTAATCTATTTAATAAATTGCAACTCTTGCTTATGCAATATAGATATGTTCAAATATTATTTACTAAATTTAATAGTTTTCTTATAATTATTTTGTTAAAATATTCTTGTACAGCGACAAAATAAAGCGTAACGCGCGTCGACAGATAGCATGCAGTAAAATTAATGCATCTATATATGTTTCAGAATATTTAATTCGAAAAATACCACAAATGAAAAAAACAGTACAGCTGTACACACATCTTTGGCATATTCATCAAATATGTGATAAAATCGTCCTATTTGAACCTTTATAAATTAACTAAACTTTCATAATATAAAAATTCAAAATTATTAATCAATTATTTTAAATAAATTATTAATTAAGAGTTTTTTTATTATATAAAATTATAATCATCGAATTAAATAAATATATGAAATTACATCACTTTATAATTTGTATTGATTTTATTGTAGTTTTTATTCTAACGTTATTAATTTAATGTAAATAGAGTGGAAAATTTAAAATTTGAAAATTGAAATGAAGAATTAATAGATTGACAAGTGACATACATTAATTAGGAAACTTAATAGGATGATACATGGTAAAAGAAGAATAAAATATGCATTAATTAAGAGACCTAATAGGGTGACACATATCAAAAGGAAAGTAAAACTATTTTTTTATTAGAATACGGATTTTATTTTTTATATATTGCGAAAATGTATACTAATATTTTTACAATTATACATGCGAACATATTACAAATTTAAAAGCGCGCGTGAACAAAAAAAAAATGATAAAGAGGAGCCACGCCCCACGGTGAAACCACTCCATGCAATGGAAGGATTCATATAATACATGATACGCCACTTGGTAGATACTAGAAAGAGGAACGAAACCAAATAGGTTAGGAAGCAAATGTGTAGTATAATTATTTATGATGAGTGAAAATCATCATGTCATTTCTATGGACATAGATTCAAACATGTCTTTAACAATAATTCATACAGTATAAATTTTGATTGTTTACTTGATGTTAGAAAATTCAATTACACTGTAAAGGATATATATGATGGAGGGTTTGACTGTTCGCATTTAAAACTATTATAAAAAGTAGTTATGATCAGTCTCAGAGGCATTACCGAGGGTCTCGACGCAACAAAGGATGTAATGTCAAACAATGCATGTGGCAATTACAAGGGCCACTCTTAATTCGTGACACGTGGATTTGAGTTTTTCTTTAACTAAGGTGCTGTTTTTTTTTCAGACCTTTTATTGTTGTGCGGCCCAGCACACGCGTATCACTTTTCATCTCGCAGTTGTTTGTTTTTTAGAAGTTTTCAGAGTCAAAATACTTAGCGCGTGCTCTGTTTGACGCAACACTTGTACTGCCTCTTACAACCTCTTCTTCTTTTTTTTCTTGCTGAATTTTTTATTATATGTTATTGAAATTTTATTTCTTTTTTTTTTATTTTTTTTTTGTTTATTCTTGTTGAATTTTTTTTGTTTTTTATATTGAATAATGATAGATTTTTGATGAAATATCATTATTTTTTACTAAGTATCTTTATTTTTTTGTTGAAATATCATTAATTTTTACCGAAATGTTATACATTATTAAATTTTCCGTATTAAAAAACTATTTTTGATTTATAAAATTAGTTTATTTTAATTTTTTAATATCTGCAGCAGTATGCAGATGTTAAAAAAACACGTTTTTTATTACAGTCTGCAGCCGTTTGGTCCACCTCTTCTACTGCAAAGGGTTGCCGAGGTGAACCGCAGACTTCATGAATTTTTGCTTCAGAAAATCAAACAGCACCTAAGTTTTCGTATTGTTCTATAATTTATAAAACTTTATTAAAAAAAAAAGTTACATTTTGAATTCTATAATATTTAATGAAACCTATAGTTAAGAATTTAAAGAGTTTTTTTTTTCTCATGGAAGAATTATCAGCTATTGAACTTCATATTCCTTTACAACACATCTCTAGTTTTTCTGGCTCATAAATTTTTCTGAGGCTGATGCAAATCATTTGTATATATAAGATATTGTAACACCCAAATACATGCAGGGACACTTGTCCTTTCCATTTTGATGCCTAATGTAGTAACGTAAGAGTAGGGACAAATGTCATGGTATGTTGCTCCTTTGTGAAATAAGCATGAGACCATGAACAATATTGGAAAAATGGGAGAATTTGCAGTGGCCATATTGGTCGAAAGTTAGGAAATAGCTTTAGCGACACTATTCCGAAAAAAACTGATTTTGATGGAAAAGTAGTCCTATGAAAATTTTCCAACAATGCTTTCGACAAATAGCTCGACACACTTTTCACACATCGCATATAGCACTACAAGAAAATTTCAATTTAACTACGGAAAAATTCTGTAGCAAAATGATGTAATTCTGTAGCTAAACCTAAATAACTACGGAAGTTGCTACGAAATTTGCCAATGAGATTCCATAGTAAGATTTCTTGTAGCAAAATGTTTAACTACGAAATTATAGTTCCGTATCAATTTTGCTATGGCCGTTGCTACAACGTCTATCCGTAGCATTTCAACTACAACACACTTTCATCACAATTCCGTAACAATGAATTATGTAGCAAATTCCGTATCCATTTTGCTCTGTAGCAAATTTCGTAGCCATTTGGTCCATAGCAAATTTCGTAGCTAATTGTTCCGTAGCTAATTCTGTAGTCATTTGATCCATAGCAAATTCCATAGCTAATTGTTCCGTAGCAAATTTCGTAGCCATTTGGTCCATAGCAAATTCTGTAGCTAATTGTTTTGTAGCAAATTCCGTAGCCATTTGGTCCATAACAAATTCCGTAGCTAATTGTTCTGTAGCAAATTCTGTAGTCATTTGTTCCGTAACAAATTCCATAGCCGTTCGTTCCGTAGCAAATTTCGTAACAACTTTTTGTAGTCAATTTCATAGCAATCGTTCCATACCATTTTTTCTATAAAATTCGGTTATTTAATTTGACTTATTATATCAATTTACAAAAATACAATTAATATAAAACCAAAAATAACAAAGTATTTCTATAGAAACTAAAAGACATATCCAACACATCAAAAGATACATATTTCAAAATCAAAAGTCGCTACAAATTTAATGAAAAACATTATTCGATACATAATATTCTATCACCATATTTGTATTTTGCTTTCATTGCAATGTTTGAGCACCTTTCTTTTCCTTTGATTATCACCATATGCTCCTCTTAATATGAATTGTGACATCTTTCCTGAAATAAATGGATGTCAAATTACAAGAAATACCAATGTACTTATGTATTTATACCAATCAAGACAATGTACTAATATTTTTACCTATAACAGCAATAAGCTATCATTTCTTACTGATATAGGCAACTATTTTCACATTGACGATGACATGGCAGCAACCAGTGTGGCGGTGCCACATCATCATTTTATAGGTTTGAAGTTACAAAATACAAATTACATTTGACTGGTTTTGGGGTAGGTGATGGTGGTGGATTATGAATTCGGGAAGTTGATAGTGACCAGTTAAATATCTAAACTAATGGTGCTGAAGTTGAAGTATATCTCATCCAAAGTTGTGGACAACATTTTTTGTTAGCATAAAGATCTACAAAGTACTAGAGGTGTTTGCTAAAGGTAAAACTAAAGTTGAGAAGTATATAAGTTAAGAATTTTCTATTATATTGATTTTTTAAGCAAATAGAAATTAGAGAGGGGCCAATGTCTGTTGTTAAAAAAACCCAACAACAAAAATTTGACAGAAGATGAAATATATAACCTTACGGCTGGTTCGAGAGTGAGATGGAAGTAAAGTTGGCCTTAAATGCCACAACCTGCATACAGAGTAGATAAATAGAATTAAAATGTTATTACACAGATTTGAACCATTGAAGCTGAACCAGAATTAGAGCTTCTGGATTCTTATGAGATTGGTTAGAATTATGCTAGACACTTCGACAATATCAAACAAATTACTAGAAAATGAGTTAAAGTCAACACGTAACTAGCTCCAATCCAGAAATTGATAATCTTAACCAAAATCGCAGAACCTGCAAAATCAAATTTTAAATAAACTTAATTAAAAATCAATCCGTTGTATGTTAATAATGACCAAAACAAAAAGTACTTAAATATTTCCATTTTTGTAATTATACTCAACCTTTTTAACAAAGCAACCAAAAATGTAAATCACAGTAATTACTCACAGTGAAACCACTAGAAATCAACGCAATATCATATTAAAGATCAATAGCTCTCAATGCCCCATCATCACCATCATTACTCCTGCAATCCACTTGCATCATTCATAAAGAAATTAAAATCATATTATTTTCTTAAATAAAGTATTTTTTTTAAATAAATCTTACAGTCAGTCCATTTGTCAATGATTAGATGTTCCTTTATGTGCTTTTAGCCTTTACAAGTGAGTCTACGTGCAGCCAAGAAGAATCTTGGATGAGGCAATTTAGGAGACGGCATATCAGGAACTCAAAATCTTGTGGAATATAGTAACAATTACAATGGTGGTGTAGTGGATTATCTATGCAGGAGTTGCAGCCCAAAAGACATAATTTTTATGATAATGCTAGAGCTATTATTAGATAACAACGTGTGCCATAAAGAAATGGAGGAATTTCTTTAATTTCTGCCAATTGTGATTTGATGTATATTACACAAAAAAGTAAATTTTTTTGGACTTATGATTTAGATCATTAGATGGATATCATTTGGTTTCTTGATTATGATTGCGTCATGTGGTTTTTTATCAGGGTATGTTTAGTTCTTAACTCCAAGAAAGCAATCAATAATCTCAGTCAAATAACATGTTGCTAGTTAAAAATATGATAATTGAACTATTCAATGAATGCATATGGACTTATGTGAACCTTATATATTTTCTCTGAGTTATGTTTTATCTTTTTGGTATGATTTGTAATGTCGATGGTTCTTTTAATACTAAGCACTAAGCCAATTAACACTACAATAATCAAATGAAATGTGTCGTGAACTTTTTCTCCCTTAAACTCATTAACTCTACCACAACATTTAGAGAAGCTACTATGGTGTTCATAGTTCTCAAAAGCTAAACATTGTTCAAGAGGATCTAATTTACAAAACCAATTACTAGAAAATTGCTAAAATGGACCAAACTACTCTGTAACAATAGTACTTACTGAAATTAGACATCACAAACATTTAATTTAATAAGTAATTAGAAAATCTTCTAGAACTCAACATTCTTGCTGAAAATGTTTTAGATTTTTCAATACCAGAATAGAGAAAAATGGATGGAACGTACCTAGCGATTAAGGGAGTAGGGGGCTATAGACGGAGCAAACAAGAGGATTTACAGGATTTGGGGGCGAAGCGCAGCAGAGGATGTTTGTAGTTCATGCTGGAATATTTATTAGCGGCCTCTAATTTATTCCTGAAATCTCATCAATGGAAGTCAATTTGGAAGTTGAATGGAACTTTCCCTGTATGAGAGACAGTCTATAGGTCACGCCAGACTCCACCACAGATCTCACTGTCGTCCAACACCATGGATGCCTCTCCAAAGAAGCACATAGGGTTAATGTTGCAGAAAAATCATATAGATCACATCGTATCTCTCACGCGACTGGCCCGAGCATAATGCTCTCGTCGGAGTTACCTGATCTTCTCCGAAAAGTAGATGCTCTGTCAAAAAAATGTTTTCAAGCACAGTTCCAACCTCACCTTTGATCTATGTACACTAACTTAGCTAATACCGCAACTAATCAATTCGTATACATGACAATTACACATATGTACTGATCCGACTCTAGATTAAACTTGATCCACCTAGTTTCTTCGTCGAAGTTACTGCTTTCCGGTTATTAGATACATTGGAGATTAGACTCGTCCCTACCATCGACTCAACTTCCGACCTCTGTAATCAAATAGCTGAAATCCTTTGTAACCACTTCACCGGAGCACTTCATTCAATCACCAAACCTTCGCCAGAAATCTGAGTAGTGAATGTCTAATTCTCTTCCTCTTCATCACGCTCTCGTAATCTCTCTCTCTCTCTCTCTCTCTCTCTCTCTATTGAAGCTACTTCAGCCACGCCGGAGTGTTATTGTTGGAAAAACTTCATAGAGTCAATCCATGCTAGGGACCGGAAATAGTTAGCTCTTCATCGTGTGTGGTCTGAAATGGCATTGCTTCTGTCTGCCCTAGATCTAGAATCTCTCTTCAAGAATAAATTTTATGAACACGATAAAGTAGTCTGAGCATTATCAAACTTGATTCCATTTATTTAATTTAAGCCCTTTATATTCTCATCTTTACTCTAAGCCCCTTAATACTTAATTTACTAAATTACCCTTCAAATGTTTTTATATTTTTACTAACTCACAGTTCCTAAATGGAAGTGGTACGATTTATAAAACATTTATCAACTAAAATACCCAATATTCTTAAGTGATATTACTAGTTTGCTAGTGGAGACCATCCTCTTTAATCTATCATGATTACTTTTTCTTTTTTTTAACTATCATTAAAAACAATTTTCTATTTTTTGCTATCGAAACATATTCCGTAGCTACTTGACTACGAAATATTTCGTAGCCAAATAGCTACGGAATATGTTTCCGTTGCTATTTTACAAATCAAAAAACAAGTTGTATACACAAGTAACTATGGTTAAGATTTTCGTAAAAAGTTCTATAGTGGATTAGCTACGAAATTTTATTGTGTAGCAAATTTTTGTAGCAAAAGTAGCTACGAATTTCAATTTCGTAGCCAACTACCTACGAATTTTAATTTGGTAGCTAGTTATGTAGCTAACTAGCTACATATATGAATTCTATAACAAGTTTCATAGCGAACTAGCTATAACCAACAATTCGGTAGCATATTGTGTAGTAAAATAGCTACGTAATTTTGATTTCATAACAACTATTTAGGATTTACCTACGAAATGCATTTCCATAGCCCTTTTCGTAGCAAAATAGCTACGACCAGCCATTCTGTAGCATATTTCGTAGTTAAATAACTACAATTTTGATTCCATAGCAACTTTCCGTAGCTATTTAGGATTTAGCTATGGAATGCAATTCCATAACCATTTCCGTAGCAATATAGCTACGACAAGACATTCCGTAGCATATTCCGTAGTATAATAGCTACAGATTTTGATTCCGTAGCAACTTTCCGTAGCTATTAAGCATTTTTCTTGTAGTGTAGGGGGAATATGAATAAAGATTATCTATGTTTGATCGTCGCTAGAATCCCTTAATTAGACTATAATATAATGTTCAAAATTTCTTCGCTTATTAATAGGTGCATTTTATGCACCTATTTTGCATGTTTATTTTCGCCTTTTTATAGCATTCTATTTCATAATTCTTGCATTTAGTTGATTATTAGGGCAATCGCATATTTCATTAAGAATGTCTGGTATTTTTTTATTTTTGATTTATTTTGCAGGCATTATAGAGCATGGAACGTGGAGCTTGGATGCATGGATGCATGGAGCTTGGATTCTTGGAGCTTTGGAGCATGCAGAGAAGATGAACCGGTCATTCCATGGAGGAAAGCATGAAGACATAACCCGAGTCATTGTTGCATTATCATCATAGCAAATGACTATGTTTGAAATGCGGTTCTTGTCACACTGACACGGGTCGTGTTTTTCCTTTATCATCTCATATTTGAGCAACATGACTCGTGGTGAAGCTAGATTGATGATGGAGTCAACAGTGAAGACTTTTTGGAATTTTAGCAAAAAGCATGGGCCACGCCAAAAACACATGGTCAGGACAAATGGCCATGCCAAAAACACATGGGCAAAAGGCATGGTCATGCCAAAAATGCATGGTCTCATGGCATGCACGTGAACTTTAATAAAAGACAGGAGAAGACGTCATTTGAAGAGAGAACGGTTTTGGGAGCAGTTTCTGGCGATCTAGGGCAATTTTGGGAGATTTCTCAAAGCTTTTGAGAAGACCTAATCATTGAAAACACTTTTGATTTCATTTTAGTAAGAATTAAACATTGCAATTCCATCTTTATTCTTGTTTGATTTGTTCTTAGCCATGTGTGGCTAAGAAACCCTAGTTTCTAGTTCTTGTTCAAAACATGTTGATTGCTTGACTTGAAACATATGATTTGATGTTTGATTTGTGATTCTATTCTAGTGATTATGTTTTTGTTAAACTAGAACCCTTAAATTTGATTTGTGTTTGATTGGCCACTTTCATGAATTGAATTTTTATGCAATTAATTAACTTTTAGGGCACCTAATCGTTCTATTAAGTTAATAATTAGTAACAAGCAATATGTTTTCTTATTGTAAAACATATATCACATGTTTTCACACTTCCGAGCGTATGAGAAGAAATGAACATTGTTGGGAAGCTTGTACAAAACTTAATGCAGTTTTTCAATACAATCTAAGAGTGTGTTAAGTTGAATTAGTAAAGCTAGGTCTAGTCAAAGAGCGTGTTTTGGTTAGATAATTTGGCAAGCAAGAGGTATTAGAGCGTGTTAATATCTTTCAGTACCAACTTAGAATAGCAATCATGAATTACATCAAGTCATAATCAAGTTGAATAGCAACATTGAGAACTAGAACTGGAAGCACTTTTACAATTTGTTTACAAATCTGTTTTATCTTGTTCATGTTTTTATAGTAGATTGTTATTTTCATTATTTGACTTTTGCAAACAAATCCCCCTTTGTTACCAAAGTACCTTGCGCAAAGAGGTATAGACTTTTGTCCCATGTCTCTGTGGTTCGACCCTGCTTGCCTTGTACTACTTTTTAGTGCATTAAAGAAGTGTAATTGGAGTCTGTTGTTGTACCCCTTTATTTGTTGGGTTTGACACGCCTAACACTTATGCTTAAACAAAACGAGAGTGGATATCTTAGAGCATGCGGTATGGGCCAAAAACGAGAAGCAACAGGCTGATGTAGCATGCCTCAACGGCGTCATGACGGGGGGAACACTGCCCCTCCAACTCGTTGTAGCTCGTTATGGTGGATCTTGTGGTAACGAGGACAAGATAAAACAAGAAAGATGATTAGCTATCTCCTTCATCAACCAATCAAATAATTTTCTCTATTTTCTCTTTCTACCTCTTAACATGATATAACATCTGGAACACCATTTCCCCCTTGGTGTTATGGTGGTGTTATAGATGAGGTGGCACCAATTTGGTGTTACATCCCGTTGCCCACACCCAATGCTCTTAACATTGGTAATTTTACATTTTCATGGATTTTTGACCAAAGCATTCCCAACACAGTCGTATCCGATGCATTTCCGACCAAAACATTCTGACTCATTTTTGACACATGGGTTTTCAATCGATGCAATTTCAACAATTGTATTTTCCACCAAAACTAATTGTGGTAGTTTTTAAAAAAGGTGTTATATTTTTCCAATGCAATTATTAGAAAATATGGGATGTATTTTTCCAATGGATTTAAAAAAATGCAGTTCAAAAAAATCAAACACGTGAAAATTCTATATTTTTTTACCACAATATAGAAAAAAATCCAATACAATGATGAAATCCTGTGTAGAAGTTCAATTACAAAGAAAATAAGCATAAATCTAAAAATTTTTCATTACAACATAAGTTTTAATAAACGCACATTCACTGCATGCACATCATATTTATCTAGTTTCTATATTACCACTTCATTACCTAATTCACAACTATCATGTTTCCTTTCTCGTAACCGAAATATTCGATCATGAAATTTTGTGGGTATTCATCTTCTTTAGCCCTTGGCTGCTTGCAAGCCAGTTGTTGTGACTTTCTCTCTTCTTCTTACCTATTTCATAACTGAAACATTTAAAAAGATGTATTTTCACATAAATACTCATCTCTTACATTGGGAAATCACACACCTTTAATGTATATAACCTTTTGTATTTATATGACACTTGACCATTATATTCTCTACTGGGACTCTAACAGTTACTCACAAGTAAACTGTTAAATAACACACATATCTACATAATCTTACAGGTCCATCTTTTCTCAACCTAGGAGCTTCACCTCCTCTTCTTTTTCACTTGTGGACACACTAACAAAGTGTCATCTTACTTTGCATACTCCACACCTTTTACTTCCTCAGAAGTCTTGACTCGTTCTCTCGTGTTACTTAACTCCTAACATAACAACAATTGAAGATTTTTACTAACTTTTTATTAAGTGTCAGTCATGACTGTTGTTGCACCTATTTCTCTCTATCTACATGTTTGTCTCATATATCTTCTAATTTACCTCTGTTCAGTGCTATCACTATAGCATCAATGACATGGTGCAAGCTCTACTCATCATATCTCACACACATTCCACATAACACTGGACTTTCTTTTCTTCATGTCTACTTGCTCTTAAGCAATACCAATCTACTCTTGTACTCATCCGTACATTTCATAGACCCTTTGTCTCTTTGACTCTTTGACCTGAGGGTCTTTCTAAGATAGACTCTCTCTATCTTTCCTTTCTTTCTCTAGACATATCAACCCTCTTGCACTTTCTACTCTTTATGTCCCATTTTCTTGTCATTCCTTCTTCACCTTTCTATCTCTATCTCTTTATGTCCTTCTTTCCGTCCCCATTCTCTAATTTTCGCTATCTTTTCTTCTTATGGAAACATACTCTATTTGTTGTCCATCTACAAGGACACATCAGTTATAGCAAATCTTTCTTTCATGATACCTTAATATCATTCTTTCTACATACTTAACATCTCTTTAACTAGAGATCCCATTCTTATGTCATTTCACAAAATGAATTTTCTTTCTTTCTTCTCAACATACTAGACCCAAAGCCTCTTAGTTTGTCAATATACTAAACCCATAATGTAACATCCAGTTTCGGAACGTTTCTTATTTTAGGATTTTGGGTCGTAATTGTGACATCCCCAAAATCACGGCCAGAAAAGACCGATTTTTGTTTATGCTTTATAAAAATCAGAGTACTTCATTTTATAAAAATGTTGCGGAATTTGTTCCCAGAAAAACACGATAAATACGTTATTAAAACATTTTCGAAGAAACGTATTTATTTCATTTTAAAACGTTTGGGATGTCATTGTTAATACAGAAACATAAGCATAAACAGAACTTACAATTATTTACACTAGTGATCTACATCTCTTTAAATCTCTCAGTGTAATGTCACTTCATATCGTCACCTGTGATGTAAATAAACTGAGTGGGTCAGGTTGGGAAACCTGGTGAGTACATAGGGTTTTCAACCCACAATAATATAGTTATTATGTTTAAACAATCAAACAATCAACCCAATTACCCATCTCCGTTATCTTCTTTTGGTCTTCCCTAAAGATATTATCTCAAGGGTCATCTCTTATATCATATTTACTTTTCATCTCCTTACATCGTATTTCCTTATATGATTGTTCTTACGAACTTTACCTAAGGATCATCGCCTACATTGCATAGACAATACTAATCCGGGGATTACTCCCTCAATATGTGTCTAGCAAGAGTTAGGGTATCATCGCATGATTACGCAGCCACAACATCGCCTGGACTTGTAAATCATGATAAGGGTTAGTCTATCATCGCATGAATACGTAGCCACAACATCGCCTGGACTCGTACTTCATAATAAGGGTTAGACTATCATCGCATGAATACGTAGTTACAACATCGCCTGAACTCGTAATTCATCACCTACAGGTTGCTAGCCTGCTGGTGTTTCCACGGGGTTGTCTATAATAGTCCGTGATCGCCATCTATACTCTGGTAGATGACTACATCTCCAAATTGTCGGACAAGGTTGTAGTATCCTACATCACCAATTCATAGTCACCTATCTATCATCACCTATCTCTCATTATTTTATTTCATCACTCACCAACTATTTCATCTACCCATGTTTTATCCCAACATATTTGTAGATATAAAATAAATATACAGTTTAAATCATTTAAAACATGTATAAATCATTCATCCAGCATAGACAACAAGTATTCAAACAATATGCACACATAGCACGTAATTTATATTAAAATACTTCATATCTATGTGTAAGATGAAAGTAACTATGCACTCACCTGAGTAGGTGGTGACTCAGCACTCGGACAGCGCTTCGATACTCTCAAAACGATATTCCTTTGATAAAACCTAGTATCGATACCACTAGGGTTTAGTTTAACGATAACCGCGACAAATTAATTAGTCCGAGTATTATTAAGCGTTAATAATACTCGATATAACTCATAATAATAGCCCAAATAATTATTTTAAGGACCTAATAACATTCCTATAATTATTTGAAAGCTATATTAAAAATTGCGTAAGCGTAGCACACTTACAGCGAATTTTTTATTAAAAACCGGGCTTCGCTGGAGCAGCGTTTCCGAGCCGAAAGCTTTTCTTCTCGGAGCCGTCGGGCGCTCCGGGGCTTTCTTCTCATGATAGGGAGGTTCCCTAGACTTGGTAGGGGTTTAGGGAGGCTAGAGAGAAGTTAGAGAGAGAAAGAAAGGCTTATGGTGTGAAGAAAATATGAGGAGTTCACCCTTGTATTTATAGGAAGTGTATAGTAAAGTAGTCTCCAAGCTTCGTCCGTAACTTTTGCATACGAGCTCCGTTTTTGTCTGTCTTTTTACTGTTGAGTTCCTATTAATGAGATCTTCAACTTTCATTTAGACCTCGTTGGCTAATTCTCATTCTATCTCGGATTTACAAAACTGTATCAAATTCGCCGCGCTTGAAAAGTAGGGACTAAGCTTCGTCCATAACTTTCGCATACGAGCTCCATTTTTGTCTGTCTTTTTACCGTTGAGTTCCTATTAATGAGATCTTCAACTCTCATTTAGACCTCGTTGGCTAGTTCTCATTCTATCTCGTATTTACAAAACTGTATCAAATTCGTCGCGCTCGAAAAGTAGGGACTAAGCTTCGTCCATAACTTTTGCATACGAGCTCTATTATCGACGTTCTTTATATCCACGCGTTGGTATTTACGAGTACTACAACTTTCATTTAGATCCCGTCGGCTAAAAATCGACCGATCTAAAATTCAGATTTCGGGCTGTGCACTGCTATGCTAAATCTTAGAAAAATCATAATTTCCTCATACGAAGTCAGATTTGGGCGTTCTTTTTATCGATGTTCTTAGTTTAACATATTCTACAACTTTCGTTTAGATCGCTAAGGCTAAATCTCGCTCTATCGTAAATTCACTATTTACGCTTCTCGGTATCGTGCCGGTTCCGTCGCGAAACTTCAACGGGTCATAACTTCTTCGTTATAACTCGGTTTTCGGCGTTCTTTATATGTACGAAAACCTTGTAACATACTCTACAACTTGATTAAGATTATTTATTCTAAATAATCTTTTGTCGAAAAGTCGTTTTCGACCCCTATTGCCTCTAATTTGACTAGCCCAGATTTGCGGGCGTTACAATTATCTCCCCCTTAGGATGATTACGTCCCGGAATCATCAACGAAACAGGGTCGTATAATGACTCCATACGTCATCTCTTCATCCTAGGTAATAATTATAACTTCTACATTCCTTCGATTCTATCTCTTAAACTCATTGACTGTAAGAGTACTCGATCGTGCACCTGCTCTCTACCTCAGGTTAGACTCCAAATTATGACCTTCAAGTCACAATCTCGATCCTTTCTGGATACGGACTTGAGATAAGTTCTTTTATTACTACTATAGATCGATGTGTCATATTCTAATGACCTATCATCGTATGTTGCAACACTTAGACTTAGGTCTCTTAGAGTTAAATTCTAAAACAGACTATGCCTTCCTTCATGTTCTAATGTGATATAATCACACTTTAACATTAGGCATTTCTAGCCACCAACTTCTTTAACAACGAGTGTGATACTTCTATTGATCGCTTTGATTTCAACCGTTTGGTTTAAGTCGGACGCTACATCAAACTTGGTTCTCTGAACCACACAACATACTCATCGTAGTCGGACTCGATTCGATATGACCACTAGGGTCGGAATATCAACAATCTTCTTAGTCATTACCGAAACGATGGTAACAACACACTTGAATAAAACGAAATCAATTACTAGCTTCTTGGTAACCTTGTGACTTTCCCTGATCCAAGTGTGAGTCCTGTGCTTCCGGTAGTATAGGCCTCTACTACCATTCACACCTACTCATACTCGTCCCAAGTATTGTCTCGCAGTTTCCCAAGTCACCATGCAGCGAATCAACTTAACACATCAGATAACGAAACAAAGGTTTTATATTATTTCTTGAAATGATTACATAGGTGTTCAAGTTCACCCTAGGCTATGCCTCTAATAGGCTACATCATACAATACTATGGCTACTGCATAACTTGATCTTCGGATATGAAGTCCTCATCCTTGATTCCTCGCAAGGTTTTCTGCTTCGTCGAGGATCATGTGAAATGCCCTTGGTTTCGGCGGTGCATTTGGTCTTGCAGCTTCGTTTTTCTTTGGACAGTTCTTTGAAATATGCCCATCATTTCCACATTCGTAGCACTTCTTGTTTTCGAATGTACAATCTCTGGAATAGTGACCGGTCCTACCACACTTATAGCACGTCACTTCACCATCGCATCTTCCGAAGTGTTTCTTCTTGCACTTCTCACACCACTTGGCTTCATTCCTTCGGTCGTCCAGGTTAGACTTCGAGAACTTTCCCTTATTATCAGGTCTTGAGGATCCTTCCGACTTCCTCTTCTCACCAACTTCAACTTTCTCCAGACCCTTTTCCCTTATTTGGGTCTCAACATTCTTGGCTGCCCAGATGGCGGCTTTCAAAGTGGTTGCTTGTTTGACCATTGGACCAAAGTCTGCTGGTAATCCATGGGCAAACTTATTGACCTTGGAGAGTTTAGTTGGAACTAGATAAGGAACAAGCTTCATTTTCTCCGTAAAACTTGCAGCATACTCGATGACACTCATCTTTCCCTTCTTTAGATTCTGAAACTCGTTGTTGATTTCCAGAAGATCCTGTTCAGAGCAGTACTGCATTTTTAGCTGCACCAGAAAATCCTCCCATGACATCTTGTTCGCTTCTCCTTTGGGCATCGAATCAGCTAGTAGCTTCCACCAGCTTAGTACTCCAGATTTCAACAGAGGAACCGCGAGAGCGGTCTTTTGCCTGTTGCTACACTCACAACTCTCAAACATCGTCCCCATCTCGGAGATCCAGTTTATGACTTCCACCGGCGTCGGGCTTCCACATAGACTCGGTGGTTTGGACGCCATGAAATCCTTGTATTTGCATCCACGTCCATCATTTCCTCCATCCTGGTGGTTTTGCTTAACCATTGGTGGGTTGGCTTGACCAACAGTCCCACTGTAGTTTCCCTCCTCAGTCTGCCCCTCGTTCAACTCGGGCCGTTCGATCTGAATGGTCGCTTCCTCTCGATTTTGCTGGAGAAAACGCCTGGTTTCCTCCATTTGACGATCCAACATCGCTTGGATCATCGCTTGCACTCCGGCCATTGTGACTGGCTCAGCAGTGGCTTCCATCACCGGTATTTGCTCAATCACTGGGGGTTGGTTTCTGTTCCTATTTGCATTTATGTTTCCACTACGGGTTCTTACCATCTTGATCTATACACCTAATGAGGTGAATCTAGACCTTTACTTAGGATTGACGTTTAAATCATCCTTATCACTCCGAAACGTTTACATGCTAGTTCTAATATCGTAGTCGTACGTTTAGAATCCTAAACACATAAGGTTTCCAGATCCGGTCGGCAACAGACCATAGATTCGATCAAACTATAGCATAACAAATCATTTAGCACATAAAAGCAATTTAGGCATCATTCCTAAAATAAGCTAGTGCTCACACCTCACAATCATCGCTTATCATTCTAAGTTTAAGTCTAGAAATAAATCCATATTCCTAGTTCGCTTAAACTAATGCTCTGATACCAACTGTGACATCCCCAAAATCACGGCCAGAAAAGACCGATTTTTGTTTATGCTTTATAAAAATCAGAGTACTTCATTTTATAAAAATGTTGCGGAATTTGTTCCCAGAAAAACACGATAAATACGTTATTAAAACATTTTCGAAGAAACATATTTATTTCATTTTAAAATGTTTGGGGTGTCATTGTTAATACAGTAACATAAGCATAAACAGAACTTACAATTATTTACACTAGTGATCTACATCTTTTTAAATCTCTCAGTGTAATGTCACTTCATATCGTCACCTGTGATGTAAATAAACTGAGTGGGTCAGGTTGGGAAACCTGGTGAGTACATAGGGTTTTCAACCCACAATAATATAGTTATTATGTTTAAACAATCAAACAATCAACCCAATTACCCATCCCCGTTATCTTCTTTTAGTCTTCCCTAAAGATATTATCTCAAGGGTCATCTCTTATATCATATTTACTTTTCATCTCCTTACATCGTATTTCCTTATATGATTGTTCTTACGAACTTTACCTAAGGATCATCGCCTACATTGCATAGACAATACTAATCCGGGGATTACTCCCTCAATATGTGTCTAGCAAGAGTTAGGGTATCATCGCATGATTACGCAGCCACAACATCGCCTGGACTTGTAAATCATGATAAGGGTTAGTCTATCATCGCATGAATACGTAGCCACAACATCGCCTGGACTCGTACTTCATAATAAGGGTTAGACTATCATCGCATGAATACGTAGTTACAACATCGCCTGAACTCGTAATTCATCACCTACAGGTTGCTAGCCTGCTGGTGTTTCCACGGGGTTGTCTATAATAGTCCGTGATCGCCATCTATACTCTGGTAGATGACTATATCTCCAAATTGTCGGACAAGGTTGTAGTATCCTACATCACCAATTCATAGTCACCTATCTATCATCACCTATCTCTCATTATTTTATTTCATCACTCACCAACTATTTCATCTACCCATGTTTTATCCCAACATATTTGTAGATATAAAATAAATATACAGTTTAAATCATTTAAAACATGTATAAATCATTCATCCAGCATAGACAACAAGTATTCAAACAATATGCACACATAGCACGTAATTTATATTAAAATACTTCATATCTATGTGTAAGATGAAAGTAACTATGCACTCACCTGAGTAGGTGGAGACTCAGCACTCGGACAGCGCTTCGATACTCTCAAAACGATATTCCTTTGATAAAACCTAGTATCGATACCACTAGGGTTTAGTTTAACGATAACCGCGACAAATTAATTAGTCCGAGTATTATTAAGCGTTAATAATACTCGATATAACTCATAATAATAGCCCAAATAATTATTTTAAGGACCTAATAACATTCCTATAATTATTTGAAAGCTATATTAAAAATTGTGTAAGCGTAGCACACTTACAGCGAATTTTTTATTAAAAACCGGGCTTCGCTGGAGCAGCGTTTCCGAGCCGAAAGCTTTTCTTCTCGGAGCCGTCGGGCGCTCCGGGGCTTTCTTCTCGTGATAGGGAGGTTCCCTAGACTTGGTAGGGGTTTAGGGAGGCTAGAGAGAAGTTAGAGAGAGAAAGAAAGGCTTATGGTGTGAAGAAAATATGAGGAGTTCACCCTTGTATTTATAGGAAGTGTATAGTAAAGTAGTCTCCAAGCTTCGTCCGTAACTTTTGCATACGAGCTCCGTTTTTGTCTGTCTTTTTACTGTTGAGTTCCTATTAATGAGATCTTCAACTTTCATTTAGACCTCGTTGGCTAATTCTCATTCTATCTCGGATTTACAAAACTGTATCAAATTCGCCGCGCTTGAAAAGTAGGGACTAAGCTTCGTCCATAACTTTCGCATACGAGCTCCATTTTTGTCTGTCTTTTTACCGTTGAGTTCCTATTAATGAGATCTTTAACTCTCATTTAGACCTCGTTGGCTAGTTCTCATTCTATCTCGTATTTACAAAACTGTATCAAATTCGTCGCGCTCGAAAAGTAGGGACTAAGCTTCGTCCATAACTTTTGCATACGAGCTCTATTATCGACGTTCTTTATATCCACGCGTTGGTATTTACGAGTACTACAACTTTCATTTAGATCCCGTCGGCTAAAAATCGACCGATCTAAAATTCAGATTTCGGGCTGTGCACTGCTATGCTAAATCTTAGAAAAATCATAACTTCCTCATACGAAGTCAGATTTGGGCGTTCTTTTTATCGATGTTCTTAGTTTAACATATTCTACGACTTTCGTTTAGATCGCTAAGGCTAAATCTCGCTCTATCGTAAATTCACTATTTACGTTTCTCGGTATCGTGCCGGTTCCGTCGCGAAACTTCAACGGGTCATAACTTCTTCGTTATAACTCGGTTTCGGAGTTCTTTATATGTACGAAAACCTTGTAACATACTCTACAACTTGATTAAGATTATTTATTCTAAATAATCTTTTGTCGAAAAGTCGTTTTCGACCCTATTGCCTCTAATTTGACTAGCCCAGATTTGCGGGCGTTACAGTAATGTGATCAAGTAAAGGTATTGGGTTTCAGAGGAATAAATTTTAGAGCCTATCGTATATTGATACTATTGGTTAAGTGATTAGATCCCTCGAATTGTGCTTTGAAGAAAAAGGGTAATATGGGAAAGGTGAAATTTCGGGCTTCTTACATGACTTAATGATTTTAGTTCAATATGTTTTGAGTCAAAAGTAATTAGATGGAATTGTGGGGCTTGTCAATACATTCGTGTGCATATAAAGATCGCCAAAAACTAATTTGAAATGAAGAAGATATGGTTGTTTGAAGTTGAAGTAGATTTTGGGATAAATGAGTTCACAACGGCAGGGAGCGTTGTGCAGCCTAACCCATTAAATTAGGGTTTGGCTCGTATTTAAGATCTCCGACCCCTTGTTTTAGGTCATTTTCTAGCCTCCATTACACCAAGAAACCCTGTTTTAGCAAACCCTAACCTCTTTTCATGATTTGAGCTCCTCCCCCCTCCTCTCTCCTATTTTGGGTACTTCTGGTGGTGTTTTGATAACGCTTGAAGATCAAAAAAGTTCTTTTGGTTGCAAGGAATGTTGTTTTAAGTTTGGATCCATCAAAGTTACTACATTTCTAGTCTATTGTGGGTATAAAGTTCATATCTTGCTCTTCTGTTCCTTAGATATTGTTATTTGTGTTTTTTTGGCACTTTTGATCCTTTTATGGGTGATCTTGGAGTTGAGTGGACTTCAACATCTTTTGATCGGTTTGGAATGCTTCTTGGACCTCATGTACTTAGAAAGTTAGGATCTTTTGCCTTCCCTTTTAAGTCATGCAAGTTATCTTGGTCCTTAAGTCATTTGGTGTATTAAAGTTTAGATATTGCATGTTTGTGGCATTATTATGGATAAAGTTTTAAACTTTATCCATCTAAACATCATGTTGATTCAAATATGAAGGTTGGAGACAAGGACTAAATAGATTCAGTTGAGAAAGATGCATTCTTGGTCCCTTTCTTGGTTATTTGGACCATCCTAATGGATAAAGTTAGAAAATTTATCCATTATGAAGCTATTAGGTACCAGATCTGATGTTATAAGCCTTCGTATTTAGGGATTAATCTATGAATAAAAGTGCATTCTGCCAGAGACCACGACATGGCCAAGGAAGGCCCACGACGTGGTGGTGCTCTATTTCTTGATTGTTTTGTCCTGATTTGGCCACGACATGGCCAAGAGTTCACCACAGCATGGTGGTCCACTGATTTGAATTTTACCGTTGACTTTTTAACCAATTTAACTTTTGGTCAAACTTGGAGAGGTGTTGAGCTATAGTGTAACTCCCGTAGATCCGGGCTAGTCAAATTAGAGATAATAGGGGTCGAAAACGACTCTTCGCCAAAAGATTAGTTAGAATAAATAATCTTAACTAAGTTTTAGAATATATCTCAAGGGTTCCGTACATATAAAGAACGCTGAAGTACGAGTTATAACGAAGAAGTTATGGTCCGTCGAAGTTTTATAGCAAAACCGACACGGCACCGGGAAGCGTAAAAAGTGAATTTACTATAGAATACTTTTTAGCCTTAGTTGTCTAAAACAAAGTCTTAGAGTATGTTAAAACGAGAAAATCCATAAAAAGAACGCCCAAATCTGACTTCGTATGAGGAAGTTATGATTTTTCAAAGTTTCGGCTTAGCAGTGTACAACCTGAAATTCGAATTTTAGTTTGAGCGGTTTTTGGCTTACGTGACCTAAATGAGAGTTGAAGATCTCATTAATAGGAACTCAACGGTAAAAAGATAGACGAAAACGGAGTCTGTATGAAGGAGTTACGAATTCTTCGCGGTCATTTAGCAGTCTAAACTCCTCCTACTGTTAAATTTAAGATCGGTCGAGAATTAGCCGACGGAGTCTAAATGAAAGTTGTAGATCTTGTTTTTACCTTCGCGTAAAAAAAATTGTTCCTCTTCATAAATTCTAGAAAATAAAAGGAATTACATTCATTCAAGAATCGTCCATTCCAATGGAATGATAGATTCTACAAGAAGAAATATAGGAAATTAGTAAATCTTTTTTTTTTTTTTGTAATTGTTTTATCAAAGAGCAAGATATTAGTTTCTCATATATATAGTTGAATTTATTAAAATTCATCTAACTGTACCTGCAAAGCAGTTGTTGTTTCATAAGCAACTTTAGGGCTAACAAAATTGTTCCTCTTCATAAATTCCAGAAAATGGAAGGAATTACATTCATTTAGGAATCCTCCATTCCAATGGAACAATACATTCCATTCATTCTCCATCATACCAAGGTTGAGCTCTTTGAGGGTTACATAGATCCTACATGGCATTTTCCTTACAATATTCGTGATCATGTAGTATACACCCAAACAAGACCCCACTACAGCCATTGCCAAAGGGGTGTCTTTCGTGCTCTGAAAAAGATAACACAAGCCTCATATATAAGCAAGTAAAACATAGAATTCATTAAATCATGAACCACTTTTGGAAATATATGTTTAATTAATGAATATAGTAACCTACCAGGATAACACATGTGATTGCAACTCCAACATCAACTTCTCCATCTTCAAAAATAATATATTTCCTCACTAGCCAATATCCAAAACCAACTCTTAACAAAATGATTCCAAGCACCACAAAAATAGAAACTTGCAAGGTTAAATAAACTTTTCTGTAAGATCAATAGATTATAATTCATATGTAATTCACTTGTGATTTACATGTGATTTACATGTGAATCACATGTAATTCATATGTGAATCACTTGTGAATTACATGTGATTCATATGTAAATTACATATGAATCACATGTAACGCATATGTGATTCACTTGTGATTTACATGTGAATTAAATGTGATTTACATGTGAATCACATGTGAATTTATATGTGAATCACTTGTCATTTACTTGTGAAGTACATGTGATTAATATGTAAATTACATATGAATTGCATTTAACTCATATGTAATTCACTTATGATTTACATGTGAATTACATGTGATTTACATGTAATCACATGTAATTGTGATTTACATGGGAATCCTATTTTCATTTCTTTCTATTACAACATTGCACTTTCAGTTCTTTTCTTATTTAGGCATTATCATACTTTGAAAAATCTACCAAAGTATAACATTGTACTTTCACTTTTTTAAAAGTAAAATACTATAATAGGAAGAAATGAAAGTAAGATGCTATAATATGCAAATTATGAAGGCACATTGTTAAAAAAAAAAGCTTACTTGTGTCATTCTACCAAACAATGTGGTAGGTGAACCGTGATTACGATGTAGAGACTTATAAGGTGAACCACTTGCTTTGATTGTGCTTTGCAGTAGGAACAAAAGAGTTGAAGTTGTTGATAGCCAGTATGCTAAATCTTTGATGTTATCTTGAGTCTTCAATAATATGGAATGCTTTTGACTAGTTTCAACACAAGACAAATGCAAGAAGAAACAAGTAGACACTAGATACATCATCCTTTTAAGGGCAATTTGCAAGATATAGCAATGTACTTTACTCTTGTTACCAATATAGACATTGTTATTTATCTTTTACAAATAGTAGCAATGTAATTATATATTTTTTACCAATAATATAAATATTTGACCTAATACCTATAAAATACATTTTGTTTCTTACTTTATTAACCATAATATCATTATGTTTACATTTTATATACCTATAATAGCAATATGTAATCTTACAGTTGTAAATTTTACAAGTTTCATATAATATGTTGCTATTATTGGTAAAAAAAGTAAAAGTAGGTTGCCATTATAGGTAAATAAATGTAAGTATATTGCTATTACGAATAAGCTAAAGTGCATTCTATAAGTTTTTAGTTACATATTTCTATTATATGTAAAAAAATGTAAGCATGTGGTTATTATGGGCAAAAGATAAAGAACATAAGTACAAATATATTGCAAATTTTCATTCTTTTTGATAAATGAATATTACCTCTATAGAAGATCGGATTGTGTGAATAACTCTATCAAAAATATGTGTCTTTTTCTGCCTCAAATGACCTCCATCGAACCAATGTTTTATACATAATACATGCTACAACTAGTATTGTTTTATCAAATCTCTTATCTTCCAAAAGACACTTGATTAAAACATCATGGTTTTCCTGATTATGGGACGAAAAAATATGGAATATCAATAATTGGAGAAAAGTTTGATAGCAATTTACTTTGAATTCTTATAATTTTTTTTAAAATCATGGCTTTTTTGGTTATGCATGCATTCTATATTCATACATGTTGTCTGTCTGTAAGTGATTTTTGTTTTGTTAAGGATGATGGGGTGTTTTCTAACTACTACAAAAAAATAAAAATTATTCATCATTATAATATTTCTTATGAGGACATTATACTTTGAATCACATTGCTATAATTGAGTAGATTTTTCAAAGATTCCTTTTTACCTTTGTCTTTTCTTTCTCCACATATGGTGTTTCAAACTCATCTTTCTTTTCATGTCCATTATTCAAACTCTGAAAATGTCATATTAGATCAGTATATATTCTTAAGCTCCCATACATAGGGAAAGGACAAAATGGTCAATTTACCTGTAGTTGCGGTGATTTCTTTTCAGGGGTGGTTATCAGCTCCACCACCACCTTTTTAGTTGCGAAGTAATTCATTTTCTGACTCTAATTCTTTGATCTTGTTTTTGAGGCTGAAAGAAAGTGAAACATTAAGTTTCTGAATAAATAGCAACTCTTCCATTTCACCTAAATACAATAAGGCCCTTTAAAGTTTTACTCTAGTGTTTTAGTGGTAAATATTGTCTTTCCATTATTTACCCTTCATAATACTTTTGATCCTAACTTCTATGTGCCCGATTCTATAAAATTCTTTTGGTTTATTGAAATAGAGTCTTATACATGATACATAATTACAACATGTGAACATTAGGTAGATTAGCTTTTTAGCACATTGGACCTTGAAACCCTAGAAAATAGAATCTTAATAAATGGTTAATGTTTCACATGTCATCATATTTACAGAACTTAAGATATGAAACATGTAATTGAATAGAAAAGAAGGTAAAAATGTTAGAAAAAAATATATTTTTTTTCCTTACGCCTTTGATCAGGATCTTTATTTATATACATAAAAGCACGATCTAAATACTCAATCATGACTCTTAAGCTGAAAGAAAAAGATAGCTTGCATATGACACCAACATGATACAACTACTGAATCTTGTAAGTGCTAATTGTGAATTCCCAAAATGAATTTCAGTATGTGTAAAATGAAGAACAGCTGGAAATATCATTCCATTACAGCCATCAGCAGCCCTGAACTAACTATCGTAGTTGTCTAAAATTTCTATAGAACTAACTAAACTGAATCCCAAAATTATGCAACCTAAAACATACATAAATATATGTCAAAACAGAAAACAAATCAGATACAATGAGTAAAAATTAACTTGTCTAATGAGATGTAATTTTTGTAGTGAAGAACAGAGAATAGAAGTTCATACGATTAACGCGCAACACCACTAATTTCTACGAAGAAAACAAACCTCAATCCTAAAAATCAACCTCGACTGACGAAAAACTCACAAACGAGCAAAAAAGAGCAATTGAAACAACAAATTATCGCCGGAAAACTTACCAGAAGAGGAGAATCGGTAGCCTTAAAGTATCCAAACCTCCTTTTGTAGTCGACAGGGTTGTCGATCAGATTTTGATATTTTTAATCAACAGGGAAAGGAGAGAAGCAGTGATTGAAGACGACAACTTCAGTTCCAGATATACAAGAGAGCGATGATATTAGGTCATTGTAGTGGAAGACAATAATGAAGAGAGATTTGGTTACTTTTAGTGTAAATAGGAAGGTCTGTAATCTGTATGTAATTAATTAGAAGTTAATGGTTAAAAATAATCAGGGAGATTGGAGGATGGAGAGTGAGCTAGAAGAATACTTCCAATTTATGATGAATCGATACCTAAATGAATTTCCATGGTAATATGCTTGACTTTTTGATCCTAGGAGCTGATCAATGATGACAAATTGATGCTTACAAAAAATTGAGAGATCATTGTTGATCAATCTCGATGAATCGATGATCATGAATCGGGCGATTTAGGGCTTCAAATATCGCAATCGAAGGTGAACATGAAAATTGTCAATCTGTAGGTTTGTAAATTCTTCACCGACGATCTGGATATGAAAGATTGTTGATTGGTAGTTGACGGACATAGAGGTGGACCGATTGAGGGAGGATGGAGACGAGGGGAAGAGATACGATGGAGAGAGAGAGAGAGAGATCTGATAAGGAATGGTGATATGAGACGTATGTGTACAAGTCAATTTCGCCCTTGATTCCATTTAATTGTGATGCCCCGGTCCTTTATTTTTCAACTTATTTACAAAAATGCCACAACGCATCTTGACCATCCCTTTTTTGATCCAATGCTCCACTTTAAGTTCTCGGGAAACTATGAGTTCTCAAATGATCCTTCCCCCCCCCCCCCCCCCCCCTCTCTCTCTCTCTCTCTCTCTCTCTATATATATATATATATATATATATATATATATATATATATATATATATATATATATATATATATATATATATATATATATATATATATATATATATATATATCAAATGAATTGGGCCATTACAAACTTGGGCCGATAATTCTTAACTACAATCTCATGCTATAGTATACCTTGCTACCGTGCTACGTCATCTATTCTTTATTATAGTCCGTCAAAGTAGGGTAATGGTAACGGGCTAACGCCGTTGTGTTTGCCGATATCTAATTAATTTGTTATTATGATTAATTGATTTGATTGGGTGCAAATGGCTTTCTTAATCTAATATTATTCTTTGTCTTTTTCTCCTCCCCTTTAGTGGCCTTTGCCCTTATCTAATCATCATGTTTGAAAACTCAAACGATTAGGTGGCACTATGTAAATGTTTTTTTAATGGATATGTTCAACATTAGAAATCGTGAAATAAATAGTGTTAGACTTTTTTTGATTACTTTATCTCCGATATTTGCCAATTAAAATTTTCTTATAATATTTATAAAGTTTAGTCCGTAATCATAACATTTTTAATTAAATAAAACCTTTTCTAAAAGTAATTAACGTATCCATTAACAAAGTACCAATACAAACAAGACTCAAATATCAAAAGCTTGTGCTCAACAAATAACATCCACAATCGTTTGATTTCTTTAACTTTTTTGTTTTTTTTGGAAAAAACGCATATATATATATATATATATATATATATATATATATATATATATATATATATATATATATATAAAACAGCCCAAACAAAGCAAGTTGCTAAGTTTGGAATAAAGCAATACAGAAGGTGTTTTGTAGTGATAAAAAAACGTACGTTTGAAAAAGAGTGATATTCCAATCCATCCGGCTTTTACAACGATTTGCATGATATTTGCTCCATTCAAAACTTTGAGACATGATAATATTCACCAATCTTGCAAGAGAGATCATCTTATTTTTGAAGATTTTGTCATTTCTTACTAGCCAATAATCCATAATATGGCATAGATTATCATAGTGAAGATTTGTATTTTCTTAGGACAATTCCCCATGTAGCTACATAATCAAAAAGTTCACGCTCTGTGTTAACACTCAAACTCTATGCTCCACACTATTTAAATATCCAACATAACACCAATTTTGAGAATTCGCATTCCACTAGTAAATGCTTTACAAATTCGTCATAGTTGCCACATAACACAGATTGTGGATTGGACCGTTAAGCCCCTACACGAAGGGCATGTTTGGCACGGAGCTTTTGGAAGCGTTTGGGAGCTTCTAGCTTTTAGTTTTTGACAGAACGCTCTAGTTTAAACAAAAAGCTTCGTTTGGCAGTACGAGCGTTTAGCTTTTAGTTTTAACAAAACGCTCCGATTCTAAAAGCTACTTCATGTAGCTTTTAACAAAACGCTCCGGAGCTTTTGAAATCAATTTCCATAATTACCCTTAAAAATATATTTAAATATTTTTTATTTTTAATCAATTGTCCTTTTATGTAATTTTATATATTTCAAAAGCTTCTAGCTATTTTTGCCAAACATTCATATAACAAATAAAAGCTACAGTTTCCCGCTACCAGCTATCAGCTACACGCTACCAGCTAACCGCTACCCGCTTCCAGCTAACAGCTACTTTTGCCAAACACGCCCGAAGTGTTGCAGAAACTGGGATTCACTCCAATACTACTCGCCAAATGGAACACTTAACCTTGAGGGGAAATAGTTTTGGCCAACAAATCCAATGACCGCTATTTGATTGGTTTTGCTTAGAGTCCACGAGTTTCTCATTGTGTTCACCATATATATACATTCTTTATTTGGATTAAACCATAATGCATATTTTTCCAGGAAGGCTAAATTCAAAATATCCAAATATAAGGTAGAACTGATGAAGTTTCACAACCGTTTCCTGCATTTTCATTGCCACCTGAAACCATTGTTACTAATTCTTTCCATAAGTGTGCATCATTCAACTATTTCTTTAATAACTTTTTATTTTGCCTTTTCATATTTTCACTAAAACTTATCAAATAAAAACCTAATATCATAAACTTTCTTCAATTATTAACTTTTTTTAAAAAATATATTTTTCATATTAACTAACTATCCTAATTTCTATAAGAGATTATATAAAACACCTCATCTGTTTTTTAAAGTACATGTTATAATTTGTTAAAAGAATATAACTTGATAGTAACATTTAATATGATAAATATATAACAATACAAGAAAATAAAATAAATATTCTAAATACAGAGTATATAATATTGTTATAGAAAAAAAAAAAGTAAAGATACTACCCACTTTTATTAATTTAAGTAACTTACCAATTTATTTAAGTATTTTATGAACTTATACATTAAAATATATCTCTTACTTATTTATATATCTCTTACTTATTTATGTGAACATAAACTAATGATTTTATTTGTAAATAGTTAAGAAAAATTACATAAATTAAAAAAACCTTACATTACATATATACACATAAATTTAAGTAAATTTGTTGTATAAACAAATCATTGATCCTTGAAATAAGTAGGACCATGGTAGACTTGTTCACCCAAATTTTAGAAATGGTTCAACTTGTGAATAATAAATTTTCATAGACGCGGCCATCACGACGTCTCTTTCCTCTGCCCTGACGAATTGTTGTCTCGTCTCGACCAAAAAGCGAGAGGATCTTTCCCCTCTCCCTCTCTCTCTCTCTCTCTCTCTCTCTCTCTCTCTCTCTCTCAAACAGCAAAGTAAACCTTGAATCCTTATACCATATTCATCAAATCTCATAGATCGATCTCCATGGCTACTTCAGAACGCGAGATCTTTGTCTACACTGCTAAGCTCGCCGAGCAAGCCGAACGCTATGATGGTCAGTCAAAATTCTTCTTCGTCGATCTTTCCATTTTTATTTCGATTTCACTACGCATCGTACTTGGAGTAAGGATTATCCGATTTGTGTTCGCGTTTCATGTGATTTTGCTTTTTTCAGTTTTATAATTTTGTCATATCAGCAGCCAGTTGCTGAAATGGAATTTATTGAGAAAGAGACGACTCAAAACTGATCTCATTCTCTCTTCTTGCTACTCCTTTTGTATAATTTAGTTGATTAGTACATACGACTTGCAACAAGTAATAGTTTTAAACTGGATGCTTACTTCCGGATCGGAATTGAACGATTCGGATTTTATAAACTTCCGATTCCTAACTTGATTATCCATTGCACATATCGAGTTTTACGTCTTTAGGTATTTTCAAATTTCCAAGGACCTAGAAATTTTAGAACATTTTTGCGGCGTTAATTTGATTTTGAACCTGATAGATTAGCTTCCTAATAAGATCCTAATCTAACTAGTTATGCTTCTTTTTTTTTCTAGATCACCATTTGTTTTTCAGATTTGTTCCATTGCAAGCCGCTAATCAGATTAACTGTTGATTTTCCTTCGATTCACATAGGTTTCTACTTTCTTCTTTAGTGCTTTTGTTGATTCTAATTCTTCTCCTTACGTTTTAATGTTGACAGAGATGGTAGAAGCAATGACGAAAGTTGCAAAGCTAGGAGTGGAACTGACTGTGGAAGAAAGGAATCTGCTCTCAGTTGGGTACAAAAATGTAATCGGTGCTAGGAGAGCTTCATGGAGGATTCTCTCATCAATAGAACAGAAAGAGGAATCACGAGGTAATGATCAGAATGCAAAACGTATCAAGGAGTATCGACATAAAGTGGAATCAGAACTCAACACCATTTGCAATGACATCATGAGTGTGATTGATGATCATCTCATTCCTTCATGTGGCGAGTCTGGTGAATCACATGTATTCTATTACAAGATGTAAGCTCAAAACTCACATAATTTTCTACTTTCTTCATCCCATTTCAAGATTTTGCTTTCATTGTATTTGGGAATTTGGGATTCATTCCATTCTTGTTTGCAGGAAAGGAGATTACTATCGATATATGGCAGAATTTAAGTCTGGAAATGACAAGAAAGATGTTGCTGATCTTTCAATGAAAGCATATGAGGCAGCTACCACTACTGCAGAAGCTGAATTGCCACCTACACATCCTATTCGATTGGGACTGGCTTTAAATTTCTCAGTCTTCTATTATGAAATCATGAATTCAGCTGAAAGGTTTGGTTTTAACTTTTAATTTTTAATCATCAAATCAAGCTGATTTTTCATTTGTGATTTAACATTTTGTTGTTTAACAGGGCATGTCACTTAGCCAAACAGGCTTTTGATGAAGCAATTTCAGAGCTTGATACTTTGAATGAGGAGTCATACAAAGATAGTACTTTGATTATGCAGCTTCTAAGGGACAATCTCACCTTGTGGACATCTGATATTTCAGAGGAAGGAGGTAACTTTATTTTATGTGTTTTTTTTAAATGACTTATAATTATCATTTTAGTTTTTTGACTATTTAAGTTTTTTATGTTACAGAAGATTTACACAAGCACGATGGTGGTGGTAAAACTGGTGGTGAGATTGAGAATGCAGAGGTTGGTGATTCATTTTAATTTTAGTTTTTTGACTAAGTTTTAATTTAATTTTTAATTTTTAATTTCAGTGAAGGGAGTGGCGAATAGAGAAAAAAATTGGTGTTGATTATGGAGTTGGAAGTTGTTGGTGATGGATTGTGTGTTGGTATGGTTGTGTGATGATATTATTATTATTATTATTTAGAGTTTGTAGAGAGGATTAGGTGGTTTTATCTTTTCAATGACTACCCATTTTCCAACTCAGTTGTGTGCATCATTTTAATTTATTTTTAATGGTTGATGTCCTTGTTTTTCTTGTTGTTTGTTGGGGTGATTATAAAGGGGGTGATTGGAGTTTGTTTGATTTGGAATCTGGCCAATGGGGAAAAGGTCACAAAATATTGTAATCCCATTTGGTAGGAAAAAAAGAAGAAAAGTATGTCATAGATAGTCTTACCTTTTCTATGTGTAGAAAGTGTTTGGCATATACGACCAAAGGCTATTTTTGCAGGGATTGACTGAGAAATGATTTAGTGGAAGATGATCCAACAAAAACTGATTTAGTGGAAAAGAGAAAAAACAATCAATTAGGTATTTTTATCTCTCTCATTCCCATATATTCTATATTTTGGTACACAAGACGATACTAGGTACTTCCTGTTTTTAATGATATCATTTTAGTTCCTTACGACGAGCCAATATAATTCGTTTAGGGTTATCTAGCATTGAAAATAGTAACTACGATGATGCTTGGTAAGACTACTATACTAGTAGGTACACAAATAATATGCCATTTTTTTGGTATTTCTAAGTCCATCTATTATATCCACTACTAACCATTATAGTGGTGAGTGTCACATCATCACCCTAACCACCACTAAAAGGTTGGTATACCTACCATTATATCCCTTTTATTTTTTGATTATATATATACACACACACACACACACATTTTATTGTAGAGGGATAGAGAGAAGAAAAGAGAAGAAGAAATTTGATTGGGCGTGCTCATCCGTTCTCCCCACCACAATTTACAACGATCACAAAGAACCACTAAGGTCTGGGGTGGTGTGCACAAACATGATCGTGGTCACTTAGACCATGACCCATTTTGTGGTATGCATACGAGTTACTAGACGGTCTAATGTACCGTGATTTCCATTCGTGGTTTTTGCACCAACACCATCACACGATCAAAAGTCATACAAAAATGATAGAAAACCTATAAACCTTTAAAAACAAAGAAAAATAATATCTTCAAATTAAATTAAATGTATATCTTTATTAAACTTAGAAACTCACGTATATACCTAAATACTTAATTTAATCATACCCAAATACTTAATTTAATCATAGCTAGTTGTGACACCTATGTATTACATGAGTTTATTTAAAAAAATAAACAAAAATGAAGACCCAATAATATCGACCGATTGAACAAAGTTTGGTTACTAAATTCAAAATTCGACATTGAAATGTCATCAATCCAAAACATATTCATCAACCAAAATTCAGTATCAACATTGATAGCTATTGATAGATATTAGTGATATGGTCGATTGAACTCGCATGTTTGGAGCTGTAAATACCAATTGCATAACCACCATACTTATTTCATAATAAAAATGTTTAGAGAAGAACAATCGCAAGTCTCTTAAATCGAGTGTAGCAAATGAAATATATTCTTTAAAAATCGATTAGGAATATTCAATATAATTAAATTATGCTAATCGATTATGCACAACTGGCATTGAATAATGTCATGAATAACCATATAGTGAATAAAGATATCACATGTCGCAATGATTCAAAATAAGTATTTTAATACTTTAGTTATAATCTAATTTAAAGATAATGTTTTTAATGTTTAAATAGATTAATTATAACTAAATTAAATGTTTGGGTATATATGTGGGTTTAAGATTTCGTAAGGATATACATGTAATTTGAAATTTTACAAAGTATATAGTCGTATTTATAAAATTTTACAAAAATATAAATGAAATCAAAAACATATACAATAATATCTTTTGAATGCCAAGAAAAATTTCATCCAAGACAATTCAAAGTATTTTACATCTATTAACCATAAATATAATGTCACCTACTTCATGTTAGACTCGACCAAAACATAATGGGTAGACTTCTAACTGTTATTAGTATATGTCACCTACTTCATGTTAGACTTGACCAAAACATAGTAGGCTTTGAAACTTTTAATAGACCCTTTAATAATTTTTTAAAATAACTATTATCGTTATAAAATAATTATTTTTTTTTCTATAATTATTAAATATTACTCCGTATTACATAATAAATTTTATTTACTTACCTACAATTATTAACTGGTTATTAAATAATAACAAATGTTTTTTTTTAATAAATCGTAAAACCGGCTTTATACAATTTCTTTATTTCCTTATTTTTATATAATTTAGAAATCCTTTTAATTATTTTGAATTTTTGTTCAAATACATTATTTTTTTTTCTTGATATCTTGTTCAAATAAAGTTTTTAATGATTTTTTTGACATTTTATCCTTTACATTCCTTGTGAAATTTTGTTCGAATAAAATTTTTAATGTTATTTTGCCATTTTATTCTTCACATTACTTTTGATGTTTTGTTCAAACAATTTTTTATTTTTTTTAACGTTTTGGTCAAATGTATTTTTCATTTTCTTTAACGTTTTGTTCATCTATGTATTCATGACCACTATCATCCTTGTTGAAATTTAATTTATTTTTGCGACGTGAAGTTTTTTTCGTTTTGATTTTTCTTGATATTTTGTTCGAATAAAAATTTTAATGTTTTTTTATGTTTTATTTGTTTACATTATTTTTGACGTATTGTTAGAATAACTTTTTTTATAATTTAAAACTTTGTTTGAATATATTTTTAATGTTTTTTTAATGTTTTTTTAACGTTTCGCTTTGGAAAAAAAAACTAGTTTTTAATTGGATAAATATTTCTATTTTTTTAGAACTAGATCGTTTTTGTGCACCTGTATAACTCAAAATCAATAAAATATGTAAAAAATCATTAAATAATGTATTAAAAAAACAAACACAAATAATAAGATTATGTTAAATAATTAAAATTAAAAAAAATTACATGAATCATCTTTTGTGCAGTTGCAAAAAAACACGTTCAATCCTTATTTTCAAAAATTAACTCGGACAGTCTTTTGTTTATTTTAAACTGCACATTTTATCTCTCCGGACATTAAAAAAAAAAAGATAAATAGTTTTTGCACTTAATAATTTCTTTTCTTTTTCAGATTATAAAAGAAAAAGAAAATCCACCAACCCACCCCTCCCCCTTTTTCCCCCAATTTTTTGTTTTCTCCCTAACTCTCCGACAACCCACCCCTCCCATTTTTCCCCTAATTTTCTATTGTCTCCCTGACTCTCCGGCAAGACCAAAACATCAACACCACCATTTATTCCTATTTTCATTATTTTTTAGTTGTTATCCTTTTGCATTCTTCCCTCACCCTTTATCATTTTGTATTCTTCCCTCACCCTTTATCCTTTTGCATTGTTGTGGATCTGTTGGATTGATGTGTGTTTCAAAACCGAAAAAAAACTTTTCTTTATGCTTTCAAAACCATGTTATCTTTGTCTGCAGAAAATTTCAGTATAATAAAACATTTTGCGGCAATTGTCTCGTTTTATTAAAATATCTTTAGTACAGACGTTTGTTTTCAAAATAACAAAAACATTCAGGATGTTATAATCAATACATAACATAGTTACAGCGTAAAGACCTAACGGTCATGAATATTATTGCAGATTTGTCTCTTTAATCACTCGACATCCTATTCAAGATTCAACAGCCTTAACACCGTTACATGTGATGCATATAGATTGAGTGAGTCAGGTTTATGAAAACATGGTGAGACACATAGGGTTTTCAATCCCATAATATTTTAATGATAATATATCATAATTAATAAACATGTAAAACCATTTGTTATCCAATAACACAACATAAATATTTATAAGACATTTTATCCTTAGTTACCCATCATGTCGATCCTTACATACTGATCCTATAACAGTGATCTTATGAGATCTATATTGATGGATCACTGTAAGAGACAAGTTGACTATACTGCTTTGGGGATTCATTGGCAACAAATGTTAGTCAATAAAGGCAACCATGGGGGATATAGTACAACGAATGAACATAAAATCCTTTTCCTAGGATCAGTATAATTCATTAACACTTACAGACTATATGTCTGCTAGCGTTTCCACAAGACAGTTTAGCCTGTGGTTGTCATCTTACTCCAGCTGATGACCAGACATACCCATCGGTAGCTTGATACAGACACACCATTTATGACTATCTAAAAAGGAGGGTGAATACTAATACAGTACTCCAGTACATAACACATACCCCGCCACACAACAGTGTCATAGAATAAAGTTCTACTCTTCGTTCTAATCTCACATATACCCTTAGTATGATGCTACCCAATATCCAAACTTAATTGAATTAAGCATCCCTTTTAGGTCTTAGTTTATAACTAGAAAAGATTACAATACATGTAATCAACTTCAAATTCAAATTTCCATTTTATGCAATATCATTACAATATAGGGAATAACTAGGCACTTATTCAACTTACTTTGAACTAAATATTCTTGAAAAAACTTAGTTTGTAACTAGACCAGATTATAATACTCCCTTTCAAAACAGTTTTCTTGGTCATGCAATACTATCACAATACAGGGTATGACTACACCCTTATTCAACTTACTTGGAACTAAACATCCTTTATACGTCTTTGTTTAAAACTAGACAATACTACAATCTATGTAATCAATTTCCAATACAAATCCCTATTTATGCAATACTATCATATCACAGTGTATATATATTTAACCTAAAGCATCAAGTATTCAATATACATTTAATCTTCTTAAGTAATAATACTTCCATTAGATTATCATGTATTAATACCATATATACACTTTAACACATATATAACCATATCTGGTTCACACAATGTTTATATAATTTTACAAAATATACATTTAACGTGTACTTTAGATAATAAGCATTTAATTCACACATAGGGTTTTAACTGATATTTAATGCTTTTAATAAATACGTATATTAAAATCATGTTCATTAAAATAACTATGCACTCACCTGATTGAGGTGAAAGACTCGCTTGAAGGTTAGCTTCCTGACTAACACTTTAGTTTTTCTTTTTAAACGGCCTAAATATGAATACTACTAAGCCTTAGTATTCTTTCGTATTTATAAAGTTATATTAAAAATTATCGGATTCTTCAATAATCCCAAAGAAATACCAAGTTCTATTAGATAATGAATGACCAGGTAAGATCACTCTAGAGGTAGGATCTGTTTTATAAAAAGATGTACCGTTTGGAAATTCCACTCTAAACACCTCACAAATCTAACCTAGACATCACTTTCGTAAGTAAATCGATCAGTATAACAATTGGTATTATTGATAAATCTTTTTTATAAGTTCATAATAACGAATATGAATATAAATATAAATCACACTTTAAAGCAAATTATAACTCAACTTACAGGTTTTCTAGCGAAAAACCATAAATTGCACGAGCAGAACTTCAATACCAAAAGCTCCTTTTTATCGAGTTTTACGTTGCTCAAGAGCTTCGCCACTAATACTTAAAAGGGAAATTTTCATATTAGCCCATCGAACTTTTCACGTTTGTTTTAAAAGGTTACCTAACTTTTTTTTTACATTAAGGGAATGAACTCACATTTGACCGTTCTAAAATACCCTTCAACCATTGATAGACAATGTCGCTACTAAATTAGAAAAAAAAATGACATGGATGTCAACTCACTGCTTGGTGGCAGCTGAGTGTGGTCCACTGGACAACCCTTGTGCCCCAAGAATTTCCACGTCGTTAATGGACCCAATATATAATCAAAGTGATGCTCTAATGGATCAATCTGCCCCACTTTGTTACCCTGATCAGTTTCTCGTTTGTTCTTCCTTCTCCATCGAATACCCTTTTAACCGCAACCATTTCCAGACAAAGCCTCAACAAAGCTTCGCCCACAACAGTGGATTTCGTAATTCGGATTTAGACATTCCATCTACTGAATACGAGCTTTTTTCCTTGGAAACTCAAGAGGAGCTGGAGCAGATGAGATGTCACACCCCAAAACCGGAACGGCGGAAATGTTCTGGGGTGGATGACGTCATGTCAAGTATCACAACACATGCATTATAGTAATCAAAGTACAACAACCATTGCATTAATAGTAATAGTTTTACATGGTTTACATTACAATACAACAAAGTAATACAAGTAATAATATAAGTGTAGTTTGGTACTAAGCTATCTTCAGCAACAGCTCCGGGAATGTACCTGTCTAATGCTGACCTGAGAATACAAGTTATTTGAAAAGCGAGTATCAACATTTTTACAAATGCTGGTGAGTTCATAAGTATTTAGTGTCATTTTATCCAAATAACTTTAATAAAAGTGGTAGTTTTATAGTATCCATTACATTAGTGTCGTTTCCAGAAAATCCTATATTTTCTTTAATAAAAGCAGTCTTCTACCAAGACTGGACAGAGTTATGTGGTAAAAAGTAGTTTTCTCTTAATCGTTATCATTATCAAAATACAGAATTTGATTATTAAAGAAAGCAAGAGAAATCAGGGAAATAACATATGCCTCAGCAGTGAAGACTGCTGACTAAGGCAAAGGAATCATAGACTCCAGGAGAGTATCGAACAAACAACACACCTGACTCGGTCTAACAAAGAGAGACACAGACCCCAGACGGTACCAAATGAAAGGTACGGCTAGCAAGGTCTAAAAACAGAGGATACAGACCCCAGACAATATCAAATGAAAGATACTGCTAGTAAAGTCTAAAACAAAGAATACAGACCCCAGACAATATCAAATGAAAGATACAGCAAGAAAGGTCTAAAAACAGAGGATACAGACCCCAGACAGTATCAAATGAAAGATACAACTAGCAAGGTCTAAAAACAATGTGACTCTGAGAGTAGGTTTCCAGCATACAGTGTGAAATACAGTGTAAAATACAGTGTAAAATGTCGTTACCTTAAGGCCATGAATTATAAGGTAACCTGGGATACTCGTAACCATACTAACCGACACTAGATTACTTGACGCCCTGCAACTCTGCAAGCGTCTATATAAAATATGACATTTGTCACCCCTTGGCTTGGTAGGCCGTGAACTGTAGCTAGCAGTCAGGGTGCGGGGGTGTCAATCCCGTATAGATCTATACACACAATGTCCGCTCTCCCAACAGGAGACTCTGGTTACCAACTAGACGACGGAGAAGGTCGTGTCCCGAAGATGCATCCCAAATAGTGGGTAGTGGGTTTCCAATATAAGTGTTGAACTAGAGGTAGAGACTCATAACTGAACTGACTAATGTAAACCTATATGTCTATGCTTGCATACATAATATATAACTAATAAATCAAACGACCTTCGGACGGCCATCCGATCCCACCAGACCACATCTCAATGAAGAAAAGGAAATAGGGCGGACAAGCCTTCCTAAGTCCTTCAATCATTATTTATATGCATCTATACAAGCACAGACATACATCTAACTACGTCTGAGTGTTTAACAAGTGGAAACGTATCGTGAAGTATAACTGAATCGTGATGTATAAGCGAATCGTGAGGTATAAACGAATAGTGTGGAATAACCGAATCGTGAAGTATAAACGAACAGTGTGAATGACTGAATCGTGAAGTGTAAACGAACAGTGTGAATAACCGAATCGTAAAGTATAAATGAACAGTGTGAATAACCGAATCGTGAAGTATAAGTGTTACCAAATATAAGTGTATCACGAAGTGGAAACGTTATCAAGTAGGAGTTTAAACTAAGTAAAAGCGAAGCAGCGGTATCTAACAAGTAAGTGTATACAGCATGAAAGAGAACTTTGATGAAAACCTTGGAAAAACTTTTATACTTAAGAAAATCACAACTTGGTATTCTTTGGTAAAATAAGTTTGAAAACCTTTAAAAATTCTTTGGAAACCTTTCATAAACCAGTTTAAAATGAACTTTGATAAAACGGTATAAGTAAGAGTTTTGAATAAGTGAAAACATTTTAGAAAACCATTTATAGTATCCTACTCGGTAAAACAGTTTACAGTGTGGTAAATCCTTGTGCATGCGGGTTATCAATCACATGTGATTGATATGATAATCGACATGTTTAACTTGTATCCCCCCCTATAAAACATGTAAAAACATTTAAAAGGTTCATTCAGGGGTATGAACTCACCTGGTGTAAGTGGATCCGACGAAGGTGCCGGTTGGGTGTTCGGTGTCAAGTAAAGACTTGGACACACTTAGTGACCTATTTAATGTTCACATACAATTAGTACATTTAATACTAATTAAACAAGTATACGCACTCTAAGGAGTGAAAAACACTTTGGTTAAGTGTTTGGGGTGTCCCGGGTAACATTTAGGGGTGTGAATGGCTTAGGAATGGAGTTTACTCTTCAAACTCTATACACTTAGTTTACGGCCCTGGGACAACTCCCCATGAGTTTACGGCCGTAAACTCATGGTGAGGGTGTTCTAGGATGTTTAAAGGCTCTATCTTGATCGTGGAATTTTGCTAGGTCCAAATCTAAATTGTATGAGTGGATTTAAGGGGTTTAAAGGGACCATATGGGATTTTACGGCCCATGAACCACCCCTATGGGAGTTCACGGCCGTGAACTCCTACCCTCTTGATTTTATGGAAGTTTAAGGCCCTTATTTCAATCCTAGTAATTATTCAAGGCTATAGGGGTGTTTGGGGTTCCAAGAGTGCACTCCCTTGGAGTTTATGGTCCAAATGACCACTCCTTGGGAGTTTACGGCCGTAAGCTCTTGGTTTGGCCGTGAACTCTCATGCACCCCTTTAAACTTTAATTTTAAGCCCTTGTTTTAACCCTAGCATTTTCTAGTGAAGGTATAAGGCCATTTAAGGTACATAAGCTATCATTTGACATGGTTTGGGGGTGTTTACGGCCTAAGCATGTGCTTGGGCCGTAAACTCCTTTTTACCCCTCATTTCTTAGTGTTTAATTGTTCCAAACCCGAAATATTAAGTCCCTATTTTATGTCTTAAGCCTAAGGGTGGTTTGGGAGTGTTTGGAACTTGTTTTAACAAGTTTAGAGGGTGTTTACGGCCTAAGCATCTGCTTGGGCCGTAAACCCTCTTTTAAGTCCCAAAAATTGTTGTTTTGTGCTTCAAACACTCCTAGGCTAAATCCTTAATTGGTTCCTAGGCTCAAAGGGACAAATTTGGGTCATTTTGGCCTCATTTAAGGGGTTTATGGCCCTAGAGTGTTCTTAGGCCGTAAACTCCTCTTTGACAGCTTATATGGTCGAATTTTGGGGTAAAGTCACAACCAATAATGTTTAGGATAAGTTAGGGTAAGGAGACTCACGATTTGGTGGCGTTTGGTTGCTGATTTGAGGCGAAATCGGGCTCGTATGAGAGAGAGTATAGAGAGAGAATGAAAAGGGGTGGAATGAAGTCCATTCCCCCTTATATATGGGTTGGAGTTGAAGCTCAGTGGGAATCTACCTGATACTGCCGTTAAACGGGGCTTTTGGTCGCACCCGATTTAGTGGTCGTAATAAAATCAACTTTTTCCAAATTAAAATGGAAATGTAATTTACATGTTTTTACTTTATTTTATTACGACTAATAACGAAATAGAAAAATAAATAAATAAATAAAATATTTATTTATTTGACGACCTCTTATTAACGGAACTTTTATATAGTGGAATATTCCGTCAACGGAAACGGGGTAATGTAACCGAATGAACTTTGGGTTGTCACATGAGACAAGAGTTACAGGAGGATATGGCGTCAGTGAGGGATGAGCTTTGTAGGATGAAGAACTTCTTAAAGTCGATGGTAGCGACTGGTATTACTTTCCTTCCTGGTATCGTTTATAGAGTTTTTGGTTTTGGGTCGCGGTAGTTTGTGGGTTGATGATGGCGATTTTAGGTATATTGGGTTATGGATTTTGGGGATGTTAGGGTTTTCTGTTGGTTTTGGTTCTAGTCGTCATCATCATAAGATAGTATTATGTAAGGCTTAAGTTTGTAATTAACGGTGGTATTTTGATGGCTTCAAATTGTTTTTTTAGGGGGTTTTGGATAGTAGAAGACCTGGTGAATCATGTATGTATGACCACTATTGTATGAATGTTCTTTGGACTCGAATGGAAATTGTATGCTACTACCTTTTCATGTTATATTTTGATTTGTTATTAGTGCATGCATTTTGAATCAATATTTTTTACATCACTAGTAGATCAGTGTTAAAGGTTGTGTTTTGATGTTGAAAATTGTGTTTAGATGGATGGTAGAATAGTGGGATGCTACCTAATTGTCAACATAAAAAGTACAATGTTATTTTAGGTGTATTAACAGTCAAACAAAAGTATAATGTTATTTTAGGTGTACTAACACTCAAACAAAAGTACAATGTTATTTTAGGTGTAGTAACAGTCAAACAAAATTACAATGTCTATTTAGGTATATTAACAGTCAAACAAAAGTACATGGTTATTTTAGGTGTATTAACAGCCAAACAAAACTACAATGTTATTTTAGGTATGTATTACATTTGGGTAAGTAGTCATAGTAGATTGTTTGTAATGTCCCATTTTCATGACCAAAAAAATTTCATTTTATTTATAGTAAAACCTCCTAATTATAAAACCGTTTTAAGAAACCATTTGTTCCCAATTATAATTATTTAAAATCATAGTATTATAGTGAACGCGAAATCCTCAATGTTGTTGATGAGTGTGTACACTCCCGCCTTTGCCTTCCCAAAGCCACCGATGATACCTGAAACGATAAACAACTAGGTAAGCATAAAGCTTAGTGAATTTTTGTGAAATCCCCAAATTCACGATCATTTTAAAAATTTTATTTATGCTTATTTTAAAATCAGAGTATCCTTTTTGAAGAATATTATTTCGGAATTTGTCCCCAAAAATATGATAACTATATTATCAAAGCATTTCCGAAGAAATGCATTTTGTTTATATTAAAACATTGGGATGTCATCGTCAATCCATAAATGTATCTTCGCATCGATACCTATGATACAAATAAACTGAGTGGGTCAGGTTGGGAAACCCGGTGAGTACATAGGGTTTTCAACCCATAATAATATAGTTAATTTGTTTATCACATACTTCATGTCCAACAATTAACCCGATTACCCATCCCCATTATCTTTTTTATTCTTAAGGATCTACCCTAAGAATCATCTATTCTTCAATATTTATTCCTAAGAATTTTCCTAAGGAATAGGCACGAAGTCCATAGATGCCAGGGTATTTTATATATAACGGTCAAATATGAGTTCATTCCCTTAATGTAAAAGCAAAAAAAAAAAAAAAAAAAAAAAAAAAAAAAAAAAAAAGGAATATGGTGACCTTTTAATAGAGACGTGACAAGTTTGATGGGCTAATATGACATTTTTCCTACTTAAAAGCTCCTAAAGTTGGGCCTTGGGTTGTAGGAAAAGTTTCATAGAACACGGAAGAGAAAAGTATGGAAAAATGATCAAAAATTCAAACTATTTACAAATTTTCAAGAGGGGCATGTTACACTCAGGCGTACCACGCCTGGTGACGTAGCAGCCTCTCATTTTGCCATGTGTCTCTTTGTGTAGTGAGGAAGGGTTGCTTGTTGGCATGACACGTGTCGCACGTCTGGTGGTGCCACGTGTCCATTTCTCAGTGATCCACGTCATCAAGTTTGCTAGTAAATTCCAGATCTTGAAAAATCGTATATTTTGCATACGAGATCTGTTTTCGACGTTCTTTATATTCTCGTTTTCGTATTGACGAGTACTACAAGTTTCATTTAGACTTCGCTAGCTAATTCACATTCTATTTTTAATTTTACAGTTTGTGAAGGTTACACTGTAAAATACTCTGCGAAATTCATAACATTTTCATACGAACTCCGTTCTCGGCGTTCTCAATATCGATGGATTCATATTTACATAGACATCAACTTTCGTTTAGACTATTTTGGCTAACGAGCAACCTATTTTCATTTCATATTTTATAACACATCGTTGTATTGGGTCGAACGTGAAACTTTGAAAAATCATAATTTCTTCATATGAAGTCAGGTTTGGGCGTTCTTTATATTCACGGGTTCGTAATCACGACTACTATGATTTTCATTAAGACTATTTATCCTAAATAACCTTTCATTTAAAAATGTTATTTTATCGTTTAACGATAATAAGATTTTCTGCAAATATTATATATTCATAATATTTCTACACATCATGTGTATACAATAATAAATATTTATATAGTTTGTAACGTGTACGACGAACAATTATCCTATTCGATGATTTAATTAGTCATTAAAATGGATAATCATATAATCGTTATCCCTTAAACATCTATTTGGTTTGTTTACAGCACTATGTTTCCCATAACTTCTACAATTTTGTGTATTTAAGTGATTGATCTGGCATTCAATCGATCACTCATGATATGTTTTGGTTGAAGACGAATAGGTTGATAAAGTTTGAAGAAGAACAAAAATGATTGAGCAACAAGAATCACACGAGGCAATAAATCACGTCCTACGACACTTAACCTCTAAAGATGAAATTCAAAAGTGGTGGTTACGGGATGACTGTTTGGATCTCGATATCTTGTTTGTTGCCATTCTTTGTCTTTTTGCGGCGTCTCAGATGGAGGTGAAGGAGGTTGAAGACAGAGCTGCACCCCAACAACCACCCAAAACCCTACCCGTCATAGGCTTTCCTCTCTACTTCCTATCACTAGTACTCCTCATCATTTTTCTTTCTCCGGCAAGACCAACTACTGCCCTAACCACCATGCCACTTCCTCACTAATACTCCCACTAATACTCCTCATCATTTTTCTCCGGCAAGACCAACTACTGTCGTAGCCACCATATAGGTTGATCAAAATCTGATCGGACCTCCTTTATTGACAAGCACACCCGCACCTTCCTCCTTCTCATGCTCTTTTTTCTGGTCTCCATTAACCCACCGCCGATCTCCTCCCAGAAAACCCAGCCAAAACCACCACCATTTATCTACAGCTTGTGTGTTTTATGTTTCTTGTTTTCTTGATCAATAACATAGTGAAAGGGGTTGGAAAGATTCGCTAGAGGGTGGAGACGATGATGGTGATCTGGCCAACGAGTTAAAGTCTCCATTTTCTCTCATTGGTCAACATGTTTGTGTTTCTCTCTGATTGTGGATAGATTAGGCAAAATAAAAGGAAGGTGGCGTTTATTATTTATTTTTTAATTGAAAATCATAATAAAAACATTAAATTAATTGAAAAAAAAATATGACACTATTATGATCATTTCAAATTGGCACGAATTATTTTATCTTTCAGGGATAAAGCATGCAAGATTAAATCAAACACTAAATAATCTAAATTAATTTTTAATAATAAAAACCAAACAAGTATTTTGACAATCATACGAAAAACAATTCTTATAATTTAGTTTGTTATTTTAAAATTAAGACATATATAATATTTATTCTATTTTAAAATAACTAATATATAAGTAAAAATAAAATTAATTATTATTTAAAAATAAAAAGTTATGATTAGTTAATCATTAGAGTTTTATTTTAATGTTATACCAAAAAGTTAATGATTGAGAAGGTCAAGTTAAATATACTAAAAAACTAAGGGTATAAATATACCAAAAAATAATGATTGAGAAGGTCAAGTTAAATATACTAAAAAATCGAGGGTCTAATTAGTTGCATGTTGGGCACTATAGTCCAAGGGGTTTCTTTAAAAAAATAAAAATTAAAAATTAAAAAATTTAAAAAATAAAAAACCTTCATGTTATATCTTTCATATCAAACCTTAAATAATTATGCTTTTTTTAGTTTTTTTATTTAAGATATGTATTGATTAATATATATGTTTTTTTTCTTTTCTTTATATAAAATAAACAAATAATAATAATATTATTATTTTATATTTTTATTTAAATTATTTAAAAAAATATTATTATTTGTGTTACATTTTATTTAAATAAGTTTTAGCTTTTTTCGAATACAAAGTCTTTTTAACGTTTTGTTCAAATACATTGTTATTTTTTGACGTTTTTAGTTTATAATATTTAATGTTGTTATTTAATATATTTTTCAACGTTTTGTTTGTTTGAATAAAATTTATTTAATTATCCTCCATCTATATGTTAATTTGTAAATGGTTATACGGTAAATTTATATCATATAAAAAATTCGGTAAAAACCGGTTCACATTAAATCCATTATTTATTTATTAAAAAAAATCTAAATTGCTCTACTCTTTTTTCTCAAATTAACCCACTCTTTTTATATAAGTTTCTCATTATTTTTATGTTAACAAAAGCAATCCAATATATTTGATCTCCTTGAACTTGCAATCTCATAGTATTAATGGGTTCATAAAATATATAAGATATATATTATTTTTAAGCATATACATCATTTTTACGACTATATGGATGTTTCTTGAAAATGTGGCCAAATTTTAATAAATATTTTTTTAAAAATATTGTTAACAAAGAATATTTATATTTAAAAAAAATAAAAAGCTTGACATCATAAATTAAGTAACAATCTAACCGTATTTTTGTTTTTATGTTCACTAAGTAAAGAATAAACTAAATTATATATATATATATATATATATATATATATATATATATATATATATATATATATATATAGTGTGGATTGTAAGTATTATGTGGATGTAGAAATGAATGCGGACCAATAATTTATAATACATATTCTTATTGCATATAAATTCTGATTGAATGAACATTTTAAAAAATAACTATTTTTTGAACCATGAGTTAAAGAATAACAACATTTTTAAAGAATAATCATTTATTATTAACATTATTGAATAATCTAAGGTCCAAAAATAAACAAAAAAAATAATTTTTACTGTCACATTCTATAAAAATACAATGTTATTTTTTGAATTTTTGTCACATTCTATTAGAATACAAGCTTTATAGTGAGTCATTCTTGAAAAAATCTTCATTCTATAAGAATACAATGTCATTCATGAAAGAATTTTCATTCTCATTCTTGTTTCATGTTGTTATTTTTTGAAATTTTGGTGTGATGAATCTCAATTGTCATGAAAGTGTTTCTTCTTAATTTCCATCCACAATTGTTGTTCTAAACTACTTTGCTATATTCTGAGTGGTCCTGAAACAAAACACATACAAATATAAGAAATCATTTCAGAAAATATGACTCCAACAATACATTCATTTCATGATACATTTGGCAGAAGAAATTACATTTTGTCATAACATATTTCTCTGACATTTCATCAAACACTTTTAGGACACTGCCTAAATCTTCACATTTTCTATAAATCTGACAGAAAATCCAATTCAGAAGCATCAAAATCAAATTCACAAGAAGATGCTCCAACATCATTATGAACATTAAATATTAAAAGTTGAAACCGTAACAATTAGTAAGTCACAGAGAAAGAAAGAAGAAAATTTTGTTTGTTATGTAATGAAATTGATGCCACATATTACAATGACAATGACAAGTTTATTTTTTGGTTACCTGGTATGTAGTTAATTTAATCAGCCATAAACCAATCTCACTGCTAAGTCAGATCAAAGATTTCTCCATGCAGTCCATCTTCAATATCTAATTTGAAAAACAATGAAGCCTGCAATTGGTTGAACTCACATCACCGGCAACCGCAAAACTTCTTCTCCTCAAAGTTTCAAAGCAGATTTTGAAAAGAGAAAGAGGACATCTTATCAATATGTGTTGATTGACTTCCTCACCAGGGATGATTTGGATATACTTCATTAATCTCGTCTTTGTAGCTTGGTACAACTCGCCGGAAAGCAAACCTAGCAACCCGGAATTAAACTTGAAGATGCTCTCATCGGGAATATACATAACAATTGCGAAGTTCATACACCCTCAATAATGGTTGAAGGCGATGATGACTCAAGGTAGCGATGATCTTGGTTCACTATTCTGGTCATTGATTTGAGGCCGATAAAGATGATTATGACGATGATTGTATACCCTAAATCTAATGATTGAAGGCGACGAGGATTGTATACCCTAAATCTAATGATTGAAGGCGACGATGACTCAAGGTCGTCTGATGGGGACGAAGGTCGATGGAAACAAAAGGGATACAATTATGTGGATGTCAATAGAAGAGGCAATTGGGTTTTAAATAAAATGATTTGCCCAAATTAAAAGATAGATGATTTAATTAATTATTTATTAAAATTAAATAATATTTGACTAATATTAATCTCTACGTCTACTAAATATTTGTTCATCCATATTTGAACTCTCTCTTATATATATATATATAAAGTAATTAAGGCATCAAAAAAATAATAATATAAAACTATAAGTATATAAGGTAATTAAAAATTAATATTATTGCATTAAAATTGATTGATTAGACCTATCCTAAAACGAAGTAATAAAAACCCCCCAGAGCGGGTTTTTTAGCATCACCCAAGTTTAATCGTATCAACTTCCTACCCTGTTAGTCTCAGATGCTATTCCACAACATTTTTTATTTGGTCGTCAAAACTCAAAACCAACCAAATTTCATTTGGAAAGATTTTCTTTATGGATTCCAACCAAAACCACATAAAATAAAATGATAAAAAACCAAAGCCATCCACATCCATGTCATGTGCAAAAAAAATTAAACCCACTATGTAGACATTAAAAAAAAAAAAAAAAAAAAAAAAACCCAACTCTGGACCACTTCCATTATTACAAAATTCAACAAAATCCATCACAACATCCATCGAAAAAAAAACACAAACATTCTACAAAACACATAATAAAACTAGAACCATACCTTGATATGAAATATATGAACCATACATGGGCCCACCTTGACCTAGTTGCTCGCTTGTCGCAACTCGGGTCTCACAAAATCAGCATCAACAGGCACCGATATGTCAATTGTTGGTCTCAACTCAGCACACACCTTAACCGCTTCATGAACCGGGTCCTCAAAGAAGTTGCTAATCAGATCCTGGTTAAGCGGGCTCCCATTGTCAACCGCCACCAAAGCCTGTTGGGTCAAAATATAGTCAAACCGTGGGGCCCACTTCCTCGACCCCAACCTTGCAGTTGTCGAACAGTTGTCCACCATAAACGACACACCTCGCGCATGCATAAACGGGTTCAAAGAATCCACAGACTCAATCAAACTTTCATTGATAATCTCAGAGTATGAGTGCCCCTTCTTCCTCAACACCTCAATCTGTCATTTTTTTTTATCAGTTATCACAATTTTTAATTTTATTATTAAAAAAGAAAAACTTTTTTTGTAGAATTTTATTAAGATTACCTGTGCCATCATCAGTGCAACATAGACACCTGCTGTGAAGGGATACAACGGACCCAAATCACCCGCGGGTCGGCTAGCACGGACCCGTTCACCGACCTTCCACATACGGGTCTGGTCGATTTTCCCCATGGGGAAAGCTGGTAATCCCTCTTTTTCCTAGAAAAAGAAAAGGAAAATTATAAATTCAATACTTTAGGGAAAAGGAAAATGTAAAAGAAAGATTAATAAAAATATAAAATTACATAAAATCGACGTCCAGCTAGCACAACACTTCTTATCTCACTGCCACTTGCTACATCTTCATAGCACTCGTATAAAATGTCCATGCAAGGGTAGTATGAGGCACTGTATGCTGTTAAGAATTCTTTCTTGCCTTCTTCTGTTAATGACTCATACACAGCTTTCATTCCCTGTTTAATAAAAAGAATTAAGATTTTGGGAAAGTTTAACTTAAGTGAAAAAGAAACAGACTTTGATCTTTAAGAAAGGTCATGGAGTAAACCTGAGTTGAGATTGTCTTTGATATGTTCCCAGTGATGCATTCAACTGTATTTTTGTAAGCCAAATCTTCACTCATACCACCTTCTGTATACCTTCTAAACAAAGACTCCACAATACCATGCACAGCACCAAGTAAAATACCTAATATTTTTCAAGAAATTGAAATTTATCATTAATGAATATGTAAAGTAAAAAGACTAGATTTTGCAAAAGTTTGAATTTTGAAATGAAGGGCTGACCTCTTTCCCCGAATATGTCACTCTTGTACTCCTGTTCAAGTGTGGTGGCGAATGTAAAAGGAGAACCAAGGGCAACAGACCATGCAAGTGCAACATCAGTGGCTCTTCCATCAACATCCTGATGAACTGCAAAACTGGCATTGATTCCAGCTCCATTGATCTCTTTTCCTTGAACATACAGTCTCCTTACTGATGGACCCATGCCCTTAGGGCAAACGGCAACCACGCTTATGTTCTTGGGGAAATCAAGTCCAGCTGATTGAAGGTGTCCAAGAAGGAATCCATGGGAAAGTCCTAGGATGCTGTTTGGTTTCATGTGTGAGAAGATTTTCTCATAGTTATCAGCCTGAGCTGAATCGGATATCAAGAGCAGAACCAGGTCACTGCCGGAGATGGTTTCATAAATGTCTCCGAGAGTTCCGTTTTCTTCAGAGAAACCAGCACCACGAGCTTCGTTGAACGAGCTTGAACCCTTTCGTAATCCAATCTGTTTAAGAAAGTGAAACCCTAGAATCGTAAGCATCCAGATTATGAAGTTACAGTGGAAGGAGAAAACAAACGGGGGGAAATTACCTTCACTACGATGTCAGATTTTGCTTCGACAAGGGAATCCCTAAGATTCTGAGCTTGTGCAGGACCCTGCAGAAAAAAAACAGCATCATTTTCAGGCCGTTGACTTTCTATCTGACAAAGAGGGCGGGATATCCTTTATGTCCATAAAACCTAGAGGGATTGACGCTTTATAGCTTCTACTTGATTTAAGTTTCAATCAGTTCCAATTAATTTGGTATATGAAACTTTGCTCGTGAAATTTTTACGCAAGCGTCGCTAATGGGAGAGCAAGTTTTCATTCACCAATCAAAGTGGGTCTAATATCCAAAACAATGAATAAAATTAATCGAAGGAATAAGATGACAAACCTGAGAACCCCATCCAATAACCCCAATCTGTTTGATACCTTTAAAGGCATCAGGCAACAAATGGAACAAATCTCTTCCTCCTCTCACGATATACTACAAAGACATTAGAAAAAGCGTTAAAATAAACAGATGATGCGTAGAAATGGATGCATACGCATACGAAGAGAGGAAGAAACCTCATCATAACCGGCAAGGTTAATCTTCTCCTTTTTGAAAACAGATGTTTCAAAATCAAGCAGCGTCGGAGGCTTAGTTATCGCTGGGGCAGAAACCATCCGAGCCCCAAGAGCAGATCCAGAACTGCCATTAGAGCGGGCTTTGAGGGATTTGGAGGAAGTTTTGGAAGACAGAAAGCCGACATTAAACCCTAGGGTTTGGGGGGCGAGCTTGAGAGAAGCCGATGCTGCCGACGACGAAGCGGTAGGTGCCAAGGTTGAGAAAGAGGTTGTTGCCGCCGCCGCCATTATCGTGTAATAGACGAGGAGAAACGGCTGAAGAGGTAAGCTGGAGCTTTGCTGTAGCCCTACTTATATGCAATGGGGGCTAATATACGCCGCAACGTGCTGTGGGTATAGTTTGAAACTTTGAATGGGTTACTACAAGGTAGGTGTGGAAAATATATTTTATTAAAATGCAAGTAGTGTTGAATATGTAATAAAATTTTCATTTGAAAAAAAAAAATCTATATACTTTTTAATACATGAAATGGTCTCCATTTTCTTTTTTATCTAATTCTCAAGCTTATCATTTTAAAACTAACACTCGGTTTCTAAGTTCGTTTTAAGAAGTGAAAAAAAAATGGGTGGAAGTGATGTTTCTCGGTTTCATTAAAGGAATGAAATCGAAGAAAATTGAATGATCATTTTCTCTCCTAACTTTTTCTCCGATTTGGAGAGAAATAACAAAATGTTTAATTTTCCTTTCATTTCTCTCCAACCCGGGAACACAAAAGACGAATTTTGTTTTCTTTCTTTTTTCTTCTTTTCTCTCTTTACTTTCTTTTCTCTTCTCATCTTTTCTTTGCTACATCTCGGAAACGTGGTGTAACTAAATTAAGTTGGTTTTGGTGGCCGTTTGTTTCCTTGATGCAAATGAAAAAGGTTTCCACTATTGTAGCGTTAATAGTATTTTTTTAAGACAAAATCAAACATAAATCAATATTTAATTTCATCAACATTGATCAACTCTACATCGAAGAAATTGCAATCCACTTCAAAATCTCTTCCTCGTTCTACACTTAAATACAATCCACTAGTTTTTAAATTTCTATGACAATAGAGCACCCATAGTCTTGGTGAGGATATAGACAACTATATTCTATAACTAGGCGAATAGCCGTGCTTTGCGCAACATAAAATTATGTATTTTAAAATTTGACAAATAAATATTAAAATTAATATATGTTATTGATATTTATATCATAACACTTTTCATATTTTACCCTAATATTACATGTTATTCAAAATACAACGTTTTCATTTTTAGAAATATATTAACGTTGTTTTTTTGTTTTTGATGGATTGTTTTCTATCAAAGCTAAAACATCCAACAAATATTACGAAATGTATGTTTGTTTATCACCATACACCTCTACTGCTCTGCTTCAATCAAGATTACGCAACTGCAAATGCGCAAAGTGACATTTATATCAATTAATTTCGACTAAGTAAATAATGTGATGTACTTATTATTTGTTAAATGCATATCAATGCATCATATTAATTTTCATATTCCAACATTAGCAAACTAAAACCACATAGGCATAGTTTGGATACCAACATCTAATTTCTATTAGAGACTAATACAAACACGCCCCTACCACAAAAATGTTTGGTTGAGAGTAAATGTATATATACAAAAGAATGAAGGCTAAAAGGATTATCTTCTTATGACTTGAAATGGATCATGGCAACTCATTGGTATCGATTGTACCAGTATAACATTAAAATACGCATGACGTGCCTTTAGTTCACATGTCATTTTTTAGGATCAAATAAGAAATTATGACTTTAATGGAAACTAAGACCAATTGACATTTAAACAATTTATATGTCGCAATACATTTGCTAATATGACTTCAAATTTTCCAATATCTTTTAGGGTTCAATAAATTCACCTTGTGATGCCAAGGATAAATCCAAATATTAATATTATTCACCGTATTTATACTTGGTCTTGTTATGTTTGATGTTGTTCATGTTATTTTTACATTAAAAAACCAATTAATAATTATTATTAAAAAGTCTTTTGAGTGGTATTAGGGGGTTTCAAATGCATAAGAATCAAGGAAATTAAATTAGGGGGTTTTAAATGCATATGAATCAAGGAAAAATGTTTCCTTTATTAGATACTAGGTGAATGCCCGCGCGTTGCGCAGTGGGATAATTATATAGTTTAATATGGTTATATATGGTTTAATGTATTGTGAATAAGCCATACATAAAACCTGTATGCGATTAAATAGCATGTATATTTTTTTATTTATAAATTTTTTATCATAATAAATAATGAAATTTTTTAGTATTAGTTTAAAATTTTAAATGTAATTTTTATGTACACATTAGTATCTAATTTAATTAGTTGATGATTGATTAGATATGGATTCTCATTTGTGGTCCTCTATTTATGTTGAACCTCGTAAAAGTACATATTTAACGACTTTTGTTAGTTTTACTATTGAATAGAAAATGGTGCCGTATTTTAAGTAAATATAAAAAATCTCATTCTCAATCTATTTTAAGATAGTGACATATTTTAAGTTAATATAAAAAATCATATTCTAGAACTAATGAAAAGAAAAAATGGAGCCAAAATTTTTAACTATAATAAAGTTGATTTCAATTAAAAAGTGTTCAATCGAAGATAAAATAAACATCATAAGATATTACGTTATATTCAAATTACAGACATCATTTTTGTAAGAGTCATTCAAAATATATGAAACTATAGTGCCTAATACAACAATGTAATAACCAAATGACCCTAACATAATTTAAATGAAATATAATTATGATATATTATCTATGCAACTAAAATTTTGCACAACATGCGAGATTCGTCTATTATATGATATTCTTCTAATATATTATATTATAGTATAAACATTATATTTGGAAAACCACTTTGAGTTTTATTGTAGTTTATAACATTAAATTTGTGATAGGCTGTATTTGACACACATTTGTGTATTTATATCTATATTATATATTTAAAACAAATCTTATATAAACATCCAACCTAAATATTCATCTTCAAGTTTTCTTTCTTCGCCACATAAACAAACTTTTGTTATAAAGCCAAAAAATGGAATAAAAGACACTTAATTGTATGATCATGATATATTGTATTTTGATTGGGGCTTGTGCAAAACATGCATGAGCATATATTGTTAATTTATCTCTTGTTTTGGGTAATTAGAATAAGATAGCTTCAAATCCAACGTATCAAACGGATTACCCATTTACTAAAGTCTAAAACCCAAAAACTCAAACATGTTCTAATACTATACAAATGCATGAGGTTTTAGCAAATTATTATCTCATATGAATTACCATTGATTACGTGTGATTAATTATTAAGAAGGTGAAAAGGTTTGGGGGTTTCAAATGCATGAGGTTTTAGCAAATTATTATGGGGGGTTTCAAATGCATGACAATCAAGGGAAAATGCATGTTGTATAAGTATGTAAGATATAGATAGATATAGATTTTAGATGTTACGTGTTTGATGACGATACAGTGTCACTTTCCCCATAAGTGTGTCACGTCAACATTATCCACCTCCACTTCGCTTTGCAATAGACTTTTTCATGGTTGAGGTGTGGAAAACGACTAGTAATAAGAGATGGAGAAGAAAGAGAGTGACAATAATGAGAGGAGAATAGAAGAGAAAGGCTTGTCATTTGCATGTCGATGAAGGTGTCGACAAAATCCATGCCATCTCCCAGAGGAAAGAGTTTTGGGATAATGTAAATATAATGTAGCTACCAAAACTCTATAACACCCAAACGAACGCAATAATTGTTGCATCCATAGTCGATACATTCTTTTACTACCTTATTATCGTGAACTTGATCTGAATCTTAAATCTCGTGTAAACCAGAAAAAAAAAAATGTAGTTACATGATATCCCACCAATAAATAAATTATCAACAAGTCCTTAGTAGTGGCACAATCAATAGATTAAAATAAATCATAAATACGACAAAATGTATAATCGATATAAAATCCCTGCTTTTATGACTTTTCTGAGTAAACCCCAATCAAATCAATTTCCCTTGATAAAATGTTAACCTTTATTAGGGTTAATTTGTTCAAATGAGTAATGCATTATAAGTAACCAACGTTTGATCATCAGTGAATTGTCTCGCAGAGGAACCACACAAAGCTCTCTTAAATTGGATAATTTTAAACTCACATATCATAAACCAACTACCAACTCTCTAACGATCGTAAGTAGTTCGCATGAGGCATTTACGAGAAAATTATTATTTTTACAATTCTAAAATAAACAGGTTATTTTCTATAATTAACTAGTTTATAATAGTGAGGTTAATTAGTTTATCTTAAATTAACGTTTCCTTACAACTAAAAATCATCAAAATGAGTTTTGGAGAGAAAATCAATTCCATTGGTTTTGACACCAGGCATATCATGGAATGGAATTTGATATTCATATTATTTCGAATTTTTATGCATCCTGTTTACCAAAGTACGCATCAGAGTTCCATCGACTCTCCAACTTACGTGTTGATGTAAACTAATGTTTAATGTAGTTGTTTCTTGATAAATAGTTACGTGCTTTATTTTAAGGATAATTGATTAAACTAAGGTGTTGTTTATTTTTTGGAAAAAAACTTATTCATACCTCTTATTGTTGTGCGGCGAAGCACACGCACAACATTTTTCATCTCGCAGTTGTTTTTTTTAGAAGTTTTCGGATTAAAAAACATTTGCGCATGTTCTTCTTGGCGTAGCACTTGTTTTATCTTTTCCTACCTCTTCCAACATTTTCTTCTTTTTTTTCTTGCTAAAATATTGATTATATATTGCTGAAATCTTATTTCACTTTTTTTTTGTTTTTTAGGGATATACACACTAAAGTCCCATAATTTTCATCGATTTGACAATAAAGTCCTAAACTTTATTTTTTTTTACAGTAAAGTCCAAATTACCGGCCATTTTTGACACTTTTTTTCCGGTTAGCCGGTAATTAAGACTTTTTTGTCAAAAAAATAAAGTTTAGGACTTTCTTGTCAAATCGTCAATTAGGACTTTTATTGTCAAAAAAAAAAAAAGTTTAGGGCATTCTTGTCAAATTATTGAAAATATTAGGACTTTGGTGTATTTTCGTAACCCAAGAACTTTTAATTGTGACTTTTATTGCAGCACCACTGTTTTTCCTAACATCATCATCTTTACCCTGACACAATCACGATCAGGAGAAACATATGCAAAAGAGAGACTGAGAAATGGTGAAAAGAATTGTAAAACTTTATTCTTGCTTCGCCGTCAAATCTTGAACTAAAAAGTGGGGACAGATTGTACAAACACAAACAACACATTCTTAGTCAAAAAGGTGTGAATGTGGAGAAGGGAAAGAATGGCCACTTCGTTTTTTTCGGTTTCTTATTTCTTCATTTTTGGGACTGCAAAAAGCCAACACAACACTAGTTCTTTCTTGATTTCTTTCTTTCTTGATTATCTCCTTTTTTTCAATGTCAATTTGTTAAGATTAAATAAACGATTTAACAAGAAGTAACGTTAAGGATTCAATAGGACCTAGCTGACTAGAGAAGGTTTCAATAACTCTTATGTTTAAAGATTATCATACCGTTAAATTTCTAACAAACAAATGGATATATACACTAAAGTCCTAATATTTTCAACAATTTGACAAGAAAGTCTTAAATTTTATTTTTTGACAGTAAAGTCCTAATTGACGATTTGACAAGAAAGTCCTAAACTTTTTTTTTTGACAAAAAAATCCTAATTACTGGCTAACCGGAAAAAAATGGTAAAAGTGTCAAAAATTGTCAGTAATTTGGACTTTATTGTCAAAAAAATAAAGTTTAGGACTTTCTTGTCAAATCGATGAAAATATTGGGATTTTAGTATATATATCCCTTTTGTTTATTCTTGTTGAATTTTTTTTTCTTTTTTTTAATATTGAATAATAATAATTTTTTGATGAAATATCATTATTTTTTGTTTAAATATCATTATTTTTTGTTGAAATATCATAAATTATTGCCGAAATGTCATATACTATTAAATTTTCAATATTAAAAAACTATTTTCAAATTATAAAATCAGTTTATTTTAATTTTTTAATATCTGTAGCAGCATGCAGATGTTAAAAAAAACAAACACGCTTCTTATTACAGTTTGCAGACGTTTGGTCCACCTCTTCTACTGCAGAGGGTTGCAAAGGTGGTCCGCAGACTTTATGAATTTTTGCTTCATAAAAACAAACAACGCCTAACTGTTTTATAAACGGGTTGATTAACAAAAATAATGTAACGTCCGCGTTTCGCACTATGCATTAATTATAAAGATCTGTATTTATGTCAGTTGACAGGGTAAACCTTTATGAATTAATAAAAGAGAATTATTTGAATATATGTTTTTATATATTTTGTGTGACGAAATTGGACAAATATATGTGAAAATAATATTTGTATAAAAACCTATGCTAATGTTTAATAAAGAGGGCTAAAATAAACATTAAAAATAAAAGCGCAATTAGGATAAATGATCTAAACGAAAGTAGTTGTTTCAAGTGTGACACAGTACAACAGTGTGCGACACATAAATCGAAATGAAAAACAGTTGATTGTTAGCCAAAATAAACAAAATTAAAGTTTTAGTACTCGGAAATATCTACCTGTGGATATAAATAACGTCAAAAACGGACTTCGTATGAAGAAGTTATGAATTTCACAGCGTCATTTACAATCTGAGACTCCTCGAACCGAATCATGAAAAATAAAGTGAAAATTAGCCAACGAAGTCTAAATGAAAGTTTTAGTGTTCGTTGATAGCTATGAATGAATATAAAATCATCAAAAATGAAGTCTGTATGCGAAAGTTATGAATTTTAGAAAATTATTAAAAATCAACTAACTGGAAGCTGACATGTCGCACCACCAGAGGGTGACACGTGTCACCATCTTAAGCAGTCCTTGACCCTCCACGGAAATGAACAAGATTTCGACACGTATGCAAGACGCGGTGCACCTTATAAAATTTTGTATAAATAGAGCTCAATTTTTGCATGTTTAGGTGCTTAATTCTTCCACAAACTCTCCCAAATTGTTCTGATTTATCGAGGACCTATTCTAGTACTTCTTAGGCGTTAGTTGAAAAGCTATGGAGCATTGGAGATCCTGAAGAAATAGAGTTTTCAGTTTCGATGTTCTGTCTGCGTATTGCCCGGTTTCTGCTAAACAACCTATAATTTGATTTATGTTTTTTATGCTTCAAGTATAACTTATATTTATGTTTATAATTGTTATTATGAACTTATGAATAAGATTTATCAATAATACCAGTCGTTATACTGATCGATCTACTTACAAGAATGATGACATGGCAAGATCAGTGATGTGTTTAAAGTGAATTTTCTAAACAATATATATTTATATACCAAACAGATCCTACATCCGATACGATTTTACATTGTTGTTTCTTATCAGCTATAAGTTAGTATTTCATTTGGGATTATTGATAAATCTGAGAAACTATAATTATAACCGTGAAGCATATTTGGAGCGCATAATTAACTAAAAGTCTTTCACCTTAAAACAAGGTGAGTGCATAGTTACTTTCATCTTACACATATATATAAAGTATTTAGATAATTACATGCTATATGTGTTTATTATCTGTGTTCAAGATATTTGTGTTAGGTGAAATTAATATGATATAGTTTTGCTTATGTATCTTATTGTACTTTTACTATATTGGGTAGAAAAGAGTTGAGAAATGTGAAATAATAAAGGTGAGGCCATTACTATTAAGGTACTATCGTACCGAGGGTGACTAGTCATCTAAGAGAGTATAGATGACAATCACGAGCTATTCTAGACTGTCACATCCCCGGCCGATCGACGGAAATGCTAGGTGGCATGATGGTAGGATGTTGGTTCATAGTTAAAGAATCCAAGTAATTTAACACATACCTAAATATCAATTCTATTTATCAGCTTTTTGTGTTACATGAGGATCTGATTTTTAAAACATAGTGGTTTATCTTGAAAAATATACTTCTTAGTGGACTGTTAGTCACCTCTTTAGCAGTGTTGTAAGATCTCATGTTCCAATTAGTGACCTGGGAATACATGTCGTTGAAAGGTCAATATAATATTGGTTAGTTCACAAGTTTTATATTTTTTAAATTACTTGTTGAGTTTGTTAAGTCAATGTTTATTGTATCCTCACCTTATGTTAGTAATCATGTGTATACCTAATTTTTCTCTTAGTGATTCTAGTAGTGGCTCTAGATAGTTTAGTAACTACATCTGAATCTGGATCTTTGTTTATGAATATACAAATTGTAACATCCAGTTTCTTGTCATTTCTTATTTCAGGGTCGTGGGCCGGAAGTCAATTGTATAAAGGCTTTGGGCCTTAAGGAGGCAATGTTTGGAACTTTTGGATGGGGGCAATGATGTTTATAAGATCTAAACCTTTGAATTATGTTTTGGGCCGAAATGGTAGAATGGGAAAATTCATAGCCCGGGTTCTTGCTTGAAATATGGATTTTTGTACAAGAAGTTGTTATCCCAAGGTATTTAGATAATATTACGGGGCTATTAAATACTTTTCCATAGAAATAAAGATTGCAGGTTCCAATGAAGAAGAAGAGCTCAAGTCTGTCCTATGTCCTATCATCGGGCCGAAATCGGAGTTGAAACAAAGAAGTTATAACTGTTAGAAGTTAGGAAGGTTTTGGGTTTAGTATGGTATGATGGCGTAAATTAAGTACGCTGGACATACACGATCAAAACCCAAACCCTATTTTCATGGTTTGAGCCCTATTTAAGCTCCTTAACTTCCCTAAACCCATTCCATTCTCAGTCTCCACCTCTCAAACACCCTCCCTTGAAACCCTAAACCTAGTTTGAGCCTTGTGAGCAAAAGAAGGTTTTCTTGAGTGCTTTGGAGTGTTCTTGGTACACCTTTGAAAAAAAGAACTCATTGAAGAAGCGTTAGTTGCATTGAAGCCTGTAGATCTAGACCTTGTTCACCTTGATCTTTCTTTTGGAGGTATAAAGCTTGAATCTTTATAATGCATTTGTTAGATCTAGCTAGTTTTGGATGTTATGAGCTTTTGGTCACTTTAGTACATAAAGTTTAGATCTTGAAAGTTTGTAACCTTGTTATGGATAAATTTGGAAACTATATCCATCTAACCATCATTTTGATTCGTATCTAAAGTTTGGAAACTTGGACTTAGTGGATTAAGTAAGAAAGATGCACTTTTGGTCCCTTTGAACTTCAAAGACTAGATATTGGTTGTTTGGACCATTCTAATGGAGCTATTAGGAACCATAAAATGTGATCATGGTCCTTTTATCTCTTCCGTGTAAGAGTTGTGATGTATTAATGGATTAATAAGTTAGGGTTTTAACTTTTAGACCTTCCCTAGCCATGGAAAGTCATAAAGGTTGAAACTTTATGACTTAAGACAATGTTTTGAGGCTAGATCTCAGTTTGGGTGAAAAGTCCTTAAGGGATTAAGTGCTTAATGAAAGAGTGGGATCAGGTTGCGTATGTTAGGTGTACTCGCCTACCTTGGACCTTGACTTTTGTTGACTTCCGTTGACCGTTGACTTTTTGACCAATTTTGACTGTGGGTCAAACTTGAGGATTTGAGATATTGATTAAAATTTTATCTGGTTTCGGTTTTAGTAGATTCACGGGAGCAAGCGATACATAAGGGAACATATAACAGTGTTTCAAGGTTCTTCGATTCAGGTGAGTTTTTGCCTCGTTGTACCCATGAGTTGAAGGCACTAATGTCGGCCCACTAGTTTTGGTTATCTTTTAGTAGAAGGATGTCATGGTGATTGTATGTATTCACATAAGATAGACTAAGGACTCTTGATCTAGGCTTTCTTGCTTGTTTCTTGTTTGGTTGTGGCTCTAGAGTAGGATCACCTGTTCGGGTGTCTATCTCACTCTGAGTACATACAGTTATGCATTCCTTGGATTGTTGGTATATGGAATTTTGCTATGTTGTAGTGATATATTAGATCTGTGTCCTCGTATTTAGGATGGTGCTATGTTGTAGTGATATGTTAGATATGTATCCTAGTATTTAGGATGTTGCTATGTTGTAGTAATCTATTAGATCAATATTCTGGTATTTAGGATGTTGCTATGATGCAGTGATATGTTAGATCTGTATCATGGTATTTAGGATGTTGTTAGGGTTAAAAGTCACTCTTGGATGTCATGTGTGCTTACTTATTTGTATGTGTGTAATGAGTTGTCTTTCTTTTATAAGGAAGTGAGTGACACTCATTTTATGTAAGAACTTGTGAGAGTTAGTTTTGAGAGAGAAATATTGCAAACCCAATTGTACTCTTTCTAGACTAATGAGAGCTAAACCCGAATTTATTTACTCTTGTGTTCTTTGTGTTCATGATTCTTGCATGATTCACTGTAACACCCGCAAATTTGGGCTAGTCAATTAAGATATAATAAACATTAAAAAATGATTTTTTTAATAGAATATTATGTATGATAAATAATCTTAACCAAATTAATAGTTATGGTCAACAATTGTAACGTATTTGACGTGATAAAGAAGAATTATATGAATATTATGTGTTTCATGATTATTAATATAATAAAATAGGAAAAATCAGTCGAATCGTCCGTAAATCGTAAAAATAAGTGTGCCAAAACATATACTCCCTCCGTCCCAGTATTATTGTCCACAGACAAAAAACACACAAATTAAGAAAAACATTAATTACCACTAACTTTATATAATAAAATGACAGTTTTGTCCTTAGTTTGCATTTAATATTCCGTTAAATGCTTAGTTGGTTAACTAATAATGAGGGGGTATTTTGGTAAAAATGTTATTTATTTTTAGAAATGGACTATTATTTTGGGACAAACCAAAAAGGAAAGATGAACTATAATTTTGGGACGAAGGGAGTATATTATTATTATATATTTAGAGAGTACACATCATCCCGATCCTAAAAATATAAATTTTGTCGAAATCTAAATCCATATAAATTAGATATGATTTTTATAAGATATAAAAGTCAGCCGCGCACAACGAATGTATGACGTAAAAAGCAACGAAGAGAATGGTTGATTTTTAGCTAAAGCCACTAAAAAGAAAATCGTAGTACTCGTTAATATAAGAATTTCGAGAAAAAGAATGTCAAAAATGGATTTCGTATGAGAGAGTTATGATTTTAGCAAAAATCATTTAATTTTATAAATATAATGTGGATAAAGTTATGGATAAGATCGAATTAGATAATGTGAATAAAATTATGGATAAGATCGAATTATATAATGTGGATAAAATCGTGGATAAGATCAAATTAAATAATGTGGATATGATTGTGGATAAGATCGAATTAAATAATGTGGATAAGATCGAATTAAATAATATGGATAAAAACGAATTAATTAAGCTTAATGGCTAAGTAAACTTAGTGGCTAAGAAATTCTAACACTATAAAGAGAGATTCAAGTCTCTTCATTTTGTCACACATTTATTTCTCAAATCTCTTTGCCTCAAGATCTTAGTCATTATGAATTGGTTTCTTGTTCTCGAGTGTCGTTAGTAAAACGTAGAAGCATTAGAGCATTGGAGAATCTTTTATTAGAAAACTCTAAGCATCGAGGTTACACTCGCAATCTTTCGGATTCCATTAGTCAAGTTGATACACGACTAATCAAGTAAGTGCATAGTTACTTTCATCTTACACATAGATATGAAGTATTTAATATAAATTACGTGTTATGTGTGCATATTATCTGTGTTATTGATATCTATGTTGGATAAACAAAAATATACATGTTTTATTTGTCTTAAACTGTATATGTATTTTATACCTATAATTATGATGGGTAAAAGATGAGTAGATTAAAGATGAGATAAATGATGAGCAATGAAAGATGAGCGATGATATATGAGTGGTAAAATATGGTGAGAAGCGATGGCCCCGTCATCTAGCAGAGTATAGATGACAACCATGGATTATTCTAGACAGTCCAGTGGAACACTAGCACGCTCGCAACCTATAGGTGTTGTGAACGATATGTTCACCCGGTGTACTCTAAAAACCCATTGACATGTATTGCGGGTGGACTTCCGAAAATAATATTGTCGATAAATGAGATAAACCCTGACAGCTATGGACTTAACGCTTGTTGGATGAACCCTAGAAACTATGGACTTAGTGTATGTTATATAAAGTCTGGTGACGATGGACTTCATGCCTATTCCTTAGGACAATCCTTATGTATAAATAATGAGGAATAGACAATTCATAGGGAAGATACTTAAGAATAAAAAAGATAATGAGGATGCGTAAATGGGTTAATTGTTTGATGATGAAACATAATAACTATATTATTGTGGGTTGAAAACCCTATGTACTCACCAGGTTTCCCAACCTGACCTACTCAGTTTATTTGTATCACATGTGACTATATAAAGCTACACTACACAGAGAGATTAAAGAGATGTAGATAACTAGTGTAAATAAATGTAAGTTCTATTTATGCTTATGTTTCTGTATTGAAGATGACATCCCAAAGTTTTAAAATGAATAAAATACATTTCTTCGGAAATGCTTTGATAACATATTTATCATGTTTTCTAGGAACAAATTTCATAATACTTTTCTTTAAAAGGTTACTCTTATTTGAAAATAAAGCATAAACAAATCGGTCTTTTCTGGCCATGCAATTGGGGATGTCACATTCACTAAATCATTTCATATTTCGCATCCGTCGTCATAGATAGGATCACTACAATTGGTATCAAAGCAAGTGTTCTTGAATCTCTCAAGAATTTATCCATGATGACATTTTTGATTTGGTGAATCTTCATTGCTATTTGGTCTTCATGTTTTGGAGAGTTTTTGGATTCTAGAAATCAAATTGCTCATTGATTTCATTCATAATTTGATTTTCTTCACTAGAATTCGAGTGATTTTTGCTTTCTCTATCTAGAAACCCATTCAAAATCACTTTCTCTCTCTATTAGAATTCCAGCTATTGTGGTTCTTTCATCATTGATTTGAAATGGAAGAACCAATTTGTGAAATGCGGTTTGTATTGGAAGAAAGAAGACTTCCAAGATCATACAATTTTGATCAACTTCTCTATTATTTGGTAGTTGGATCAATTAAAAGTTATTCAATCATTTCTTGTGGTGAAAAATATGGATTTGGAAAAATGACTAGATATGAAATTGGTCATAAAAAGAATAAAGTTTTGCTTAATTGTTTTTTTGCAACTTATCATGAGAGAAAAATGAAGAAGAGAGAAGATGAAATCATTTAAGGAATTTGTATTGATAATCCCAAATATGGTTTCAATGTGCTTGAATTTTACCTGGATGTTCATGAAGATCATAAGGAGGTTCTTGAAGAAGTTCATCATGTTCATGATGTTCTTGAAGTTCAAGATAAGAAGATTCAAGTTGATTTTCATGAAGATGAAAAAGTTTTTTGCTCGATTGGAGTTCAAACCGATGATACTTTATGTTCTTGTGATTCGTTTGAAGGAATGATTCCTTATCGATAGCCATTAATCCAAGAAATTCACAAATATCAAACTCCAAAAGATTTAATTCAAACTTGCAAAGTTGAAGTTGTCAAGAATGAAGTTGTTCTTGAATTCAAATCTTCAAGTTCCAAGAAGATGAGGAAGAAAAAGTAGAAGAATATCAAAAGTAAGAACAAATGGGTTTATTCACAAAAATCTTCAAATATTGTTGTGAAGCCGAAATCTATGAAACTAATTTGGGTTGCAAAGCAACAATCATCAAGCGTTGCAATGAATTTGAATTCAATACCCAAAAGTGTTGATAGTTCTTATGAAGATGGTGTTAGATCTTTGAAGAACATGAAGAACGAGTTGTACAACACGCATCATGGTTGGTATAATGTTCAGTCTGGTGATTTCTTAATTCCAACAAAAGAACCAAAATCATCAATGATTGATTCGTGTCTTGCAAATGGAAAAAGAATAATCAAGAAGATTTCTCACATTCTCAAATGTATTCCAATACGCTCTTGATTTTTGATGATCCGATGAAGATTGATAAAGGGTTGCTCAAAAATTTTGATTCAATCAAATTTTCAATTTGTGCTTTCGGTTGTTGATTTTTGATCGGTTTGTCTCATTGGATCAAATTCGTTTCAACCCCATTGTTAATCTAAAATTATTGTTTTATTAATCAATCTTAAAACCAATCAATGTCGCTTTTCATTAATTTTTTTTAAATGGAAGTTTTGATACTGTTCATCATCGATTCACTTTGAGCACAAATATTCAAAATATTCAATATTCATTGAACCCATTTTGATAAATTCAGATATTGTTCATAAGTCAAAATCATGTTTAGCCCAAAATCATGTGTTCAAATGTTCGAAATCGTAATGAACGAGATAAACAAAATTCAAAATTTGACTTGTTGATTTGTCGAACAAGTTTGTTTTTGTTCGATCGTATCTTACTATCGATTGGAATGAAATGGCATGGAATCGTCTGCAATCAATAGTATTGATTGTTCAACCGAGTCAAGTTTGATTTAGGGTTAATGGTCATATACACTTCGACTGTTGTTCGATTTCAAAATTGAAGTTTTCATTATTTACTTCTTTTCATCAATCGGAAAAATTTACCTCATATTTGAATCGATGGTGTATTGACATTCATACTCGATGGTCGATGATGAAAAAGAAAGTGAACTAGGGTATTCAACTTTAAACCATGAATGTCGATTGTTTCTATGTTCAATCGATTGGGAAGTTGATGAGAATCTAAATGTTAAGGATCAAATACTTGGATATTAGATTTCAACTGAGGTTTGGAAAGTCGATAAAAGAAATTCGACATCTTATTTTTTACTTTAATGGTGAGTGTCAAATTTAATGGTTTAAACATGAAGAAATTGAAAGGGAAGGCAAAAGAAGAAGACGTTATGTTTTGTTTTCTGGATTATCGATTTCGACTTTAGCTTTTGATGTTTGATGTTTTGAATCGATTGAATCAAGGAATTTCAAATAGGATTGCAGATAGTGAGAAATTGAAATTGAAGGTTTTGATGGGTTGTTTGGAGTTTGACTTTGTGTTGTTGATGGTAGAATTCGTTCACGAATTGGTTTGATGTTTGGAATTCGATTGTTGATTTTTGGAGACGGATGTCTTGGAAAAGTAATCGATCTGGGAATGAAGGTTTGTTTTTAAAGTTTTGCTATGGGGATGTTTGGATTGCATAATCGAAGGTTTGGGTTGAAATTGATCGAATGAGAATGTAGATGAAAATCGAAGATTGTGACTGCCTAATCGACAATCGATGTCTCTTGACGGGATGAATAGGATTCGAGCATCGAGGTGTACAGTCTTGACTGTGAAGGTTAGATTTCAAAGTTCGAAATGAGTCTTTACCGAGCATCGACATCGAGGGTCCTTTACTGGGGTTTGATGGATTTATTTTGACGGTTCGAAATGGGAGGATCGTTTGGATTCGAATTGGGCATCGACCTGTTAGGTTCGAAGGTCCCTGGTTGCATCTGGACTTCGAAGTGCAAATGAAGAAGAAATAAATTAAGTCGGTTCGAAACCCTAAACTTTCTAAGAATTGGCAAAACATACCCACATTTGAAATGGGGACATATTTGTGAATAATTCAGGATTTTAATTTCGAATCCTTGAAGTTTCAAAGATTTGGCAGAATTTACCCAATTTCGTAATTGGGCTGAAAATTATGAGAAGTGGGAGATTTTTCGAGTTCAGTCCTGGTAGTTAATGTGAATTGATTCTTTATGCCCAGTTTCACAATTAGGGTAAAGTTTTGCATCTTAGGATGTTTTGGCACAATGGGTGGTCCTTGTAGAATTATGATATTAGCAGTTTTTACCCGATTTTCGAAATTCTTGCAGCTTTCACCCAAAAGTTGAACATTTTCACAAAAATTGGAAATTTTTCATGACTTTTTCGTTATTGTTTTTTCATTCAATTTTTTCGTGGTTTCATTTTTGGCATACATCGAGGTAGAGATTTATGAAGTTTATTCCTCGAGCACTTATCAACCTTAGTGGGTTTTATAATCACTTGTTGATTATAAAAGGGGGAGAATGTAGAGTGTGTATTTGAAGCTTCTCGAGTATTCATTTGCGGATTTGAAGACCAATATTACTTCGAGGGGGAGCTGGTCTTGATCGCGTGAGCTCCTTGGATATTGAAGTCGAGACATCCAATCCTAACTTTGAGGGGGGGGGGGAATGTTAGGATGCAAAGTCAATCTTGGATGTCATGTGTGCTTACTCCTTTGTGTTGGATAAGGTGTCTAAGTTTGTAACTATATTTGGTATGAACTTGACCCAACCTGGAATGGTTCATTTGGGTTGCACTTCACCTAACAATTTGTATGGATATATTTTTGAGAATAAGATGTTTATGATCTATTAATATATTATAAGTTATAATATATTAATATGAAATCATATTATTTAATTAGTGTTGATCAAGAATTGATTTTGGAATTAATTTAGTGATCAAAATATGCTAATTAAATATGGACTTTTAAATATATATGGTGTAAGATCCCGGAATAGCAAGAGTAAAGTTGAAGGGATAAAAGAGTAATATGGGAAAGGGCGACTCGGCGAGTCCATGTGTGGACTCGACGAGTAGAGTCGCGACTTGGTCGCCTGTCAAGTGGCCGACTCGACGAGTCAGTGGATTGGACTCGGCGAGTAGGCACTGAGTGGAGAAAACCCTAAATCCGGAGGTTGAGCCCTATATAAAGAACATTATGTTTCCTCCCCAGCCTCCTTATCATCCCTTGAGTTCCAGAAGCCCTAATTTCGTGAGGAAACCCCATTTTTGAGTGAATTGGAGCTTGGAGAAGTGGTTGTTGAAGAAATCTTGAAGGAGAAGAGACTTGGATCAAAGGGCTTTGCAAGGATTCGGGTTAATCTTCTCTTGGAGCTTCCTTTTGAGGTATTATTTCATTGTTTGAGCTGTTACTATCTAGATTCATCATTTTGGGGGTGTTAGAGATCATATCTTTTGAGGTATTGGAGTTTAGAGGTTAGATCTGAGGTTGCTACCTCAGATCTGGAATGGAGAAGGGTTGGAATGCATGAAAGTCCCTGTTTGTGAGTGATTGATGGAGCTATCTTGTCCCAAACCCAAACCCTAGAGTGAAAAGGCCTAGATCTCCTTGGATTCACGTAAAGTTTGCCACTTTACGTGATGGATGGCCTTAGGAAGGGTAGATCTATGGTTTGGACCATCTGCATGGCTTGGAAAGCCTATGTATGGATTCAGACCCGGTGGTACTCGGTGAGTCACATGGGGTGGACTCGACAAGTTGCTTGAAGATAGGCTGGAACTCGACGAGTTGGAAGAACAACTCGGCGAGTTGGATGAAGATGGCCTGGAACTCGACGAGTTGGAAGAACAACTCGACGAGTAGGTTGAAGATAGCCTTAGACTCGACGAGTCTGTTCTTGGACTCAGCGAGTCTTGTCGAAGAGTCCCAATCTTTTCTGGTTGAGCCGTGAATCGGTGAGTCAAGTGGATGACTCGGTGAGTTGTGTGTGAGCGGACTCAGAGTTGTTGGACTCGACGAGTCTCGGGGTGACTCGGCGAGTTGAGTCGCGGATTGGGGAAATTCTGAGCATGGGGACTCGGCGAGTCATCGGGTTGACTCGGCGAGTAGAGTCGGTCAGGGGTTGACTTTGACCAAGGGTTGACCAGTGGTTCCAGGGGCATTTTGGTAATTGATGGATATTGTTTTGAGTACAGTGCCTTGGTAGTTGTCCAGTGGTGGAGATCGTATCAGTGATCGGATCAGCTTGGGTTATCTGTTCAGTCGGCAATATCGAGGTGAGTTATCCTCACTATATCAACAGGGTCTAAGGCACCAAGGCCGGCCCTTTATCGGATTGAGATCCGAGTATTTGTTGTATGTTATTGCTTTGATATGTTGCATCCTGGTAGCTAGGATGGTATATGTTAGAGACTTGGGTGAGATCGGTATCCTGAGATGTAGGGTGATGCTATGCTAGTGACCGGTTAGGTCGGTATCCTGGTTAGGATGATGATATGTTATGTGATCTGTTTGATCGGCTTGTTGACTGTGAATTGTTATATGTTTGTATGTTTATGTGCACATGGTTGTTTGGACTGGAGTTGGGTTGAGGCGGGTCCTACTTTGTGCTGTAGGCCAAGATACCCAGGGAGGACCGGTTGTCCCGAAGGCCCAGCGAGCGGTCCGGATAGGCTGTAGGCCCCAAGAGGGCGGACCAGACGTGCCGAGGCTCGGAGAGTGGACCAGGCCGACTGAAGGCCCGGTGCGGGCGGACCAGCCATACTGTAGACTCAGAGAGTGGACCAGGTGGATTGAAGGCCCGATGCGGGCGGACCAATCACACTGCAGACTCGTTGTATGTGGATAGATTCGGAGAGTGGACCATGTGGATTGAAGGCCTGGTGAGGGCGGACCAATCACACTGCAGACTCGAGGTTTATGGCTAGACTCAGAGGGTGGACCATGTGGACTGTTGGTCGGTGCGGCGGACCAGTCACATAGTAGACCCGAAGTGCATGGTTGTTCTGTGATCGGATATGTTATGGCATGTTATGCGTGTATGATATATGTGGTTGGTATTTTGGGGATATCTCACTAAGCTTTCGGGCTTACAGTTGTGGTTTTATGTTTTTCAGGTTCTTCAGGAGACCGTGGCAAGGCGAAGGCGTGATCGTACCGCTCCTCGTATTTATGTTGTGATGAGATTCTAGGAATAGTTAAAATAAATTGTACTGAAAACCTTTTGTAATAACTTTAATGGAATCAGGTTGCTTTCGAAAATTTTAAATTGGTTGGAATTTTTGGTCATTACAAGTTGGTATCAGAGCCTTGGTTTGAGTGAATTGGAGGAACACTCGTGTGACTCCAGTCTCAAATCGAGGAGAGTTTTCAAAAGAGAATTTAAAATGGTTTTCAAAATGAGTAAAGGAGGACGCGGAGGTATGATCAGCCGGAGCCAGTAAGTAACCCCAAAATGCCATACAGGATATTTGTTTTTGAGCTCTGATAGAACAGCATGCTAGTGTTAGGCTAGGGATCTTCAGGATTTCATGATAATGTTGCCTGATTTGTGATGCATGTAGCCTAGGGTTTCCTTGTGGGAGATTTTTAGTGTTCCTCTAGTGGTGAGGGTTGAGAGTTGTTATGCATGTTTTCACTAGGGTGTTGTGGTAGTACTTCATACAAATATGGGTAGGTGTGGAAGGTAGTATGGGCCCGTACTACTGAAAGCACAGGACCCATACGTGTATCAGGGAAACCATGACCTCTAGGGTTGGGTTGAGAGAGTTGGTTCCCGGGATGGTGGGAAGTATCTGAGTTTTTGTGGTGATTTTCAGTATGGAGATTCCAACGCATGCTGGGAGTGGATCCGGGTCAGGATCGGGAGCAGAAGTGGGAGTTCCGGGTGGGTCAGTACCGCCCGAGGTTATTGGTCAGATGAGCACGTGCGAGTTGGATGCGAGGATTCGTGAGATCCTGCATGATGAGATTGCTGCGTTGTTCCGGGCTGAGTTGCCGGAGCTGTTTGGGTCAATTAAGACCGCCATGGTTGAGTATTTTGATGAGCACTATGCAACTCTCACAGAGACGGCTGCCGCGACGACTACAACGGCTGTAGCAGCGGCAAGGGGAGGAGCTGGTCGGGGCTTTCAGTATCGGGACTTCGATAATACAAAGCCTCCCACATTTGATGGAGTTCAGGACCCGATTGTTGCTATGAGATGGTTATTGGACGTGGAGGGGTGTTTCTTCACGTGTTCATGCCTTGCTGATCAGAGGGTGAGGTGTGCTCTGAACCTGTTGAGGCTCGGGGCGAAGGATTGGTGGAGATTGACCACGGGGTCATATTCGGATGCGCAGAGGGCTGCGGTTTCATGGGATCAGTTCAGAGAGATGTTCAACACTCGCTATGTTCTGCAAGTGGAGAGGGAGAGATTGGCTCAGGAGTTCCTTGAGCTGAAGCAGGATTCGGAGTTGGTGACTGAGATCACCAGGATGTTCACTGAGAGGTTGATGTTCTGCCCAGAGTTCGCTTCGGAGCAGGCTCATATGTCTCGATATCTAAGCATGCTCAGGAGGGACATCAGACAGTTTGTGTCTACGCAGAGGTGCGAGACCTTGTTGGAGTTGCAGGAGGCCGCCAGGCGGCGTGAGTTAGAGATTGAGTTGCAGTTGCGTGAGCTGAGGCAGGCTCCGGTGCAGTCGCAGCCGGCGCCGAAACGGTCCAAGACCGTTGATGCTAGAGTGGGAAATCTGAGCAGCCACACTTATGGGAAGTGTGGGAGGGGTCACACCGGAGTTTGTAGGTCCGGTGGTGCATGCTGCAAGTGCGGAAAGGAGGGGCACTATGCGAGGGATTGTCGGCAGTCAGCGCCGGTTCGGGATTTGAGGATTTGTTATCATTGTCATCAGGTTGGACATTTGAGGGTCAACTATCCACAGATTGCTGCAGGACCGGTGCAGGCTCCAACACCGGCCACTTTGAGGATCACGGGTTGAGGTCAGGGTGGAGCGGAGCCCCCAAGGGCTAAGGGTCGTGCTTTTCAGCTTTCAGCAGAGGAGGTCAGAGCAGTGCCGGATGCAGCTGCGGGTATGTTTCTTTCTTGATGTCTTGTTATCTTGTGATTATTGTGGTGTATTGTTTATGTGCTGGTATCTTTGTGTGGTTTTCGATGCGGTATTCGTCGTTTTTGAGGGTTGTGGTTTGGTTATGGGTTATTGTATTGGGAATTTCGTTGGTTATCATTCATGAGGGTTATTAGTGGAAACCTGGCATTGGTTTGAAGGCCGGGTAGCATCGGCTTTCTGAGGAGTGGTTAGATGCAGAGTGAGTTTCTTTCGAGCGGGTTAATCAGTGTTGATATGGGATCTTGTTAAGGTTGTTTATGCTTGTGGGAATCAGTCCGCGTGTAAGTGTTGGTTTTGTGCAGAGTTGTTCTGGGAGGTCGGTGATGGCGACCGGTGGTTGTTAGTCAGTACCTTAAGTGGGGGAGAATTGGAAAATTCTCCGGAAGATTGATAAGCATGTGAGGTTGCTTAGTTGTTTGGGATTTAGCAGTGTTCTGTCAGTCCAGAGTGTAGGCTGGTATGAGTAAGTGTCGGGCATGCGGGGCGGGATACAGACCTAGGGCATTTGATTATGGAGGGCCTGGGGATTAGGCCGGGATCGATTATGTGTGATGGAGATAGAGTTCGGAACCCCTAGAGGGCTAGAACAGTATGCATGGGAGGTTTTCCCAGAGAGATAGCTCGGAATGATGGATATTAGTTGAGCGGTCTGGATAGACTGAAGGCCGGTAGGCGTACCAGTGAGGCCGAAGGCTCGGAGAACGGTCCAGCCAGACTGAAGGCTCTGGAGGGCGGTCCAGACTGGCTGAAGGTTCTGAGAGTGGTCCAGATTGGCTGAAGGCCTGTGAAGGCGGTCCAGTCATGCTGAAGACTCTGCAGGTATTGATAGAGCGGTTTGGGGAAATGGATGGTGTATGTTGCGATGTGTTAGCTTTAGAAGGTCTGGCCCCGGGTATTGATCTTGATTGGTGGAGATGGTGCATGGACTCGAGAGTCCTCGCGAGCAGAGTCAGAGCATGTGTGTTGGATAGATAGCGGATACGCTATGAAGGAGTGGTGTAGCATTGGGCGAGCACCGTAGCACTTGTGGTAGTGTCAAGGCAGCCAAGTGGTTTTCCTTGGTAAGGAAAGAGAGAGGAGTGTAACTCCGAGAGGGAGTGCAAGTTCACGGAAGTGAAAGCGGCAGAGCAGAGTTATGATTAGAGTGATCTGAGTATGGTTATTGAGCAGCGTGTTTGCGGCAGTGGAATGGAAGCACATCCGGTTTGGGATGTCTGCTGTGGTCGAGGAAGGAATTCCGCGGGTGTAGAGCCAAGAGGCTCGGAAGGGATGCAGGGAAGGAGTCTTGGGCTCTCAGTGTGATTCTGATCAGGGATTTGTGTATGTAGTAGTGGTTCATCCTGGGGGATGTTTGAAGATGTCATCAGTGTATCGGGTTTTCCCAACCTGAGGGTGCTAGAGTTAGTTCAGCATGTGTATGTGATTGCAAGAGGAGAACTCATGGGAGTTGCTCTGAAGAATGTGTCTTTCTGTCAGCAGAATGATTAGAGTTGGACTCGGATCGGGAATCCGGTGGTGCATAGTTATTTTCTAGCTCATATGGGTCGAGTGATGGTTGTGAATTGGAGCAGTGCTGCATCATGAGTAGTACTCAGTTGATAAGTGGAGTTATCAGAGGGTAAAGTCGGTGGCCGGCTCGAGACGGTGGTCAGGACACCGTAAGGAAGGAGAAAACGAGTTTCTGGTTCTATGGTTGTGTTTTGAGGAACCTGATTGGGTTAATGCCAGGTGGTGCATGGCAGGAGTATTTCTAAGAGTTGAGTTGTTGCAGGCTTCGAGGACGAAGCCTAATGTAAGTGGGGGAGAATTATAACATCCCGGAATAGCATGAGTAAAGTTGAAGGGCGAAAAGAGTAATATGGGAAAGAGCGACTCGGCGAGTAGAGTCGCGACTTGGTCGCGTGTCAAGTGACCAACTCGGCGAGTCAGTGGATTGCACTCGGCGAGTAGGCGCTGAGTGGAGAAAACCCTAAATCCGGAGGTTGAGCCCTATATAAAGAACATTATGTTTCCTCCCCAGCCTCCTTATCATCCCTTGAGTTCCAGAAGCCCTAATTTCGTGAGGAAACCCCATTGTTGAGTGAATTGGAGCTTGGAAAAGTGCTTGTTGAAGAAATCTTGAAGGAGAAGAGACTTGGATCAAAGGGCTTTGCAAGGATTCGGGTTAATCTTCTCTTGGAGCTTCCTTTTGAGGTATTATTTCATTGTTTGAGCTGTTATTATCTAGATTCATCATTTTGGGGGTGTTAGAGATCATATGTTTTGAGGTAATTGAGTTTAGAGGTTAAATCTGAGGTTGCTACCTCAGATCTAGAATGGAGAAGGGTTGGAATGCATGAAAGTCCCTGTTTGTGAGTGATTGATGGAGCTATCTTGTCCCAAACCCAAACCCTAGAGTGAAAAGGCCTAGATCTCCTTGGATTCACGTAAAGTTTGCCACTTTACGTGATGGATGGCCTTAGGAAGGGTAGATCTATGGTTTGGACCATCTGCATGGCTTGGAAAGCCTATGTATGGATTCAGACCCGGTGGTACTCGGCGAGTCACATGGGTGGACTCAACGAGTTACTTGAAGATAGGCTGGAACTCGACGAGTTGGAAGAACAACTCGGCGAGTTGGATGAAGATGGCCTGGAACTCGACGAGTTGGAAGAACAACTCGACGAGTAGGTTGAAGATAGCCTTAGACTCGACGAGTCTGTTCTTGGACTCGGTGAGTCTTGTCGAAGACCCAATCTTTTCTGGTTGAGCTGTGAATCGGTGAGTCAAAGGGATAACTCGGTGAGTTGTGTGTGAGTGGACTCAGAGTTGTTAGACTCGGCGAGTCTCGGGGTGACTCTGCGAGTTGAGTCACGGATTGGGGAAATTCTGAGCATGGGGACTCGGCGAGTCATCGGGTTGACTCGGCGAGTAGAGTCGGTCAGGGGTTGACTTTGACCAAGGGTTGACCAGTGGTTCCAGGGGCATTTTGGTAATTGATGGATATTGTTTTGAGTACAGTGCCTTGGTAGTTGTCTAGTGGTGGAGATCGTATCAGTGATCGGAGCAGCTTGGGTTATTTGTTCAGTCGGCAGTATCGAGGTGAGTTATCCTCACTATATCAACAGGGTCTAAGGCACCAAGGCTGGCCCTTTATCGGATTGAGATCCGGGTATTTGTTGTATGTTATTGCTTTGATATGTTGCATCCTGGTAGCTAGGATGGTATATGTTAGAGACTTGGGTGAGATCGGTATCCTGAGATGTAGGGTGATGCTATGCTAGTGACCGGTTAGGTCGGTATCCTGGTTAGGATGATGATATGTTATGTGATCTGTTTGATCGGCTTGTTGACTGTGAATTGTTATATGTTTGTATGTTTATGTGCACATGGTTGTTTGGACTGGAGTTGGGTTGAGGCGGGTCCTACTTTGTGCTGTAGGCCAAGATACCCAGGGAGGACCGGTTGTCCCGAAGGCCCAACGAGCGGTCCGGATAGGCTGTAGGCCCCAAGAGGGCGGACCAGACGTGCCGAGGCTCGGAGAGTGGACCAGGCCGACTGAAGGCCCGGTGCGGGCGGACCAGCCATACTGTAGACTCAGAGAGTGGACCAGGTGGATTGAAGGCCCGATGCGGGCGGACCAATCACACTGCAGACTCGTTGTATGTGGATAGATTCGGAGAGTGGACCATGTGGATTGAAGGCCTGGTGAGGGCGGACCAATCACACTGCAGACTCGAGGTTTATGGCTAGACTCAGAGGGTGGACCATGTGGACTGTTGGTCGGTGCGGCGGACCAGTCACATAGTAGACCCGAAGTGCATGGCTGTTCTGTGATCGGATATGTTATGACATGTTATGCGTGTATGATATATGTGGTTGGTATTTTGGGGATATCTCACTAAGCTTTCGGGCTTACAGTTGTGGTTTTATGTTTTTCAGGTTCTTCAGGAGACCGTGGCAAGGCGAAGGCGTGATCGTACCGCTCCTCGTATTTATGTTATGATGAGATTCTGGGAATAGTTAAAATAAATTGTACTGAAAACCTTTTGTAATAACTTTAATGGAATCAGGTTGCTTTCAAAAATTTTAAATTGGTTGAAATTTTTGGTCGTTACATATGGATTGGGTTAAGATTTATTTAGGATGGGCTAAGAGTATATGGAAGTCCATGGATAGTCCATGGAGCTTTTAACCCATGGATCATAGGTAAATGAAGAGTCATGGATATTAGGGTTTAACCTTAATCCTCCATAGTATATAAAGAGGTCCTTGGTTCTAAAATTGGCATCAGTGTGTGTGAGAAACAAGGGTGGGCTAATTTTAGTAAGCATCATATTCTCTCAAGTGTTTCCAAGTTTTTTTGGGTGATTTGTGACACCATTTGAGGCATCCACACTATTGGTGCTAGGATCTAAAACTCCAAGCAATCAACCACAAACGAAAGGTATGTTATTCTACTTAAAGTTTTATATTACAAGTACCCCATAACATGCTAGTTATGTTGTAAACCTTGGAAATCAATTTTGCATGTATTTTAGAGAAAACATAGATCCAAGGTTTCTAGGGTTGCATGTACATCATAGGAGTGTTAGAATGCTCAAAACCCATCAATGGTATCAGAGCCTAGACTTGTTTTCTTGATACTTGATGCAAAGTTGTTGAAAAAGCTCAAAAATCTGCTATCTGCTGCGTGAACTCGCCGAGTCCATGTGGGGACTCGACGACTCCATGTGATAATTCATCCTACTCGTCGAGTAGGTTCTGGCACTCGACGAGTAGGAGCCACCTGAATGCAGTTTTTCGAGTTTTGCTGCTGGAAACGGACTATAAACATTACCCTAAACTGTTTTGGTGTTTAAAACTTTTTTTAGATGGTGTAATGTTTATGCTAATCCATTTACAATGGCTAATATCAAAATTCCATGTTTTATATGTGTTAATATGATTCTTGAAATTTTGATATAAATGTTCATGTTCTTATAAGTTATTGTTAGATCATAGGAATTATTTGCTGAATTGTTTGATGATTAATTCTTGATCAATTATGTGTTTTAATGGAATCCATAATTTGTCCTCAAGTTATGGATTACCAAAATTCACTCTTTTAAAGTCCATATTAAAACATATAGGTTACATAAAATGAAAAGTCACTCATTTTATTAAACCATTAACTCATATGTTACGAAGTTGAAAAGTCTTGAATAGTTTCAAAACTTGCCCTCAAGTTTGGAATTTGTAAAGTCTCACACATTAATACTTTAAATTCCAAATATAACCTTAGAATTTTAAAAGTTTAAAATTCAACCCTTATACTTCTATAATATTAAAAGTTTAATTATTATATATATATATATATATATATATATATATATATATATATATATATATATATATATATATATATATATATATATAAGAATAAGTCAGTCTTTTCGTTAGTAGGCCTCATTCACGAAGTCAGTCTATAAGGGGGTATAAGGTTACTGCCTATAAAATGACAGTTTAATGGGTGTCCACTCTCACCCACGCTTCCTTGACTGGTGGAGGGTCGTTAGCCAAATGGGTAGGATAGGACCTTAATCCTCATTAAAAGTATAATGAAATTATAAAGTAAGTAAAACGTTACTAACTAGATTATAGCCCGCGTTACACGCGGAAAATGCATAAAAAAACATATAATCGTTTATACATATTGTATAATGATTATAAAAAAAATATATGGTTATTGGTATTATTGAAATGTATAGAAAATACATTGAAAACGATAAATATATATAATCATTGAAAAATCTCTTTGTAGACATCATTTTTTGTTTTATTAGTTGAACGACTTTCCTCGTCTCATATAGTTATGATATTTATATATTTATAAGCATTTTAATTAGATGTTCGTTGCATAATAATGTTACATAATTTAAACATATATTGACAACCAATATACCGTTTTTTTCTATTGCATTAAATATTGATAACTATCTCATTTATTCAAATAAAGTTATGTAGTATAATTTATAAAATGTTAAATGTTATATAGATTTAATTTTAGTATATCATCAATGGAGATTCTTTTCTAAATCATGATTGGTTTATTTTAAATTGATTATAAATATAAATGCTTGCTTTTATGTTTGTTCTTATTTATTTAGTGTTCGCAAGAACTTTGCATTAGTTTTAGCGCAACTGTGAATAATTTTAGTATATCATCAATGTAATTTGATATATCTGTCAATTATATGAAATATCAAATAATGACATTTCATTACTATTGTGATAATTTAATTTATATATTGTATTTTCACTAATCTTAACGGTCTTATTTTTTCTAATAACCGTAACGCTTTTACTAAATGTACTTTTTACAAATCTCCTAATATCTTATAATTTTTATCTTACTTTATAATTTTTCATAACTATGTTATTTTCAAGATTAACTGTTTTAATAGTGTTTTTTTTTCAGTCTATTCAATTTTATATTTCATTGTATAACATCATGGTTTTGTATGTATTCTGAAATTTCACTTTAAAAATGCTTAATGTTTACACCTTGATATTAATTTTTTTTGATAAACTCATGTAATAATTATGGAATATATATATATATATATATATATATATATATATATATATATATATATATATATATATCGTTTTAATTAACATTCACTTCCTTTATTATATCAAATTCCTCATTAAACGGATACACTTTTGGAAAATAATAATTATAATAGGACACCATTATCTAAGACGTAAATGTTTGACATACTTTTGGAGAAAAAAAATCAGGATCATTAAAAAAAATTATATAAAGAAAATACAAATTTAAATTTGTTGAAATTATGGATGAAATTACTGGCGAAAATTTATTTTGGAGGGAGTTGTATTTTGTAAGGTATAATAATATTACAAAATTTGAAATATCTATATTTGTTGTGTAAATTAATAAATTTTATTGTTACTATACAAAGATAAAAAAGTAGGTTGATATGATATACAAAAACATAACAATTTCAATGATTTTTTAAAATCATGCCAAAATTAACCGGATTCTTATGACATAAAAATTAAAAAAAAAATCATAATCCTCTCTAATATATAAAAGTAACATTTTCATAATTAATGTCAGTTCCCAAGATAGTTAAATTTTGTTTTGTTAAAGGTACCTAATATCTTTTCATGTTTATTTGAAAAGTTTCAGAAAAGTAGTTAACCGATTTCATGTAATTTGTGACAAAGAAAATCGAAATATATGAATACATACATTTGATATAGGAACAAAAAATAATCGGAAAAAATATAAAAAGCGAAAGAAGGTACTGACCTTCTAGCGCACAAGAGCAAATGTTTATAGCGGAGAATGATGATGGAAGTTATAAGCAATATTAACGATGTTGTAGGAGAATGTTTGAAGAAAAGAAACGATTGAAAATAAATGTGAGTCGCGGATTCAATGATGAATCGTATATGTATGTGATAATTTGAATATGATTTTTCGGTATTAATGATTTCCTAATAAAAAAAGATTTTATATTAATGGTTTACTAATATAAACGGATTTATATTAATGGTTGATATTAAGGTCTTGATTGAAATGATTTGTTAGTAGTACGTTTTTAAAATTGACCATATTAAAATCTTCATAACCGAAAATTCAAGATGTAAAATATGGAAAACTTTTATTGGAATTAAATACATTCCATTTCAACGAATATAAGTTATTGATTGATGATTGGAAAATATTTATTGGAATTAAATACATTCCATATGGGGAAGATGATGTCAGCAAGTTGATCTAAGGGTGGAAAAAATAAGATTGAAATACAATCAATGGTCCAGATTATTTAAGATGATGTCATAAGGTTTCTCTTTTAGTAATATTTAAGATGTCAGTTCCCAAAATAGTTAATTTTTGTTTTGTTAAAAGTACCTAATATCTTTTCATGTTTATTTTAAAAGTTTCAGAAAAATAGTTAACTGATTTCATGTAATTTGTGACAAAGAAAATTGAAATATATGAATACATACATTTGATATAGGAACAAAAAATAATTGAAAAAAAATATAAAAAGCGAAAGAAGGTACTGACCTTCTAGCGCACAAGAGCGAATGTTTATAGCAGAGAATGATGATGGAAGTTATAAGCAATATTAACGATGTTATAGGAGAATGTTTGAAAAAAAGAAACGATTGAAAATAAATGTGAGTCGCGGATTCAATGATGAATCGTATATGTATGTGATAATTTGAATATAATTTTTCGGTATTAATGATTTCCTAATAAAAAAAGATTTTATATTAATGGTTTACTAATATAAACGGATTTATATTAATGGTTGATATTAAGGCCTTGATTGAAATGATTTGTTAGTAATACGTTTTTAAAACTGACCATATTAAAATCTTCATAACTGAAAATTCAAGATATATAAAATATGGAAAGCTTTTATTGGAATTAAATACATTCCATTTCAACGAATGTAAGTTGTTGATTGATGATTGGAAAACATTTATTGGAATCAAATACTTTCTATATGGTGAAGATGATGTCAGCAGTTTGATCTAAAGGTGAAAAAAATAAGATTGAAATACAATCAATGGTCCATATTATTTAAGATGATGTCATAATGTTTCTCTTTTAGTAATATTTAAGATTACCAATCTTAGTTACTTTAGGAAAATGTGAAATAGGTACTAACCCATGAAATTACACTTTGTACCTTACAAAGTCGTTAGTGGAGCGTGTGTGGTTAACCGACACACTAACAAGGACTAGTAAGAGTGGCAAAGGGTGACTTAAGTTTTATCATAGATCAGTGGAGCGCGTGTGGTTAACCGACACATCGATTGGGTGATAAAATTAAAGGTACCAAGTCAATTTGTATGGTTATTCACACCTTGTTTGTGATCCTCGGCATCCCAGTCACAAACTTGAAAGGGCACAATCGAGATTTAAACATGCCATTGAAAGTTCAATGTATCTCAAAAGATCTAGGAGTTTCAAATCCAATTAAAACTTAATAATTTATTCTGTTTATAATGGTGGAAATTGGTAAATCGTCATTTACCTACCATCAAATATTTTATAGCTTGGATTATGGCATCCCTCTTCCAAGATATGAAATAGTTTGTAGGATCTTAGCCTTAATATTTCATTTGGGTGACTTATTAAGGATTCTTTATCTAATTAAAACTTGTCTTTCCTTTCTTTCAGATGTCTTCCAACATTGCTGCTGGCTCAAACCCTACAAGCTCCTTTTCCCTCATGAACTTGTGTGAGAAAGTCACTTTTGATGGTTCTAATTTCAATGAATAGATTAGGAACATCATAATGATTACCCGCTATGAGGACAAGGAATATGTCCTTGACAAGGAACTTAAGGTTATCAATGAGTCCACTGCTAATCCTGAGGAGATTACAGAGTATGTTGCATATGAGAGGGATGCTACTAAAGTGTCATGCATTATGTTGGCTACTATGACTCCTGAACTCCAGAAATCCTATGAAGATTTCTACCTCTATGAGATGCACCTAGATCTGATGGAAAGGTACCATCAGAACGCGCGTCAAGAGGGGTATGAAATCATCTCCTCCATGATAACAACCAAGATGAAGGATGGTGAACCCATCACCGGTCACTTGTAGAAAATGCAAAGGTTCATGGACCGATTGCTAAAGCTTAATGTGGACTTCCCTGAGGACATGCGATTGATATCATTCTCCATTCCTTACCTCCAAGTTATGATCAGTTTCGTATGACTTATCATATGAACAAGGAGGAAGTTATACTTAGCAAACTTCAAGGACCTTTAAGGACCGTTGAAAGTGGCCTTAAAGGTAAATCGGTTGTTACTTCTACTCCTACTCCTACAACAGCCCCTGTTCTGGCAATTTGGCAGGGAAAGGGGAAGAAGATGAAGACCCTTTCGAAGGGTACCAAGGGAAAGTCCCTTGATGTCTCCTCTTCAAGTAGGACCAAGAAAGGTCCCATTCCTCCTTCTTCAAACCCAAAGGAAGCACAATGCTTCTACTGCCATGAAAAGGGGCACTGGAAGCAAAGTTGCCCTAAGTACTTGCAGGATGTAAAGGATGGGAAAGTTAAACCCACCCATGCAGGTATTTATACCATATTGTCTAAAACCCCATTGCATACTAACTCTTGGGTGCTTGATAAAGGTTGTGGTATTCACATTTGTACTGATTTGCAGGGCCTAAGAAGTAGTAAAGAAGTGGAGCATGGGAAGATAAACTTAATCATGGGCAATAGGAAAGCATCACCTGTGACCAAGATTGAAGTTTATTCTTTATTGATTAATAATGGGTTAACTTTATATTTGAATAAATGTTGTTGCTCGTCGGAAATGGTGAGAAATATTATTTCCTTTCATAGTTTGTACAAGCAAGGATTCTCATTTTCATTTAATAATAAAATTGATGTTATTGATGCTTTTTATAATGATGTGTTTTATTTTAAAGCATTACCTTGTGATGGTGTATATGAAACTGTGTCGATTGTAGACAACTTAGGAAATAATGTATTTCATATTGATTCTTCGATTACCTTAGATAAAGCATCCTTGTGGCATTGTCATCTTGGACATGTCAACAAGAAGCGCATAGGCTAACTCCAAAAGGCTGGAGTTTTGGAATCATTTGACCTAAAATCAGATGATAGTTGCGAGTCTTGTTTACTTGGAAAAATGACAAAGTCACCCTTCACTGGTACTTGTGAGAGGGTGAAGGTTTGTTGGACCTCATACACACAGATGTGTGTGGACCCTTGAAAACCACCACTAGGGATGCTAATCGCTACTATGTGACATTTACTGATGATTACAGTAGGTATGGATATATCTACTTAATCAAGCATAAGTCAGAAATCTTTGAAAATTTCAAAGAGTTTATGCAGGAAGTGGAGAATCAACTGGGCAGGAACATCAAGATGCTCCGATCCGATCGGGGAGGAGAGTATCTTAGTATTGAGTTCCTTGACTATCTTAAGGAATGTGGGATCGTCTCACAATTGACACCTCCTAGGACACCACAACTGAATGGTGTGGCTGAGAGGCATAATCGAACCTTGCTGGACATGGTTCGTTCCATGACGAGTCGAGTTTCGTTACCAATCTAATTTTGGGGGTATGCCTTAGAGACTGCCACCAATATCCTTAATCTAGTCCCTAACAAAAAGGTTGCCAAAGCACCTCATGAGATGTGGACTAGGAAAGTTCCAAATCTAGACCACATCAAGATTTGGGGTTGCGAGGATTTCGTGAGGCGCGAGTCTCACGACAAGCTCGAACCTCAAAGTGAGAGGTGTATTTTCATCGGCTACCCACAAAAATACTTTGGTTACCTCTTCTACAGACATAGTGAAAATGTGGTCTTTGTGGCAAGAAGAGGAGTCTTTCGTGAAAGAGAATTTATAAGCCAAGGAGACAGTGGGAGGAAAATTGACCTTGAAAAGCTTCAAGAGTCAAGCGGTGAAGGAAACTCAAACATTAGTGACCAACCTGAGGAGGAAACTCCTGTTGAGCCGATAGATAAGTCTGTACCTCTGAGGCGTTCCACTCGAGTTAGGAACACACCTGATTTTTATTATGGTTATCACATCACTACTGAAGGTGATACATTTATCAGTGACAGTACATTGATAAATTTGGATGAACCTAATAATTACAGGGAAGCCATGACTAGGCCCCGAGTATGCTAAATGGAAGGACGCTATGGACAACGAGATTCAGTCCATGTATGACAATCAAGTTTGGAACTTAGTTAACAATGTACTAGGCCGTAAGACAGTTGGGTGCAAATGGATCTTCAAGAAGAAGACCGACATGGATGGGAAGGTGCACACTTTCAAAGCGCGACTGGTTGCGAAGGGCTTTACTCAAACTCCAGGAGTTGACTATGATGAGACCTTCTCACCTGTAGCGAAGATTAAGTCTATTAGGGTTCTGCTAGCCATAGTTGCATTTCATGATTATGAAATATGTCAAATGGATGTCAAAACCGCTTTCCTTCATGGAAAGTTGGCTGAGGATGTTTACATGAACTAGCTAGAGGGTTTTGTCGATGAAAAGTACCATAATAGAGTGTGTAAGCTTGAGAAATCCATTTATGGTTTGAAACAAGCATCTCGCAGATGGAATCTTTGCTTCGATGAGAAAGTCAAGAGTTTGACTTTTCGAGGAGCGAGGATGCGTCTTGTGTATATGCTAGGGCTAGTAGGAGTATAGTTAGTTTTTTTTTGTACTGTTAGTGGACGACATACTACTCATAGGAAATGACTGTTGGATTAGTGTCTAAGTCCGTAATTATATTTGGTATGTACTTGACCTGATTGTGCATGGTCCTTTTGGGTTACCTTCACCAAAGCAACTTGACAAGGTTATTTAAGAAAGTGAGAGGATATTATGGTTTATTAATATATTATAAGAATAATATATTAAAGGAGAAATCATATTATTTGATTAATATTAGTCATAAATTAATTAGGAATTAATTTAGTGACTAAATGAGATTAATTGAATAAAGGGGCATAAACTGTCAAAAGTGTGATAGTTGAGCTTTGGATTGGGAAACCTAATGGACTAAGGAGGGGAACGAAATTATGATGGGGATCCATCATATTTTCATCCAAAGGCCCTAATCTAGAAGGTTCCATGGGCTGCTTGGTGACTAAACTGTCCATTAGGGTTTAGACTGAAACCCTAGCAGCCTACACTATAAATAGAGGCCCTTGGATGCAATTTTCGGATACTTGCTTCTAAGAAAACCCTAGGACCGATTTCTAGTGTTCCTCCTCCTCTCTCTTGATATCCTTCTTGCTTATGGTGTTTGTGAACCATTAGAGGAGTTACAATTGTGACTCTATGCTCAAGATCAAGAAGATACAAAGGATTCCAAGCAAATTGAAAGAGGTAAACACTTAGATATGTTCTTATGATGTTAATTTCGAATTATACATGTTAGATCTAGGGTTGCAAGTCTTGGATTCATTGCATGTACAATAGAGAAACCTAGATCCAAGCATTAGGGTTTGTATGAGCACATAGGATTGTTCTTATGCATAAAACCCATCAATGACATCCCAACTTTGCAGGAGTTTAAGTCCTGGCTTGGGAAGTGTTTCACTATGAAGGACCTTGGAGAAGCTGCCTATATCCTAGGGATAAGAATACTGAGAGACAGGAGTAAAAGACTATTTGGACTTAGTCAGAGTACCTACTTGGATAAGGTGTTGAAGAGGTTCAACATGGAGAATTCCAAGAAAGGAGACTTACCAATCTAGCACAATGCCAAACTGAGTATAGAGGTTGAGATAGCTGAGATGAGTCGATTACCATATGCTTCCGCTGTTGGCTCGATCATGTATGCTATGACTTGTACTCGTCCTAATGTGGCCTTTGCTTTGAGCATGGTCAGCAGATATCAGGGAAACCCTGGCAAGGCTCATTAGACTGTGGTAACGAATATTCTCAAGTACCTACGGAGGACTAAGGACTGGGTTCTTACCCTCGGTGGGAGTGATGACTTGAGAGTAGCAGGGTATAGCGATGCTAGTTTTTAGATTGATAGGGATAATTTTCGCTCTCAGTCAGGCTGGGTCTTTACCCTAAATGGAGGAGCAATCACTTAGAAAAGTTCCAAATATGAGACAGTAGCTAATTCTACTTGTGAATCGGAGTACATAGTAGCAAGTGAAGTGGCAAAGGAGGCGATATGGCTGAAGAACTTCATTGGAGACCTTGGAGTTGTGCCAACTATACAGGAGCCTTTGGAGATTTTATGTGACAACAACAGCGAGGTTGCCTTAGCCAAGGAACCAAGAGATCATGGTAGATCCAAACACATTGATAGAAGATATCACTTCATAAGACACAAGATAGAAGAAGGACTCCTCGTGGCAAAGAGGGTATCGTCAGAAGAGAACCCTGCAGATCCCCTCACGAATGGACTGACTAGGGTTAGGCAATTGCAGCATGCGAGGAGCATCAGGCTGAGAGACGATATTAGTTTTAATAATTAGATAGCTATTTCTAAAACTTGTAAATGTAATTGAAATTTGATTATTAAATAAAAGTTGTTTATTTATAAGTGAGGTGTTACTATCTTATGTTAATCATTTACTATTGTTTCAATTTTGCATGTTTTGACTTCCAGAATAATAATTTTATTCAAAACTCTCCACAGTCGGTCATATGTTGAAAGTAGGTATTGAATTAAGACTGTCATGAATTTGGCTTGTAAGATTTGTATAAGGTGCATTAGACATTGAAATGGTTGCTGCAACATTCATGAGTGCTCATAAGGTCTGAGTATTGGATTAAACCCACGCTCACTTGTATCACTTCATGGAATTTATCTCGAGTGATCGTGAGATGGTAATATCATATATATATCTTCAAACCTAGAGATGTGAGTTGTTGACTATGAGTTGGTTATCCATTGATTGCACGAAAACGCATCAGTAACTTGATGTCATAAAATGTGCTTTTGTGCATAACTCAACAAGTAGTTAGTACAAGCATATGAGTCGAAGTTTATATTGTAACATCCAAAAATTCAAGACAAAAAAAAATTCTTTTAATAAAACATCACTTTAAGCAAATTCATCTTTTCAAAACATAAACAGAGTAATAGTTTCCAAAATACATGATCGTTATCAGAGTAAACATTCCCAGGCTGACTAATTTATGGTGTGTGTCATGCGATCACCCCGAGCTCCATCATCCGCTACCGGAAGTACCTGAAACCAAAACTGAAACTGTAAGCACAAAGCTTAGTGAGTTCCCCACCCTACCACATACCATGCATAACCATATACTGCACATATTGAGCCACACCCACGCCCACCCCTACCTCGGGCCTCGCCCGCTACAACGGCCCCGCCGCTCCAGGCCCCGCCTGGTTTCGAGCCCCGCTCGGATACAGATCTGTTTCACTTAGGCCTCGCCTGTCACAGGGCCTCTCCCACTAACATATAATAGCACGTAAACATATCACATCACATTACGTAATCTAAACACATACTAACGGATCTTGTCCTAAGGCCTCGCCTATCTCTGGGCCCCGCCCTTGTCCTGCTACTGATGAGTCATGGAACCCCGTCCATACTCCTCTTGATAGTGAGATAAGGGCCCAGCCCACCCTCACACCTTTCCTAACTTGGGCCTCGGCCCTGCTCTGCTGCTACTGAGATGTGGAACACCATCCACACTCTGCTATTGGTGAGATACGGGAGCTCGCCCACACTCACTTCCCTACCAGGCACATACAAGTATCACACAGACAACAAATATAAACTATCACATAAACCATTCCTTGGGCACCCGCCCTCTATCATTGGACCTCGTCCCGAATATCACACTAGCATACTGTGCCTAGGGCTAACCCCCGGGTCTTCTACTCATAACTACATGGGCCGGCATTGTGGCCGTAGACCCATTCATACAAAAGGAAACTCACTTGCACTGGCTGAACTCGCTAATGATCCCACTGGCTGCTGACCGACAACTCTCTGAACTCCTGCTCCACTAGCTTCCCGAGCTACCAAAATCAAAGCAACACTTAGTCTAGCTGACCCCCGACAGTCAACCAAGTCAACTCCGGTCAAAGTCAAAGTCCTGGTCAAAGTCAACCTTCCAGGTCAACCCTACTCGCCGAGTCACCTTATTGACTCGCCGAGTTCATATGTTTAGAGTTCTTCCATTCGCGTCTCGACTCACCGAGTCAGTCCATGACTCGCCGAGTCTACCGATTTCCGAGTCCTGACTTGTCCAACTCACTGAGTCTCCACTCGACTCACTGATTTGAGTCTCAACTTGAAGGGTTTGGGGTTTTGCGACCTGACTCGCCGAGTCCAAGAACAGACTCGCCGAGTCCAAGACAACCTTCAACAGACTCGCCGAGTTCCTACCCAACTTCATCTGACTCGACGAGCTGTTCATCCCACTCGTCGAGTTCCTCCTCATCTTCATGCTACTCGCCGAGTCCACTCAAAGGACTCGCCGAGTCCATTCAGATCTCTATACATGCAGAGGACTTTTGAGTCATGCATGAACTCTAAACCGTAGATCTACCCTTCCCAAGCCTATTCCTCACGCAAGTTTCAAACTTTACGGGTATAGAAGGAGATCTAGGCAAAATACACCATAAACTAGGGTTTAAGGCAAGGAGGCTCCATAATCAACTCAAGGGCTGAAACTTTATGCTTCTCAAGACCATAATATGTTTGGATCTGAAGTAGCAACTTCAGATCCGGCTTCTAACTCAAATGGATGACTATCCATGACTTAAAAATCCCCAAATCTCACAACCAAAGAATATCTAAAGGAAAGAAACGACTTATTACCTTCAATAACTCAGAAAGGTTCCACAAACTCCAGATCTAAGGCCAATCCTTGAGACTTCAATGATTTCCCTCTTTCTTCTTCCTTCGATTCACCCAAAAATGACCCAAAAATGACTTGGAAGCTTGAATGCACAACAATGGGGGCTTAGGGTTCGTTTTCTATATGAGGGAGGCTCTAAGGAGCCCTAATGGAGAGAATAAGGAGTTTAAATAGCGCCCAAAGTCCCGGATTTAGGGTTTTCCTCGAACAGATCTGACTCGCCAAGTCTCCTTGGCCGACTCGCCGAGTCGGTCACTTACTCCTCGACCCGGATCCCGCTTGGACTCGTCGAGTTCTTCCTTGGACTAGCCGAGTCCCCCCCTAAAGTTAGGATTTTCTTTCCTTTCTTGGCCTTCAAAACTTTGGGTGTTACATATATGTTCCTTCTAGCAATAGGAGCGATATCTGGTCCCCTCGATGATTTGGTTTTGACTTATGTGTCGTGCCTGGTCATAACTAATTGATGTGTTCAATTTAGTTCTATGTCAAACAAATCATAGATCGAGAAACAACTGTTGGACAATAAGTACGACATTGTTCCATGTATTTTTCCGGCTGATATCTTAAGAACAGAGGATTATATGATCACTTATCTAAAATGGCGCTTCATAGTTCAACAGAGTTTTAAAGAGCTACGATTGTTGGTTGGTTCCTGAAGTTTTACTCGCAACTATAGTTATCAGCCTTATCCAAGTGGGAGACTGTTGGATAAGGTGTCTAAGTCCGTAACTATATTTGGTATGAACTTGACCCGACTCGGCATGGTCCATTTGGGTTGCACTTCACCTAACAATTTGTATGGATATACTTTTGAGAATAAGATGCTTATGATCTGTTAATATATTATAAGTTATAATATATTAATATGAAATCATATTATTTAATTAGTTTTGATCAAGAATTGATTTTGGAATTAATTTAGTGATCAAAAGATGCTAATTAAATATGGACTCTTAAATATATATGGATTGGGCTAAGATTTATTTAGGATGGGCTAAGAGTATATGGAAGTCCATGGATAGTCCATGGAGCTTTTAACCTATGGATCTTAGGTAAATTAAGAGTCATGGGTATTAGGGTTTAACCTTAATCCTCCATATTATATAAAGAGGTCCTTGGTTCTAAAATTGGCACTAGTGTGTGTGAGAAACAAGGGTGGGCCAATTTTAGTAAGCATCATATTCTCTCAAGTATTTCCAAGTTGTTTTGGGTGATTTGTGACACCACTTGAGGCGTCAACAGTATTGGTGGTAGGCTCTAAAACTCCAAGCAATCAACCACAAAAGAAAGGTATGTTATTCTACTTAAAGTTTTATATTACAAGTGCCCCATCATGCTAGTTAGGTTGTAAACCTTCGAAATCATATTTGCATTTATTTTATAGAAAATATAGATCCAACGTTTCTAGGGTTGCATGTACACTGTAGGAGTGTTAGAATGCTCAAAACCCATCACTTTGTATGTGTGTAATGAGTTGTCTTTCCTTTATAAGGAAGTGAGTGACACTCATTTTATGTAAGGACTTATGAAAGTTAGTTTAGAGAGAGAAATATTGCAAACCCACTTGTACTCTTTCTAGACTAATGAGAGCTAAACCCGTATTTATTTACTCTTGCGTTCTTCGTGTTCATGATTCTTGCATGATTCATTAAAACATTTCATATTCTGCATTTGTCATCATATATAGGATCACTACAAATGTTGCTATGTTGTAGTGATCTGTTAGATCTATAGTCTGGTATATAGGATGTTGCTATGCGGTAGTGATCTGTAGATCTGTATGACTGGTCGTATTAGACTGGTTATCGTCCAATGGAGTGACCTAGGGGTTATATGTAGTCATTTAGGATAGCCTGAGAACTCTTGATCTCGGCTTTGTTGCATGTTCCTTGATTGGTTGTGGCTCTAGAGGAGGATCATCTGTACGGGTGACTATCTCAACACTGATTACTTATGGTTATGCATTTCATAGAGGTTAGATGGTAGCAAGATAGTGTTATATGTGAGGACTAGTAGGCAGTAGTGCGCTGAATTATTATTGTTTACCTGTATTATGTGCCTACTTGATCCTTGATTGTTTATATGTCGATATATGGTAGTAGCGGGTTGAGGCGGTCCTACTTTGTGTTGTAGGCCAAGATACCCGATGCACGCCGACTATAAGCCATAGGTACAGAGGCTCAGGAAGAGCAGTTAGGTTGAGGTGGTAAACCAAAAAACCCTGGGTATTCCAGCCCGATGGCTGATTGGACCCGTTGCATGTTGTCATTCCAGTCCTAGGACTGATTGGGAATAGGCATTCCAACCAGGAGTTTGTGGGCCATTATGCATGCTTGTATGTTTATCGTATGGGATATTTTGGGGGAAACTCAATAAGATTTATGCTTACTCAGTTGTTTATTGTTTCAGGTATCATTGGTGACTATGGGAAGGCAAAGGCGGGACTGTACACACTCATCAATAGCATTGAGGATTCCATGTTTAATATAGTACTCTGATTTTCAAATAATATACTTGGGAATAAATGGGTTTCTTAGAATGAATCCATAATCAGGAAGTTTTACCTTAATAAAAATGAATTATTTTTGTTGTGAAAATAAGATGTTACAAGTTGGTATCAGAGCCCTGGTTTTAACGAATTGAATGAACACTTGTATGAATCCAGTCTCAAACTAGGATCCGAGAGTTTTCAGAAAACGTTTTGAAAAGGAATTTATAATAAAAAGGGTTGGGTTAGGGACAAGAGCTTGGTCTCTTTCCATGTTCTTCTTTGATTATTGGCTCGGGATTGGGAACGTCGACCTTGACTTAACTTTGGTTTTATCGGAAGATGTGGTGTGTACAGTCAGTCAGAGTCTAAACTGGAGAGTGGTTCCCAAATTACCCATACTTTTTATATACGTGCTAAGTTTTTGGTTTTGCTGATATTTGAATTGTTAGAAAAGTATGTTGTGGATAAGCTAAGGTTTTTTAGGAACTGTTGGATAGTGATGCGTGATTTATGTGATGCCTTATGATATAGGGATTTTTCTTCTTGATATATGCTTCTGGTTGTGTGATTGTTGTGTGTATATTGATTAGTTGTATATGGTCGGGATTATATAGCCTTAGAATGCTCGACTTAAACTTACTTCCTGCTCCTTGTTTGGTTGTGGACTTAGGGCGAAGTCGATTATTCGCCAATCTATCTGACTTCGTATTGTGTACAACAAGCATGCAAAAAAGCAGCCAATAGTGAGGGAGTAAGGGTAATCCTAGGAGGAGTAATTAGGAAGTTAGTTGTAGCTTGTGGTAGCAGGTGGGTTTTAGCACACCTAGGAATGGTCTAATGCAGTGCCTTAGGACCTTGGGATGAATTCTGAATCAATTATGGATATGTATTGAAGGTAGTATGGGCCCGTACTATTGAAGGTAGGATGTGTACAACAAGCATGCACAAAAGAAACCAGTAGTGTGGGAGTAAGAGCTCTTTTCTGCCTTGTGTATGCCGTTTTAGAGTAGGTGTAGATATTGCAATACTTGAGTATGCTCAAGACTGATATTCTGCATTTTGTGTCCACCCAATGTTACAGTACTCTCTCCAAGCTCCAGTATATCGCACAAAGATGAGGGATCGAGATGGAGATTCAAACTAGGGAGCTAAGGCAGACTCCTGTTCAGTCACAACCTACAGCAAAGCAGTTCAAGTCCGCCGGCCAGAGTTCAGAACTAGCTGAGGGGAGGTACCGATCTTTTGTATGTCATAGATGTGGGGAGGACGGTCATTTTGGTAGGGATTGCAGGAGGAATTCACATGTTTTTTCCCATTGCGGCCAGGAGGGCCACATTAGAGCTCGTTGTCCCTTTCTTGTTTTTGGTGAGGTGTTGTACCCTACACCCCTAGCTTGGTAGTTACCCGTTGGTCTTCATGGGACAACAGGAGTTTTAGGGGCCGAGGTTTGATGTATCATTTCTTCTATTTAATTGATTGTTGTAGTAACGATATTCATCTATGTGTTATGTTTATGTTTTGAATTTTAGTTGTAATCTTGGATGAATAGTTGAATGGGATTATCTTAGTTAGATCAATTGAATTTTATTTATTGTTATGAATGGATTAATTATCTTTGTAATTGGATTATATATGTATTGGGATTTATGAATGTTGTGTGGGTCCAGATTCTCCTGTGTAATCGGATATCTATGGTTGAAATCAAGTGGTAAAGTTCAAATTAGTCTAAGCATCGAAGGATTGTGAAGTTGTCAGATTCTAGCATATCTCAAGTGGGGAAGAGTGGAACCTCAAGGAAGAAAGACCTTGTTCCAAGGTTTAGTTTTCAATCGGATTTCTTCAAGTTCAAGACTTTTGCGCAACTGCTGAATCTTCTTTTTTTGGCAAGATCATTGTTAATTGTTGGATTTCCCTTTGATTCATATTAGTTTTAGTTGTGATAACATCTGTAGGGTGCACTTATGCTTTAGACCCTAGGGTGTTATGAGCTCGGGTTGAGGGTTTCCTAGTCTACTATCGTCTGATTGGGGCTTAGAAGCCCGAGTACTATTGTTTATTAAATCAGGGTTAAGATCGAGTGTTGTTGTTGGTTAGTAGTTCGGGGGTATGCCCGAGTGTTGTTTTTTAGTAGATCGAGGGTAAGCCCGAGTACTGTTGTTGGTTAGTGGAACAGGGGTGAGCCCGAGTGTTGATAGTGGATACCTTAGTTGGGTTGTCGGAGCCGAGTAGGAGTGTAGTCTAGTTCAATATGTAACCAATTAGTTTTCATTGCATTGGTGCACGTTTGTATGGGATTAACATGGCGAAGTTTAGCCAAGAAGCTCTTGGACCGATTAAATCTGCGGATTTTCGGACATCTTGGTTGTTGCGGGGGAGTGCATCATGAAGTTGAAGCGAAAGCTGATTTCGAGGATGAAATCTAATTTAATTGGGGGAGAATTGTAACATCCGCTTTGCTATCATCATTTCTTATTTCAGGTTTGTGTGCCGAAATTAGATTGTGTAAAGACTTTAGGCCTTGAGGAGATAATTTTTAGACCTTTTTTAAGGAGGCAATGATGGTTATGAGATTAAACCTTTGAATTGTGTTTTGGGCTGAAGGGTAGAACGTGAAAAGTCATAGGCCAAGTTCTTGCTTGAAATATGGATTTTTGTACGAGAAGTTGTTAGCCCAAGATATTTAGATAATATTGTGGGGGTCTTCAATAACTTTTCGTGGATATAAAGATCGTCGAAATCGGGGTTGAAACGAAGAAGTTATGACCGTTAGAAGTTAGGAAGGTTTTGGGCTTAGTCTAGTACGTTGGGCGTAAATTGAGTACGTTGGGTGTACGCGATCAGAACTCAAACCCTATTTTCGTGGTTTGAGCCCTATTTAAGTTCCTTAACTTCCCCAAACCCATTCTATTATTAGGCTTCACATCTCCAACACCCTCCCTTGAAACCCTAACCATAGTTTGAGCCTTGTGAGCAAAAGAAGGTGTTCTTGAGTGCTTTGGAGTGTTCTTGGTGCACCTTGGAGAAGAAGGAACTTATTGAAGAAGCGTTGGTTGCATTGAATCTTGTTAATCTAGACCTTTTTCACCTTGATCTTTCTTTTGGAGGTGTAAAGCTTGAATGTTGATGATGCATTTGCTAGATCTAGTTTTGGATGTTATGAGCTTTTGGTCACTTTAGTGCATAAAGTTTAGATCTTGAAAGTTTGTGACCTTGTTATGGATAAAGTTGGAAACTTTAGCCATCTAAACATCATTTTGATTTAGATCTAAAGGTTGGAAAGTTAGACTTAATGGATTAAGTAAGAAACATGCACTTTTGGTCCCTTTGAACTTAAAAGACTAGATCTTGGTTGTTTGGACCATTCTTTTGGATAAAGTTGGAAACTTTATCCATTTTGGAGCTATTAGGGAACCATAAAAATGTGCTATTGGCCCTTCTATCCCTTCCATACAAGAGTTGTGATGTCATAATGGATTAATAAGTTAGGGTTTTAGCTTTTGGACCTTCCCTAGCCATGGAAACTTGATGTGGATAAATATACCTACCAAATTAAATTTAAGTCCTAATGGAACTTATCTTTGAATGCATTAATAGGCAGTGTACCTAGTCCATTTATAGGATAAAAAGGTAAGTTAGGTATCGAACATAGGGAACGAAATTCAATTTATTAAAATAATTACTAAAACGTAATGTAAAAACAAATAAAAAAAGAAGGGCTTTATCTGATTTTTCAAGTTCATATTAACTTAAAACTAAACAAACACTTAACTAAAAACAGTTGTTATCAAGATATTAAAAGCACTCCCATTTATTTTTGAATCCACATTTTTCCTATGGTTTGTTCTTATTTATGGATTAATAAAGTTGGTTACAAAAATATATATTATTAGCAATCTTGATCAGACCTCCTAATATTTTCCTCAATTCATGAAATACTATGTAAGGATCATACACAAGCAAACACATAATTGATTACTAATGGTAATTTACTATGTAAGATATATCTAAGGTAAATATTTATGATCAAGATGATTTACTAAACACAATCATGATCAAATCATGTTCGCTAACACAATTAAAGTTGTTGACTTTATTACCTAATCTAAGAATTCATTAATCCTAACTCTAATAGTTTAATGATCATAAACTACTAGGTGATCAAGCTCATGTAATCTAAACTGATAATTTAACTACACCTAACTTGAATGTAAGCAACAAAGATTAAAGCTTTAACATGCTTGGAATTGATAATCAAACACGAACTAAATCCAACTTCATATAATCCATAAAATAAGAAACTAACTCATAGTTTTAGGTTTCATCTAACTAAATGAAAGTCTACTAAATTAGCTACTCATGCCAGTAATCAAACACAAAAACACAATATGAATAAAGCTAATCATGATAAAACCGAATGTGTAATGCGTTGTCTTGATTGGATCTTAAAATATCTTAAATTCAATCGATATCTCCTTCAAAAGTTGAATCTCACAGGTTTCCGGCTTTTGAATTCGACTTACTCTCCAAAACTATTCATTCAACTCCTCCAAAATTGAATATGACAAAGGCTATTTATAGTTTCCTTAAAAATGTCCCTCGCATCATGAGGATTAAGATCTCACATCATGAGGTCAGTAGCAATCAATATCTAACAAGGAAACTTGGCTTCCGCATAATTACCTTCTAGAATCTTTGCTTCTCACATTGTGAGGCTATAAGGCTCACATCGTGAGCTTTCTTCAAATGCACATTATTGGGAATTTACTTATAACCACATCACGATGCTCATTTTCCACGTCGTGGGGAGTATAATTACTTGATTCTTCTTCCTTTTAAGCTCCATTAAGCTCCCGATTAAGCTCCAGTCCTTCCAGGTTCCAATATTCGTCACTTCTGGTCCTTTTTCCTCAAGAATATCCTATTTGGCTACAAAATGTAATTCAAATCAATAAGTATCAAATACATTTGCAATTAACCAAAGTATAACTTAAAGTGTACTAAAATAATTCCTAAATATATGTATAAATATGACAATATCAAAATACCCCACACTTGTCTTTTTCTTGCCATCAAGCAAAACTAATCTTTTAAGTTAAACATCCATCACTAACATCACACAAGACAATCCACTTAGAACCCAACCATTACACCAAGATCGCAATGCACATATTTGTGTCTAAAGTTCCTAAATACTCCCCATTTGCTAAATATTCACAAGCCTTACAAACATTGACCACTTAGTTTGTATGACACTCAATTTTGCAACCCTCTAAATCCATCCTCGGAAAACTTTCTTATCCTCAAGGTATTTTTGGTTAAACTCCCAAACATACATATGGTAAAATAACCTAGAAAGAAAATTACAAATTTGATACCACAATGAAGCTCTTGGAATTTATCTCTTCTTTGATATTTTCTCTTTATTTTCTTTGAATTCAACACCTTTTTTGGAATTTTTAATTTTTTATTCTTCAGAATTTTTGATCTCTTGATCTTCATACTTAGATAGCTTATTCAAATTTCTTTCAACTTTTGTAACTTTCTCTTTTTTTATATATCTCACTTTTTCGCTCAAATTGAAAAATCATACATGCTTAAGGAAGGGAGCTTGACTTCACCTTTATTGGTTAAAAATATTAATCTAAGGTGCAATGACTACATAAGCTCTCCTGAATATATTTCTGGTACACGCTGCAAAACTTTTTATGTCATTCAAACTACCAGACTACCTTTCATCTCGCATGACCTTTCACTAGGAATGAGAAGCCACAAATATACTATAACCTATGTTGGCTCAATTAAACATTTGAGTTCGCATTGTATCGTCCTACACAACACTAGCAACTTAAGTTTTTTTTTATTATCACTAGATTTCAACTTAAACCATTTTCAAGTTTATAAATTAAAATTTTTTTTTTCTAATCTAGCAATTTTTATTTTCTAATTTAAACTTAAATTCCTCTTTCGATTCCCTACCCCACACTTATTTCATACAGTGCGCTCATTGTATGCTAAAATAATTTAAGCACATAAAAGTAGTAAAAAGGGAGAAAAAGTAACAGACTCACCTAGGGTAGTAGTGGCGAGATCGAATGAGTATGTGGAAAAACTTGAACATCTTGTATATGTAACTGAAACTGGACTTTTGCTGACAACTTGTGAATATGTCGAATAAAATGTGAATAAAAAACTTGCATCTTCGAAAAGTATGGTGCATAAAATCTTCAAAGTAATATATCTCAATGTGGGAAAGCATACGCCACATTGTAAGGTTGAAAGAAAGGAGTTAAATGTGATATTTGATGGTTCACGTCATGAGAATAAAGACGTCACGACGTGAATATGATTAAAATCAAATTTCGAATAGCGATGGTATCTGCCTCACGACGTGAGAAATAGAAGCTCACGTCATGAGAACTGGGTGCTGGCAAAGTGTATTTCTTCAATAATTATTCTATGCACGTAAACTTCAATTGCCATTTTAACTCATTAAGACTCGTTTTAAGACCCTTTACTTTTATGAACTATTTCTTTTCTTTAATCTATCTTCACACACGAATGTCACCCCACACTAATAAAAAATTATGGTATTCGATTCTTATCTCTAACGCTCACGACTTTTTTTTTCTCGATATGTAACAATTCTGCAAACAAACAAACCATTGGTTGTAACAAGAAAACCAACATCTACCATTCGGTTACATGTTTTAAGAAAATAAAAACACACGAAAAATAAATTAAGAAATTAAATAAAACTCAAATAAATATAAAAAGGATAAATAAGTCATTCATCATCTCAATCTCCTCCGTCTCCACTAGGCCCGACCCCATCGTGTTGTCCCGATGCCCAAAGCACTTCCCAAGTCGGTATATAAGGATAGTAATGTGGCATGGTGGGTGGATGCTCGATATTGAAATGTGAAAACAATACATACATGGATTGGTTTTGATAGTTTACACCCCCTCATAGATCGTCTAGATAAGCACTAACCCGACTTTGAAATGGGTCGGTGGGGACACCTCCAATGGGAACCTCCTCAAACTATTGAGGTTGACCTCGATCTCCTATTCCTCGTACATTTCTTTGCCCTTTTGGCCTCATTTCCTCTTCGGTTTGCTCCAATGGTACTTCTTCATCCTCCTAGGGTATGCCATACCCCCACCCAAATTCACCACAACGCGAATGAGTCCCAAAAATTGAGTCGTGAGATCAAAATTTTTAAAACGCGTTAGATTTTGAACAAAATTCAGACTCAAGATCCCATATGAACGTGCCAAATGTGTAACCAAATGGCCTCCCGTAATCGAACTCCCAACTCTACTGTGTATTACCGTGCGTCTTTGCATGTTTTCATCACCACCAATTTCTAGTTGTTGTGTCTTCAGAATGTGTAACATCCCAAATTTCGAGGCCAAATTTTTTATTTTTGAATTAATATTTTATAAAAACATTTTACCAAAACATTGTCAATATTACATCAAGTTATAAAAACCACAATGTCGTGTCCCAAACCATAACATCAGAAGTAGTGAAAATCAGAGTACAATCCCAGAAACTCAACGTGGAAACCATGTGTGTGCGATGCGCTGCTACACCTCCGGATCCTTCCCCTTAGACGAAGAGGTACCTGAAACCAAAACTAAAACTGTAAGCACGAATCTTAGTGAGTTCCCCCATCATACCACATACAATATCATATCATCGGTATCTTTCAACCGGAAACTGCCATCGGTATCTTTCAACCGGTAATCGCCATCGGTATCATTCAACCGGTACCTGTCACCGGTATCTTTCAACCTATAACCGAGGACTATTTCACCCTCTACTGTTATCATATAATACAAGATATCATCATACAGTCATGCATATCTGGGTACTGACCTACCCTTCGATCCTAACGACCGAGGTCAGTGGAAAACTATTCCCTACTACTACCACTAACATACACATTACATATCATACAAGCATATCTCATGACTATATCACATAAACATACCAAGATAATTATCACAGAGACAATTATCCACCAAATACCCCTGATGATGGGCCGACATTGTGGCCTTAGACCCACCTCTACTGGAAGGTAACTCACCTCGATGTCGTGTAGTGTCTGAACTATCTTCGGCGTACAAGTCGACTACCCTCGACTCCTCGATCCCTACACGACAATACTTCAAAGTTATTCATTTGAGTATGCAACCCTAACCAGGGTCATACCAAACTAGGAAAAGTCAACAATGGTCAAAGTCAACGCCCAGTTGACCTGACTTGCCGAGTTGGTCTACCAACTCGTCGAGCCCATACTCCACTAACCCGATCCAACCCCGACTTCACTCGTCGAGTCTAACAAGAACTCGACGGGTTCTCCTTCATTCAAACCATCGGGGCCATCTTCATCCGACTCACCGAGTTCTACCTTGAACTCGGCGAGTTCATTTCCCTCATAAGAATGTGTCAGGTCTACTACTCGTTGAGTTGTATAAACAACTCGTCGAGTCCATCTTCAAAGATTGGGATATTGCGTTAGACTCGCCGAGCCTGCTCATACACTCGTCGATTCCCATGATTCATAGGTCCCTTTTCGTGTCTAAACATCTACGGGACTTTCCTCCCTAACAACTGGTCCATTCGCATAATGGATTTGGTGGTCAATACACCGCGACTCGTCGAGTCCCAAGAACAACTCGTCGAGTTCATCCTTGACTAACATACAGTCAATTTAAATGGTTCTTAACACACCAAAACCATAAATCTGGCCTCCTAATGTCCATTTTACACGTAAAGTTCCAAACTTGGTGCACATGCATGGGGTCTTTGGCTCAAAAAGCCATAAAAGGTGCTCTACAAGATGCATGGGGCTCTCATGGCCATAGAGTTGGCACCTTTATGCCATGAGACCCCTCCAATAACTCAGATCTGAAAGTAGAACTCCATGAATCACTTCACAAATCCGGAAATAGCTTAGAAAGCCCTAAATGCACCCAAAATCTAAGCCCTAAAGACGAACAACCAAAAGAAAGACCAAAACAGGTGGCATTTACCTTGATTGAGCTAAAGATGAAATAAGATCTCTGGATCTACAAGCCCCAACTCGAATTCCCAAGCTTCCCCCTTCCTTCCAAGCTTCACAGCCACCCAAAAGCACCAAAAATGGCCTTAGATCACTCAAAGCGGATAGGGTTTTGATAAGAGGTGCTTTGGGAGCATAAGGAACAATGGAGGCTGCAATAAGGCGTTTAAATAGGGTGTAATCCCTCAGATTTAGGGTTTCCCTCAAACAACACCTACTCGCCGAGTCAGTCTCCCGACTCGTTGAGTAGGTCACTTAAAATGCCCGCGAATCACGACCCTACTCGACGATTTGGGCCTCCAACTCGTCGAGTCCCAGAGAAAGTAAAAAATGCTTTAAATTAAATGCGTACCGGGAATCAGGTGTTACATAATGACTTCATTTTCGTTGTAGCCACATGTCGTGTTGTCTTCATCTTTTAGTATCATATCATGTAATATGATTCAAGTGTACATCACTCTCGTCGTCTTAATCTTATCATAAAAAAATAATGGGTTTCTATGTATATGTTAATGCTTTTTAAGAGCTCCAAACGATTGTTCCATATCTTTCAACGCTCTTTCTTGCGTTCTCTTGAATCTCATCCTTCTAGTATCATCCAGACACGACAAAGTTTTAACAAACACCGAATATGTAATGCCTTCCTTGTAAATCAAATGAGGAATATGTGCAACACCGTCATATATTTTGTTGAATTATTCAGAACATTAATGTCATTAAGAGACCTGGAACTACCAAAGAAGACATGTCAAATCTACATATCTTGTGAGGCTACAACTTCAAGTATAACCGACGGATAACCATGATCACCACATGTATATTGTCCATGATGTGCAATTAGACAATTTGTCTATTTCAAGTGCATGCAGTTTAATCTATGCACGTTTTCATGATGATGATACAACAGTTTTATGTCATTGGCATTAGGGTAATGCAAATAACATGGATCGTACAACTCATCATATACTTGCAAAATTTGTGAAGACTTTCACATGCGGTGTGTGCAGACATCCCTAAAACTGTCATCTAGTGCATCGGGTGGGGTGTCATATGCTAACATATGAATTACAACTGTGTATTTTTGTAAATGATGAAATTCGACCATACATATTGCATTTGAATGTTGAAAAAATATGCATGCTTCTGTTACGTCATGTACTATACGTTGAAACAAATGGTTATGTATTCAGAACCGACATCGAAAAGAGTAACCTTGAAAAATGGCATACTAATCAAAATAATCATGCATCAGACGTTGGTGGGCCGATTCACGATCTCCCTATATATATATATATATATATATATATATATATATATATATATATATATATATATATATCACTATGTATTGTATGCATGTATGATTGATTTTGGACCAATTATTTTAGTTATTTTAAGAAAGTAATTAATGCATATTAATTGTTGAAGATATAATGGATAGTAATTACATTTTTAGCATTTAATATGCATTAATTACTTTCTTAAAATAACTAAAATGATTGGTCCAGAATCAATTATACATGCATACAATAAATAGTGAAAACATTTGAACCTAACTCTCTATCTCTCTCTCTCTCTCTCTCTATATATATATATATATATATATATATATATATATATATATATATATATATATATATATATGTATGTGTGTGTGTTGCGCATATCTCGCTTCCTCGTCTAATTCTTGTTGAACAAATTAGCAACGGTGATTGTGGTTTGTAGCAACAAATCTAATTCACCGGAAGAGAGAAGAGGAAGAGGATGAGGATGACATTTTTGAGAGATGAACGGTTTTTTGTGGTGTAAAATATTATGATTTAGGTAGCATTAATAGTGGTATAAAATTGGAAAAAAAATCACAAAGTAACCATTAACTAGCCGTTGGACCTTCAAGCCTTACTCTCTCTCATCAACAATTGAATGCCGTAGAAACCTCCCAAACCCGGCATACCGACAGTAAGGGGCGGTGCACACCGAGCATGCCGACCAATGTTGCCGACCAATGTTGCCGACCAATGTTGACATACATGCCGAGCTACTCCGCTGAGTCTTACAAACCAAACACAAGAATTGAGTGTCATTAAATTCCAATTTCATCGAAATTTCATGGAATCCCACGGACAAAACGCCTTCTACAAGTGATATTTTGACTTTCTTGGCAAAAGTTTAAAAAGACACTTAGTTTTAAAAAAAAAAGTGAAAATATACACACATTTTATGACACAGCCCCAAATATAAGACCCAAACATGAGAATCAAACTTAACGTTTATAATGTGAATTCTAAAACAACAAAACCTCAGCCTCAACATATTTTTTCATTTAGGACACATAATTATGGATGCTTTCTTAGATAAGCCATTTTCCTGAGAATAATCGATTAGAATTCTAAATGTCGTGATTCTGTTCTAAATTACACAATATCTTGGTAAAGAAAATAAAATAAAAAATCAAATTTCAAATTATTAACAACTAGTTGTAAGACTCGTATGTTATACGAGTTAGATAATAAAAAAAAAAATAAATATAAATGTTTAAAGAAAAATTTATTTAAAATTAATACTTTAGATTTGAAATTTAAATTTTAAAATTTGGATTTAAAAGGAAACATATAAAATACTATATGAGTAATATTATAATTATTGATTATTTTTAAATAAGACAATTATTAATTGAGTTGTAAATATGATGTGTTAATTATAAAAAAAATAAAAAAAATAAGAAAATGAAAAATGAAAAAACGTTTATTCAAAAATACAAAAAAAGGACATGTGACAAAATTATTTTTATTTATTAGGAAAGATTAACGCATTATGGTTCAGTTTCTAAATAAAATCACTCAAGTTACATTTTATATTGGAGAGATTTAAAAGATACGATTTCTATTATCTTTTTTTTTTTTTTTTTTTTTTTTTTTTAATTACATAATGCAGATGAGAATAATAGCTTGTTTGTAAATTGTATTCCTTGAAAGACATCTTCTTGAACCTTGATTTCCTGTGTGGGCCTAACCCACTTGTCGTAATGCGACTATATGAGGTTGAGAACTCGGGTGGAGATGTAAATGGATCACATTGGGCTTCTGAAAAAAAAACATTACATATTTCAACTTTCAAATGGAAAAGAACCCTCTATAGTTTACAACTTTACATGAACTAGTGTGGTATATAAGAAAGTGAATGGGTTATTTTATGAATCTAAATCTAATGATTACGCAATAGGTGTACTTTTTCTAATCTATAGGTTTTTGAATTTCGAAAGCAACACATTTCAAGGTTAAAATTATAGAAAATATAAAGGAAAAAAAATAGACCGTGAATTCCAATACAAGGAGTCTTCGACATATTTTTAGTCCATATGAAGGAGTTAAAGGGAGGAGTTAGGGTTTGCCTTTTAACGGGCCCAAAGTTAGTCTGGGTCCTCAATCTTCAATCAACATGTTTGTTTTCTTTTTTAAAATCTTGGACTCGGTCCAAACATGGGAGTCGGTCCGAAAATACCTCTTGATTTGGCCCGCAAGGAAAATGTGAAGGATTGAGAACAAAATATAGGCACGTTACCCGGGGGCAAACGGGATGGGAGTGCATCCCCCGCTCCCGCCCTCGAAATGTTCAGCCTTTCTATCCTCTCCCCCGCCCTCGAATCCCCCTTATTATCCCCGCCCCTGATTGATTTTAGGCTGTCTTTTTTGAGCTAAAAGAAGTTGTTGTTTGGGCTAAAAGAAATTACTTTTTTAGGTAACAAATATTTATTTATAGCAAAATTTTACATGTTAAAAAATGTTATGACATCTTGAAAACATTATACTAACAACTTAAAAACATGTTTTTTTGTTGAATTTTAGAAGCTCAAAATCATGTTATTATGTATTATTATATGCAAATATATGTATAATTTATTAACGAGGACCTCATAAGGTTCGGGACGGGACTGTCCATCCCTGCCCCCACCCCCAAAATTAAAACGGGGGTTAATCTTGCCCCCACCCCTGTCCCCGCCACGGGAACGAGGTTAATAAATACCCCCAAACGGACGGGCCCCCCACGAGAATGGGGTCCCACGTGACTTTTTGACATCCCTAACAAAATCGGTAATCTCTATTTTGCCCTAATGTCGCAAGAACATAAACACAAGAAAACGAAAGAGGATTGACGCAAGAAGAACGTATCATTTGCCTCCACAACTTCTTCCTCCTTCCTCTGCAGAGGCCATCCACCCTTTCCTCCGTCGTCTTCCTTAGGTGCGAACCCGATTGGGTGTTTAAAATCTTGATAAAAATAAGATCTTCTTTAAGCTTTCTTTTTATCGATTGGATGTTTATGTGTTGTCAAGTTCTTGCTGAGCGTTGTTATGCTTTGATCTGTTTAAACTTGTATCCTTTAAATTGCTTATTCAAGCTTTCTTTCTGCCGATTGAGGTTCATTTTTTTGATTGGTTGTTTATGGGTTGTAATCGCCGCTAATTGGTTGTTTAGATGAGCTCCAAACCTAACATGGCATATATGGGTTACATTTTGTATGAAATTTATATTTGGATTTTAAATGATGTATGTTTAATTTAGATTTTATGTGACAGTTTGATTTTTTATAATTATTTTATCCAATATAAGAGACAACATAAGAGTAATATGATCATTTTTTATAATTCACTACAGTTAGTAAGATATAATCAAACAACATGGTTTTAGTCAGGTGTGGACTCAAATATAACTCAGTCGACACTAATTCAGTCAGCAACTATCAAACGACCCATTAACCCTGGTTAGCTTAATAACATTTGCATGGACCCCATTAGATTCTCTAATGCGTTTTCCCTTCGCGGTCGCTAAATAAACCATCATGTGGAAAGTATGATCGCCTTGAGTAACTTTGTTGGATATAAGATTTCCCATTTGAGTTTGGGAGTGAAAGCATATATTTAACATTTGTAACAAAATATCCCCAAGAACCAACCGAGGACCAAACATGTTTCGTAAAATTACATGATGTGATGAGGTGATCCACAGTTTCTTCAATGGACCCATGTAGATGATAGTGATTTGAGTTAATAGTGATACCTCGTCTTTCAGGATTTGTAAGAGTTGGAATATATCCAATTACAACACTCCAACCAAATCATTTGAGTTTTATAAGCACCCAATTAACCCAATAGTGTTTATATGAATCCACATTGCAAATGTTTGCTTCATTTGATCTCCTTAAAGAGTTCACCCATAATTCACCATTTGGTTCCTTAATCCAAATCCAACTACCAGACTCATCATTGATTTTGAATTGAAAATAAATAAATGCGAGGTTAACTTCGTGTGAGCGAATCAATGGTGTGTATTTAACTTATGATATTAATTTTTGTGGGTTCGCCAATTTCATGGCTTTTAGTGTGAGTTTACATCCTAATAAGACCCATTGTCTTTCTAATGTCATGTATGAAGATAATTAAAGATAATGAACTTTGTTACTAGTATGCATCTGGATATTGTAATGTACGTAATATCGAGCTAGATATTATTATTATTATTATTATTATTATTATTATTATTATACATTTTACCGAACAATTAAAATCGTTGATTAGTGTAATTGTCTTCATATGTGTTACGAGCTAATAAATATTTATCGTATACATGTTATGTGGACAAATATTGAGATTATATAATATTTGTAGAAAATCTTAATATAAAAATTATCGTTAAACAATAGAATAATATTAAAATAAAACATTATTTAGAATAAATAATCTTAACGAAAGTTGTAGTAGTCGTAATCATGGGTGGGTGAATATAATCATTCAAAGAAACGCTTAAATTTGACTTCGTATGAGGAAATTATGATTTATCTAAGTTTTACATTTAAACCAATACGATAACGTGTGCCATAAAAAATGAATCGGAGATAGGTTGCTTATTAGCCTAAGTGATCTAAACGTGTGACAACCTGAAATTTTCCAATTGTTTTGTCTCCGTAATTAAGCACATAAAAAAATTAGCCAAACTTATCTCAAAATATTTTTGGCCGGATTTAAGCCCGTTGAAATATTTTAAATAATATTCGTCAAGCGAACCAAAAATAAGGAAGTATAATTTAGGGTTGTCGTGTTTAACGTAAGTCGTGAAACTCCAAAAATTTGGAGTTTACAACCACAAACCCCCGAGAGTATAAATATGTCACTTAGTCATTTTCTCTCATTTTTCCAACTTCTTAGTTCAAGAACACCAAGAAATCCTCTCAAGTATCATATCACTCTTCCGTCAAATCCTCCAAAACGTAAGTGTTTTCTTGCTAGATTCATTCATATAACACTTAATCTAGTGTTTTTACAACACTTCATCCGTGGATTTTCGATTTTGCTTAGATCATCAAGTGTTCATCAAGAACACCAAGAACACACTAGTGTTTTTGGGTCCTAAAACACCCTTGCAAGCTTCCTCTAAATAAGTATACCATTCCTAGCTAGTTATCTTCTTATTGTGCTTACAAATCCATGAAATAAACCCAAGAACATGTGTTTACGGTTTGGGAATATCCCAAAACCGTAAACACCCCAAAAAAGGGTTTTGATGCCCCAAACTCCTTCCAATGCTTGCTTAATGAATTAGGGACTTATATGAATGATCTAAGGACCCTGAAACATGAATTGGATGGGTAACCATGAGTTTACTGCTGTTAACTCATGGGTTTACGGTAGTAAACTGATGGGTTTTAGGCATAAGAACAATCCTATGTGCTCATACAAACCCTAATGCTTGGATCTAGGTTTCTCTATTGTACATGCTTTGAATCCAAGACTAATAAACTTAGATCTAACATATTATAAACGGAATTAGGGTTTAGAGAATTACCTTTGATTGTTATATTGCAATAACAATCAATTCCTTGCTTTGATTGGCCTTAGAAAGCTTAGTGCCTCAAGTGTTGCACCTCTAATGGAGTCACAAACACCTTATGCAACTTGGATGAAGAGGAGAAGAAAGGAGGCTGCCAAAAATGACTAGAAACCCTAGAGAATCAATTGTCCACGTTTTTGGAGCCTAAGGGGTCCTTTATATACTTGTGTGGGCTGCTAGGGTTTCAGTCAAAACCCTAATGGACAGCTTAAACTCTAAGCAGCCCATGGAACCTTCTGGATAAGGCCATGGACGAAAATATGATGGGCTCCCATCATAATTTTGTTCACCCCTTGTTCCTTTAGCATTCCTTAGCCCAATAACTCAATTATCCAATAATTACAGTCCAGTCCCCTAAATTTAATTAATCTCTTTTAGTCACAAAATTAATTATCAATTAATTATTGACTAATATTAATTAAACAATATGATTTCTCCTTTAATATATTATTCTCATAATATATTAATAAATCATATATTAGACCTTTCTCTCCTTAAATCATCCTACATATTGCTATGGTGAAGGCAACCCAAAAGGACCATGCTCATAATCGGATCAAGTACATACCAAAATCGTTATGGACTTAGACACTAATCCAACAGTCTCCCACTTGGATAAGTCTAATAACTATTTTTCGTATGACTTCAGAACCTGATCAGCAATCGTAGCTTTCAAAAGCCGTTGTCAACTCTGATCTTATCAGATAGCGTGTCCTCTAGATAAGGGATTATATATTCCTCCATTCTCAAGATATCGTATAGACATAAGACATGAATTTTAATCATTCTCTCTATACCGTTTCCCGACTTCCGATTTATGACGACCGACAACAGACTACAATTGAACACGTCAACTTAGTCTCGGCTTGGCCAAGCGCTTAGGTATCATCACTAAATCATCGAGAGGCCCAAAGATATCGCTTTTATCCCACTTTGGGTAAAAGGAATGGATAAACTTCGACTCAAATGCTCGCTTGCATTCACTCATCGAATCACACACAACAATAAGTTTTATAACACCAAGTTACTGGTGCGTTTACTTATTATCAATGTGCAACCGACCAACAAATAACAATTCACACATCTCGGTTTCAAGAATATACAATATTATCGTCTCACTAATCACTCGTGACAAAACCATGAAGTGATCCAAGTGAGCGTGGGTATAATCCAATACTCTAATCTTATCAAAGCACTCATGAACTCTGCAGCAAACTTGTGCCATGTCTAAACACTTCAGACAATCTACAGACAGATTCATGACAGTCTTCCTTCATACTTACTTCCAACATATGACCGATTGTAGATGTTTGAATAACCTAGTTATTCTGGAAGTCAAAACATGCAAACCGAAACATAACAATAATACTTAATCCTATATGGCCCCAAACTTGTGAGAGTAAATAAAACACTTCTATTTATCCACCATATTGATTACTCATTATTTATCATTTAATGTTTCGGATAATCTACTCATTACTTGAATTACAACAACGATTGTCCCATGCTCCAAGCATGCACACTTGTTTCCTATGGTCCATGCTTTGTGAAATAGATCAATTGAAAAACTTTTCCAATGATGCTCATTTCACAATTTCCCAATCCTTATCATTAGTGTAAGAACACAACATTCTTGCCATTAATAGAATATGTTAGATTCTAACATTTTATGCAATGATCCTTTCGTAATGTCATAGCACAAAAGTCACCAAGACTTGGCCAATGAAATCACAAAGTACTCCATCATAAATTATTACAAGACAATTCCATAGACGCGAAGTCTCACATTCAAAGTACTTTCCTTTGAACATCCTTCTTGCATAAAGGTTTCTAATCTAGACATAGACTCTCAACATCCAACTCCCAATATGGAAACATTTCCATATTTGCCATATGACAACTCATTCTTAATAGAATCTTATCTATTCATAATAATGTCAATATGGTTCATCCAATACCATACTTCCAACTACTCACAAGCGACCAATCCTCAGCGAACTTTGGATCGTTCTTTGATAGTTGTTTAATTATTTTAGTCAAAACTGATTCTAATCCTTTTTCCCACTTAATGCGCTAGACATTTGGAAAATTTTAGAATGGTCAAATATTATAACATTTGCAATCGGTCCTATACCCGAAGCGTATGGGACACGATGCATAATATCTTACATAAAGATATGATACTTTATCAATCTTCTGCTATAATATTTTATGTGTCACATTCTCACATTTCGAACTATGAAGAGGGATGCCGTAATCATAATCGAAACTTGAGAACACACTATGTATCCTTTGACTAAATTTATTAAAATTTCTCAATCTAAGCTTTAGATTTTGAAACGAAGTATAATATTCTCTCCCTTAATTATAGCAAAACAACTTTTCAACCCATGCAACTTTGCAAATTGAATCTTTGTTTTTCTATAATTAATATTGCTAACTTGCAATACTCACCATAATAATCATACAAGCATAACACCTATCCTCCCACTATTATGATTATCATATAAGCATGACACTTATGCTCCCACTAGCTTTGACATGTATTCATAAAACAAATGAACTTCCAGGAAAACAATGCCTATTGAATTTCTGAAATTCATATTTTTTAATACCAGATGCTTCGATAAGTCTTTATCTAAGCTTCTTAAACTTATACACCTTTGCCTTAGATAGCTCATATATGTGCTTAAACAATTTAGAACTTATGTTACTAAGTTCCAAATCTTCAAACTAATTGCCAAATCTCACAATTCGAACTATGGAAAGGGATGCCGTAACCATAATCGAATTTGAGAATACAATTTTTCACAATTGCTATCTTCTTAAGATCTCTCTTAGTGAAAGCATTTCCTCACAGTCATTTTCATGAAGGAGGGAATCTTATGACACTTAGATTTTATGGTGTATGAGTTCCTATCCATGTGAATTTGCCAAAACCAAAGTTTGTGACAAATTCAACCTCATATGGACTGAACTTTCTTAATCTTGATTTCTTGCCTTATGGTAACACGAGTGCCCACCATGTCTTCCAAGTAGTTTAGTAATTTGTCTTTACATATCAATGTACTTTCCATCGACTAAGGCTCTAGTATGCATTCAAATGAGAACTCATAGAACTCACATACACAATTAACTCAATTGGAATGGCATAGAAACAAAATAATGTCAGCACGATAGGTTGTAAACCTCAAGTCGTGTGCTAGTGATGATCTATAAGGTTTATTCTTGATTTGTTCTTGAAACCTTTCAAGACCATTAAGACTCCCACTGACTCCTTGATATATAAGATTCTCTTGTCAAGAAAAATTTCTTGACAAAGCAAATATTGAAGAGTTAGTGTAGTTCTTATCAAGACAAAACACTTCACATAATTGGTCCTAGTTGGTCTTTGTCTTATCCAAGACATCACAACTTTCCAATTTCAAATGTGCAAGAATAAGAAAACTTTTCCAAGTTCCACATTTGATTAGTGTTATAAACCTACTTGAGACTTTTCACTCAATGTCACAATCTTGACTCTAAGACTTGATATTGGAACGAAGTATGATTGACTTATTGATTTAACCATTTCTACAATACTCGATTCCTCTTCTTAGACACGCAATTGCACTAAGACTCACTTAGAGGATCTATTGAGACATGGTTCTTAATCTTTAAGACTTATCATAAAACACAATAAAAGGTACTCTCCCTTCTTCTTAGAAAAGAGAAACTTTTATCTTTCTCCCTACTTGATTCTTCTTTATTCGTTCTATTATTCATTGAAACTCTTTCAATCAACTCAAAATTACACTTAATCTTATAAGTATAATCATATTTACTAAACTTTAGTAAATCATGACGAATATCTTTGTCACTCTTGTGATGGACTTGATCAACGCACAACCTTGTGTACTCGATCTCCTTGTCCTTCAATTGACACTTTGCCAAAGAATTAGTCTAAGTTTCCCAAATGTGAAAGTTTTTCATTCATCATACAATACACATTGCATGATTCCAAGTTTCTGTCCAATTGAAACTTGGGCGATGAGAAACTCTCCATATTTGGTAAACTTTTGATATTTCCACAAATAACATAATTAAGAATCAAATCCATTTTGCTAATAATAGAAGTACACAAACATCAATTTTTCATATATTTCATTGCAAGGATAAACAAATAAGATAAAAACAAAATTTATTTTATTCATAAAAAACAACGGAAAACATGTCCTTACAATGCAAAATTCAAATGAAAAACTATGTAATCATATACTCCTAACAAATCTATCTAAGCTCAAAATCTGATCTTCAAATTCATGCGATCGAAATCCATTTCTTCGTGATCAGACTCATCTTGCTCTTCCATCAAACTTCCTCTCTTTTCTCTAATCCTGCAAAACATGCAAATGTAATCTTATCACATTATGAATAAAGAATAGGAATTTAAATGGAGTTAGATAGTGGATTTTATACCTGAAGTAGAGCCATACTTATCGACTCTCCTATCTCTTAGATTCTTCAGGTCCTTCGGGCAGCTTCGTATCCATTGCCCCTTCCCTTGGCAGCAAGAACAGGTGGTGTCCATGGAAGCATGGTTAGTTGAGTTATCAGACAAATATGCTCCATTACTTCGCCAAATCATTTCTGATTCAGCAGCAATAAGCATGTAAGTCAAGTCAATGAGGGTTGCGTCAAGTTTCATCATATAATACTCTCTTATGAACTTATCATATGATTCAGGGAGTGACTGAAGAACCCAGTGCACAACCAACTTATTTGAGATAGACGCACCCAACATAATCAACCTATCAATGTGTGATTTCATCCCTAGGATGTGAGCACACACGGGTTTGCCATCTTGATGTTCCATTTCCAATAGGGATTCGGTGATCTTGAACCTTTCAAATCTTCGATCATTAGGGTTAGGGAGAACAACGGGAGGAAGTGGAGGAAGTGAAATCAAGCTAGTCCACAGTGATCCTTCACTTTGAATCAAGCTTTCACTTTCATTAGGAACACCTTTTCCTTGGGATTCGGGAATACCACAGTTAGAGTCAGACATCTACAAAACGGGAGAAAAATCAAGTTAAGTTGATTGAGTCCTTAATAAAACACCCAAATGAGTTATTAAGGCTAGGATCCAACACAATATTCTACAACCTAGAAAAGGGATGCCATAATCTAGTTGCAAAATATTTGAAGGTAGGTAAATGACGATTCACCAATTTCCACCATGAAAAACGAAAAGGAAGATTAAGTTTTAAATGAATTGAAACTCCTAGATCTTTTGAGATTCATTGAGCTTTTCAATGACATGTTTAATCTCGATTATGCCCTATTATTTGTGACTGGGATGCCGAGGATCACAAATAAGGTGTGAATAACCATACGAATCACGTGGTGCACCCAATGCTACAATAACCTAATCAATGTGCCGGTTAGCCACACACGCTCCATTGATCGATGACAAACAGCGAGTCACCCTTCACTACCAATGTCATCCCCAAATTAGTGTGCCGGTTAACCACACACACTCCACTAACGTTTGACAAGGGTATGAAGTGTGATTCTATGGATTAGCATACAATTTCACATTTTGTCTAAAGTAACTATGAATTGGGAATTTGAAAAAGCATTTAGTTGCTTTGTACTTCATTATACTTATAATGGAAGGTTTCTGTCCTATCCTACCCGTTCGGCTAACGACCCTCCACTAGTCAAGAGTGCGGTGGGCAAGAGTGGATACCCATTCAATCACCATTTTATAGGCAATTTCCTTAAACACCCCTTATAGACCAGCTTCGTGAAGGAGGCCTACTAACGGTAAGACTGACTGTTTACTCATACATATATATAATATTAGACTTTTAATGTTATATATAGTATAGGGTGTATTTTACACATTTAAAATACTAAGTGGTTTAACTTAGTAAATTATACTTTTAATTTAATTAAATGTAAACCAAAACTTTATGGGTTTATTAAATCACTTTTAATTATTCACTTTAATTTATTAATAAAACCATAAGGGTGTGATTTGAACTTTTCAAATTACTAGGGTTTTAGAATTTAACAATTCAAAATTAAACTTTTAGTCAAATTTTAAATTCCAAAACTTGAGGGCAAGTTTTTGAAACATTTCAAAACATTAGGGATCAAATAACAAATAATTCAAATTAAACAATTAATTTCATAATTATCTATATTTGACCTAATCTTATTATAATCACCAGATAATTACCAAATAATTTGAAATAATCCATATTTATCATATAAACAACCAATATTTAAAAGATTTGAAATTATCTATTGTTTTGGCAAGGATAATCATTAATTTAAGATAAAAATCGGATTTTAACTTCAAAAAACGAATTAAGCATCAAATCCAAGTCAAAACAGCAGCTAAATCCCGAAATACCCTCTGCCTGACGAACTGACTCGCCGAGTCAGACGTGGACTCGCCGAGTCAGACCTGGACTCGCCGAGTAGGGGCCAACTCGCCGAGTCCAGATACTGACTCGCCGAGTTGAGTCAGGCAGAGGCCAAAAACTCAATTTTCAGCAAACAAAACAGTTAAGCATCACATACAACTGAAACCAATCAAGGCTCTGATACCACTGATGGGTTTTAGGCATAAGAACAATCCTATGTGCTCATACAAACCCTAATGCTTGGATCTAGGTTTCTCTATTGTACATGCTTTGAATCCAAGACTAATAAACTTAGATCTAACATATTATAAACTGAGTTAGGGTTTAGAGAATTACCTTTGATTGTTATGTTGCAATAACAATCAATTCCTTGCTTTGATTGGCCTTAGAAAGCTTAGTGCCTCAAGTGCTGCACCTCTAATGGAGTCACAAACACCTTATGCAACTTGGATGAAGAGGAGAAGAAAGGAGGCTGTCAAAAACAACTAGAAACCCTAGAGAATCAATTGTCCACGTTTTTGGAGCCTAAGGGGTCCTTTATATACTTGTGTGGGCTGCTAGGGTTTCAGTCAAAACCCTAATGGACAACTTAAACTCTAAGCAGCCCATGGAACCTTCTGGATAAGGCCATGGACGAAAATATGATGGGCTCCCATCATAATTTTGTTCACCCCTTGTTCCTTTAGCATTCCTTAGCCCAATAACTCAATTATCCAATAATTACAGTCCAGTCCCCTAAATTTAATTAATCTCTTTTAGCCACAAAATTAATTATCAATTAATTATTGACTAATATTAATTAAACAATATGATTTCTCCTTTAATATATTATTCTCATAATATATTAATAAATCATATTTAGACCTTTTTCTCCTTAAATCATCCTACATATTGCTATGGTGAAGGCAACCCAAAAGGACCATGCTCATAATCGGATCAAGTACATACCAAAATCGTTATGGACTTAGACACTAATCCAACATAAACTCCCAAGGAATGTTCAAAAACCGCAAACACCTTCCAAAGGGTGTTTTGATGCCCTTAACACCTTATATGGCTAGTATATGTGTAACAGCCCGGAATCTCAGGTATTGTTAAGTTATGTTTTTGGGGTGATTTAAGAAGGGACTCGGCGAGTTGGAGCCTAGACTCGCCGAGTAGGATCGCAGACTTGGTCGCGGGTTCGCGACTGGACTCGACGAGTCCAGATATGGACTCGGCGAGTCTACGCTGTTTAGCGAAAACCCTAACCGTTCAGGTTTGGGACGTATAAAAGGGACTTATTGGCCGTCATTGTTCATTTTAGCCTTTTGAGAAGAACCCTAAATCGATTGTGTGCATCTGGGGCAAGGATTATAGGCCATTGTTGATTATAGAAAAGTTGTTGTGCAAGGAAGAGAAGGTATTGGCTAAAGGAAGAGCAAGGGAGTCACATTCTGAGGATTGGGGACTCAGAGAATACATCATCCAGGTAAGAATTCGAGTATACTCTGCTATGTTGATGTGATTATGGAATTAGGGTTTATGGAACCCTTTTGTGAATAGATTGAATATTACCCTAGTCCCCTAATCGATTGTAACCCTGTATTGGGACCTTTGGAGGTCCAGAATGTCCCATGTCTGTGCATTTCGGGAATTGATGAAGGTTTTGGATTGGAATCCTTATGCCTTAGGTCAAAATGTAAATTATGAATCATAGGGTGTATCATGAGCACTGAAATGAGGACTTTCCGTGATGGATCAGCCTAGGAAGGCCAGACCTAGGAATGGTCGGAGCAGTTCTGACCTTAGGATGCAGTTTGAGCGGTTGCATGGCATGGACTCGCAGAGTTCGATGAACAGACTCGGCGAGTAGCTTGAAGATTAACTGGGACTCGTCGAGTTGTTCTTCAGACTCGGCGAGTTGAGTCGGGGTGGCCCCGCGATTCTTCCAGGAGTTACTCGTCGGGTCAAGGAGGATACTCGACGAGTAGAAAGGGAATCTCAGAGAATTGGAGGACGTCTAGACTCGCCGAGTCGCCATGGCACTCGCCGAGTCCGGTCGAGTTGACCGTTGACCGTTGACCATTGACCGTTGACAAGAGTTGGCCTAAGTCTGACTTCTTAGGGATAGTCACACTTAGAAGATATAAGTATTAATGAGAGATATGTGATGTTATAGGGAGGTTGTAGCTCGACGGATTGTGCACGAGTGATTTCAGGATTTGCTAGCTTTCAGCATTCACGAGGTGAGTCTTCTCACTATACTGTACCCGGAAGGGTTTGACTGTGTGACCGGAAGGTCAGATATGATATGTGATATGTATGCTATATGTGGTAAGTTATTTGTTATATGTGCTATGTATGTTATGTGGGCCGGAAGGCAATATGTGATGGGCCGGAAGGCGATTATGTTATGTGCCGGAAGGCGTTGTGTCGAGGACCGGAAGGTCAGGGCCTGGAAAGGCGTATGTGCGTAAGTTGTATATTGGGGAACTCACTAAGCATTTATGCTTACAGTTGTTATGTATGTGTTTCAGGTACTAGCGAGGACCGTGGGAAGGCGCCGGCGTGATCGGTACACACTGAAGGATGTTTTTATGATCTTGGGATTTAGACAATTTGTATTTGACATGACACTTACATTATTTATGCCTTGTCTTGAATGGAAACACTTTATTTTTTTTTTTAAATGAAAAATTTGCTTGAAAATTTGCGTTGTTACAATTGGTATCAGAGCCTTGGTTTGAGGGATTCGGGTGCACCTTCGGGAGTAACTGAACTCAAACCGAGGATTTGAGAAAAACTTTTTTTTTTTAAAATAAAGGCATAGTCTCTTGTAAATGGTTTTGTGGTAAGCAAGAAAGAAGCATTGTGTACGATCAGTCAGCGCCCGAACGATAAAGATCCCCAAAATACCTTACAATATTATATGATATGAATTGTTATGCATGCTAGAAGACTAGGTATTCATGATAGGACTAGAGTGGCCTGATTTGTGATGCCTTAGTCTAGGGAAGTTTGCCGATATGAGATGCTTTGCTAGTGTGCGGGTAGATAGTGCATAACAGAGGTAGAGTACTCACTATCCGGGGTTTGGGGAGGAAGACTTGGGATGAATGCTGATGCGGTGTGGTCGGTAGTATTGGGCCCGTACTACCGAAGACACCGGGTCAGTGGGAGACCCAAGTAAGAATCCCTGGATATCGGAGACTGAGTAGGGTTGCGTTATCGAGTGTGATTATACTCGATGGAGTCTCTGATAGTTTTATGTTGTATTTCAGAGACATCATGGTTAGACCACGCCACGGAGCGAGTTCGAGCGGTGTGAGTGACGAGGAGATTCGTCAGATGATTCACGAGGAGGTAGCTGCGGCGATCCGGGCTGAGATCCTGGAGATGTTTGGGTCTATTAAGACCACCCTGATGGAGACGTTTGAGGAGCGGTACGCCGCATTGACTGAAGCTGCAGCCGCTGCAGCTACCGCAGCTATGGCCGCTGCCAGGCCACAGGGGGGTGACTCGTTGCTGTTCCGAGAGTTCAGCAACACGAAGCCACCTGAGTTCGATGGGACGCAGGATCCGATTGCTGCGATGAGGTGGATTGCGGATATAGAGGGGTGCTTCTACACTTGTTCATGCCCGGAGCACCTGAGGGTACGGTTCGCTTTGAACCAGCTCCGTCTGGGAGCGAAGGATTGGTGGAAGTTCGTGACTGCGAACTTCACTCTGGCAGAGATTACAGCTGTGACATGGGAGGGGTTTACTGCTATGTTCAGGGACGAGTACGTTCCCCCGGTGGAGAGGGAACGATTGGTTCAGGAGTTCTTAACCCTCAAGCAGGGTACTGATTCGGTTGCGGCGATCACGCGGAAGTTTCATGAGAGGGCGATGTTCTGCCCCGAGCTGGTGTCCACAGAGCAGGCTCGGATGAGCCGGTACTTGGGTGTTTTGAGGAGGGATATCCGGGAGTTTGTGTCGAACTCCACCTATTATACTTTTACTAAGCTTCAGGCGAATGCCAGGAAGCGTGAGATCGAGTTGGAGACCCAGGCCAGGGAGGAGGCCGAGTCTCAGCAGGTGGACCGGCGGCCGGCTCAGTCTCAGCCGACAGCCAAGCGGACCAAGTCCGCCGATTCGAGGACGGGAGGTCCGAAGGGCCGCACTTGCGGAAAGTGCGGCAAGGGTCACGATGGGGCGTGTCGAGCTGGTGCTTGCTACAAGTGCGGCAAGGAGGGGCACATTGCTAGGGAGTGCCCCAAGGGGTTTATGGTTTGCTTTCATTGCAACCAGACCGGCCATCGGAAGGCCGAGTGCCCTCAGCTTCGTCAGGGATCTGCACCTACTGCCAGGACTACTGAGACTCGACCGGTGAAGGTCGAGGCCCCGAGGGCTCATGGGAGAGCCTTTCAGCTGACTGCGGAGGAGGTCCGCGCTGCGCCCGATGTTGTGGCAGGTATGCTGTAATTCATGTATTTATTTTAAAGTTGAGATGTTATGCTTATGTTATTATATGCGTAGGTACTTTCCTTGTGAACTCTGTGCCTGCCTTAGTGTTATTTGACTTGGGTGCGAGTAGGTCCTTTGTGTCCTTAGCCTTTAGTCAGCATATCAGCGTTAGTCGTGAGTCGTTGAGTCGACCTTTGAGAGTTTCTATAGCTGACGAGAGAGTGATTTGTGCCACGAAGGTTCTTCGGGGATGCGTGCTAGAGATTTTCGGGGTTGAGTTCCCGATTGACCTGATTCCTATTGCGATGGGTGACGTCTGTGTCATCGTGGGCATGGACTGGTTGAGCCGATTCGGCGCTGTCATCGACTGTGAGCGTCAGCTGGTGACTATACGAGACTATAGTGGGGGAGTCCTTTCGGTGTACGGCGAGGGTACCCGTTCGGGATCAGCTTTTTGTTCGGCCGCTAGGGCGAGGCAATGTCTACAGCAGGGCTGTAAGGGTTTTGTGGCGTATGTGATGGATACGCGGGAGGTTTCCGAGAGACCGAGGTCAGTTGAGGAGGTCCCAGTGGTGCGTGAGTTTCCAGATGTTTTCCCCGAGGAGCTGCCGGGAGTACCTTCTGTGAGGCAAGTAGAGTTTGGTATCGATCTGGTTCCGGGGGCCGCGCCTATTGCTAAGGTGCCTTATCGTCTTGCACCTCCAGAGATGCAAGAGTTGTCCTCGCAGCTCCAGGAGTTGCTGGGGAAGGGATTCATTTGGCCGAGCAGCTCGCCGTGGGGAGCACCTATTCTGTTCGTCAAGAAGAAGGATGGTTCACACCGGATGTGCATTGATTACCGGGAGTTGAACAAGTTGACGGTCAAGAACCGTTACCCGTTACCGAGGATCGATGATTTATTCGATCAGTTGCAGGGAGCATCTTGGTTCTCCAAGATCGATCTGAGGTCAGGATACCATCAGGTGAGAGTGCGGGATGAGGACGTCCAGAAGACAGCATTTAGGACGCGATATGGGCATTATGAGTTTGTGGTGATGCCTTTCGGGCTCACCAATGCCCCGGCTGTGTTCATGGATCTCATGAACAGGGTATGTAGACCGATGTTGGATCGGTCAGTGATTGTATTTATCGACGACATTCTAGTGTATTCGAGATCTAGAGAGCAGCATGAGGAGCATTTGAGGGAGGTCCTTGAGGTATTGAGGTCGGAGAAGCTTTATGCAAAATTCTCCAAATGTGACTTCTGGTCGCGGGAGGTCCAATTTCTAGGACACGTTGTTAATCAGGAAGGGATATTGGTCGATCCGGCCAAGGTTGAGGCGGTGATGAGTTGGGAGGTGCCGAAGTCACCCTCTGAGATCAGGAGTTTCCTTGGGTTGGCAGGGTACTATCAGAGATTTATTAAGGATTTCTCCAAGATCGCAGTGCCGCTCACCAGATTGACCCGGAAGGGTGTTGCATTCTCATGGGGACCCGAGCAACAGACCTCCTTTGAAACACTTCGCCAGAGGTTGTGCGAAGCCCCGGTATTAGCTCTCCCGGAAGGGATGGAAGATTTTGTAGTATATTGTGATGCATCGATTTCGGGACTGGGTGCAGTAGTGATGCAGAGGGGTCATGTGATAGCTTATGCGTCGAGGCAGCTGAAGCCTCACGAGGTGAGATATCCCACGCATGATTTAGAGTTGGGAGCAGTAGTGTTCGCTCTCAAGATTTGGCGGCACTACCTGTATGGGGTTCGATGTACGATATACACGGACCATAAGAGCTTGAAGTATTTGATGGATCAGCCCAACTTAAATATGCGTCAGAGGAGGTGGTTGGATGTGGTCAAGGATTATGATTGTGAGATCCTGTACCACCCAGGCAAGGCTAATGTGGTAGCCGATGCATTGAGCCGCAGGGTGGAGAGCACTACATTGCGAGATGTATGTTTGAGATTGACTGTGATGACTCCAGTATTGGATGCTATTCGTGGGGCACAGGCCGAGGCTGTGCGACCAGAGATGCAGAAGAAAGAGCGGGTCGTTGGGTTACTTCCAGAGTTCGTTAAGGAGGGACGAGGGCTTCTGACATTTCAGGGTCGGATCTGGGTAGCATTCGTGGGCGGTACACGTATTACCTTGATGGAAGAGGCTCATAGATCGAAATTCTCGATCCATCCCGGTGCTACGAAGATGTATTTGGATTTGAGGAAGGAGTATTGGTGGCCCTGTATGAAGAGGGACGTCGCATGGTTCGTTGAGAGGTGCTTGACTTGCCGTAGGGTTAAGGCCGAGCACCAGAGGCCGCATGGCAAGTTGCAGCCATTGGAGATTCCCGAGTGGAAGTGGGAACAAATCACTATGAATTTCATCACCAAATTGCCAAGGACTGCCAGGGGAGTCGATGCAATTTGGGTGATTGTGGATAGGTTGACGAAGAGTGCACACTTCCTTGCCATCAGCGAGAGTTCTTCAGCGGAGAAGTTGGCGGAGATATATGTGAGAGAAGTGGTATCTCGGCATGGGGTGCCGATCTCGATTGTTTCAGACCGTGATGTACGCTTCACTTCCAGATTCTGGAAGAAATTCCATGAGGAGCTGGGTACTAAATTGCATTTTAGTACCATATATCATCCCCAGACAGACGGCCAGAGCGAGCGGACGATTCAGACGCTGGAGGACATGCTTCGAGCGTGTGTACTGGACTTCGGGGGTAGTTGGGATGCGTATTTACCATTGGCAGAGTTTTCCTACAACAACAGCCATCATTCGAGCATTGGTATGCCACCTTTTGAGCTGTTGTATGGTAGGAGATGTCGGACCCCCATTTGCTGGGGAGAGGTGGGACAGAGGGTGATGGGCAGCACAGAGATCGTGCTTCAGACGACAGAGCAGATTCAGCAAGTTAGACAGAGGTTATTGACCGCCCAGAGCCGACAGAAGAGTTATGCAGACAGGCGCCGATCCGACCTTGAGTTTCAGGTCGGCGACTTCGTTCTCCTGAAGGTCTCTCCTTGGAAAGGAGTGATTCGATTCAGGAAGAGGGGCAAGTTGGGGCCCCGGTATATTGGGCCATTTCGTGTGATTGCAAGGATAGGCCGGGTAGCCTATCGGTTGGAGTTGCCAGCGGAGTTGGGACAGATCCACGACACTTTTCATGTGTCGCAATTGAGGAAGTGCATAGCCGATGAGTCGGCAGTGGTTCCATTGGAGGATATTCAGGTGGATGCGAGCCTGAATTATGCTGAGAGACCAGTGGCCATCAGGGATCGAAAGATCAAGGTTCTGAGGAACAAGGAGGTACCTCTGGTGTTGGTCCAGACCGGAAGGGATCGGAAATGACTTGGGAGCCGGAACGTGAGATGCGGGAGCAGCATCCGAAGCTATTTTCAGAGTGAGACTTCGAGGGCGAAGTCTAATCCTAGTGGGGGAGAGTTGTAACAGCCCAGAATCTCAGGTATTGTTAAATTATGTTTTTGGGGTGATTTAAGAAGGGACTCGGCGAGTTGGAGCCTAGACTCGCCGAGTAGGATCGCAGACTTGGTCGCGGGTTCGCGACTGGACTCGACGAGTCCAGATATGGACTCGGCGAGTCTACGTTGTTTAGCGAAAACCCTAACCGTTCAGGTTTGGGACATATAAAAGGGACTTATTGGCCGTCATTGTTCATTTTAGCCTTCTGAGAAGAACCCTAAATCGATTGTGTGCATCTGGAGCAAGGATTATAGGCCATTGTTGATTATAGAAGAGTTGTTGTGCAAGGAAGAGAAGGGATTGGCTAAAGGAACAACAAGGGAGTCACATTCTGAGGATTGGGGACTCAGAGAATACATCATCCAGGTAAGAATTCGAGTATACTCTGCTATGTTGATGTGATTATGGAATTAGGGTTTATGGAACCCTTTTGTGAATAGATTGAATATTACCCTAGTCCCCTAATCGATTGTAACCCTGTATTGGGACCTTTGGAGGTCCAGAATGTCCCATGTCTGTGCATTTCGGGAATTGATGAAGGTTTTGGATTGGAATCCTTATGCCTTAGGTCAAAATGGAAATTATGAATCATAGGGTGTATCATGAGCACTGAAATGAGGACTTTACGTGATGGATCAGCCTAGGAAGGCCAGACCTAGGAATGGTCGGAGCAGTTCTGACCTTAGGATGCAGTTTGAGTGGTTGCATGGCATGGACTCGCCGAGTTCGATGAACAGACTCGGCGAGTAGCTTGAAGATTAACTGGGTCTCGTCGAGTTGTTCTTCAGACTCGGCGAGTTGAGTCGGGGTGGCCCCGCGATTCTTCCAGGAGTAACTCGTCGGGTTAAGGAGGATACTCGACGAGTAGAAAGGGAATCTTAGAGAATTGGAGGACGTCTAGACTCGCCGAGTCGCCATGGCACTCGCCGAGTCCGGTCGAGTTGACCGTTGACCGTTGACCGTTGACCAGAGTTGGCCTAAGTCTGACTTCTTAGGGATAGTCACACTTAGAAGATATAAGTATTAATGAGAGATATGTGATGTTATAGGGAGGTTGTAGCTCGACGGATTGTGCACGAGTGATTTCAGGATTTGCTAGCTTTCAGCATTCACGAGGTGAGTCTTCTCACTATACTGTACCCGGAAGGGTTTGACTGTGTGACCGGAAGGTCAGATATGATATGTGATATGTATGCCATATGTGGTAAGTTATTTGTTATATGTGCTATGTATGTTATGTGGGCCGGAAGGCAATATGTGATGGGCCGGAAGGCGATTATGTTATGTGCCGGAAGGCATTGTGTCGAGGACCGGAAGGTCAGGGCCTGGAAAAGCGTATGTGCGTAAGTTGTATATTGGGGAACTCACTAAGCATTTATGCTTACAGTTGTTATGTATGTGTTTCAGGTACTAGCGAGGACCGTGGGAAGGCGCCGGCGTGATCGGTACACACTGAAGGATGTTTTTATGATCTTGGGATTTAGACAATTTGTATTTGACATGACACTTACATTATTTATGCCTTGTCTTGAATGGAAACACTTTATTTTTTTTAAAATGAAAAATTTGCTTGAAAATTTGCGTTGTTACAATATGTGACTAGAACCTTGCATGCTTAACCTAGAACCACCAAAGCACTTAAGAAATGGAAAAACATGAGTTTAAGGCCGTAAACTCATGTGTTTACGACCGTAAACTCCCCAAGGAGTGGTCCAAGGACCGTAAATTCTATAAAGTGTCCATTTTAAGCCCTAGTCACTTCCATAGCGCTTGATTTGAGTCTAGCATATTTCCTTGAGTGAGATAAGACCTTTAAACACCCCATGGCACCACTGCCATGAGTTTACGGCCGTAAACTCATGGGGCTTATGGTCCAGAAACCGTAAACACCCCTAAGGGCCACCATTTGAGGAGTAAACTCCAATGTGAGGCCATACTCTCTTTCTATGCGATGTACTCCTAGCACTTGTAGCAACGTGTTTCCATGCTTTAGGATGTCCTTACTTACATAATAGGTTGTTAAATGACTAATTAGATACTTAAATGTATCATTACATGTTAAATAGGATTCACGTGTGTGGTTAAGTCCTCTCTTGACACTTAACATCCTATATCGTCCGTCCATCCGAATCACCCAAGTGAGTTCATACCCCTGAATCAACCTTTTAAATGATTTTAAATGCTTTTATGGGGGGAATACAAGTTGAACTATAGAGTTATTAGATCAATCACATGTGGTTAATAACTGTATAGCAAAATAGATTTTGCTTGTTAAGCTGCTTTATTCAACTAAAGGTTTTTGACTCTCGTTTTCAAATCTCGTTTAAGGCATGAATATCTCTTTTTAGATTATTAAATATTTTCCAAAGATTTTCAAAGCTTGTTTTATAAACTGACATCAAGTTATAAGTTCTTATTGATAGATTTTCCAAAGGTTTTACAAAAAGTTCTTTTATGCTTGTATATTGTAAAGTGCATGCCTATATATGTATAGTTATATAAGCAATGTTTGAAGGACTTAGTAAGGCTAACTTCGCTTAAATTCCTTTTCCTTGTTTGGATGTGGTTTAGAGTATCGGCTATCCGTCCGAAGGTCGTCTAAACATTGGTTATATATCATGTATACATATGTAGTCATAAAAGTTCCCTCAGCCAGTTCATCTACATTGGGTAGCAAATGCATCCTTCCATTATTCATATGTCTAGAACACCAGTAACTATTATAGGATTAGTTAGGAGATTCTATTTACTCTCTCTCTCTCACTCTCTCAATTTCTCTCTCACCCTAACTCTCTCGGTCACTCCCTTTCTAGTATGAAGAATTACTCAGGAGTCAGTTCATTCGTGAGTCTATACTATTATTATAATGCTTTAAATAGAACGTGGCACACTATTTCCCGATACGACGCTTCATAGCGCCATCATCGTGTAACCAGAGTCTCCTGGAGTGAGAGCAGACATCATGTGTATAGATCTATACAGGACGGACACTCCTACATCCTGACTGTTGCTACAGTCCGAGCTGGTAAGGCCCATGGGTGACATAATGTTACTAACTCTACGCGTGACTTGGAGGGTCATCAAGGATTCGATCGTCAATCAGCATGGTTACACACGAGTTCACATTCAACCCTTTTATTCCCCTTTAGACTGAGCCATGCGTATTGTTCATTTGATACCCTCCTGGAGTCTATGTTTTATTCATCTTTAGACTGAGCCAGGCGTATTGATCATTCGATACCCTCCCGGAGTCTATGTTTTATTTATTTTTAGGCTTTGCGAGGTGTCCCGCCTGGAGTCTATGTTTTATTTACTTTTAGCCAGCAGTATTACTGCTGAGGTATAATATTATTTTCCTTTATTACTTTTACCTGTAATTTTTATCACAATTCCTTTAAAAGTAAAAACTATATTTTGATAATGATAGTATTTTTGGGAAATTACTCCTTAAAACATAAAACGGTCAGGTCTTGGTAGAAGGCTGCTTTTGATTGAGATACTCCTTGGTTTAAATGTAGAACGATTGACTCTTGGTAGAAGACTGCTTTTAATTAGAAAATGTAGGATTTTCTGGAAAGAATTCTAACACTCTGTAGATTCTAAACCACCATCTTTCATGAGTTTATTTTAAATAAAAACATGTATTTACACCAATGTCATTAAATACTTATGAACTCGCCAGCATTTAAAAATACTAATACTCGCTTTCGAAATAACTTGTATTCTTAGGTCATCGATAGACAGGTACACTCCGGGAGCTTTTGCGAAGACAACCTTGTACCGAGCTGCACTCTATGTTATCATCTGTATTTACTTTGATATTATTTTTAAATGTAACCTATGTAAATTATTACTATTAATGCATTGATTGTTGTTCTTTGATTACTATACTGCATATGTTGTGATACTTGACATGACGTCCTCCACCCCAGAACGTTTCCGCCTTTCTGGTTTTGGGGTGTGACAGATTGGTATCAGAGCATTGTTTATAGTGAGCTCAGTATATCTAATCATAAAAGATATACAACCTATAAATACATCTGGGATAAAACACTCTGACCAAGAATTATACTTTAAAATATAACCATATTTTACAAAAGTATAAGAGCATCCAGAATCTAAATACCCGAACAAAGTATCACAAGAAGAACAAGAATAAAAGTCTTTGGATGTTGACCATTACCGTCAAACTTGGGCAGTTAACTGTCAATTCCTATTCTCTATCTGGTCTAATCGGCTAAGTCTTCTATCTCTTTCGATGTAGTCTTGTAATCGTAAGCTGGAATAAATGTAACCAGATCAACTACATTTATTTGAGATGCGCCTAACGTGTGCTTGGGGAGTGATGGTGGTGTTGCAACGAATCTGAAACTTACCAAATAGGAATTTTAGATCCAAACATAAAGTTTAAAATACTGTAGGAGTATTTTAGGATACTAAAAGACTAACAATAAACCCAGAAGCATGCTCAGAAGTTAAGAATCAAACAACAAATTAAAATACCATAGGGGTATTTTAGGATCCACAGATAACCTTGTGTGAAAAACTAAAAAGATCCGGATTGATATACCTATGATTACAGAGGGTACACTTCCAAGATTATATATGTGACATCCCCAAAATCACGGCCAGAAAAGACCGATTTGTTTATGTTTTGTTTAGAAATCAGAGTAACATTTTAAATAAAAGTGTTGCGGAATTTGTCCCAGAACAAAATATGATAAAGATTTATCAAAAGCATTTCCGTAGAAATGTATTTCATTAAAAGACTTGGGATGTCATGTTCGTACATATCAAAAGCATAAACAGTACAATATAAGCCTTATTACATTATTTCATATCTACAGGCCTATATCCGTAATCCCTCGTCCAAACATCATAAATATGCTCAAGCGCCACTACCTGTAATACATAAAACTGAGTGGGTCAGGCTTGGGAGCCTGGTGAGTACATAGGGTTTTCAACCCACAATAAATAAGTTTATTAACTTTATCAAACCAAACAAACCCGATTACCCATTCCCGTTATCCTCACTTTACGTCCCTAAGACATCTATCACAAGGGACCTAGTCTAAGGACTATCATCGGGATGGAAACTACTACTAAGGGGATTCCTCAGTAATAAATGTCCTTAAGGCAACCATGTGGGGGATAGAGTACATCTGGTGCGCACATAGTTCAAATAAACACATAGTTCGAATAAACACCTACAGGTTGCGAGCCTGCTAGTGTTCCACTGGACTGTCTAGAATAGTCAGTGGTCGTCATCTATACTCCGCTAGATGACTGGATCATCAACAACATCTATAATGAGGACTCTCATTATTTTATTTTGTCACACAACAACTATTACATCTACTCATGTTTTACCCAACACATTTTGTAGATATAAAATACATATACAGTTTAAATCATTGAAAACATGTATAAAACGTTCATCCAGCACAGATAGCAAGTATTCAGATAATATGCACACATAGCACGTAATTTGTATAAAATACTTCATATCTATGTGTAAGCTGAAAGTAACTATGCACTCACCTGAGTAGGTGGTGACTCGGCACTTGGACAACACTTCGTTACTCTTAACACACTTTTCCTTCAGCAAAACCTAGTATCATTGCCACTAGGGTTTAGTTTAATATTCACCGCGACTAATTAGTAGTCTAGCTATTATTACTATTATATAAGCGTTAAACGATACTTATATAACCCATAATAATAGCCCAAGTACTTATTATAAGGTCCTAATAACATTACTATATTAAAACATAAGCCAAACTAAAGATAGGTTAGGCGTAGCTCACTTACAGCGGGTTTTTTTCGAAAACCAGGCTTCGCTGGAGCAGCGTTCCCGAGTCGAAAGGCTCTTTTCTCGGGACTCCGGGAGCCTCGGGGCTTCCTTCGGGTGCTAGGGGGTTTACCTAGGCTTTTAGGGGGGTTAGGGAGGCTAGAGAGAGAAACTAGAGAGAGAAAGTAAGTTTGGGAGGTGTGAAGAGAAGGCTAGACCTGACACCTCTATTTATAGTGAAAATATCTGATGGACTCGCCGATTAGGGGGACCTAATCGCCAAGTTGGTCCATGTGGTGGCCTTCTGGTGGTGCCACGTGTCCAATTCTGGTGGTGCCACGTCACCCCTATCGCGTATCAGCCTTCAAACTTAGAAAAATCATAACTCTCGCATATGAGCTTCGTTTTCGACGTTCTTTATATCCATGCGTAGGTAAAATCAAGATCTACAACTTTCGTTTAGACTCCGTCGGCTAATTATCGACCGATCTAAAATTTAACAGTAGGAGGCGTTTAGACTGTTAAATGACCGCGAAGAATTCGTAACTCCTTCATACGAACTCCGTTTTCGTCCATCTTTTTACCGTTGAGTTCCTATTAATGAGATATTCAACTCTCATTTAGGTCGCGTAAGCCAAAAACCGCTCGAACTAAAATTCGAGTTTCGGGTCGTGCACTGCTAAGCCGAATCTTAGAAAAATCATAACTTCCTCATACGAAGTCAGATTTGGGCGTTCTTTTTATCGATGCTCTTATTTTAAGATATTCTACGACTTTCGTTTAGATCACTAAGGCTAAAAAGTCCTCCATCGTAAATTCACTATTTACGTCTCCCGGCGCCGTGCCGGTTTTGCCGTAAAGCTTCGGCGGGCCATAACTTTTTCGTTATAACTCGGATTTTGGCGTTCTTTATATGTACGGAAACCTTGAGAAATAATCTACAACTTTATGTAGAGATATCAGGCCTATCTCACACTTTAATTTTGACGTTTATTTTTATTCTTTATTTATAATTAAATTGTAAGCACATAAATACACATAATTCACATAATACTCAAATATTTCGTCTTTATTACTTCAAAAAGAGTTACAATAGTTGACCTAGACTATTACATTGACAAAAATGCTTAGCCCTGAAACCCGGGCGTTACAATTCCCTTCCCCATTTGGATGATTCCGTCTCGGAATCATGCATCAGCAAACAGATGTGGATAGCGACTCATCATGTCATCCTCTGTTTCCCAAGTGAGATTCGGCCCATTCGAATGTTTCCATCGGACTAGCACCAAGTCGACCATCTTGCGTCGTAACTTCTTAGTCTTACGGTCAACAATTGCCTCAGGCTCTTCGATCAACCTTTTATTTTCATCCATCCTTAACTCTAAGATTGGAATTATGTCGGGAACATCTCCCGTGAATTTCCTCAAATAACACACATGGAAGGTGTTATGAATACCATTGAGTTCTTCGGGCAATTCCAGCTTGTAAGCTTGGTTCCCTATCTTCTGAAGAACTTTGAACGGTCCAATAAACCTTGGTCTCAACTTTCCTCGTTTCCCAAATCGTATAAGTCCCTTCCACGGTGAGACTTTAAGCAAAACGGAATCCCCAACTTCGAAAGTTATCGGTCGTCTTTTCTTGTCAGCATAGCTCTTCTGACGTTCCTAGGCTGCTAACATCCTTTCCCTAATCACCTTCAACTTCTCAGCAGTCTCATGGACTATCTCGGGGCCCATAAACTGCTTCTCTCCGGCTTCAAGCCAACAAGACGGCGTACGACACTTCTGCCCATACAAGGCTTGATAAGGAGCCATCTTGATGCTCGAGTGAAAACTATTGTTGTAGGAAAATTCTACCAGAGGTAAGTGCTCGTCCCAATTCCCTTGGAATTCGAGGGTACATGCTCTCAGCATATCTTCCAGCGTCTGAATCGTTCTTTCGCTCTGACCATCAGTTTGCAGATGATAAGCAGTACTCAAACACAACTTTGTACCTAACTCCTCTTGTAGACTCCTCCAAAACCTTGACGTGAAACGACTATCACGATCTGATACAATCGTAAGAGGGACACCGTGAAGTCTTACAATTTCCTTCACGTAAGCTTTTGCGAGCTTATCCATAGACCACTTCTCATTGGCTGCTATAAAGTGTGCATTCTTGGTGAAACGATCCACGAATACCCAAATCATGTCGTGTCCGCTCTTCGTCCTGGGCAGTTTAGTCACAAAATCCATGGTGATGTCTTCCCATTTACCCATGGGTACAGGTAAAGGTTCTAAACTCCCATACAGTTTTTGATGTTGTGCCTTAACCCTCGCACATGTTACGCACTCGGCCACATACTTCGCAACATTGAGCTTCATCATCGGCCACCAGTAGTAGGGTTTTAGGTCCCTATACATTTTAGTGCTACCCGGATGAATTGAGTACATGGTCTTGTGTGCTTCTTCCATCAGAAGGTTATTCCTCCCGTTTTAGGTACCCAAATCCGATCTTGGAATACCTTCAGTCCTCGACTGTTTGTTCCGAATACTATTGTTTTGCCCAAACGTTTTTCCTTTCGGTCATTCTTCCTTAAAGCTTCTTCCTGAGCCTTCCTGATACTTTCCACAATCGTCGAGACGACTTCAATTCTCAATGCTCTTGGCCTTTTCCTTTCAAGGTTGACTTTCCGACTGAGAGCATCAGCAACAACATTTGCTTTACCTGGGTGGTAAAGTATCTCACAGTCGTAGTCCTTGAGTAGTTCTAGCCAGCGTCGTTGCCTCATGTTCAACTCCTTCTGATTAAAGAGATACTGGAGACTCTTATGATCAGTGAAGAGTTTGCACTTCGTGTCGTAGAGGTAATGCCTCCATATCTTTAGAGCAAATACTACCGCTGCCAACTCCAGATCATGAGTGGGGTAGTTCTTTTCGTGCTCTTTCAATTGTCGAGATGCGTATGCTATCACCTTTTCTCTTTGGGTCAAAACACAACCCAACCCGACTCCAGATGCATCACTATAAACTGCAAAGTCTTCAACTCCACCGGGTAGAGAAAGTATCGGTGCTTCACATAACTTCTTCTTTAGCTTCTCGAATGCCTCATTGTGCTTCTCACTCCACGTATACGTAGCTCCTTTATGAGTCAAATCTGTTAATGGAGCAGCTATCGAAGAAAAGCCTTGGATAAATTGTCGATAATATCCGGCTAATCCTAGAAAGCTTCGGATCTCCGTGGGACTCTTTGGACGTTCCCACTTCATTACAGCCTCGATCTTTGCGGGGTCAACCATTATTCAATCCTGGTTAACAACATGACCCAAGAATTGCACTTCCCATATCCAAAAGTCGCATTTTGAGAACTTTGCAAAAAGCTTCTCCTTTTTCAACACTTCTAATACTTCCCGCAGATGCTTGCCATGCTCCTCTTGGCTTTTCGAGTAGATGAGAATGTCGTCGATGAATACTATCACGGATTTATCGAGGAATGGTTTACAAACCCTGTTCATCAAATCCATGAATGTTGCAGGAGCATTGGTTAGTCCAAATGACATAACCAAGAACTCATAGTGTCCATATCTTGTTCTGAATGCAGTCTTCTCAATATTCTGTTCTCTCACCTTCAGCTGATGATATCCTGACCTAAGATCGATCTTTGAGAAGTAGCTCGAACCTTGCAGCTGATCGAATAGGTCGTCAATCCTCGACAATGGATACTTGTTCTTCACCGTTGCCTTGTTCAGCTCTCGGTAGTCTATACACATTCTCATGCTTCCGTCCTTCTTCTTTACGAATAACACCGGAGCTCCCTAGGGTGATGAACTAGGTCAAATGAAACCGTTGTCCAATAGCTCCTGAAGTTGCGTCATAAGCTCCTTCATCTCCGTCGGTGCTAATCGGTATGGTGCTTTTGCTATCGGTGTCGTTCCTGGTAACATGTCTATACGAAACTCCACTTGCCTATCAGGTGGTAATCCGGGAAGATCTTCGGGAAAGACTTCCGGATAATCACACACAACCGGTATATCCTGCACCTCTTTCTTCTCCTTCTTAGCATCGATTACGAATGCCAAGTATGATGCACATCCTTTGGACAAACATTTCCTGGCTTTCATCAGGGAGATGATTCCAGAATTCACTCTGCGTTTGTCGCCATACACCATAAATGATTCCTTTCTGGGTGGGTTTACCCTTAATATTTTCTTTCGGCATTGAATCTCAGCATTGTTGGCGCTAAGCCAATCCATACCCAAAACGATGTCGAAACCGTTTAACTCTATGGGTAATAGCTCTTCGTGGAATTCGTTTCCGTTTAGGTCAATGACGATGTTCCTAATACGATTACTAACAGGTACGAATTTGCCACTGGCAACTTCTACAATCAGGGCATTATCAAGTTTTTCTACAGGCAATGCTAATTTCCCACCAAATTTATGCGACACAAAAGAGTAGTTGGCTTCGGAATCAAATAGTATATTTGCAGGCAAACCATTTACAAGAAAGGTACCTGAAGCGACGTCTGTTGCCTTCTTCGTAGCCTCAAGCGTCATTTGGAAGGCTCTCGCCTTCGGCTTCGGTGGTATGTTGGGCCTTCCCGCATCTTTCTTCTTTGGGCAATCCTTAGCAATATGCCCTTCTTCACGACACTCGTAGCACACCCTCTTGTTGGTGGTGCACTCATTGGCATAGTGCCCCGTTTTCCCACACTTGTAGCAGGTTACTTCCTCGCCACATTTTCCCGAGTGCTTCTTCTTGCACTTCTCGCACCATTTAAATTCATTTCCTTCCACGAACTTCTTTGAACCGAACTTGCTCTTCTTTTTGTTGGATTTAGCAGACCCTTCAAATTTCCTCTTCTCGCCAACCTCGACTTTGCTGGCAGCTCTTCCCTTAATCATATCCTCCACAGACTTGGCAGCCCAGATAGCTGCCTCCAAAGTAGGTGCCTGATGCACTGGCACTGCGTACTCCCATGGTAATCCCTTTGCGTACTTATCAATTTTCGTCAGCTCATCCGGAACAAGACGCAAGGCAAACTCCATATTTTCTATGAAGTTGTTCGTGTATTCATCGATTGACATGCTTCCCTTCTTCAGGGTTAGAAACTGGTTCTCTAGCTCAAGCAGGTTTTGAGCTGAGTAGTACTTTCGTTTGAATTGCACCAGAAATTCTGCCCATGTCAGTTGCAGGGGCTTGTTGGGGCTTAAAGTCTTCCGCAAGGTATTCCACCAACGTACAACGCCTCCTCGAAACTGACGCACTGCAAACATGGTCTGTAGCTTTCCTCTGCAACCGCACGTCATGAAAGCTAACTCCATTTCCGAGATCCAATCCATGACCCCGATTGGATCTTCCTTTCCCGTGAAAGTCGATGGCTTGCAAGTCTAAAAATCATTGTACTTGCATCCATTTCTCTCGACTCCATCATCTTGGTTGTTTTGTTGGACTATTGGTGGGTTGACTTGACCAACAATTCCACTGTAGTCTCCCTCCTCAGTCTGCCCTTCGTTCAACTCGGGCTGTTCGATCTGAATAGTTGCTTCCTCTCGATTTTGCTGGAGCAAACGTCTGGTTTCCTCCACTTGACGATCCAACATTGACTGGATCATCGCTTGCACTCCGGCCATCGTTATTGGCTTAGCAGCGGCTTCCACCACCAGTATTTGCTCAATCACAGGGGGTTGGTTTCTGTTCCCATTTGCATTCACATTTCCGCTACGGGTCCTTGCCATCTTGATCTATACACCGAATAAGGTGAATTTAGATCTTTATTTAGGATAGACGTTTAAATCGTCGTTATCACTCCGAAACATTTACATGCTAGTTCTAATATCGTAGCCGTACGTTTAGAATCCTAAACACATAGGGTTTCCAGATCCGGTCGGCAACAGACCATAGATCCGAACAATTTACAGCATACCAGGCACAAAGCATTTAGCACATAAAAGCATTTTAGGCATAATTCCTAAAATAAGCTAGTGCTCACACCTCACAATCATCGCTTAGCATTCTAAGTTTAAGTCTAGAAATCCTACCAATTCCTAGTTCGCTTAAACTAATGCTCTGATACCAACTGTGACATCCCCAAAATCACGACCAGAAAAGACCGGTTTGTTTATGCTTTGTTTAAAAATCAGAGTAACATTTTAAATAAAAGTGTTGCGGAATTTGTCCCAAAACAAAATACGATAAAGATTTATCAAAAGCATTTCCGTAGAAATGTATTTCATTAAAAGACTTGGGATGTCACAATTCAAATAAACACACAGTTCGAATAAACACCTACAGGTTGTGAGCCTGCTAGTGTTCCACTGGACTGTCTAGAACAATCCGTGGTCGTCATCTATACTCCGCTAGATGACTGGATCATCAACAACATCTATAACGAGGCCTCTCATTATTTTATTTTGTCACACAGCAACTATTACATCTACCCATGTTTTACCCAACACATTTTGTAGATATAAAATACATATACAGTTTAAATCATTGAAAACATGTATAAAACATTCATCCAGCACAGATAGCAAGTATTCAGATAATATGCACACATAGCACGTAATTCATATAAAATACTTCATATCTATGTGTAAGCTGAAAGTAACTATGCACTCACCTGAGTAGGTGGTGACTCGACACTTGGACAGCACTTCGTTACTCTTAACACACTTTTCCTTCGGCAAAACCTAGTATCATTGCCACTAGGGTTTAGTTTAATATTCACCGCGACTAATTAGTAGTCTAGCTATTATTACTATTATATAAGCGTTAAACGATACTTATATAACCCATACTAATAGCCCAAGTACTTATTATAAGGTCCTAATAACATTACTATATTAAAACATAAGCTAAACTAAAGATAGGTTAGGCGTAGCTCACTTACAGCGGGTTTTTTCGAAAACCGGGCTTCGCTGGAGCAGCGTTCCCGAGCCGAAAGGCTCTTTTCTCGGGACTCCGGGAGCCTCGGGGCTTCCTTCGGGTGCTAGGGGGTTTACCTAGGCTTTTAGGGGGGTTAGGGAGGCTAGAGAGAGAAACTAGAGAGAGAAAGTGAGTTTGGGAGGTGTGAAGAGAAGGCTAGACCTGACACCTCTATTTATAGTGAAAATATCTGATGGACTCGCCGATTAGGGGGACCTAATCGCCAAGTTGGTCCATGTGGTGGCCTTCTGGTGGTGCCACGTGTCCAATTCTGGTGGTGCCACGTCACCCCTATCGCGTATCAGCCTTCAAACTTAGAAAAATCATAACTCTCGCATACGAGCTTCGTTTTCAACGTTCTTTATATCCATGCGTAGGTAAAATCAAGATACACAACTTTAGTTTAGACTCCGTCGGCTAATTCTCGACCGATCTCAAATTTAACAGTAGGAGGCGTTTAGACTGTTAAATGACCGTGAAGAATTCGTAACTCCTTCATACGAACTCCGTTTTCGTCCATCTTTTTACCGTTGAGTTCCTATTAATGAGATCTTCAACTCTCATTTAGGTCGCATAATCCAAAAACTGCTCAAACTAAAATTCGAGTTTCGGGTCGTGCATTGCTAAGCCGAATCTTAGAAAAATCATAACTTCCTCATACGAAGTCAGATTTGGGCGTACTTTTTATCGACGCTATTAGTTTAACATATTCTATGACTTTTGTTTAGATCACTAAGGCTAAAAAGTCCTCCATCGTAAATTCACTATTTACGTCTCCCGGCGCCGTGCCGGTTTTGCCGTAAAACTTCGGCGGACCATAACTTCTTCGTTATAACTCGGATTTTGGCGTTCTTTATATGTACAGAAACCTTGAGACATATTCTACAACTCTATGTAGAGATATTGGGCTTATCTCACACTTTAATTTTGACGCTAATTTTTATTCTTTATTTATAATTAAATTGTAAGCACATAAATACACATAATTCACATAATACTCAAATATTTCGTCTTTATTACTTCTAAAAGAGTTACAATAGTTGACCTAGACTATTACATTGACAAATATGCTTAGCCCTGAAACCTGGGCGTTACAATATATAGTAAGGATCCCATAGACTAAGAATGTGTGGTTTCGCTCTACTTCCTTTTCCTCATTGGGATGTGGATATAGAGTAGTATCACATATTCGAAGGCCTATCGGTTCTAAGTTATATATAATTTGTGTACCCTATGTAATTATAGCAGGACTCGATATGGATTACCCAGTAAAATGTTTTAATAATCTCTTAGGATTCCTTAGAAATTTCCATTCTCGCACGAAACCCTTTAGAGAACCTTATCCACTTCAATGTTCGACAGAAGAGTTGATTCAGACCCAAAAGAGGTTCATTGAGAAGATTTCCAGTTCGTAAATAAATGAACTAGGACGAGACTATTGAAACCACCAAGTGCCTATACCTTTTAGGGACATCGGTTGGAAATTCGCTTGAACTTCCAAGATTTCCAGTCATGCATCATGAAACGATGACTCTCAGGGTCAGGATCATAAGTAAGCCAGTGATGACACCAAGGGTCAGGATCAGAAGTGAGGCGGTGATGACACTAAGAGTTAGAATCGAAAGTAAGACGGAGTAGAAATTCAATATGTCTACACGAGAAGAGAACCCTAGGTAACCACCCGAAGAAAACCAACGCCGATCCCAGTCAAGGATAAGAGGTAGGCAGAGGAAGCCAATACATGGAACCTGAGAATTGTCTTTTCCTCGTTATCGTCGCACTAATACACCCATTAAATAATACAATTTAGTGAGTTAGTGATTGCACTACTCACACTATGTGCTAGACAAATCACCTTTCCCTGTCGCAAGCAATACGATTAGATTGGATCCCAAAACCTCGGTTGAGAGTGTTTAGCCATAAGTCTTCGTGAGCCTTTTCTTCTGTGATCTTCGTTCTGAACCGTCCTCAAATCTTTCCAAAGTCGGAGAGCGAACCTCTCCAGTATAAAGATAACTTAGTAGGAACGACCCCCATTTTATGGCTTTCCGATACACTCACTCCCACCCTATTACTCGGACTGCATCATAGGGATGTAGGTCGACACTCAGATAACCAATATCCGAGGCGCGGGAAAAATTATTGCCTATTATAGTAAGGATAGATACGTCTAGAGTTAACCATCGTCTCTCATCGGCTTGTGTTCCTTTTCGTGTAGGAAAAACCATGCCTCCAAAGAAACGTAAGCAACCCGCTGTCAAGACACCGACTCTCCTATTCGATGAAGCTACGTTTCAAGCTGCAGTCTCAGCAGCCATAGCAGCTGTCATGGCTCACCTGAATGCTAACAGCGCCAATGTTAGCGGGATCCCTATCGAGATTTTCGATCCTAGCAATGGACAACAGCAACCAACACCTGCGTAACCTCAACCAAATCCACTGAAGAGGAAGTTCAAGAACGAGGAGGGAAGTACCTCGACTTAAAGCCTTCTGAAGGGCAACAAGTTGAAGTGGTCAATACCTCCGTCAACACTTCTGCCTCGACTCCAAGAAGACCATACCTAGGAAACCTTCCCCGTTGCAGCAAGTGTAGCTACCATCATCATGGTATCTATCGAGAACTCTTTTGTGTTAGGTGCAGCATGAAGGGGCATACCGCTCGCGTTTGCAGAACCCCGGTTGAGTTCATTACATCAACCACCAATGTGGGGACCAGTCCAGTGTGCCACCAATGTGGTAAAATTGGGAACTTCAAGAGGGACTGCCCAACTGAAAGAAACAACAAGGGCGCAGGGGGAGTCTAACCCTAATGCCTTGGGAGAAGCATCAAGGAATCCGGTAGAATGTTGGTACGTCTCTTAATCCTAAATAACTAACCGAAAACATTAAATGATTAATTCTAATTGTAATTACTCTCTCGTTAAGGCGAAAGTCGCAACACTGTTGTAAAATTCAAAAATCCATCAGGTAAAGCTATAATGGCTCGATATATATGTTAAGGCCATGTATAATTAAGATTAATAGACCTCGAGTGAGTGATGCTGCCTTATTTCCTGTTCCTTGTTGGGTTGTGGATTTAGGGTGGAGTCGCTCAGTCAACAGTCCTTTACACCTTAATTATACATGACTAGTGTATACTAGGCGATTATAGAGAGGCCTCGTAGAAAATCCATTCATGAAAAGTACATTATTCTAAGACATCAGGACCCATCTAGAGTTTCGTGTCAATTCTATCGGTCCAAGTATCCGTGATAGTGATACCATGGACGAAACCCGAGATGCTGAGAACTTGTGTGTCCGTTCAGCACATGGTCCTATCGACCTTCATTCCATATCATGTCGATGTATGTCAACTTCGACGCATCTATCAAATCAAGGTTCGACTTAGTGCAACCATGTGTAAATTCCTAGTGCTGTGTAAAGAGAACTTTCACCATAGCCAATTCGGCAAATAAAGGTTCTTACGAACTTAATAATAAAACCTAATGCAATCCGTCGGTCGTCTCTCTTACCTAAAACCTTCCGAAATACCCAAGAGAAGGGTATCACGCGCTGTTAACCAACCCCTCCTTATACAGATAGAACCCGAAGCGAAAGACACTACAGGTATTCCAGAAGACGATAACCGCCCGAAGCCTACACGGTAGATCCCTCCGAAAGACCCTTAGCACCTCTCAATCAGATTAGTGAATCAAGAGAAGGAGCTCATGGGATTAACATGCTACTACTAAATATATGCATTAGAGCGGTACATAATTTAAATCAATAAGATTTAAGATGTATGCTTCCTCCCTACCCCCCGTTCCCTGTTTGGGTTGTGGGTCTGGAGTGGGGCCACACATTTGAACACCCCGTTGATCTCAAATATATACGACTTGCATGCACCGAGTATTAGTGATTAAGCCGAGTATGAGCTCTACCATAAACCGTATAATACGGCCCTTTATCCTTTCCCCCATAGAAAAGGAGCTGGAGTCAAGAAAACTGTTGTGGGTTGAGCTACTAAAATGACCACAATTTCGAAATTTGTCGTCATCCCGGTTGAGCCAACATAGTAGCTAACACCCTCGGTTAGGAAAAGTAACTCGAGTCATAAGAGTCAAACACTGACTACGACCATCCATTCACGCGTAATCCCACAAATTAAGCATCTCAGTAGAGATCCCGGAAACCTGGAGGTTGTAACAGGTTAAACTCTGAGAAGAGTGAATGAGGAAATCAGAAGTTCCGAGTGACGAAACCCTATACTCTCTAGATTTGATTTAGATCGAGGAAACTCTGAAACATCGGAAGAGTAGTTGCAGAAGATGCTCGCACTGCTCAGGCACTTCGTCCATCCCGTTATAGACGAGTAGTGCCTAGAACCACAGGATAATCATCGCGACCGAAAGTACTCGAGGATAGTAAGCTATAAGTTGTGTCAAGCTATATAACCCAGGTCGTAAAGAGATTATAGAATCGACACCGGTCTAGGTGCTAGGCGATGGGTTATATGAGAACACGCGCTTCCCACGAACTGGAAAGAGCCGACACCTTAGATAATGAGGCATGTCTTAGAGATCCGTTGGACTACTAGGTGTTCGAAGAATATTATATTAACAGAAATCGTAGAACCACCTCCCGAGATAGTCCAACACTTCAGAAAATCTCTAAGGACTAAGTTAACCCTGAACAGAGATTGCTATCAATGAAACAACAACGCGAGTAAGAGCATGATTCTTTCCAGTTAGGAATCATATTGTGAAAGCATCAATTAGACGATGATGAAAAATCTAAAACTTTCTAAACATCGTCTGGTAAAACCCTATCTCACTGATTTTGAGATTTTCCGATGGAAACACCTTGAGAGTCAGAAGTGCAGGTCCATTTTTGCACTGAATCGAGATAGATGCCCCATAACCAATGGATGTCAGTGTGTAGCCAATACATCCGATGATCTAGAAAACCTCCGAGAGCTAATCAGTAGGAAATACGAATCCGAGGATAACATGAGCCTTCTAAGAACCAACCCGGAGAACTACACCCTCATTATGAGAGAACTTTTAGAACTTCAGAATGGTGATCACGTCGAGTGATGATCTAACCATGTAAGTACATTATTTTCTAAGTACTGAAAAGCTCTATCTTCCCAAGAGTTTAGGGCCATCCGAAATTCTTGATAAGAATTAGTCCAACCCTCGTCGGACCACAACCTCTGTTGGAACTCCGTGAAATCCACCCAAATCTATCCACGTCTTAGACTTGAGAAAGTGTTTTTCCGACGCGACTCTCGAAACCCCACTCGTCAAGATCGAAATCGATGAGATCCCAGCTTCGTAGAAGAACCTATAGGGATCATGGACTGAATGGTCAAGCGACCGAAGCGAATCTGCATCCCGTTAGTGAAGGTTCGCTGGAACGTCAAGCGAAGACCGGAGTTCACTTGGGAGCGCGAGGACCAACCGAATAGGAAATACCCTCATCTCCTTACTCGATTGTTCATGCCTACTTCCTTGCCTAAACTCTAATTTCGGGACGAAATTCCCTCTAACGGGGGGATGATGTGACAACCTGGAATTTCCAATTGTTTTGTATCCGTAATTAAGCACATAAAAAAATTAGCCAAACTTATCTCAAAATATTTTTGGCCGGATTTAAGCCCGTTGGAATATTTTAAATAATATTCGTCAAGCGAACCAAAAATAAGGAAGTATAATTTAGAGTTGCCGTGTTTAACGTAAGTCACGAAACTCCAAAAATTTGGAGTTTACGGGAGTAAACTCGGAGTTTACAACCGCAAACCCCCAAGAGTATAAATATGTCACTTAGTCATTTTCTCTCATTTTTCCAACTTCTTAGTTCAAGAACACCAAGAAATCCTCTCAAGTATCATATCACTCTTCCGTCAAATCCGCCAAAACATAAGTGTTTTCTTGCTAGATTCATTCATATAACACTTAATCTAGTGCTCTTACAACACTTCATCCGTGGATTTTCGATTTTGTTTAGATCTTCAAGTGTTCATCAAGACACCAAGAACACACTAGTATTTTTGGGTCCTAAAACACCCATTCAAGCCTCCTCTGAGTAAGTATACCATTCCTAGCTAGTTATCTTCTTATTATGCTTACAAATCCATGAAATAAACCCAAGAACATGTGTTTACGGTTTGGGAATATCCCAAAACCGTAAACACCCCAAAAAAAGGGTTTTGATTCCCCAAACTCCTTCCAATGCTTACTTAATGAATTAGGGACTTATATGAATGATCTAAGGACCCTGAAACACGAATTGGATAGGGTAACCATGAGTTTACTGTCGTAAACTCATGGGTTTACGGTAGTAAAATCCCAAGGAATGTTCAAAAACTGCAAACACCTTCCAAAGGGTGTTTTGATGCCCTTAACACCTTATATGGCTAGTATATGTGACTAGAACCTTGCATGCTTAACCTAGAACCACCAAAGCACTTAAGAAATGGACAAACATGAGTTTAAGGCCGTAAACTCATGTGTTTACGACCGTAAGCTCCCCAAGGAGTGGTCTAAGGACCGTAAACTCTATAAAGTGTCCATTTTAAGCCCTAGTCACTTCCATAGCCCTTGATTCGAGTCTAGCATAATTCCTTGAGTGAGATAAGACCTTTAAACTGCCCATGGCACCACTGCCATGAGTTTATGGCCGTAAAATCATGGGGCTTATGGTCCAGAAACCGTAAACACCCCTAAGGGCCACCATTTGAGGAGTAAACTCCAATGTGAGGCCATACTCTCTTTATATGCGATGTACTCCTAGCACTTGTAGCAACGTGTTTCCATGCTTTAGGATGTCCTTACTTGCATAATTGCTTGTTAAATGACTAATTAGATACTTAAATGTATCATTACATGTTAAATAGGATTCGCGTATGTGGTTAAGTCCTCACTTGACACTTAGCATCCTATATCGTCCGTCCATCCGAATCACCCCCGTCAGGTGAGTTCATACCCCTGAATCAACCTTTTAAATGATTTTATGGGGGGGGGGGGATACAAGTTGAACTATAGAGTTATTAGATCAATCACATGTAATTAATAACTGTATAGCAAAATAGATTTTGCTTGTTAAGTTGCTTTATTCAGCTAAACGTTTTTGACTCTTGCTTACAAATCTCGTTTAAGGCGTGAATATCTCTTTTTAGATTATTAAATATTTTCCAAAGATTTTCAAAGCTTGTTTTATAAACAGACATCAAGTTATAAGTTCTTATTGATAGATTTTCCAAAGGTTTTACCAAAAGTTCTTTTATGCTTGTATATTGTAAAGTGCATGCCTATATATGTATAGTTATATAAGCAATGTTTGAAGGACTTAGGAAGGCTAACTTCGCTTAAATTCCTTTTCCTTGTTTGGATGTGGTTTAGAGTATCGACTATCCGTCCGAAGGTCGTCTAAACATTGGTTATATATCATGTATACATATGTAGTCATAAAAGTTCCCTCAGCCAGTTCATCTCCGTTGGGTAGCAAATGCATCCTTCCATTATTCATATGTCTAGAACACCAGTAACTATTATAGGAATAGTTAGGAGATTCTATTTACTCTCTCTCTCTCTCACTCACTCTCTCTCTCTCTCTCACCCTCACTCTCTCGGTCACTCCCTCTCTAGTACGAAGAATTACTCAGGAGTCAGTTCATTCGTGAGTCTATACTATTATTATAATGCTTTAAATAGAATGTGACACACTATTTCCCGATACGACGCTTCATAGCGCCATCGCCGTGTAACCAGAGTCTCCTGGAGGGAGAGCGGACATCATGTGTATAAATCTATACGGGACAGACACTCCTGCATCCTGACTGCTAGCTACAGTCCGAGCCGGTAAGGCCCATGGGTGACATAATGTTACTAACTCTACGCGTGACTCGGAGGGTCATCAAGGATTCGATCGTCAATCAGCATGGTTACACACGAGTTCACATTCAACCCTTTTATTCCCCTTTAGACTGAGCCATGCGTATTGTTCATTCGATACCCTCCTAGAGTTTATGTTTTATTCACCTTTAGACTGAGCCAGGCGTATTGATCATTCGATACCCTCCCAGATTCTATGTTTTATTTATTTTTAGGCTTTGCGAGGTGTCCCGCCTGGAGTCTATGTTTTATTTACTTTTAGCCAGCAGTATTACTGTTGAGGTATATTATTATTTTCCTTTATTACTTTTACCTGTGATTTTTCTCACAATTCCTTTAAAAGTAAAAACTATATTTTGATAATGATAGTATTTTTGGGAAATTACTCCTTAAAACATAAAACTGTCAGGTCTTGGTAGAAGGCTGGTTTTGATTGAGATACTCCTTGGTTTAAATGTAGAACGATTGAGTCTTGGTAGAAGACTGCTTTTAATTAGAAAATGTAGGATTTTCTGGAAAGAATTCCAACACTCTGTAGATTCTAAACCACCATCTTTCATGAGTTTATTTTGAATAAAAACATGTATTTACACCAATGTCATTAAATACTTATGAACTCACCAACATTTAAAAATGCTGATACTCGCTTTCGAAATAACTTGTATTCTCAAGTCATCGATTGACAGGTACACTCCGGGTGCTTTTGCGAAGACAGCCTTGTACCGAGCTGCACTCTATGTTATCCTCTGTATTTACTTTGATATTATTTTTAAATGTAACCTATGTAAATTATGACTATCAATGCAATGATTGTTGTAGTTTGATTACTATACTGTATATGTTGTGATATTTGACATGACGTCCTCCACCCCATAACGTTTCCGCCGTTCCGGTTTTGGGGTGTGACAAAACAAAAGTCGTAGAAACTGTAATTAGGAAATCATGCATGTAAAGAACGCCTAAATCTGACTTCGTATAAAGAAGTTATGATTTTTCGAAGTTTCGAGTGCTACAAACTACAACAGTATGCAACACAGAAATCGAAGTAAAAATCGGTTGATTGTTAGCCGAACCAATCTAAATGATATTTGTAGTACTCTTCAATGTGAAATTGACGATATAAACTAGCATGAAGAAGTTATAAGTTTTGCAGTATCATTTATAGTGTAAGCCCTCTTGAACCATAGAACGAAAAATAAAGTGAAAATTAGCTAATGAAGTCTAAATGAAAGTTGTAGTACCCGTTGATAGCAACACATGAATATAAAAACCATCAAAAATGGGTTTGTATGTGGAAGTTATGATTTTTAGAAAAATAATAAATTCGGACATTGAGCATCTAGCCACGTGTCACGCCGGATCGCTGCCACATGTCGCATGCATAAGAGCAATGTTTTAAAAACCGGTTTGAACCGGATGGTCAAACCGGTTGTTGGACCGGGAACCGGGAGAGGAAGCAGTTCAACTATTACTGGTTTTACATTGATTTCTGAACCGGATTGAACCGGCCGATTTTTAGAAAAAACCGGTTGAACCGGTCAAAATAAACCGGTTAAACCAAATAAAAACACATAAAAAAGAACCATTTATATAATAAACTTTGGTGATTTTTTTCAAATGTATTTAGTTTTCTCTAAATAAAAACATATGGTAAATGTTATAAATTCTTTTGATGTGTTTGTATGCATCAAAAACTATATTACGTTTCTGTATTATGTTTATATTTTCTTTTTGACGTATACGGATTGATATAAACCACTAAAACTTATGGTTATGTGTTATTTTAATGTATTTGGATTCATCTACAACTTATTTTTATGTGTATTTTTAATGTTTGAACTTGTACACATCAAATTCATAATTTCTATATGTATGTATGTGTAGGAAAATAGAAAAAAAAACATGAAAAATATAGAAACCGGTTCATCCGGCGGTTGAACTGGGAACCGGTCACCATAGCAGTTCAACTAAAAAACCGGTTTTTAAAACATTGCATAAGAGACGCTTAGTACCCAAGTTTCGTTGATGTGGACTACACAAAAATACCATGTGGCTAGGGCGTGGCGCACCTCTTAAGATTTTCTATATATAGAGCCGAGTTTTGCTTCATTTGGTGCCCATTCATCTTCATTTCTCTCTCTAATTCTACATAGGCACCGAGGCCCGATCTTAGTAATTCTTAGGTTTTATTAGTGAAGCCATGGAGTGTCAGAGATTGTAACGCCCGCAGATTCGAGCTAGTCAATTTAGAGACAATAAGCGTCAAAAATGACTTTTTGAAAGAAGATTATTTAGAGTAAATAATCTTAACCACGTTATAGTATATGTCACAAGGATTTCGTACATATAAAGAACACTAAAATCCGACTTATAACGAAGAAGTTATGACCCGTTGAAGTTTCGTGACTAAACCGGCACGACGTTGCGTATCGTAAAAAGTGAATTTTTGATAAACTACTTTTTAGCCTTAGCGATCTAAACGAAAGTGTAGTAGACGTTAAACCAATATCCTGCATATAGAGAACGTCCAAATTTGACTTCGTATGAGGAAGTTATGATTTTTTTAAGATTTTGCATAGTAGTACATAACCCAAAAATCGAATTTTAGATCGATCGATTTTTAGCCGACACAACCTAAACAAGAATTGAAGATCTCGTTAATAGGAACTCAATGATATAAAGACAGTCGAAAACGGATGTCGGATGACAAAGTTATGAATTTTTAACGGGACTTTAACTGTCTAAGTCTGTTAAAATATAACTTCAAAAAATAAATTCAAAATTAGTTGAATGTGTCTAAACAAAAGTTGTAGACCAAGTCGCTACCTACGCGTGAATATAAAGAACGCCAAAAACAGAGCTCGTATGCGAAAGTTATGGAATTTAGAAGATAATTAATATTTAGGATTAACCAGTGTGACACGAGGCAAGATCTGTGCCACACCTTCCACCATACGACTTGGAACGAGATTGCGACACCTGGATGGAGCCTATAAATCGAAGTACGCCCAACGTACTGTTGTTTTCGACATTACACCCAATGTACCAATCCATCCCTACAATCACGCACACATCCCTAATAGGGATGGGAATCAAATCGATCGGGTAAAATACCACAAATATCTCCAAGGTACTATCCTGAAAAACACTCAAAGCAGAAACCCTATTCCGTTGGCAATGGAAACTCACAACGGACACTCCAAGTCCCCAAGAGTCATATCGAAATCCCTACTGAAGGACTGAGACACAAAGGACCGACTCGCACCCGAGTCAAAAAAACACAAGAGCATGTAAGGAATTCACTAAGAAGGTACCTAGCAGAAATATAATTATACGCATACAGAAGATAACTTAACAAAATAATAAATGAAAACATACCAGTTATGACGTCAGGAGCCACCCCGACTACCTTTTCTATGAGCTGAAAAGCACGACCCTTGACCTTCGGGGCCTCAACCCTCCCTTGGCGTCCGTCCGTAATCCTCCGGGTAGTCAGGGCTGGTTCCTGAACAGGTATGACGGCGAGCCAGGGAGAATTGGTCTTCACATGGCCAACCTGACCACAATGGTAGCAAATCCTGGTGCTCGATAACGTGGCCTACTGACGACCATCCCTCACAATATGCCCCTCCCTACCATATTTTGTTGGATAAGATGTCTAAGTCCATAACTATTTCTGGTATGTACTTAATCCGGTTGGCATGGTCCATTTGGGTTGCACGACATCATGATAATTGGATAGACAAAATTAGAAGAAGGACACTTATGATTTGTTAATATATTATAAGTTACAATATATTAATATGAAATCATATTATTTAAATAGTATCGATCAAGAATTAATTTGGAATTAATTTTGTGATAAAAAAGAATAATTAAATATATTGGGATTGATTGTGTAAATCATCCATTCTTATTTAGTGGGCTAATGATCAATGGTTTATTGAACTGGGTTTAAACCCATAGGGTGCTCCATAGATGCTCCATGGAAGTTAAAACTGATGGATCATGGAGGAAATGAAAATCCATGTCAATTAGGGTTTACATGGTGTAACCCTACTTGTGACACGCTATATAAAGATGTGACATCCCCAATTTCACGGCCAGAAAAGACCAATTTTTTTTATTTATCCTTTATAAAAATCAGAGTGTCTCTTTTAATAAAAATGTTGCAGAATTTGTTTCCAGAAAAACATGATAACCACGTTATCAATCCATTTCTTAAGAAATATATTTTTATTCACTTTTAAAAACATTTGGGATGTCATCGTCAATACAGAAACATAAGCATAAACAGAACTTACATTCATTTACACTAGTGATCTACATCTCTTTTAAATCTCTCAGTGTAATGTGACTTCATATCAACACCTGTGATATAAATAAACTGAGTGGACCAGGTTGGGAAACCTGGTGAGTACATAGGGTTTTCAACCCACAATAATATAATTATTATGTTTAAACAATCAAACAATCAACCCAATTACCCATCCCCATTATCTTCTTTATTCTTAAGGATCTACCCTAAGAATCAACTATTTCTCATTCATTCATTCCTAAGGATCATCCTAAGGAAACAACATGAAGTCCAATGTTTCCAATGACACATTGGTCAAGCGCAGCTGCTAATATTATCACTTAGGCGCAACTGTCAGAATTGGGACATTTTCTATGAGGCGCTTCTGCCGGTATTGACCTTTAAACGATATTGTCATGGTCATAAGGCTCCCAATTAGGCGCAACTGCCGATACTGTCCTTAGAGCGCAACTGCTAGGACGTTTACCGTAGATCTAAATCATCTACGGGTTGTGGCGCAGCTGCCAGTGCTCATATATAGGGTACTAGGTCCACTGCTGCCAATGTATACCTATAGGGCACTAGGTCCGTACTACTAATTTTCCTCTATTTAAGCTTTTATCCCTCATCATTCATCTACCCATCTTTTACCCAACATATTTTGTAGATATAAAATACTTTATACAACTTACATCATTTAAAACATGTATAAAAATCTTTCATCAGCATAGACAACAAGTATTCAGACAATATGCACACATAGCACATAATTTATATTAAAATACTTCATATATATGTGTAAGATGAAAGGGACCATGCACTCACATGGTAAGGTGGTGACTCGGTACTCGGACAACACTTCGTTACTCTTAAAACAATTTCCTTCGACAAAACCTAGTATCATTACCACTAGGGTTTAGTTTAATATTCACCGAGACTACTTAATAGTCTAGCTATTATTAATATTATATAAGCATTAAACAATACTTATATAACCCATAATAATAGCCCAAATACTTATTATAAGGTCCTAATAACATTTCTATGTTGAAACATAAGCTATACTAAAGATAGGATAAGCGTAGCTCACTTACAACGGGTTTTCTCGAAAACCAGGCTTCGCTGGAGCAGCGTTACCGACCCGAAAGGCTCTTTTCTCGGGACTCCGGGAGCCTCGGGGCTTCCTTCGGGTGCTAGGTGGTTTACCTAGGCTTTTAGGGGGGGGGGGGGGTTAGGGGGCTAGAGAGAGAGTCTAGAGAAAGAAAGAATAGTTTGGGAAGGTGTGAAGAATGAGGGAACCTGGCACCTCTATTTATAGGGGTGCTGACTGATGGACTCACCGAGTAGGAGGACCTAGTCGCCGAGTTGGGGCATGTGGCAGGCTTCTGGTGGTGCCACGTGTCCAATTATGGTGGTGCCACGTCACCCCTATCGCGTATCAGCCTTCAAACTTAGAAAAATCATAGCTCTCGCATACGAGCTCTATTTTCGACGTTATTTTTTTAAACACGTAGGTAAAATCAAGATCTACAACTTTCATTTAGACTCCGTCGGCTAATTCTCGACCGATCTCAAATTTAACAGTAGGAGGCGTTTAGACTGTTAAATGACCGCGAAGAATTCGTAACTCCTTCATACGGACACCGTTTTCGTCTATATTTTTATCGTTGAGTTCCTATTAATGAGATCTTCAACTCTCATTTAGGTCGTGTAAGCCAAAAACCGCTCGAACTAAAATTCAAGTTTCGGGCCGTGCACTGCTAAGCCGAATCTTAGAAAAATCATAACTTCCTCATACGAAGTCAGATTTGGGCGTTCTTTTTTTGTGTGTTCTCGGTTTAACATATGCTACAACTTTTGTTTAGATTTCTAAGGCTAAAAGTCGCTCCATTGTAAATTTACTATTTATGCTTCCCGGTGTCGTGCCGGTTTTGCCGTAAAACTTCGACATGCCATAACTTCTTCGTTATAACTCGGATTTCGGCATTATTTATATGTACGGAAACCTTGATACATATTCTACAACTTGGTTAAGACTATTTATTATAAATAATATTTTTCCTAAAAGTCATTTTCGACACTTATTGTCTTTAAATTGACTAGCCCGGATCTACGAGCGTTATAATTATCTCCCCCTTAGGATGATTACGTCCCAGAATCATCAACAAAACAGGATTGTATAATTACTCCATACGTTATCTCTTCATCCTAGGTAATAACTGTAACTTCTATGTTGCTTCGAACGAGTATCTAACTCTTGGACTCCTTGACTGCAGGCGGTGCTCGATCTTGCACCTGCTCGTTAGACTTTCAATCATGACCTTCGTGTCACAACCTCATTCTTTATCAGACACTCCTTCTTCTTCTTAACAAACTTAGGATAAGTTAATTTGATTACTACAATTGAACGATGTGTCATATTCTAATGACCTATCATCGTATGTAGCAACGCTTAGACTCAAGTCTCTTAGAGTCAAATTCCGGAATGGAATATGCCTTCCTTCATGGTCTAATGTGATATAATCACATTTTAACATGTAGCATTTCTATCTACCAACTTCTTTAACAACGAGCGCGATACTTCTATTGATCGCTTTGATTTCAATCATTTGGTTTAAGTCGGACGCTACATCAAACTTGGTTCTCTGAACCACGTAACCTACTCATCGTAGTCGGACTCAATGTGATATGACCACTAGGGTCGGGATAACAACAATCTTCTTAGTCATTACCGAAACAATGGTAACGACATACTTGAATAAAACGAAATCAATTATTAGCTTCTTGGTAACCTTATGACTTTCCCTGATCCAGGCGTGAGTCATGTGCTTCCGGTAGTATAGGCCTCTACTACCATTCACACATACTCATACTCGTCCCAATTATTGTCCCACAGTTTTCCAACTCACCATACAAGAAAATCACATAAAAACTTAACACATCAAATATCAAAACGAAGGTTTTATATTATTCCTTGAAACGATTACATGGGTGTTCAAGTTCACCCTAAGTTATGCCTCTAATGGGCTACACCATATGACACTATCTACATGGCTTCTTCATAACTTGATCTCCATATATACATCCTCACTCTTGATTCCTTGCATCGTCAACTGCTTCGTCAAGGATCATTTGAAATGCTCTCGCCTTTGGCTTTGGCGACACATTTGGCTTTGTGGCCCCCTCTCTCTTTGGGCAGTCTTGCTTGAAGTGCCCTTCCTCGTTACATCCGTAACACACCCTTTTGTTGAATGTACACTCGTTGGCATAATGCCCATGTTTCCCACACTTGAAACAAGTCACCTCCTCACCGTATTTTCTAGAGTTTTTCTTTTTGCACTTCTTGCACCATCTTTCTTCAATCCCTCCTCCTCTAAACTTCCTTGTACTGAATTTGCTTCTCTCATCGGGCTTCACATACCCCTCAAACTTCCTCTTTTTGCCAACCTGGGTCTTGTTAGCGGCTCTTCCCTTGATCATCTCCTCAACCGACTTGGCAGCCCAGATAGCTGCCTCCAAAGTAGGTGCCTGACGCACTGGCACCACGTACTCCCATGGAAGCCCTTTTGCGTACTTGTCGATTTTCGTCAGCTCATCCGAAACAAGACGTAAGGAGAACTCCATCTTCTCTGTGAAGTTGTTGGTGTATTCATCAATAGACATGCTTCATTTCTTCAAGGTAAGGAATTGGTTTTCTAGCTCGAGCAGATTTTGGGCTGAGCAGTACCTACGTTTGAACTGCACCAAAAACTCTGCCCACGTCAGTTGCATGGGCTCATTGGGGCTTAGAGTCTTCCCCAGAGTGTTCCATCAACGAACCGCGCCTCCTCTGAACTGGCGTACCGCAAACGTGGTTTGTAGTTTGCCTCTGCAACCACATGTCATGAAAGCTAACTCCATCTCCGAAATCCAGTCCATGACCCCGATCAGGTCTTCCTTTCCAGTGAAAGTCGACGGCTTGCAAGTTAGAAAATCCTTGTACTTGCATCCATTCCTCTCGACTCCGTCATCTTGGTTCTTTTGTCGAACTATTGGTGGGTTGACTTGACCAACGGTTCCACTATAGTTCCCCTCCTTAGTTTGCCCTTCGTTCAACCCAGGCTGTTCGATCTGTATGGTCGCTTCCTCTTGATTTTGTAGGAGAAAATTTTTGGTTTCCTCCATTTGACGATCCAACATCGCCTGGATCATCGTTTGCACTCCGGCCATCGTTATTGGCTCAGCAGTGGCCACCACAACCAGTATTTGCTCAATCACTGGGGGCTGATCTCGGTTCCCATTTGCATTCACGTTTCCGCTACGGGTCCTTGCCATCTTGATCTATACACCGAATAAGGTGAATCTAGATCTTTATTTAGGATTGACGTTTAAATCATCCTTATCACCCCGAAACGTTTATATGCTAGTTCTAATATCGTAGTTAAATGCTTAGAATCCTAAACACATAAGGTTTCCAGATCCGGTCGACAATCGACCATAGATCCGAACAAATAACAGCATATCAGGCACAAACATTTAGCACATAAAAGCATTTTAGGCACAATTCCTAAAATAAGCTAGTGCTCACACCTCACAATCATCGCTTAGCATTCTAAGTTTAAGTCTACAAATAAATCCATATTCCAAGTTCACTTAAACTAATGCTCTGATACCAACTGTGACATACCCATTTTCACGGCCGGAAAAGACCGATTTTTTTGTTTATGCTTTATAAAAATTAGCGTATATCTTTTAATAAAAATGTTGCGGACTTTGTTCCCAAAAAAACATGATAATCACGTTATCAAAGCATTTCTTAAGAAATATATTTTTATTCACTTTTAAAAACAGTTGAGATGTCATCGTCAATACAGAAACATAAGCATAAACAAAACTTACATCCATTTACACTAGTGATCAACATCTCTTTTAAATCTCTCAGTGCAATGTGACTTCATATCAACACCTGTGATATAAATAAATTGAGTGGGTCGGGTTGGGAAACCTGGTGAGTACATAGGGTTTTCAACCCACAATAATATAACTATTATGTTTAAACAATCAAACAATCAACCCAATTACCCATCCCAATTATCTTCTTTATTCTTAATGAAAGACCCTGTCTAATGGTTTGGTCTAGGTATCCTGATTAGTGGTAGTGATTGTGTAGAAAGTCAATTTTGTCTAGTTTACGGTTGGTATGTGTTTACGGCCGTAAACTCCTTACGGCCGTAAACTCCTTGCGCTTGTAAGTCTTGGCTATAAATAGGGCGTTGTGTCAGACTTTAAAGGTTGTTGATGCCTTCGTGTTTTCCCCAAGTTGTATCTGACGTTTTAGTGCTTTAAGGCGTATGCAAGCTTGGTTCGTTTTGTTATATTGCTTATTGTTTCATCTTTGCTTTTGTTATTCGTCTTTGATCATTGGTAGATCTATTTTTCAGGCTTTACAATTGGTATCAAAGTGAGACCAGTGTCAAAGACGTCCTACAGTTGCTTTTTTGCTCAAAACGATATTCGCAGCGAAAGAAGGGTTTTATTCCAGTCGATTTCGTGTGTTTAAGAGTTCACGATCCGAGCTTACGGCCGTAAACTCCAAGTTCACGGCCGCAAGCTATTCAAAGTTCATACACCACAATCGAATCTATTCTACAGCACATCGAGTTCCTGACTTAAAGGCTTTCAGAATAATATTTCATTGCATTAAAATTTTCAAATAAAATAAGTTTTTAACAGATAATTGGCCGTAATCATTGGCAGTAAACTCGGAGTTCTTTTAAAAATCATTGGCTGTAAATCGATTATCAGATAATCGACTTTAAAAAAAATTGCATCATCAATTTCTTTGTTCCAGAATTCAAATTTTTCACGGGCCGTAAACAAGGAGTTTACGGCCGTAAACAGTTCTCGACAGTAAACCTTTTCTCGGCAGTAAACTCGTTTTTAAAATCTTAATTAATTAATTTTCGGAGTTCATAACAGTAAATTAATTAATTAAATTTTTTGTCTTATTAAATAAATAATTAACTTTATTTTAAAAATGGAATCACAAAGTCCTAATCAATATCAAGAACTCGATGTTGTGATGGGAACAACCACGCGCATTCCAAGACTCATGTCCGCTGATGGTTTCCTCGAGTGGAAATATAGAATTGAGAAATATATAAAGATGAAGGACTTCAAGATTTGGAAATGTGTTATAAAGGATCCAGTCAGAATCACCACTACAGTTGGGGGGCAGGTGGTTGACAAGAAAATTGAAAACTACACTGATGAAGACTTTGAGAGTGTAGAAGAACAAGAAAAGGCATTGGCCATTTTGACTATGGCCTTATCTCCAGACATTGCTCAAGGATTCAGAGAGTATACTTCTGCTAAAGCACTATGGGAAGCCCTTATTGAAGTATATGAGGGAAATGAAGACATGCGAGAAAGCCGCCAAGATATGCTGAGGTAATGTTTCAACATGTTTAATTATGTTCCCGGAGAGACTCTCGAAGCTCAAGTGCAGCGATTCACAACTCTCAACACAGAGATGACTGTGGCAGGGATCTTCTATACAAAGTCAGAAATTAATAAGAAGCTACTAAATGCTCTCCCAAAATCTTGGGACATGAATGTAGCTGTGATTAAGAAGACTAAGGATCTCAATCGCCTTTCTCTAGCTGAAGTGATGGCTGTCATCAAAGCGTGTGATATTGATGACAAGCAGCGAGAGATCAATCATGTGAACTCCTACTCAGCTGCCAATCTTGGCATTTCAACTAATAATGCCCTCTCTTCTTTCTCTTATACCCCTGCAGGTTCATCTTCTTCTGCCCCAGTCATTCCCTACCCACAAAGTCAACCTCTCATGTCTATCCAAACTGTTCCATCCTCAAATGTGGCTTCCTCTTCAAAAGGAAAGGAGGGTGATGAAAACCTTGTCTTTGCAGCAGGGCTTGTGAATTGCTACAATGCACTTGTAGCTGGGGAGCTTCTGCCTCAATTGTCATTTGCAGATCTTGATCAAATCCATCCAGAGGACGTTGAGGAAATGGACATCACATGGCAAATTGCCATGGTTGTATTTAGGGCAAAACAGTTTTCCAAAAAGACAGGGAAGAACAATTGCGGAATGAGCGCTGACAAGAAGGTTGGATTCAACAAAGGAAAGCTTCGGTGTTTCAATTGCCACGACCCAGGGCATTTTGCTCGTGATTGCCCTCACCCCGATAGAAGGATTAATAATGACAAAACAATGGTTGCTGTTGGGAACAACCGAAGCAGTAGTCAAGCAAACAATGAAAAGGCTATGGTTGCACAATCTTTCGATTGGGATGATCAAATACAAGCTCTCAACTTATCTAGACCAGAAAATGCTCATCTGGCACAGGTAAGGGATGATACTACTGCAGGGATTGAAGCAGCTGAAGACAGTGTGATGAAGCTACAATTTGCTTTGATGGTATCCTCTTCCCATGAACCTAATTCGTCCAAGGTAAGTCTCCCATCATGCTCTAAGGCTTGTGTAGATTATGTGAAAACTTTAGAGGATGAAATTGAGACATTAGACAATGAAGTAGAAAATCTTAGGATTCTTCGTGAACTCAATGACAAATTAATAAGAGACATAGAAGACCTTTGATATGAAGGATACTGACTTCGAAAAGGACAAAAACCACTTAAAGCTCAACTAGAATAAAAAATTAAAGACTTTAGGAGACTCCAGGAAGACTATAGTAACAAATGTGAAAACTATGATTATGTAGTCAAACAAAATGCTGAGCTAGTGGCTGAAGTTGAATCTTTGAAAGGAAAATTTGAGACCGCCAAACTTGATGTTAGAAAATATGATTTCTCAAGTGAGGTGGTTGCAAATATGATAGACCAAAGTATGCAGTTTAAAAGGAATCAATCAAAAGGTTTAGGGTATAATCACGTACCCCCTCCTTTCAATCATTCATATGTGTCCAAGCCTTTGTCCAAAGAAGAGATTGTCAATGAATCATTTATGATTTATGGCAAGCCCTCCGGTTTTGTTTCGGGAGGATTTATTAATGTTGAAAGTACTAACATTTCTACTTCTCCTGCAGATCAATCCTTGAATCAGTCAAAGCACAAAGTTGAAGGATGTGTTTCTGAAAATAAAATCGAGTCCAAACCTGAAGCTTTCATTTTAAATAAAGACAATTCTTTTTCAAATGTTTTAAGTGACAGTATTTCTTGTGGTGTTTTTAATTATTCTGATACAGTAGCTGCTACCTCTGATACAGTTTTGAGTGCTTCTAATATGTCTGATAAATTTTTGAACAATTTGGTTGACAATTTGAATGTTTGTGATAAAAATGTTGAGACACCACTAGTTTCACAACCCTCAATAAGTATAGCACCCTCACTTGCCTCACAACCTAATAATATTGCATGTTTCTGTGAGACAAGCAAGGATGTTTGTAGGGAAAACGAATCTGATAAATGCAGCACAAGTTCTAACAATAACAAGCAGATTTGTTTTAATTGTGGTACTAGTGGTCATATTGCTAGAAATTGTCTTAATCGAATGTTTGTGAGTCATAATTTTCCAAGAGGGGAGAACGAGTTCAGAGGAAGGTCTTTAAAAAGAAATTCCTCTAGAAGTTGCTCTCGAAATGATGATTGGGCAGATGAAAGAAATAGAAAAAGGGATATTTTTCACAGACATAAAAAGGTTTTTAATCACCTTGTCCCGAGCAGTCTGCCAAAAAGGAGCATAGCCACACCAAGGTCAAGCTCATCCCAAAGCAATAGTGGATCTTCAACCAATTCTGGTAGAAGTAACACATGCTTTAAGCAGATTGTTAAACATAAAATGACAAAGTTGACTGAATTTTTCAGAAAACCTAATTATAAATGGAGGCCCAAATCTGCTCCCAATACATCATCTGTGTCCTCAGAGAAGTTTAAGTGCAATAAATCTGAAAAGGCATCGGGATCACCCAGGAAGATCATGACCTAGGTGCCCAAATCTAATTAAACCCGCACATTTTGCAGGGACAGTTGCGGGGAAATGTCGTCAGACCCTGGTTTGTCGACAGTGGCTGTTCCCGGCATATGACGGGAGATATCACCCAACTGCGCAACATTCAATCATTTAATGGGGGTATGTCTTTTTTGCGGGTGGAGATGGAGGGAAAATCACTCAAAGGGGAACCATGTCAAATGGAGTTCTAAGTTTCGAAAACGTGAATTTCGCTCCTGAGTTGAAACACAGTCTGTTAAGTGTTTCTCAGATCTGTGACAAGGGCTATTCTACGCATTTCACTGACAAGGAATGCATGGTCTTAAAGCCAGGCTTTGTCATCCCTGAAGAATGGATTCTCGTAAGATCAAAAAGGGATGGGAACGCCTATATTATTGATATGAATAGCAATCTCCCAGAACAAGTGTCTATTCTCCAAGATCTCCGAGCAAACTGCAATGTTGTGGCACCGAAGATTAGGTCATGCTAACGCCAAGAATCTAAATCATCTTGCGAAAAATGAGATGGTCCGTGGATTACCCATCAAGGACTTCATTACTTTTGAAAAATGTGTGTCGTGTGCTCAAGGAAAGCACCATCGAAAGCCGCACTTGCCAAAACAGGTAAACTCAATCAGTCAGGTTCTCCAATTACTTCACATGGATTTATTTGGTCCAGTGAACGTGCTAAGCATCAACGGAAGTTTTTACTGTTTAGTTGTGATTGATGACTTCTATCGATTTACATAGGTTTCTTTCTATCCAACAAAGCTGGTGTCACTGAATTGATCAAGAAGTTCATTGTTCTTGTTGAGAATCAGACCAATCATAGGGTGAAGGCGCTTCGTACCGATTATGGAACAGAGTTCAAGAATTCCATTCTCAATCACTTCTGTGCTGAAAAGGGTATCCTGCGTCAATTCAGTTCATCTCATACACCTCAACTGAATGGTGTTGCTAAAAGGCGGAACAGAACACTCAAAGACGCTGCAAGAACAATGCTGTGTGACTCAAAGCTGCCTGTTTTCTTTTGGGCGGAGGCGATAAACACTGCCTGTTATGTTCAGAATCGAGTGCTTATCGACAAAGCTCAAATGAAAACTCCGTATGAAATCTACAATGGACACAAGCCGTCAGTCAGTCACTTCCAAGTATTTGGCTGTCCTTGCACCCTACTTCACCTAGATGCCAATCCGAAGTTCAATGCCAAAGTCGATGACTGCTATTTTGTTGGGTATGCTACTCGTACCGCTTATAGAGTCTATAACAAGAAAACCAAAAAGATTGTGGAATCCTATGACGTGCGTTGGTTGGAAGAGAATGAGACAGACGCAAGAGTGGTTCCAGATTGGTTGTTTGATTATACGTCACTTTTCAAATCTTTAAACGTGTATTCAAATGATGTATCTAGAACTGATTCGCATTGGAAGAGTATCTCTGAAGATGAAGATGAAGAAGTCGTATACAAGCTTGTATATAAACCTTCTAATTCATCGAAAGGAAAGTCTAAAGCTTCACCTGAATGGGAGTCCTCTGACTCGCGTAAGGGAGAATCTTCTGCTGCATCTGAGGGGGAGCCTTCTGCTGCAATTGAGGGGGAGTCTTCTGCAACATCTTCGGAAAAGTCCTCTTCTACTCCTCAGGGGAGGCCGTTCTTGGAACATGATAGTCCTCAATCAGACCACACTGATTCTTCTGATGCTGAATCGAGACCGCACATATCTTCAGAGAAAGAGTTCGTTCCAAATGATGCTTCCGCTGTCTCTTCAACCCTGATGGAATTACTCTTTCCTGACCTTATTGCAGATGAGTATGTTGTAGAACCATCTGGTACTACTCAACAAGCAAATGAAGGAGGTCTTAACATTCACACTCTACCTGTCTCTATCAATGAAATCAGCCAAGAAATACCTTCTAGGGTTCAACGGGATCATCCAATCGAAAACGTTATTGGCCAGCTAGATGCTGGTGTTAAAACTAGAAGTCAAAGTGGAGACGTGAATACATGTCTGTATTCTTGCTTTATCTCTCAAATTGAGCCCAAGAATGTAGAAATGGCTCTAAATGAACCTAGCTGGATGGATGCAATGCATGAAGAATTGCATCAATTTGAAAAACTCGGTGTTTGGAAATTGGTTGAGTTACCGAAGGGCAAGAAGTCTCTTGACACACGATGGGTCTATCGCAACAAACAGGACGATTTAGGGGTTATTGTGCGAAACAAAGCCAGACTGGTAGTACGTGGGTTTCGACAAGTCGAGGGTCTTGACTACACTGAGGTTTATGCTCCAGTAGCTCGCTTGGAGGCTATTCGTATCTTCCTAGCGTATGCTTCGTATATGAACTTTACTGTCTTTCAAATGGATGTCAAGACTGCCTTCTTGTATGGCAAGGTGAAGGAAGAAATCTACGTTGATCAACCTCCAGGGTTTGTCGACTCAAAGTATCCTAATCATGTCTACAAGTTGGACAAAGCGTTATATGGGCTGCATCAAGCTCCTAGAGCATGGTATGCAACCCTAACAAAGCATCTGCTCGAACACAGTTACACTCACGACACTATTGATCAAATGTTATTCATAAAGCATGTCGACAAGGACCAGATACTCGTACAAATATACGTCGATGACATAATCTTTGGATCAACAAGCCAAAAGCTTTGCAAAAAGTTCGAAAGTGTAATGAGGAAAAGATTTGAAATGAGTTCGTTGGGAGAAATGACCATGTTTCTGGGGCTTCATGTTAAACAGAATTCAACCGGAATCTTGATACATCAAGCCAAGTATGTGGAGGATATTCTTGAGAAGTTTGCACTTCACGATGCTAAATCTGCTTCTACACCGATGGATGAACGACCTCTCCTGACTCCAGATCCTGAAGGCGAATCCGTAGATCAAACTCTCTATCGATCGATGATCGGATCACTGATGTATCTTACTGCAAGTCGACCTGACATTATGTTTGCAGTCTGTCAATGCGCTCGATATCAGGCTAATCCTAAACTCTCTCATCTTATTGCTGTTAAAAGAATTTTTCGGTACATCAAAGGAAGCCCTAAATTGGGTCTTTGGTATCCGAAGAATTCTAAATTTAATCTTTATGCTTTTACTGACACTAATTATGGAGGATGTGAGCTTGACAGGAAATCAACTTCAGGAGGATGTCAATACCTAGGTGACAGATTAGTTTCATGGCAATGCAAGAAACAACACACTGTCTCGACTTCAACGGCAGAGGCGGAATACGTTGCTGCATCAGCTTGTTGCTCTCAAGTTATCTGGATCCAACATCAGCTGTTGGACTACAGTTTGAATTACTTCGAAACCCCTATCTATTGTGATAATGAAGCGGCAATTCAAATAGCTAAAAACCCAGTCCAACACTCTAAAACCAAGCACATCGACATTAAAAATCACTTTATCAGAGACTGTTATGAACGATCTTTAATTCGAATCGAACAAGTCCACACTGAGAACAATGTGGCAGACTTTTTCACAAAGCCTTTTAACAAAGCTCGTTTCGATGTGCTTGTTGGATTTCTGAAAATGATACGTTTTGAGGATTAAGTTTTTTTTTAAAGTTTTTTTTTTCTTTTTCCTTTTTCTTTTTCTTCTCAATTTATTTTTGGTTTTCTTAGTTTATTTTTTAATTTCTGTTTCAGGATGGTTTAAAATTTGCGCATTATTTTGTTTCGTATTCTCACCCATGCACAAATTTAGGGGGAGAAATAAAAATCCAAAAACAACAAAAAAAATTACAAAAATCCAAAAATAGTGTCATTTCTGTTCAGCTTTTTAAAATTTATTGTTGACAACCTCGGTTGTAAGTACTGTGATGGGAAATGAAATTAAAAAAAGTGATAAAGGGCAACCTGAATCAGCGTAACGTACCTAAGTTGAATCATCTACGCTCTGTACTCGATGTGCTGGTAGGCACGAAAGATTTTGAATGGACTTGACTAGGAAAGTTGAACCTAATGAATTTGAGGACTTGACGTACTTTAACCTAGTTAGATCCGTTTAACTTGATGTCACGACGCTCAGATAGGTTGAGCCGGGAGATAAACATGAGAATCTACTCGTCACATTAATTGAACCCGTACTTGGAACCGTGGCTTAACTTTTCCTCGATGTGCGGATTCTGTCCTTAATTCCGGTTGGATGGGGCGACTGGTAAATTCCGATAAACTAGGTCTGTAGAATATCATTTTCTTTCTTTCCGTCTGTTAGCCATATGTTGTCTCCTTTGCGCGACTTCTAATCCGACCTGGTACACAACATATGCAACTCTATTTCTCTGCAGGATATATATATATATATATATATATATGTGTGTGTGTGTGTGTGTGTGTGTGTGTGTGAAATACTTCTCATCTGTTAGCCATATGTTGTCTCCTTTGCGCGACTTCTAATCCGACCTGGTACACAACATATGCAACTTTCTTCTTCTCAACCCCTCTGAAGTAGTTAGCAATAGAATTCTGAATCTCTTCTCTCTCTGAATGGTTATCTGCTCACCCGGTGTAAGGAGTACTTTGGAAGTTCTTGATGGCTGGCGCATATTAGGAAGCGGGAAACACGTTCCAGTACACTTAAAATTGAACTCATACAGATTGTCTGTAGATCTCGCTGCTCGATTTAGGTGGACAACAATATCCCTGGTTGTAGTCAGTTAAATGGTCATAAGGTGAATTTATTTAAGATTTAGGAGTTATCATAATTACAGAAATTTACAATTAGGTATATGCCTGAATTATGTCACTGGTAAAATGTCCAAAAATGTCACAAATCTTTCGTGCTTAAGTGGACCACAATACTGGCAATTGGTCAGACGAAGATGTGAAGATAAGGGTACCGACAAGCGGAATAAGGCCGTCCAACAACTTTGATCCAACCATCACAAAGGTTAAAGTGGTTAAATTTGGTGTGTAAAAATTATTTTAGTTAAAATATTTTTCTCTCAATTTTTATTTTTTAATTTAATTTTGTTTTAATTTTAATTTTATTTTTATTTTATTTTATTTTTGAAAGAATGTTAATTTTAACTTTAATTTTTAATTTCTAATTTTATTCTTGTGGCTTTTGCTATCTCAATTTTTAATTTTATTTTTATTTCGTTTTTTTATTTATTTTATTTTATTTTATTTTTCAAAAATTAAATTAATCCTCAAAGTTTTTTTTGGAAATACTGGGCAATTATCAGGTAACAGGGTAAGTGAAGGTAAAAGGGGTAAAAAGGAGTTCACTGCCGGAATCTCCTCATTCACGAGTTTTTGGCCGTAAACTCTCTCTAAACCCTCTCAAAAAGGCAAAAAAAATTTCTTCGATTTTCGGAAAACCACTTACATCATCGCAAAGGTAGTCATTTCTAGATCACAAATATGTAATTTGTTTTGTGTTTCACCGTATCATCATGCCGGAAATCGCAAAAAACGATTCGCCGGAGCTTACAGCCGTAAGCTTAGGCCGTAAACTCCGAGCACTTGAATTTTGGACTTGTTTTTAATTTATATTGGTGCCATAGTCGTGTACATTCACATATCTTCAAGTCCTATGAGCTAATTCGAAGTGTAGAATCAATTTTTGGGGTTTTTCCACTGAAAGTTCTTAGGCCATAAACTCCGAGTTTACGGCCCAGGAACAATGTGTTTACTGCCTTCGGTTCGAGTAAAATAATTAAAGGGATATCGTGTGTTGATTTTCAAAACAATTCTTAGACCGTAAACCTCGAGTTTACGCCGTAAACTAGATTATCACTCGATTTCCTTTAACATTTTGGCAGTAAACTTAATGTTATGAGATGTTATTTTGGTCATAATTTTTTTTTGGTTTCTTACAGTTGTGTTTGAATGCAGAAAATGACGAACCTAAAATTTGCAGATATGCACAACCTGGCAATCGTACTCGCGGACCCTCCAGCTGTTCACTCGGATATGCGTTCGATGATTCATCGATTGCGTGAATGCTGCTTAGCATCCACAATCACTATCAATCCGGTGGTTTATCAAAGTTTGATACACGAGTTTTGGGCGACTGCAGAGACAAACATGGATGATGATGGCAATTTTACTGTGAAGGCGAAAGTACAGGATCGAGAAATCGTCATTGATGAAGGCTTTATTCGTGAGGCGCTGCTAATTGATGATCAACCCAATTTCCCGACAGAGATTTGATCAAAGATGTTCAAAGGGTTCTACGAAGAATGAGTTACGAGGGAACCTTTCCGCCGACATTGAAAAAGTTGCTACACCCATACTGGAGGTTCTTGGGCCATGTTTTTGTGAGTTGCATCTCGGGAAGGAGGTCTGGGGCAGACGAGATCTCTTAGCGCACAACTGGTGCTTTGGTATCTCTTGCTGTTGGGTTTCGATTCAATTTCTCAAAGTTCATCCTTGAGGAATTTGTTATTAACATCAGAACTTCTACTCGGGATACTTTTCTGTTGTATCCTCGCTTCATACAATTGTTCATCAACATTCAATTTCCAAACGTGAGAAAGACGGGAGAGACATTGGATATGAAGTCCTTAGGTCCCCACACGGTGGGACTCATCAAACAAAATCGGAAAGGCAATGTCATATTTCGAGGACTATATCCTCTTGAAAAGTTTGGTAAATTCACTGAACTGGATGAGACTCCAGAGTCATTTAAGTCGTCTGAGCAAAGCTCCTCAGAGCAGACATCTGCTGAAAGGTCAACGCCAAACAACATTGTTATAGATGTGTCCGAAGATGAGGAAACCGGAAAAGAAGATTCTCCAACTCCAAAAGTTCAAACTGTCTCAGAACATGAAAAGGAGTTAAGTGATGATCAAGTTGGTGGAGAGATGAGTACTGGTGAAGAGAGAAATGACTCGTTTGATGATCTAGATTTGACTGGTTTTGATCGCGATGATATTGCAGCTTCGTTGGCAAGTAGTGCTAATGTTGTGTCTAATGAAAATCTTGACACAATTTTCTATAATGTCGATGATGTTGGTCTTCACACAACTGAGACAAGGAAATCGAGTGAGACATTTGATGCGCGAACTCCTACTTCAAAGCAAATGGTGTCAACTTCTATTCCTTTGGAGATGGTTATGGGATGTTCCCCTCCTGTGTCTGTTTCTCCTACTCGCGAACCGTTTGTGAGTGTGTTTTCTCCTGAAGCTGACCAACAACAATCTAAAAGAAGAAGACTTGATGCAAGACAATCTGAACTAATCACAAGTTTGGTGAGTGGTCTTCCTACCCCACCTTTCACTACTACTACTACTACAAGGCTATCCACTACAAAGATGTTTCCAACTGGTCCGAGTTCAACATTTGATGTTGGTGGTTCTTCTGCACCGCCTGGTTTCTCAGTCCCTAGATATCGTCGAGATGTTGCTTCTGAAAGGCTGGCGTTTGACATGGCTGAAGAACAAATTGCATCGCCAGATCCTCGAGGAAAGGGAGTTTCCATTGAAGAAGGTGGTGCGAGGGATGACAATCTTACTCTTGCTGGTCTGCAGAAAGAAATTTCCATTCTTAGCCAGAAAAACATTGAGCTTGATATTCAGGTGGCAGAGCTTCGTGCCGAGAATATCGATCTTCGTGGACAACTGGCTGGACTTAAGAAGGATAAGAAGGTGAAAAGCAAACAGATCTCCGATTTACAAGATCATTTTAATCTGCCGACTTCGAGTTATTTTGAGTTAAAGAAGAAACTTGAAGTTGATTTTGGTGAGAAATACCAGACATCCGTTGAAGAACAAAGGATTAATCTTCACGTACAAGCTTTTCCGGTTGACCTACCAGTCGGTCAGTCTTCTGGTACTGCTGAGCGTGTTGTTGTTGAACCTCCATTGGCTCCACACATTCAAGAACTTATTAGTCGTAATCAAGAAGATGATGTTCAGAAAGGACAACTGTTGTTTAAACGGAATATTAATCAGAATACATTTCGGAGCGAACCCTTAATAACTGTTACTGATCTTGAAGTTGTTAGGTTCCGAGATACATTTGGAGATAGATCAGGAGTGGCTGCCTGGGGATTTCATGATGCTCTCAGAATGTGGATTGTCATTCGTAAGAGTGGTAATTCAGAATTGTATAAGGATATTCATGCATTTAGGTCGTTCACGAGAATTGATCTAACGGAATTGTCTCAAGCTCCGTTTATCAATCTTTTTAACACTCCTCAGGTTACTCAGTTTAAACACTTTCTGGATGATCAAGTGAAGAAAGAATTTCCATCGATGCCAACCGCAGAGTCAGTTGTATTTGAACACCCAGATGTCTTGGAACCGTCTACTGACAAGTCGTTGCAGGTAGTGATGTGGCCAACAACGAAACAAGTCAAGCAGTTTCCTATAATTCAAGGCTATCAAGATGGATCTCTCAGTTCTTTGGAATGTTGGGTCTATGATGAAAATACATCGGGAGCAATTATCAAGCTTAAGAATGGGTGTATTCGTTTGTACGATCGCAAAGACTTGCTGCAGTTCAGGAAATGGGATATTCACTATCTTAGCAACTTTCAAATTAAAGTTGTTGAAGATATTTACGAGGAAGGAGCCAATGTAACAACTCAAATTTTTCAAACAAATTTTTCATTTTTAGAACATAATATTTTCCATTAAAACAAGGCATAAATAGTTTAATTATTCAGTCAATACATTTATTCAAACTCCCAAGATCCTAAAACAATCTTCAGTGTGTATCGATCATGCCGGCGCCTTCCCACGGTCCTCGCTAGTACCTGAAATACATACATCCACAACAACTGTAAGCATAAATGCTTAGTGAGTTCCCCAATATACAACTTACGCACATACGCCTTCCGGCCCAGACCATTCGGTCCACATAACATTGCCTTCCGGCCCGACCTTCCGGTCCATGTGTCTCTGGGGACTTCCGTCCCTGCTGGGTAAACCTTCCGGCCTTACCCACGCCGACCTTCCGGTCCATCACACATCATATCGCCTTCCGGCCCATAACATACATAGCACATATAACATATAACATATAACATATAACATACCACATATCGCATGCATATCACATATCATATCCGACCTTCCGGTCACACAATCAAACCCTTCCGGGTATGGTATAGTGAGAAGACTCACCTCGTAAGTGCTGAAAGCTAGCAACTCCTGAAATCACTCGCGCACAACCAACGAGCTACAACCCTCCTATAACATTACATAACTCATTAATACTCATATCATCTAAGTGTGACTATCCCTAAGAAGTCAGACTTAGGTCAACTCTGGTCAACGGTCAACGGTCAACTCGACTGGACTCGGCGAGTACCATGGCGACTCGGCGAGTCTAGTCGTCCTCACAGATTCCTGAATATTCCCTTTCTACTCGTCGAGTATCCCTCTTGACTCGACGAGGTCCTCGTGGAAGAATCGCGGGGCCACACCGACTCCACTCGCCGAGTCTGATGAACAACTCGGCGAGTCCCAGTGAATCTTCAAGCTACTCGCCGAGTCTGAAGAACAACTCGGCGAGTCCATGCCATGCAGACGAGTAACTGCTTCCTGGGGTAGATCTCGTCCCGAAGTACACATGCATGGGACCTTCTGGACCTCTAAAGGTCCTAATACAAGACTATAATCGTGGGGTAACAAGGCATTACATCATCAAATCACTAAATGGGTTCTATAAACCCTAGTTTCACCAATACATCAAAATAACAGAGCAAACACGAATTCTTACCTGGATGACGTGTTCTCTGTATTCCCAACCTCAGAATGTGACCCCCTTGCTGCTCTTTTAGCCAATCCTCCCTCTTCCTTGCACACCCACTCTTCTATAACCAACAATGGCCTAAGATCCTTGCTCCTTCTGCACTTAATCGATTTAGGGTTCTTCTCAGAAGGCAAAAACGAACAATGACGGCCAATGGACCCCTTTTATACGTCCCAACCCTGAACGGTTAGGGTTTCTGCTGAACAGCGTCGACTCGCCGAGTCCATATCTGGACTCGTCGAGTCCAGTCGCGGACCCGCGACCAAGTCCGCGATCCTACTCGGCGAGTCTAGGCTCCGACTCGCCGAGTCCCCCTTTTAAATCACCCCAAAAACATAATTTTAATAATACCTGAGATTCCGGGCTGTTACAATTCTCCCCCACTTGGATTAGACTTCGCCCTCGAAGTCTCATTCTGCAAATAGTTCCGGATGCTGCTCCCGCATTTCGCGCTCCGGTTCCCAAGTCATTTCTGATCCCTTACGGTGTTGCCATTGAACCAACACCAGAGGTACTTCCTTGTTCCTCAGAACCTTGATCTTCCGATCCCTGATAGCCACTGGTCTCTCCGCGTAATTCAGGCTCGCATCCACCTGAATATCCTCCAATGGAACCACTGCCGACTCATCGGCTATGCACTTCCTCAACTGCGACACATGAAAAGTGTCATGGATCTGACCCAACTCCGCTGGCAACTCCAACCGGTAGGCTACCCGACCTACCCTTGCAATCACACGAAATGGCCCAATGTACCGGGGCCCCAACTTGCCTCTCTTTCTGAACCGAATCACTCCTTTCCAAGGAGAGACCTTCAAGAGAACGAAGTCGCCGACTTGAAATTCAAGCTCGGATCGGCGCCTGTCTGCATAACTCTTCTGTCGGCTCTGGGCAGTCAATAGTCTTTGTCTCACTTGTTGAATCTGTTCTGTCGTCTGGAGTATTATCTCCGTGCTGCCCATCACTCTCTGCCCCACCTCTCCCCAGCAAATGGGAGTTCGACACCTCCTTCCATACAACAGCTCGAAAGGCGGCATACCAATGCTCGAGTGATGGCTGTTGTTGTAGGAAAACTCTGCCAATGGTAAATACGCATCCCAACTACCCCCGAAGTCTAATACACACGCTCGAAGCATGTCCTCCAGTGTCTGAATTGTCCGCTCGCTCTGGCCGTCTGTCTGGGGATGGTATGCGGTACTAAAATGCAATTTAGTACCCAACTCCTCATGGAATTTCTCCCAGAATCTGGAAGTAAAGCGCACATCACGGTCTGACACAATCGAGATCGGCACCCCGTGCCGAGACACCACCTCTCTCACGTATATCTCCGCCAATTTCTCCGCCGAAGAACTCTCACTGATGGCAAGGAAGTGTGCACTCTTTGTCAACCTATCCACGATCACCCAAATTGCGTCAACTCCCCTAGCAGTCCTCGGCAATTTGGTGATAAAATCCATAGTAATCTGTTCCCACTTCCACTCGGGAATCTCCAATGGCTGTAACTTGCCATGCGGTCTCTGGTGCTCAGCCTTAACCCTACGGCAGGTCAAGCACCTCTCAACGAACCATGCCACATCCCTCTTCATATAGGGCCACCAATATTCCTTCTTTAAATCCAAATACATCTTTGTAGCACCAGGATGGATCGAGAATTTCGATCTATGAGCCTCTTCCATCAAAGTAGTACGCGTACCGCCCACGAACGGTACCCAAATCCGACCCTGAAACGTCATAAGGCCTCGACTATCCTTGACAAACTCTGAGATTAACCCCACAACCCGCTCTTTCTTCTGCATTTCTGGTCGCACAGCCTCCGCCTGGGCCCCACGAATAGCGTCCAATACTGGAGTCATCACAGTCAGTCTCAAGCATGCGCCTCGCAATGGCGTGCCTTCCGCCCTGCGACTCAATGCATCGGCTACCACATTAGCCTTGCCTGGGTGGTACAGGATCTCACAATCATAATCCTTGACCACATCCAACCACCTCCTCTGACGCATATTTAGGTTGGGTTGATCCATCAAATACTTCAAACTCTTATGGTCCGTGTATATCGTACATCGAACCCCATACAAGTAGTGACGCCAAATCTTGAGAGCGAACACTACTGCCCCCAACTCTAAATCATGCGTGGGATATCTCGCCTCATGAGGCTTCAGCTGCCTCGACGCATAAGCTATCACATGACCCCTCTGCATTAACACTGCACCCAATCCCAAAATCGATGCATCGCAATATACCACGAAATCTTCCATCCCTTCTGGAAGAGCTAATACCGGGGCTTCGCACAATCTTTGGCGAAGTGTCTCAAAGGAGGTCTGCTGCTCGGACCCCCATGAGAACGTAACACCCTTCCGGGTCAATCTGGTGAGTGGCACTGCGATCTTGGAGAAATCCTTGATAAATCTCCGATAATACCCTGCCAACCCAAGGAAACTTCTGATCTCGGAGGGTGACTTCGGCACCTCCCAACTCATCACCGCCTCAACCTTGGCCGGATCGACCAATATCCCTTTCTGATTAACCACATGTCCTAGAAACTGGACTTCCCGCAACCAGAAGTCACATTTGGAGAACTTTGCATAAAGTTTCTCCGACCTCAATACCTCAAGGACCTCCCTCAAATGCTCCTCATGCTGCTCTCTCGATCTCGAATACACCAGAATGTCGTCGATAAATACGATCACCGACCGATCCAACATCGGCCTGCATACCCTGTTCATGAGATCCATGAACACAGCCGGGGCATTGGTGAGTCCAAAAGGCATCACCACAAACTCATAATGTCCATATCGCGTCCTAAACGCTGTCTTCTGGACGTCTTCATCCCGTACTCTCACCTGATGGTATCCCGACCTCAAATCGATCTTGGAAAACCAAGATGCTCCCTGCAACTGATCGAATAAATCATCGATCCTCGGCAACGGGTAACGGTTCTTGACCGTTAGCTTGTTCAACTCCCGGTAATCAATGCACATCCGGTGTGAACCATCCTTCTTTTTGACGAACAGAATAGGTGCTCCCCATGGCGAGCTGCTCGGCCGAATGAATCCCTTCCCCAGCAACTCCTGGAGTTGCGAGGACAGCTCTTGCATCTCTGGAGGTGCAAGACGATAAGGCACTTTGGCAATAGGCGCTGCCCCCGGAACCAGATCGATACTAAACTCTACTTGCCTCACAGGCGGTACTCCCGGCAACTCCTCGGGAAAGACATCTGGAAACTCGCGCACCACCGGAACTTCCTCAACTGACTTCGGTTTCTCAGAAACCTCCCGCGTATCCATCACATACGCCACGAAACCCTTACAGCCCTGCCGTAAACACTGCCTCGCCCTAGCGGCCGAACAAAAAGCTGATCCCGAACGGGTACCCTCGCCGTATACCGAAAGAACTCCTCCTCTAGGGTCTCGTATAGTCACCAACTGACGCTCACAGTCGATGACAGCGCCGAACCGGCTCAGCCAGTCCATGCCCACGATGACACAGACATCCCCCATCGCGATAGGAATCAGATCAATCGGGAATCCAACCCCGAAAATCTCTAGTACACATCCCCGAAGAACCTCCGTAGCACAAATCACCTTCTCGTCAGCTATAGAGACTCTCAAAGGTCGACTCAACGACTCACGACTAACGCCAATATGCTGACTAAAAGCCAAGGACACAAAGGACCTACTCGCACCCGAGTCAAATAACACTAAGGCAGGCACAGAGTTCACAAGGAAAGTACCTACGCGCATAATGACATAAGCATAACATATCGACATTTAAAATAATTACAAGAATTCCAACATACCTGCCACAACATCGGGCGCAGCGCGGACCTCTTCCGCAGTCAGCTGAAAGGCTCTTCCCCGTGCCCTCGGGGCCTCGGCCTTCACCGGTCGAGTCGCAGTAACTCCGACAGCAGGTGCAGATCCCTGAAGAAGCTGAGGGCACTCGGCCTTCCTATGGCCAGTCTGGTTGCAATGAAAGCAAACCGAAAATCCCTTGGGGCACTCCCTAGCAATGTGCCCCTCCTTGCCACACTTGTAGCAAGCACCAGATCGACATACTCCATCATGACTCTTGCCGCACTTTCCGCAAGTGCGACCCTTCGAACCTCCTGTCCTCGAATCAGCGGACTTAGCCCGCTTGGCTGCCGGCTGGAACTGGGCCGGTCGTCGATCCGCCCGCTGAGACTCGGCCTCCTCCCTAGCCTGGGTCTCCAACTCGATCTCGCGCTTCCTGGCATTCGCCTGAAGCTCAGCAAAAGTATGGTAAGTGGAGTTCGACACAAACTCCCGAATATCCCTCCTCAAGACACCCAAGTATCGGCTCATCCGAGCCTGCTCTGAGGACACCAGCTCAGGGCAAAACATCGCCCTCTCATGGAACTTCCGTGTAATCACCGCAACAGAATCGGTACCCTGCTTGAGGGTCAAGAACTCCTGCACCAGTCGTTCCCTCTCCACCGGGGGAACGTACTCATCCCTGAACATGGCAGTAAACCCCTCCCATGTCACCGCTGTAGTCTCTGCCAACGTGAAATTCGCTGTCACGAACTTCCACCAGTCCTTCGCTCCCAGACGGAGCTGGTTCAAAGCGAACCGTACCCTCAGGTGCTCCGGGCATGAACAAGTATAGAAGCACCCCTCTATATCCGCGATCCACCTCATCGCAGCAATCGGATCCTGCGTCCCATCGAACTCTGGTGGCTTCGTGTTGCTGAACTCTCGGAACAGCAATGAGTCACCTCCCTGTGGCCTAGCAGCGGCCACAGCTGCGGTAGCTGCAGCGGTTGCAGCCTCAGTCAATGCGGCGTACCGCTCGTCGAACGTCTCCATAAGGGTGGTCTTGATAGACCCAAACATCTCCGGGATCTCAGCCCGGATCGCCGCCGCCACCTCCTCGTGGATCATCTGACGAATATCCTCGTCACTCATACCGCTCGAACTTGCCCCGTGCCGCGGTCTAACCATGATATCTCTGAAATACAACATAAAACTATCAGAGATTCTACCGAGTATAATCGTACTCGACACGCAACCCTACTCAATCCCAGATATCCCGGGATTCTTACTTGGGCCTCCCACTGACCCGGTGTCCTCGGTAGTACGGGCCCAATACTACCGACCACACCGCATCAACGTTCATCCCAAGTCCTCCTCCCCAGACTCCAGATAGTGAGTACTCTACTTCTGATACGCTCTATCTACCCGCATACTAGCAAAGCATCTCATATAAGCAACTTCCCTAGACTAAGGCATCACAAATCAGGCCACTCTAGTCCTATCATGAATACCTAGTCTTCTAGCATGCATAACAATTCATATCATATAATATTGTAAGGTATTTTGGGGATCTTTACCGTTCGGGCGCTGACTGATCGTACACACTGCTTCTTTCTTGCTTACCACAAAACCATTTACAAAAGTTTATGCCTTTATGTGAAAAGTTCTCTCAAATCCTCGGTTTGAGTTCAGTTACCCCCGAAGGTGCACCCGAATCTCTCAAACCTAGGCTCTGATACCAATTGTAACAACTCAAATTTTTCAAACAAATTTTTCATTTTTAGAACATAATATTTTCCATTAAAACAAGGCATAAATAGTTTAATTATTCAGTCAATACATTTATTCAAACTCCCAAGATCCTAAAACAATCTTCAGTGTGTATCGATCATGCCGGCGCCTTCCCACGGTCCTCGCTAGTACCTGAAATACATACATCCACAACAACTGTAAGCATAAATGCTTAGTGAGTTCCCCAATATACAACTTACGCACATACGCCTTCCGGCCCAGACCATTCGGTCCACATAACATTGCCTTCCGGCCCGACCTTCCGGTCCATGTGTCTCTGGGGACTTCCGTCCCTGCTGGGTAAACCTTCCGGCCTTACCCACGCCGACCTTCCGGTCCATCACACATCATATCGCCTTCCGGCCCATAACATACATAGCACATATAACATATAACATATAACATATAACATATAACATACCACATATCGCATGCATATCACATATCATATCCGACCTTCCGGTCACACAATCAAACCCTTCCGGGTATGGTATAGTGAGAAGACTCACCTCGTAAGTGCTGAAAGCTAGCAACTCCTGAAATCACTCGCGCACAACCAACGAGCTACAACCCTCCTATAACATTACATAACTCATTAATACTCATATCATCTAAGTGTGACTATCCCTAAGAAGTCAGACTTAGGTCAACTCTGGTCAACGGTCAACGGTCAACTCGACTGGACTCGGCGAGTACCATGGCGACTCGGCGAGTCTAGTCGTCCTCACAGATTCCTGAATATTCCCTTTCTACTCGTCGAGTATCCCTCTTGACTCGACGAGGTCCTCGTGGAAGAATCGCGGGGCCACCCCGACTCCACTCGCCGAGTCTGATGAACAACTCGGCGAGTCCCAGTGAATCTTCAAGCTACTCGCCGAGTCTGAAGAACAACTCGGCGAGTCCATGCCATGCAGACGAGTAACTGCTTCCTGGGGTAGATCTCGTCCCGAAGTACACATGCATGGGACCTTCTGGACCTCTAAAGGTCCTAATACAAGACTATAATCGTGGGGTAACAAGGCATTACATCATCAAATCACTAAATGGGTTCTATAAACCCTAGTTTCACCAATACATCAAAATAACAGAGCAAACACGAATTCTTACCTGGATGACGTGTTCTCTGTATTCCCAACCTCAGAATGTGACCCCCTTGCTGCTCTTTTAGCCAATCCTCCCTCTTCCTTGCACACCCACTCTTCTATAACCAACAATGGCCTAAGATCCTTGCTCCTTCTGCACTTAATCGATTTAGGGTTCTTCTCAGAAGGCAAAAACGAACAATGACGGCCAATGGACCCCTTTTATACGTCCCAACCCTGAACGGTTAGGGTTTCTGCTGAACAGCGTCGACTCGCCGAGTCCATATCTGGACTCGTCGAGTCCAGTCGCGGACCCGCGACCAAGTCCGCGATCCTACTCGGCGAGTCTAGGCTCCGACTCGCCGAGTCCCCCTTTTAAATCACTCCAAAAACATAATTTTAATAATACCTGAGATTCCGGGCTGTTACAGCCAAGGTGTACACAACGATGATCGCGGAGATTCTAAGCAAGAGAATGTGGAATGGAGCGATGGGCCAGATGGACGTGATGATTGTTAACAAAGGAATGGGCTCGAGCTAGTCCAAACCAAGGGGGAGATTGAAAGACCCTGTCTAATGGTTTGGTCTAGGTATACTGATTAGTGGTAGTGATTGTGTAGAAAGTCAATTTTGTCTAGTTTACGGTTGGTATGTGTTTACGGCCGTAAACTCCTTGCGGTTGTAAGTCTTGGCTATAAATAGGGCGTTGTGTCAGACTTTAAAGGTTGTTGATGCCTTCGTGTTTTCCCCAAGTTGTATCTGACGTTTTATTGTTTTGAGGCGTATGCAAGCTTGGTTCGTTTTGTTATATTGCTTATTGTTTCATCTTTGCTTTTGTTATTCGTCTTTGATCATTGGTAGATCTATTTTTCGGGCTTTACACTGAAGGATCTACCCTAAGAATCAACTATTTCTCATTCATTCATTCCTAAGGATCATCCTAAGGAAACAACATAAAGTCCAATGTTGCCAATGACACATTGGTCAAGCGCAGCTGCTAATATTATCACTTAGGCACAGCTGCCAGAATTGGGACATTTTCTATGAGACGTTTCTGCCGGTATTGACCTTTAAATGCTACAGTCATGGTCATAAGGCTCCTAATTAGGCGCAGCTGCCGATACTGTCCTTAGAGCGCAACTGCTAGGACGTTTACCGTAGATCTAAATCATCTACGGGTTGTGGCGCAGCTGCCAGTGCTCATCTACAGGGTACTAGGTCCACTGCTGCCAATGTATACCTATAATGCACTAGGTCCGTACTACTAATGTTCCTCTATTTAAGCTTTTATCCCTCATCATTCATCTATCAATGTTTTACCCAACATATTTTGTAGATATAAAATACTTTATACAACTTACATCATTTAAAACATGTATAAAAATCTTTCATCAGCATAGACAGCAAGTATTCAGACAAGATGCACACATAGCACATAATTTATATTAAAAATACTTCATATCTATGTGTAAGATGAAAGGGACCATGCACTCACCTGGTAAAGTGGTGACTCGGTACTCGGACAGCACTTCATTACTCTTAAAACAATTTCCTTCGACAAAACCTAGTATCATTACCACTAGGGTTTAGTTTAATATTCACCAAGACCACTTAATAGTCTAGCTATTATTAATATTATATAAGCATTAAACAATACTTATATAACCCATAATAATAGCCCAAATACTTATTATAAGGTCCTAATAACATTTCTATGATGAAACATAAGCTATACTAAAGATAGGATAGGCGTAGCTCACTTACAGTGGATTTTCTCGAAAACCGGGCTTTGCTGGAGCTGCGTTATCGACCCGAAAGGCTCTTTTCTCGGGACTCCGGGAGCCTCGGGGCTTCCTTCGGGTGCTAGGTGGTTTACCTAGGCTTTTAGGGGGGGGGGGGGGGGGGGTAGGGGGCTAGAGAGAGAGTCTAGAGAGAGAAAGAATAGTTTGGGAAGGTGTGAAGAATGAGGGAACCTGGCACCTCTATTTATAGAAGTGCTGACTGATGGACTCGCCGAGTAGGAGGACCTACTCGCCGAGTTGGGGCATGTGGCAGCTTTCTAGTGGTGCCACGTGTCCAATTCTGGTGGTGCCACGTCACCCCCTATCGTGTATCAGCCTTCAAACTTAGAAAAATCATAGCTCTCGCATACGAGCTCTGTTTTCGACGTTCTTTTTTTTAAACACATAGGTAAAATCAAGATCTAAAACTTTCATTTAGACTCCGTCGGCTAATTCTCGACCGATCTCAAATTTAATAGTAGGAGGCGTTTAGACTGTTAAATGACCGCGAAGAATTCGTAACTCCTTCATACGGACTCCGTTTTCGTCTATATTTTTACCGTTGAGTTCCTATTAATGAGATCTTCAACTCTCATTTAGGTCGTGTAAGCCAAAAACCGCTCGAACTAAAATTCGAGTTTCAGGTCGTGCACTGCTAAGCCGAATCTTAGAAAAATCATAACTTCCTCATACGAAGTCAGATTTGGGCGTTCTTTTTTTGTATGTTCTTGGTTTAACATATAATACAACTTTCATTTAGATTGCTAAGGCTAAAAGTCACTCCATCGTAAATTTACTATTTACGCTTCCCGGTGTCGTGCCGGTTTTGCCGTAAAATTCGACATGCCATAACTTCTTCATTATAACTCGGATTTCGGCGTTCTTTATATGTACGGAAACCTTGAGAAATATTATACAAATTGGTTAAGAATATTTATTATAAATAATCTTTTGCCGAAAAGTCATTTTCGACACTTATTGCCTCTAAATTGACTAGCCCGGATCTACGGGCGTTACAAAAGACCCTATAGGTTATCAAAATCGGCACATAGAAAAGAACAAGGAGGGCTAGCCGATTTTGAGTGATAGTGTGCTTCTCTCAAGTTATTCCAAGAGTTGTGGTGTTGTGTGAAACATTTGAGGCATCGCATTTGGGGTGCTAGGCTCACAAAGTTCTTAAGGAATTTAAGCAACAACAAAGGTATGTTATTCTACTATCTTTTATGTTCAAGTTCCCCATGCCATGCTAGTTAGGATAAGAACTTTGGAAAAAATCAAATTTACATGTATCTTAGTAAAACATAGATCCAAGGTTTCTAGGGTTGCATGTATACCATAGGAGTGTTAGAATGCTCAAAACCCTTCAGTGGTATCAGAGCCAAAGCTTCTTTTCTTGATACTTGATGCAAATTGTAAACGAAAATCGAAAATTCAGTATTCTGCTGAGTGAACTTGTCGAGTCCATGGGGGGACTCAACGAGACCATGTGTATCTTCATCGTACTCGTTGAGTAGGTTCGTGCATTCGACCAGTAGGAGGCCCAAAAAGCAGTTTTTCGAGTTTTTAAGCTGAAATTGAACTAGAATCATTACACTAAACTGTTTTGGACTTATAAAACCTGTTTTCGATGTGGTATTGATTATGCTAATCCAATTTCAAAGGTTATTATCAAAAATTCAAGTTTTATGTGTGTTTATACTTTGTATGATTCTTGAAATTGTTGATATGAATGTTCATACACTTATGAGTCTTGGTAGATCATAGGAATTATTTGCAAATTGTTTGTTAGTTTAATTCTTGATCTAGATGTTTTTAATGGAGTCCATAATTTGTCCTCATGTTATGGATTACCAAAAGTCAAGTCTTTTAAAGTCCATTAAAGAAAACATAAGTTACATAAAATGAAGAATCTTCATTTTAATAAATCACTAACTCATAAGTTATGAAGTTGAAAAGTTTTGAATAGTTACAAAACTTGCCCTCAAGTTGTGGAACATGTAAAGTCACTTTAGAAAACTTTAGTTCCAACCCCTAGAATTTTAAAAGTTAAAATTCAACCCTTATACTTTATAGTATTATAAGTTAATAATATATATACGTATAAGATCAAGTCGTTTTACCATTAGTAGGCCTCATTCACGAAGTCGGTCTATAACGGGGTATAAGGTTGTTGCCTATAAAATGACAACTTAATGGGTGTCCACTCTCACCCACCGCTTCATTGACTGGTAGAGGGTCGTTAGCCGAACGGGTAGGACAATGACTTTAATTCTCATCAAAAGTATAATGAATTAATGATTACTATAAAGTAACCAAATGTTTTATAAATTCCTAATCTTAATTACTTTAGGAAAATGTGAATTTGGTGCTAACCCATGAAATTACACTTTGCACCTTGCTTAACTCGTTAGTGGAGCGCGTGTTGTTAATCGACACACTAACTTGGATTTAACAAGGTTGGAAAAGGGTGGCTTAAGGTTTATCATAGATTGGTGGAGCGCGTGTGGTTAACCGACACATCGATTAGGTGATAAAAATTAGGAGTACCAAGTATATTTGTATGGTTATTCACACCTTGTTTTGTGATCCTCGACATCCCAGTCACAAAACTTGAAGGGAACAATCGAGATGGAAGCATGCCATTGAAAAGTTCAATGATTCTCAAAAGAATCTAGGAGTTTCAAAACCAATTGAAACCTAATAATATATTTCGTTTTCATGGTGGAAATTGGTGAATCGTCATTCACCTACCTTCAAATATTTTATAGTTTGGATTACGACATCCCTTTTCTAAGTTATAAAATATTGTGTTGGGTCCTAGCCTTAATATTACATTTGGGTGTCTTATTAAGGACTATTTATATATCTAATCTAAACTTGTCTTTCTTCTTTTTCAGATATTTTCCAACAATGCTGCTTCTGGCTCAAACCCTACCGGCTCCTTCTCTCTCATGAACCTTTGTGGGAGAGTCATCTTTGATGGAACTAATTTCAATGATTGGATTAAGAACATAAGGATGGTAACTCGCTATGAGGACAAGGAATATGTCCTCGACAGAGTACCCTAACAGAGTGTGTAAGCTTGAGAAATCCATCTATGGATTGAAACAAGCACCTCACAGATGGAATCTTTGTTTCGATGAGAAAGTCAAAGAGTTTGGTTTTTCGAGGAGTGAGGATGAGTCCTGTATATATGTCAAGGATAGTGGGAGTATAGTTAGTTTTTTGGTATTGTATGTGGATGACATACTACTCATAGGAAATGACATCTCGACTCTGCAGGAGGTGAAGTCCTGGCTTGGGAGGTGTTTCGCTTTGAAGGACCTTGGAGAAGCTGCCTATATCCTAGGGATAAGGATTTTGAGAGAAAGGAGTAAGAGGCTAATTGGACTTAGTTAAAGTACCTACTTGGATAAGGTGCTGAATAGGTTCAACATGCAGGATTCCAAGAAAAGAGAATTACCGATCCAGAGTAACGCCATACTGAGTAAGACTCAGACCCCGAGTACAAAGGCTGATATAGCTGAGATGAGTCGAGTACCATATGCTTCCACTGTAGGCTCGATCATGTATGCTATGACTTGTACTCGTCCTGATGTGGCCTTTGCTTTGAGTGGGCTAATGCTCCATGGTTTATTGAACTGGGTTTAAACCCATAGGGTGCTCCATAGATGCTCCATGGAGGTTAAAACCCATGGATCATGAAGGAAAAGAAAATCCATGTCAATTTGGGTTTACATGGTGTAAAACTACTTGTGTCACACTATATAAAGACCCCATAGGCTAGCAAAATCGGCACATAAAAAAGAACAAGGAGGGCTAGCCGATTTTGAGTGATAATGTGCTTCTCTCAAGTTATTCCAAGAGTTGTGGTGTTGTGTAAAATATTTGAGGCATCACATTTGAGTTGCTAGGCTCACAAAGTTCTTAAGGTATTCAAGCAACAACAAAGGTATGTTATTCTACTAGCTTTTATGTTCAAGTTCCCCATGCCATGCTAGTTAGGATAAGAACCTTGGAAAAAATCAAATTTGCACGTATCTTAGTAAAACATAGATCCACGGTTTCTAGGGTTGCATGTACACCATAGGAGTGTTAGAATGCTCAAAACCCTTCACATTTGGGACACCACATTGCTGATCACATGCTCCCTCATGTATCTTCCCGCACTTGCCACAAGTACGACCTCTCAGGCCTTTAGATCGCGAATCGGTGGGCTTGAATCTCTTGGATGTTGGTTGTGTCTGAACCGAGGTCTGCCTCTTCTCTCTGGTCTGGGTCTTAATCTTAATCTCTCTCCTCTGGGCAAATGATTGTTGCTTGAAGAGAGAGAGCTATACCTCCAAGTTGATAAAAACTTGTAGATCTACGTCTTGAGAATGCTCTACATTTGAACTTGCTAAAAAGCAACATAATCAGGGAAAAGAAGGGCTCTCTTAGTAAACATCTTGGTAATATCCGTCACAGACTCTGTCGTCTGCTTCAGTGATAGATACTCCTAAGCTAACCTCTCCTTCTCAACTAATGGAACATACTCAGTACAAAACATCTCTTTGAACTGCCCCCATGTCACTGCGACCTTCTCTGTAGGAGAGTAAGCACTAGTCACCAGCTTCCACCAGTCCTTCGCCTCCAAACGAAGAAGTTTTAAAGTGAAGTTGACCTTCTAGTCCTTTGGTCATGAGTAAGTGAAGAAAAAACCCTCCACATCAGATAGACACCTCATGGAAACAATCAGGTCCTTGACCCCATCGAACTATGGGGGCTTCATGTTGCTGAAGTCCTGGTACTTCACCATCCCTCTCCCTTGAACTCTCGCGACAACAACAACGAAAAAGGTTGGTGCAACAGTAGCCTTAGTGAAGGTAGCATAACACTCGTCAAACAAATCGATCATGGTGGTCTTGATAGACCCAAATACCTTTGGGATTACCTCCCTCAACGCCATGGTCAACTGGGTGGTGATCATCTCATGAATCTTATCATCAATCAATCCTGGCCTCTCCTGGCGGTCAACTCCTAATCCCTAACCTCTAGTGATCACCATACTAAATTTTTTTTGACATACATTAGAAAATCCACAATTCATACTGCTACAACATTACGAAATTATTAAATCCTCAGGGTTTGTGACTTCCTTGATATACGTACGGGTCTTGTGCTTCGAGTAGTACGGCCCATACTACCTTCCACACCTACCCGTATTTGTCTCAAAGGATCGTCATGGACCACTCGGTCACCAAGCCTAAAATATTAGGATACACATATATCATATAATCACCCTCTTAGGAGTGGCTAACCATTCCTTACGTTGACCTTCTACAACCGCACTCACTCATGAAACTTCCACTAACCCTGCAACCAATCGTGTATGCTAATCATACATAACACTTGATTCGATAGACATTCGAATAATTGATTCTACCCTAAGCTCACAACCAAACGAGGAATAAGAAATAAGGCTAAATCAAACATTCTCAGGCTAAAAAATCTTAGTTATGTACAACTATGATGCACAAACTAAGCAACCACAATAATAATGACAGTTTCATCTAGCATACTAAGAAATTCTCCTATGCTATTAGGCATCATAAATCAGACAATTCTATCATGCAATCCCTGAGGATCCCTTGCCTACCAACTAGCATGCAATTCTATCATATCATTAATACACAAAACAAGTGTGGGTATGCTGGAGAGTACTTTCCTTGACTTCGGCTGATTGTACACATCGCATCCTTTCTGTTGATTAATTTTAGCATTAGTTTTTGAAAAATATTTTGCAGATCCTTAGTTTGAGTCTGGAATCACACATGTGTTCATCCAATTCTCTCAAACAAGGTCTTTGATAGCAACTTGTAATGTCCAAAAAATCATAGTAAAAATTTTCAATTTTCAAAGACCATTTTTATAAACCACAAGTCATACAAAACAATATCTCCAAAACACAGTCATAAAAATCAGAGTATCAAAAAACATCTCTTAACATAAATCCCATCGTGATGTATACAATCACGCATTCGCCTTGCCCCGATCATCTGATGTACTTGAAACTATGAAGCAAAACTGTAAGCCAAAGCTTAGTGAGTTCCCCTAAAATACTACACACAAGAATACACATATAATGCATGCACACTGGGCCCAAAACATCATACTGGATTGCCCCAAAGCCCACAACATCATACTGGATTGCCTTCCCGACCCACATCTCATGTATAGATTACTCCCAAGCCCACATAATAAGATTGGATTGGCTTCCTGGCCCACAACTTATGACTGGATTGCTCCCGGGTTTGTTGGCTTACTACACAAAGCAGAACCGCCTCAACCTAACCGCACCACATCGACATATGCAAACTATGATCAAAGATCAACAAGTATGGATAGTCATATAGATCTCCCATTCTAACAGATTACTACAAAATAGAAACATCATATACCGAAGGATACATAACACAATCTAGTGGGCTGACATTTGTGCCTTCGACCCATGAGTACAGTGAGGAAAACTCACCTCAAAGTCTAGAAGATAGCTGAAATGAATACTGCTCTAAATAACAACTCTACATGTCACCTATACAAGAAACAAGGACCAAGCCTCAATCTACTACTCAAATTAATCCATTTGGCATAAAGTGAAGCATTGTCAGAGTCAACGATCAAAAATTCAAAATTCAACCTTTAGCTAGATTATGCCATGCGTACATGATGCTTTATACCATGCGTAGAGTACACAGTTGATTTACAGGACAAAAAAAGGGTACGCAATGTGTAGCCATAATTACACCATCCGAACAACGTCGTTGTGCACTTTTCTCATTAAGTTCTTGATACATAAATTTAAACTACCAAACTTCCAGATCTTAGCTAGATGGACGTCTTAGTGGAGAAAGTCTTTGACTTTATTCATTTGCATGCATACAAGGAGCATAAAATCATAACCTAGGTCCAAAAATTCACTCAATGCTCAAGAACACTTGCATGGATAAATGAGAGTGACCAAGCTCTCATTTTTATGACTTATCAACCTTAAAAAGGTCTACAAGGACACACAAATGGCCAAGAGTAGCTCATAATCATAAGAACCAAGGAACTTCTGGATCCAATCTCTCATTTTTTTGACTTTATACCTCTTGGATATGGATGAGGGAAAGGAACTTATGGATCCAAAGCTGATTTAAGTTCCCAAGCAACTCCACCACCTTCTTCTTAATTTAAAATGCACACCAAAACACTCTCAAGCTCAAAAATACACCAAAAGGGAATTAGGGTTTCAAATGGAACATTTGGGAAGATGGAGGATGATGAAGGAAAGGCCTCAAGGGTATAAGAACCTTTAAATAGGGCTTAAAACCTCGAAAGTCGGGTTTTGGTTCTAAGCCGCTACACCTTGTGTAGCCTGTTCTACGCAGGGCGTAGATCATTAAGTCCTCGTTGATAGATTTCCTCATGCGTACTACGTAAGAAGCTATCCTACCCCCCCCCCCCCCCCCCCCCCCCCCCCCCGCGCGCGCGCGCGCGTAGGTGTAAACTTAGCAAACTCAAGGTTTAAATTAGAAAAAGGAAATTTACCTGAGATAACCGAGTGTTACAGAAAAGGATCTAAATGGACTTTGGATCCCGATGCACACCCACTAACCAGATTTGTTTGATGTCGCAGATTTCGAGGGCCAAATTTGATTCAAGTGGGGGATAATTATAACATCCATTTCCCAAGTAATGCTTTTTTGAGTTTAATTTATTTTAATCTAAATTTTGTGGAATTTTGGTTGGGCCACGACGTGACGACTGAGAAACCACGACGTGACAACATTAGATTGAGGAACGCGGAGCTGCGAAGCCCCATGTCGTGGGAAGGCCTTGGTGACTACGTGGTGGCTGATTTGATGCAAAACCATAGATCTCTGAGTATGTACCCTATTTAAAGGCACTGACTCCTAGGGTTACCTCAATTGGCAGCCTCCACCCTATGCGATCATACCCCATCCAAACCCTATCCTCTCTATATGTGTGTTTTGAGTGTGTGAAGCCACTTTTGTGGAGGTTGAAGGAAGAAGGAGTCCATTTTGGTGCTTGTTTGCTTGGTTCCAACTTAGATCTTGCATCTTCATCACATTTCTGGTCTTTTGGATGTATAACTCATCACCTTGCTTATTATCTCTCTAGATCTTGTTCTAGGCCATTTTATGAGCTTTTTGGCCCAAATCTTCTTGTTCTTGGAGTTTGAGTGAACTCTAGAACCTTGGACTTATCTATTTTGTTTCTGGACCATGGTAGTGGTTAGAAAAATGACTTGCATATCTTAGTTTAGTGACCATGCCTTTGGTGAAATCATTAAGAGCCTAGATTTGGAGATCTTGGCTTATTGGTATGTCTTAATGGATAAAGTTAGAAACTTTATCCATCAAGACCTCGAGAAGGTTCATATATGAGCTTTGTAGCTCATAGGATTAAGGGTTAAGAGCTTAATCCATTAAGTTGTGAGAGTCCAGTTCCCACAAGATGGTATTCTAATTGCTATGACGTGGTGGTTGGTGTCACCATGACTGTTTTGTCATGAAGCTTCCATGAAGCGACGATCAACTGATAGAGGTGACAACAGTGGCGATGTCAGTGGTGGTGGTGGTTGCGGTGTCGGCGATAAAGGTGACAACGGTGGCAGAGTTGATGGTGATAGAGGTAGTGTGGCAGTAGCGGTGGTAGTTGTGGTGGTGTCGGTGGGTGGAAGAGGTGTCGGTGATGATGACGATGGCGAAGGTGGTGGGGGTTGGTGGCGGCGACCATGGTGGTTAGTGGCAAATGTGGTAGTGGTGGTGTGACAGAGGTTTTGGTAGAGGTATTGAAGGTGGTGGTGGCAGAAAAGCAGGGAGGTGGTGGATTCATATATGAATATACTTAGATTTATATTAATATATGAATATTACCTATCCTCGTCGTGTCGGTACGATGGAACATTTTGTGGTAATAATAAATGATTAGCTAAGTTTCATCAACATCAATGTTGTCAAGATCAGGATCTTATCCAATATCAATGTTTTGCAAGGTCGTAATCGTAAGATCAGAAGATCCTACCAAAATAAACTTATATTCAAGTTCTGTTAGTGCTCGTAAGGTCTTGGTTGTGCAGTATACATTATAACTTGATGTCAACTAGACGTCATTATGGAGTCAACTTAACTTTCTAAACATGAATCATAATTTTTATTGTTGCAACCATAAAAATTAGTAAGAAAACTTCTTAATTACAAAATGAAACAAAATGATTATGATCTGCAACTCAAGGCTGAAGATCACAAACGGAATATCATGAGTGTACCTTGTCTAATTCGAAATGAAGTGATTATGATCTATGAGGAGTTTCCAACTTGTTATGCTCGATTTCAAGTTGAATAGAAGAAATTTTGAGGCTCAACTATATAATAAAACTAAAGATGTGTGATCGGATCGTGTCAAGATCTTAAGATCGTTGTCTGGATACTAAGATCCCACTATAGATCTTGCTTCAAATATATCTTAGTGAGACGAGATCGTTTTTTGTTTGTAGGATCTTAAAATCGTAAGATCTTATGATCAAGATCGAGATTTTAACAACTATGACATTAACATTCTTTAAAAAACCTGATTTTAGTTAAATTGTTATTTTTTTCTTTCTAAAACTTGTTACTTTTTATTGTAACTATACTTTGAAGTTTCATATTTTTTGTGTGATATAATTTTATATTAGTTTGATTAGTGTTGTTAAAATCACGACTAATCTCTGATTAATTCGTAGATGACATAAGACCAACAATATGGGTTGTCTAAGCCAATGAATTTTAAAAATCAAGAAAAAGTTTTCTCTGAATAAAAACTATTTGAAGAAATATTAGGCTATGGGGAGTGGTCACACCCACTCCACCGGAAAAGTGCTGCCACATATGCGTCATGTCAGCTTCACACCCAACCCACCACCAACCCACTAAAGACTGAAAATGGTTACCACTCCACAAATTCTTTTTTATTTTTTTATTTTTTTATGTTTTGACCATTATATTAATTAAAAAACATAATTTATAACATACATTAATTTTTTAAAACATAAAAAAATAAGCACACATTTCATTAATTAAAACATAGAAATTTAAAACTTAAATTAGTAAAATTAAACATTACATTGTCTAAATAAAATAAAAATTAAAAAACATAAAAAAAACATAGAAAAAAAACATTACATTGTCTAAATAAAATAAAAATTAAAAAACATTAAAAACATAGGAAAATTCTAATCGTCGTCGTTGTCGTCACTGGTATCATCCGCCTCGTCTCCACCATCGTCATCTTCCTCATCATCACCATCGACACCATCGTCATCATCGTCGTCTTCACCGTCATTTTGCCCTTGAAATTGTCGTTCCCATATGTATTCGGTCAAATCATGTCGTAGATTGTGATGTGTTTCACGGGTTTGTATTTCCAAAACCCTTGAGAAGTATGCCGGACTCCCAACTTGTATTATTGCGGGTGGGTTAAGTATATCGTTTGTGGTATATGAGCAAATAGCCCCACCCTCTTCTTCTATTATCATGTTATGTAAAATAACACAAGCAGTCAACACGGTCCTTAATTTTTCTCTGTCCCATGTTCGTGCCGGATGTTTGATTATGTGCCACCTTTGTTTGAGGACTCCAAACGCCCGTTCTACATCCTTCCTTGCAGATTATTGTGCTAACTTGAACATTTTCCCTTTATCGTCGGCCGGAAATGTGTATGACTTGACAAACGTAGCGTATTCTGGATATATCCCATCACCTAGGTAATACCCATATTTGTATTCATTTCCATTGACAACATATGGCATTTCTGGTGCTTTGCCTTGTAAAATATCATTAAATATCGGAGACGCTTGGAGCACATTCAAGTCATTGTTTGACCCGACCATACCAAAAAATGCATGCCAAAACCATAGCTCATTTGAAACCACCGCCTCCAAAATAACAGTCGGCACCCCATGATCACCTCGCGTGAACTGGCCACGCCACGCGTTGGGACAATTTTCCCACTCCCAATGTGTACAATCAATGCTACCAAGCATCCCTGGAAAACCATGTTCGCTTGATGTGCGACATACAACTGTTCGACATCGCTTTTAGTCGGATGTCGCAAGTATATGTCACGGTAAAGCTCTATGACATACTCACAAAATAAATATGTACACTCTCGACCTGTCCTCTCAGACATTTTCAGATACTCATCTGATGCGTCTGCGGTTATACCGTATCCCAACTGTCTAAGAGCGGCCGTACATTTTTGTATTGTGGTAAAACCGCGGTTACCTCTAGCATCCCATCGTAATTGAAAAAATTCATAATTACGTGCCAAATCTCTAGCGATATGTAAAAATAAAGTTCTACTAATACGAAAACGTTCTTCGAATTTAGATAGATCATATAAACTATCAACGGCAAAATAATCACGTACCAAAAGTTCATGTGCCGCCTCTCAATCCCGGTTGATCCATTTTCTATGCTTCTTGTCGACGTTTGAACTTTCGCCCCTCTCATGTACCACGTCTCGTGCCGCGGATAACAGCGTATACAAAATAAAATCGTCATCGGAATCGTTATCATCGGAAGATGAAATAATTGGAGGTGGAAAATTATCCATTTTTTGGTTTGATGTTTTGATGTGTGTGTTTGTTTTGAAAAAATGTGGGTGTGGTTTAGTGGAAATTGTGAATAAAGTGGATGTATATATAGAAAATTTGAAAAAATGAAAAAAAAAAAGTTTTTTTTTATTAATGCAAGATATAACTGTCGAATGCAACGTTCCAATTTAATCAGCCAATCAAAGCCCTCGTCTTCGTCCGTCTTCAGTCTCACACCACATGCAGCCCACCGGACTTGGGGGCGGTGTTCACGCGTGGGAGAGGCTGCCACCTCAGCCCAAGACGCGTGAAAACGCTCCCATACCGTATAACCTTAATTTTATATTAGTGATATTAACATATTTGTTATGGAATTAATCGTATCGGTTACTTTGTTAGGATATTAGTCGTCGTAACTACTTTGTTATATCATAGGTTTTTTGTTTTTTGTTTGGTGTGTGTTAAACAGTTTACAATTTTCAGTTGCCAACTAAACCAACTGATATTTAGTTGCTACTCCATCGATTTAATACTGTTAAACGACTTTTACAATCGTGATTTAAGTAGATAACTGTTTTTGATGTTATAAAAATAAAAAACCCGTTTCACTAATTATTAGATACTCCATATAAAATATGTTTTGTTATTGTAAAATAATATTTTTATCTTTATTTATAAGTAGAAGTTTATTCAACGTCCAACTATTTACAACAAACAACATATTTAAATATTTAAATTAGTATTTATATTCTTTAATACAATCAAAGACGATTATGTAGGTGAATGCCTCACCCCCCCCCCCCCCCCCCCCCCCCCCTTTTTTTTTTTTAAATGGATCAATAATTGCACGATAGAGGACAGACTTCATGGAATCAATTAAAAGGAAAATATTTGTTAAAGAAAGACGGACACGTGTGTTTAAACCTTTAAACAAGTGTTCATAATAAGTAGGTGAATGCCAAAAAAATTTTTATAAAAAAAACTGCTATTCCTTTTCACAATATTATTTTCTAAACACAACAAAATTTCTCCCTTCATATATGCCGATTCAGTAATCAGTGAGTATTACCTCAGTTGTTTGAAATAAACGAATAGATTATTCTTCATGTTTCAAGATAACATATTATATTTTTCACAATTTAATAACAAATGACTTATAACTTCATTGCAGAATATTTTTAAAAGTGTAGACGCACAGAAAAATCAATTTTGTATAATTTTATTTTCAGTCTTTTATATATTTATTTTTTATATTTGGCTACTGTTTTATACACTTGAGTTTGACAATGCTAGATAGAATACATCAACACCCTCCCTCCTTGCGCCGACTGCTCCCGTGGAGGGGTGAACGCTAGCACCAAACAAAGATAGTTTCTTAATCCAAGTCTTTCAAGTTTGACTCAAAATTAAATTGATAAAAAGTCAACAGTCAACGGTCAAAAAAATCAACAGTCAACAAAGTCCACACTCAAGAATATAATGCATTCCATCATCTATATAATATAGATCACGCCGAGAAAAGGTTTAGTGATTTAGCCCCTTCCCAAGGGTCGGTCTACTAACCATGCCATACAAGAGATTATTCGGCCTGGACATATAGGATGACAAATTTTTATTTTTATATCTAATGTTACCTTCGAAAACTTCCTGCCTATCATCAATATATATATATATATATATATATATATATATATATATATATATATATATATATATATATATATATATATATATATATATAACGGTCCTCAAAATTATTTTTCAGGCTTTGTAGTGGTATAAGGTGAACTTCGTTGGGTTTACAAAATCTATTTGAAGATCATCAAGAGGTAAACCGGTACTTCTTGCCACATCGATTTCACTTAAAAGAAAGTCAAAGTTGGTCAAAATATCTTTTATTACCAATTGATTGCATCCAGCTCCAGCTGATGAAATCTCCAACTACAGAAACATCAATGAATCAAGTAACTACAAGATAGACATCCATAATTCAAAAGAAAATTTCAATCAAATCAAATTATGATTGAATAATGCCGACTTAATCCTCCTTAATAAATGAAAGTTGTTTTTGCCACATGTCAATCTTTCATGAGTTTTGACACCTGTCATTTTGTGATATTTTTAAAATAAATATTATCTAATTTGGTTTGTTTATGTTTTTAAAATTAAAGTTATATATATATATATATATATATATATATATATATATATATATATATATATATATATATATATATATAAAATATTAAATATATTAAATTGCAATAAATACGTTTCCATTTCTTATTTTAAAGTTATACATTAAAAAATATTTTCTGTTTCCACTTGAATGTTTAATATTTTTTTAAATCAACTTGTGTAATACATGAGTGTCACACCTAGTCAACTCCAATATATATTTTATTTTCTTGGTTACAATAATTATCAATTATGTTATCATAAAGTTATAACAAAATAAAATGTTATATATAATGAATTTAAAGTAATTATTAATTTATTAATAATAATTATTAAATAAGTAAGATTATATTTATAATACATTTATAAATAAATATTATATATACATATTTTAGAAGTATTACACATACATTTGAAAAAACTACTACATATATCTCTGTTGGAATAAATTTTCCATAAATGATCAACTATTGCATTTCATAGACCGGACCAGAAAAAACCAAAATCCGTCCCGGACCAAAATGGAAGTATCTATAATCAGGCCGGTTTCTGATTCCAATGTTTTTCAATTTGTAGTTTTTGGGTAAGAACTGAATCGGCCCCATAAAACGTTAGTAAAACCGAATCAGACCGGAATATATAAAAAGACTTATTTTTTCTTGATCGAAATGACGAAAAAGCCTTATTCAATTATAAGCTTTATAAATTATTTTACCATGTTTCAAATTTTTAGTAAGTATTGAATTTTCTATATGAATTTGATACATAAATATTAAAGTTTATATTTCTGATTAATTAATATAATTTAATATATAAAATATTGAATAGTACATTTAAATTATAACTAATAGATAAAAATAACCTATAAACATATAAAATTAAAAAGAGATGGACTAAAACCGACAATTGAAACTTCAACTTCATTTTAAGATAAATAAATAATGTTTCTTCGTAGTTGGAGCAATAATATTTATATCTCCTAAAATAAGATGAAAATAAATAAGATGGAAATGAGGTTGGGTTGGAAAAGAATAAAAGAAAAAGATTTGAGGATGGATTGGAGGATGTCAAAGTTGGAAAAAAAAAGGAATCTCAAACCCATATAATACTGCAAGTATATTACATATATTATATAACTCAATATAAGGAAGATTTTTAATTGTTAACCAATAATTAAAGGGCTACATATGTGTAGGCCATTTCCACATAAAAAAACAAAGATAACCTAAGATTTACAGAACATAAAGCAAAAGTTGTACTTTTATGCGCACATATAAGTTATCCAAACCACTTTGGCATACTGTAACAAACTCCCTAACCACATAATTTTATGATTTGGTAAAAAAAAGGACCCTCGGTTTCAAGAAATCCTTTGCCATTAATCGGGCTTTATAACACCATACATAAGCTATAAAGATGATCTTATAGATCACTTCTCCCAAATATGCATTAAAATTGGTAAGTTCACGTTTCCAATGCAAAACCGAATTAGGAACTTGTTGTTTAATTTAAAAAAAAAAAAACCGAATTAGGACAACAAAGTGGTCGAAAAGTAATTTCACAATGTGTCCCCAATTTCGCATTAGGACACTTGATCATTTTTTGGGATTTTCCAAAATGGTAACCATTTTGTATGTTATTTTTGTCTTTAGTCTCTTGGACCAAACTAGTAAATATTGGGTTTTATATAGTATCTCCATAATAAGCTTTCTATAACTATACAACATCAAATTTGCTATTAACTGCATGATTGCATCAACCAATTTAGATATAAAATATATATGATTACTCTGGTGACCATATGCATCTGTACACCAAAATTGACTCAATTTCCAGTGTGGTTCATTCAAATATTACCAAACTCCAAATAAAAATAAAAAGTTTGGCTAAAGTTGGTAGCAGGCATCGTGTTTCACTTCACACCGCAGAGTATTTGCTTATTAACATTTAATATCCACATCCGTATCACGTGGAATTCAATTACAACTATTTAATGTGTTGCTCCAAGCTTAGTATATGCGACAAATTAAAACCGATCGACTAGTATCGTTAAACTAGTCTTTACCATGCATGTTCAGAATATTGTAATAATATTAAGATTCACGGCTTGAACTCGTCAAACAACCATTAACATAACATTACTTTACGAACTCGTTTAACATTGTTCACAAACAAGAGTCCTCCTCTTCCTCATTTATATAAATTCCTTCAAGAGGATCGATGAAAATCAATAACCAGGACGTTTTCATGAAGAAGCCTACAGTCATCATGGTGCCCTATCCAGCACAAGGCCATGTGACACCCATGCTTAACCTGGCCTCCGCCTTGAGCCGCCATGGATTTTCTCCGGTGGTTGTAACACCGGAGTTCATTCACAGCACCATTGCTCACATAAACGCCGGCATCACCTGTAAGTCCATCCCCGACGGTTTGGAGGAGGAGACACCACGTGATTTCTTCTCCATTGAGTTTGCAATGGAGAACAACATGCCGGAGCATTTGGAAGGCTTGGTTCGTGAACTTAATGGTGGAGATGGTGGCGGAGTTGCATTCATGATTGTGGATTTATTGGCGTCATGGGCATTGAAAGTTGGCGGCGATTGTGGTGTTCCGGTGGTCGGATATTGGCCGGTTATGTTTGCTGCTTACCAGCTGATTGCTGCTATCCCGGAAATGCTATCTCTGGGAATCATCTCGGAAACTGGTAACAATTATTTAAAGCTATGTACATTCCAAAGAGATTAGAAAATCCTTCACTTTTATAATTTTATAAATTATACATTTTAACAAAATTTAGATTTGCATACATATATTTATAATCAAATTTCATCATGTTCATTTTTAATCATATTAATTAATATAAATTAACATTTTGTAAGAAAAATACATGGAAAATAATAAAGTTATGAATATTTTTTTATTATCTTGTAGTTGTTATTGACGATTTGTATGTAAGTCGATGAAAGTTAATAGAAAACATTGTAATTCATATACTTTTGATTGTACATACATGATACATGTCATTGACAAAAACTTTTATTTAACATGCATATTATTACTGTATCTAGTTTATATTTGAAAATCAAATATTTTATAAAGAAGAATATTAGTAGTTTATGATTTAGTTTAGAGACTTTTGAAAACAAAGTTGAAAGTAAAATCAGTGTAGGTATCAACAAGTTAAATAGAATAATAGTTAAGTTTGAGAGACTTCAACATCAACTGCGGACATATAAATTCTTCTAAATTATTCTACTTTTTATCAAGTCCAACAGTTATGATATAAATCATGCATGCTTTATTTCAATATATGATAAATTGTGTTTAAAAACATGTAGGCATTCCACAAAATGAAGGTCCGATATACTTGGGATATGATCAACCTCCTTTAGGCACACAAGATTTACCATGGCTTATTGGAAATCTAGTTTCAAGAAAATCTAGATTCAAGTTTTGGACAAGAACATTGGCTAGAACAAGAACGCTTTCACAAATCCTCGTAAACAGCTTCCCCGAGGAACACCACATTGATACTGACTTACAAGATCAATCAATAAAATACCCAAATATCACTCCAATTGGACCATTGACACAACATACTCGTTATGGAAACCCTCGTTTTTCAAAAGAAGATATGAATTGTTTGGATTGGTTAGACCAACAAAGTGATCACTCTGTTGTCTACATCTCCTTTGGGACTTGGGTTAGCCCGATTGGTAAAGCAAAGGTGAGAAACCTAGCTATGGCTTTGGAATCATCCAAACATCCATTCATTTGGGTTCTAGGTTCAAAATGGCGCGAAGGGCTCCCAAAAAACTATGTGGAGCGAATGTGGAATCGAGGAAGAGTGGTCTCTTGGGCCCCACAAAGTGAAGTGTTACGACATAAAGGAGTTGGGTGTTATCTAACACATTGTGGATGGAACTCCACTATAGAGGCTATACAAAGCAAGGTGAGACTATTGTGTTATCCGATTGCAGGAGACCAATTTGTGAATTGTGACTACATTGTTAAGATTTGGCGAATTGGGATTAGAATGAACGATTTTGGCGAAGAAAATGTTCATAGAAGCTTAGAGAAGGTGATGGGCGATATAGAGATGGAGGAAAGGCTAGTTAAGATGAATCAAAGAGTATTCGGGACGGAAACTAGTTTAAGGGTGATTGCTAATTTGACAAATTTTGTTGATGATTATAGCAAAGTTACCAATGATCAAACTCTAACTAAAGAAAGCTAAGATGAAAGGTTGCATAAGGACAATTGTCATAAATTAAGTCATTTCTACTTTGTGTGGGGAATAATAAAGACGAGATCCATAAAATTAAGTCCATCTTCAACTTCGAAAATTCAAATTTAAGCAATGAATTCCTTTGTGTATTTGTAAAGATTGATATAACTTTGTTTTAAAACTCGAAACTTTTATGTAGTCTTTGGTGCCAAAATTTTGTTGACTGATATTAAGGGCTTATTATTATTATTTATTTATTTATTTATTTATTTATTTATTGAAATCCATGTATGAACTTTGACTTACAAAGAAGTCATGGTATATGGACATATGGTCATAGTGTAGGGGTTTAAGAGTCAATAATAAATAGTATACTGGCTGTTGATGCAAAGGGTCTGATCCCCAATCTCCGCCGATCAAGTTACAAGCATCAAATGGCCGGTGCTGCCGCTGCTAGGTTGTTTATACGGTCAACTTCTGCCCGTAACGCCGCCGCCAGTCGATTCTCCTCAGGCGCGAAAACCTCCCCCTTTCGCATTCAAACCACAAAACCTCTGTCTCATCGCATCTTCAGGTATAAGCACATATGTATACACATACGCATTACAAACATTTTCATTGCTTAATGGATTTCTTGGTAAATTTGAAGTTGCCCAGCTGAATTGAGCGTCTGTTTGGAAACGGTGCAACCTTTTCATGGAGTTACTGCTTCGGCTTTGATGACTTCCATGCTCACTCTCTCTCGCCGGACTTGCGGTTGGATTCCTGAAGGTAAATCAAATCCCACCCTTTCCAGTTTTATCTTTACTCTTTCAAATGAATTGAAATTTGATGATAAAAGGTTCATTAGGGTACAATTTTATGAATGCGTGTAATCTGTAAACTGTAAATTTTCTCACCTGAGTTTCAGAAGTTGAACCATCTGTTTCACATCGCTGTAATTATATGCAAATGATGCGTTCATTTGGCAAATTCTTATAAGTGATGATATGATTTCAGCTTTTATTTCAAGATTGTTGTATTCATGGATTCGTAGTTGCTTTATGGTGTGGTGTTTCATTTTTGTTGTATCTGTAATTGGAAAACACAGGAATAAAAGTGAAAGGAAATTGGCAACTGAATTTGATATTTTCTTTTATAAATTAACACTTGTCTGCTACTTTGACTTGTTATAGGTTCATAAGAAGATAGCAAAGAAATGTGAACCAGATTGATGCAATTTATGCTTCTGGTATACGAAATCATTAATGTCAAATGAGTCTTAATAGGATGCTAATTATGCTTTGTTATTCTTAGTTATTTTCTGTAGTGAAACTCCTGTTGTTATTTTTATTGAAACTTCTTTTCGTTTTCTCTTGTGTAATTGATGTTTAAAAGAAGAACATACATTTTATTAACTAATTTTCATAGTTCCAAATATACCCTATAGAATTGTCAACAATTCATTTTATTATATAGAAAGATATATGTTATTTTACATGTAATCCAAATCTCTATAGAATTGTCAACATATTGTCTTCCATCTAACTTTCTAGAACTATAAAACATGAAACGATTGAAACTAAAGCCATAAAACGATTCATTTTATTATATAGAAATATATATGTTATTTTACATGTAATCCAAATCTCTATTCAACTTTCTTAGTTTCAACCAAAGTCAACGTCTTCTCTAGCTGTTGACCTTCCTCCTTCCATGGCAACTGTTGTCTGTAGCGTCTAAAGATCACCACACATATAAATGCTGCACACAAACACCCCCAATCAATCACATGGTATAACATCAACTTCGATTTTGAAACTCAAACAAATCAATAATAAGAGGATTCAACAAAATTACCTGCAAAAATGCGTGTTTTGATCGAAGTCAGATTCCAAAACACTGTAACCACTGATCCTGCAACTATTTTCTTATGAGAACAACCTCCCCATGCTTCCAGTATCCACCCTTTCACGCATTCACTTTTCTTGTTTATTTGAATCGAGTACAATGAGTACAGTTTTGGGCCAGTAAACCCAATGAAGAACCCTAAAAGATACAAAACGTAAGTTTTCACTGTTTCACCATTGATACATGAATCGAAATTCATCTGCAAAATGATCTTACCAAGTGCACATAGTCTCTTCAATGTTACAATATGCCCGTAATCAGATCCAAGTAGTAAAAATGGTGCTACCTGAAACATGAAACACAATGAGCTTAGATCAATTGTGAAGTTAAATTGATTCCAAAAAACTTTAGGGCTATAGATTTACTTTAAGGGTCATCGATGGTTCGCCTGAGAACACCTCTCGAGCTTTTGAAATTACAAGGTTTAATGCAGGAAGTATAACCCTAGCAGCTTTTAGAATGTCGTCTTCTTTAAGCTTAAGCTTTCTCTTGTTTTCTGAACTTCGGGCAATGGAATTTGAGAAGAATGAAACGCCCAAACACAGAAGGCCCAGGTGAGATATCAAAGAAAGTATGCTGAAAACGACGATCAAATCAGTGAGATGTTGCAAAGTTTGTAAAATTCGAAAGGGGGAAAAGAGCTTGACTTACCTAAAGCTAATGCCTGTTGTGAAACATGAAGATAAGAAACAGAGTGAGCCGAATCCAAAACAGAGTGTTGATTTTGCGACATCATTCCACATTATCAAATCATTTATCAGGAATCCGATTCGATCGAAATTGTACCCGTAATCCTCATCGTTTCCTTCTGCAATAACAATACAATCAAGATGATAAGGAAATCAATAGAACGCTACATCATTTTCAGAAGTGAAGCAAGATAAATATGTTTTTTCTTACTTGGAGATGGAATGGAAGGGCAAGAAATCGATTTCTCCTTCTTCGATCTACCACTATGCCTCCTTTTCTTTGGTTTGTTGTTAACAACGATCGACTCATCAACAGCAATCAGATCTTTATCCTCTCGAATCTCCTCCGTTCGCCTCCTGGATCTTCTAGTGTTTCTGGGTGAACCGATATTAGCAAATCGGTTTTTGCAGCGGCGACGAGACCCATATAGGTCGGCGACCTCCTCGGAGACATCGAGTCTGGTTTTTGATCTCTTGGCGGGGGAAGGGGAAAGGAGGAGGAGGTCGTGAAGGGAGAGAGGGGTTTTGGGTTTTGGAGAAAGAGTGTTCTTAGGTGAGTAAGAGACTAAATCAAGAGAGAGAATCGGTGGTGGTTCTTGGCCGCTAGTTCGAGCCAAACGTGATGCCGATTTGGTGCGTGTTTGTGGGGCGGATTGCGGGGTGGTGTATGGTGGTGGTGAGTCCATTGAATTGTTTGAGTGGAAGAATTAGAAGAAAAGAGATGGTGTTGATAATGGGTTTTGATGTTGCAGGTATCCGTTGGAGGTATATATTTGAAAAATAAGGAGGGGGAAGGAGACGACAATGGGGTATGGGAGTTTGTGCAGTAGACATTAACGGTAGGAAACCTTTGACAAAAGTTGCCACTTTTGGGGTTGTGAGTCGTGGGGTATTATTATGTGTTGGCAAAGTGCTTTTCAAAGGTAACGTTTTATTTTCTTAAAAATGTCTTACAAAATGATCAAATTTTATTATAGATTTATAGTTTAACTATATGTTGATTTAGCTAAATAACTAAAAACATAGACAAACATTATTACATTTCATAACAGTCATCTATGTATTTGAAAAAAAAACGTGAGAATTATTATTCCATTGTTTTTATCAAGTTTACCATCACAAATGATCAACTTGTTAGGTTTATCATCGACACCCTCATTTAAGATGTGAGAAAAATATGGAACAACTTATTATAAGAACGAGTGATTGTTTTCTCCGACTCTTATGGTCCAACCTAAGAGCGGACAACCCTAAGGCCGGACGGAATGGATGCGGGGAAGCCTCGCGGGAAGCTTCCCGCCTGGCGGAACACCGCACCGTCGGTGCGGGGAAGGGTGGCGCGGGAACGGGTGAGGGGAGGCTCTCCCGCGTTCTCTCTCCGTCAATGACTGGCCAATATTTTTTTTTTCTTTTTTCCCTTAAACTAGCCGTTGGGTAACAGTTAAAAAAAATCTTTTTTTTACTAACCGGTATATGCATTTAAGACCCATTTTTTTTTTGTTTTTCTTTTTTTAACTTTTTAAACACCTATAAATACCCAACTATTTACCTTCAATCCACATTCAAAAAAACCTCTATTCCCTCAATTTTCTTCTCTCCAAAAACTATTAGTCAAAATGTCATCCTCTTCATCATTCGATTCGACGACTGTAGAGGAGACTGAGTTTATTAGTTCCGTCATGACGAAAACGGTTGCATACTATCAAAACCGATTAGGCGAAACATCACGTGCACGATCTAAACCAAGAAAGTCGCGGTTGTGTACCAATCACGAAGCCAGACACGATCGTCTTATAGAAGATTATTTTGCAAATGACGCCATCTACGTTGTAAAGTTTCGACGTCGGTTCCGGATGAGGAAGAAACTATTCTTACGTATTGTTGGCGATTTGGAAGGCCACTTTGCATATTTCCAATGGAAAATGGATGCAAGGCGGATAAAAGGTTTCTCTCCCGTTCAAAAATGCACGACTGCAATTCGTCAGCTAGCATACGACATGAGCGCAGACAAATGGGACGAGTCTTTTAGGATGTCAGAGCGTACCGTGCGGGAGTGTGTGTACAAGTTTTGCAAAGCGATCTGTTTGGTTTATGGGCAACGATATTTGTGCAAACCAACTATCAACGATATCTACCAATTATGCACGGTGCATGAAGGCAAGCATGGATTCCCTGGAATGCTAGGTAGTATCGATTGTATGCATTGGAGTTGGTCATTATGCCCCAACACATGGCGTGGTCAGTACATGAGAGGCGACCACAAAGAGCCGATGATCATTCTAGAGGCTATCGCATCACATGATCTTTGGATATGGCATGCATTCTTTGGTTCAGCTGGTGCAAACAATGACATCAATGTGCTAGACCAATCGTCGGTATTCAACGATATGTACCTTGGAAAGTCGCACGATGTACCTTTTCAAGCAAATGGGGTAGCATATAAGTGTGGATACTATCTTACTGACGTTATATATCCTCCCTTGTCTGTTTTTGTGAAATCGTTTACATGTCCTAACGACCCGAAAAGGAAAAAGTTTAAAGAGGCGCAAGATTCAGCTAGGAAGGATGTAGAGCGAACATTTGGTGTACTTAAGAAATGTTGGCAAGTACTAACGGTCGGGGCAAGGTCATATGAAGTGAAAAGGTTACAACACGTAATGTATGCATGTATCATATTGCATAATATGATTCTTGAATACGAAGGAAGAGCGATATGCCGATACAACGAAAATGAAGTTTTGCCAAATGTCAAAGGAGTAGGCGTTGGTTCACAAGAGTATAGGGTGAATAGAAGAGAAGTACACAATCACGACATTCATTACGCCCTTCGTGCTAATTTGGTGGAGCACATTTATAGGGCTTATATTCAGCCCCCGTTAGAGTTTTCTCACGACGATTTGTTTGACGAATTAGACGAGGATTCTGATATATGTTCGTCGAGAGTGACGATTCCGACGACGAGAGTGACGCTGAGGAGAATGATGAAGACGATCGAGGCGATGACGAGGACGATGATTCCGAGTGACGTATTTTGGTTTATATAAAATTAGGATATTAATTATGCTTTCTATGTTGTGAGTTTGATTTTTTGTTTGGGTTTTTTTTTCTACTTATTTAAATATTAGGTTTAATGTAATTTTATTTTAATTAATGAAATGCTTTTTATTTTTAATTAAATTTTATGTTTAGTATTAATTTAAAAATTATAAATCATAAAAAAAAATTATTTAAAAAAAAAGTGCGGGAAGCCCTTCCCACTCATTCCTTGGATTTTAGGTGAGAGAAAGAAAAATAAGGGAAATGAGGATATGACCCACAAAAAGTGAGGGAAACTTCCCTCCTATACCCTCCGGTCTAAGGATGTGGAGGGAGTGTGACTGCACAAGCAGTGACGGAGCTTGAAGTTTTGACTTGGGGGCCGCAAGTATAATGTGAATAAAAATTAGAAAACAGGGGGGGGGGGGGGGGGGGGCAAAGTCAAATTTTATAGTTTTAGGCTTAATATGTAAAATGTTTAATAGTAGATGACTAATTCTAAAAAAAACAGGGGCCCACAGCCCGCCCCCTAACCCTAAAGAAGCTCCGTCAATGTGCACAAGGCCTCAAAAAATTTAGGCCTCGATGATTGGCTCATTTACCTAAATTTTCTGTAAAATATATATAGTCCTTATTACTCTCTAAAAGAATATTTATGAAGAGGGGAAACTCTAACATATATAGTCACTTATATAATCGTGACGTACCGATATGAAATAACTAAGGTGCTATTTGTTTTTTGAAATAAACCTTTTCAGACTTCTTATTGTTGCGCGGCGCAGCACACACACAACACTTTTTATCTTGCAACTGTTTGTTTTTCAGAAGTCTTCAGATTAAAAAACCTCTACGCATGTTCTTCTTGGCTCAGCACTTATTTTGCTTCTTCCAACCTCTTTTTTTTCTTGCTAAATTATTGATTATATATTGCTGAAATGTTATTTCACATTTTTTTTCGTTTTTTTTATTCTTGTTGATTTTTTTATATTGAATAATAATAATTTGTTGATGAAATATCATTATTTTATGCTAAAATATATTTATTTTTTTGTTAAAATATAATTATTTTTTGCTGAAATATCATAATTTCTTGCCGAAATGTCATACATTGTTACATTTTCGGTATTTAAAAACTATTATTGGATTATAAAATCAGTTTTTTTTTTTTTTTTTTTTAAAATTTTTTTAATGTCCGCAACAGCATGCAGATGTTAAAAAACAAACACGTTTCTTATTACAGTCTGAAGTCGTTTGATCCACCTCTTTTACTGTAGAGGGTTACAGAGGTGGTCCGTAGACTTTATGGATTTTTGTTTAAAAAAAACAAACACCACCTAACACTTTCTCGCATAATCGGAGGCTCAATGTGGATAGACAGAGATGTGTTGAGTTACGGGGTGCGAGACATAGACTCTGATACTAGGCCTGTCGAAAAAAACCCGAAACCCGTTCTACCCACCCGACCCGTTCCGAATTTGGGTAGAATGGGTCGGGTAGAACGAGTAACGGGTATGAACATTCGGGTAATTTTTGGGTATACCCAAATTCGTTTTTTAAATAATCTCAAATATACAATGCAGTCACGTACGCACACTTCAAATAAAACAAAACCTTTCGTTTCCTTCTTATGAACGACAGCTCGACAGTCGACGCAAACTTGCAAAGGGAATACGACGCTAAAGCTGAAATCCTGAACCGTCATCACAATTCTCAGTTTCTCACTATCGCACGGAATGGAATTAAAAAAGTACATAACATATTATAATGATTTGTATTGTTATTATATATGTACTTGTTAATTGTACGGAGTATTTTCCTATCCGATTCTTTATTCAACCAACCAACATGTAAAAATAAAAAATAAAGAAAAAAAATTATCAGTAAGTGTCATTTAAGAAATTTTCGGGTATACCCGATAATTACCCGACCCGACCTCAAACCCGAAAACCCGAATTACAATATAGGTCGGGTATCGGGTATTATTTTCTTAAGGAAATACCCGTTCTACCCGAAACCCGAAAATTTTACCCGTTCGACACCCCTATCTGATACCATGTAATAGGGATGAACGTTTGGACTGAAAACCCGAACCGAATTAGGACCAAATTAATTATACGGTTCGGTTCTAGGGTATGTCAGATTACCCGAATAACGCTTTAATAGGGTGAAAAGGACCTACCCGAAAATTGATTAGTCACTTGATCCGTTGTTAGCAGCTTGTAGTTTATTATTTGCTTATCAAAATGTTTTTTTTTTTTGAAACCCCAAAACAATTTATTAATCTTGAAATGCAAAATTGGTAAAAAATATTTGCGACAAATTGATTGTTGCAAACAAACAAAGCTTACTCAAATGTCAGTAATTAAACTGCTAAAACTAAGAAACAATTTATAAATGTAGAAGTAATTAAGCAGTCGATATAATGATGAAACACTCTACTAACAATTGAAATTGATTGTAAATGAAATTTTTTAAAATTCAATCAAGAAACAATTTATATATGTAGAAGTAAATACTGAAAGATGGTCACCGTGTAATATTAATTTCATTTTTTATCCTTTTTTTTTGTGTGATGAGCCCTTGTTTTAATAGGAGTAATGTAAGAAAAACATAATACTGTATTGTTCTTTGGTTTGTGCTGAAATATTTTTTTCTTTTTGTTATTTTTGGTCCTAAACATTTATTTTCTTAATTTTATGTTTATATTGCTTTTCATATTTATTGAATTATTACTAAATATCATGATCTAGGGCCGGCAATTCTCGACACGACACGCGACACGACCCACGACACGACACAAAATAAATGGGTTTGGGTTGAGTTTTTCAACCCGCCAACCCGCTAACCCGTCAACCCGCCAACCCGTTTATTAAACGGGTCATATATGGGTTTCTCAAAAAATAAACGGGTTGACCCGCTAACCCGTTTATATTCTTAATAAAAAAATTATTATATTTTTAAATGTATTTATGTATCAAGTATTAATATTTAATAAGTATTATATAATATATACCATTTATTCATAGACCATTCGATTGTTTTGACATTATTACTCGTGGTGGATGGTCTAAAGTCATAAGTCGTAACCTATAAGGCTAAGTCTGTAACATGTTTCTACGAATGTTTTTAATTTTCATTTGGATGTTTAAGACTTAAATATCTAAAATTTAGACCCACGAACCCAAATCTGACCCACGAACCCGCCAACTTGTGAACCCATATAAATAAATGGGTTGGTGGGTCATATATGGGTTTATGTTCCAAACCCGCCAACTCGTGACCCGCTAACCCGTGACCTGTATATTTAAATGGGTCGTGTTTGGGTTGGCACATTTTGACCCGCCAACCTGCCAACCCGCGACACGCCAACCCGAACACGACACGATTGCCAGGCCTATCATGATCATTATGCAATGGAGGTGGCAAAGGAAAACAACCAATTAATATTTCTAAAAGTTAATTTGTATTTGAATATTGTTATTTATGAAAAAATTTAAGATTCATATTTTAATTTGGATGTTTAATGTTTAAATATGAATTATGGATTTTTAGGATATGAATTATCAATGTTTAATATTTTTTTTCTTGAATTAGATATAGTATTTCTTTATTTTGGTTATTCATGTCATTTCAATTTAAAAGAATAGTATGCATGTTATTTCGGTCATTTTGGGTTAATAAATGAACCGAAAACCGTATTATCTGAACCGAACCAATCTCATATTAGTATAATCGGTCTGGATTTCTATTCCAACTTTTCATCCAATTCGAGTTTCGGGTTATTCGGATCTCGTCCGGTTCGGGTCGGTTCCCGTCCGAAGCACATCCCTACCATGTAATATATATGTAAAGTCCTTGATTACTTTCCAAAAGAGTCGTTATGGAAATGGAGAAAAATGAGTCACCAACATATATAGTCATTTATACAATCGTGTCGCACCGATGTGAGATATAATAACATTAATATCTAATTATATAAAACACGTATTTAATTTAGTATATAAGAGTAGGGTAGATGAATTGGCATAGACATCTTCAGTCGGTTTCAATTCCCTAAATTCAAATCAAGGCTTTGTTTCTTTTTCAAATTTTATTTTTGATACCGTATATTACAATAAGAAATTTTTAGTTTACTTATAATATTTCATCATTCTTATCTTTTCAAAAATCATACCAACTTCCACGACTCTTCACGGTTAAAACTTAACATATTTTATTCCTATCTAATCACTTCCATTCCAAATGGATTCTAGCATTGATAAATAAATAATAAAAAACGGATTGAAACTGTTTTTTTGATTGACTAATATATTTTAGTTATCATCGTACAACCAGTGAGAATGCTAATTCATATCACTAATTTTTATTATTTATAGTACACCCATGTATTTTGTTTGGACTATGATAACATAAAATCTCTATTTCTTGATTGCATGCCTCAGGCAAAATGCTTGAATCCTTTCAAGCCCATCTTCAAGAGCCGATGGTTCAATAGCAAACGTTACACGCACCCAATTCTTCATTCTCAACACAAAACCTGCAAAACATTTTAAAAAAAAAAAAATACTCTTAAAAAAAGGCATCTCAACATAAACCTAAATCAATCAAAATAAATTATAATCACCAGGCAGAAGGATAACAGACTCCTCTTTAGCAAGCTTTGAACAAAACTCCATATCATCTTTTATACCTTCCAACTTTGACAAGTCTAACTTAACCTGAAACAAATATCTGTGAATTCCAATAACGTCTAAAAAGATTAAACATTTTAACTATAATTTTTTTTTTTTTACAAATTTTATATACCATCAGAAAGAGAGACCCTTGAGGCTTTTGTAGACATGTAAAACATGAAATGTCTTTCAAACATTCATAACACATCTCAGCGTCTTTCCTCAGTATGTCAATAGTCTTCACAAAAAAATCATCACTTGTCTTTTCAAGAATTTGAGGAACAGCAGCCTGTATGAATGTTGCAGCTTCTGAATTTGTATTAAGAGACCTCTTTATGCACTCAACAAACTGAAGGAAAAGTATAAATTTCAGGATAATATTAAACATGTATAACTAATTTATATATTCTATTACAAAAATTTTAAAAATACCCCATATCCGTTAAAAACGCCATCAGGGTCGTTTCTTGCTATCCAACCAAGCCTCCACCCAGGAATTAACCACCTCTTTGATAAAGATCCAAGGGTTAAAACAGGAACAACAGACCCAAAAACCCCCATTGGCACAAATGGCTTGCTTCCAAAAGTCAAATGTGCATAAGCTTCATCTGATATCACTAATATTCCCAGCCTTCTTGCAGTCTCAGCGATCTTTAAAAAAAGTAAATAATTCAAAATATGATAAGAAAGAAATAGATGAAAGAAAAAGAAGAAGAAACCTTTTGAAGATGATGATGTGAGAATATATTGCCACAAGGGTTCCCGGGATTGATAATGACCATGGCAACAGTTTTATCATCTGCCATTGTTTCAAGCCCATTCAAGTCGACCTCCCAACCATTTTCTTGAACAAGGTCAAAATGGCGGACTTCAATCTGATTAAGAATGGCTAGAGCTTCATAAGCTGGGTAGCCAGGTTTAGGAAGAAGAATATTTGCACCTGGTTTTCTTAATGAAGATAATACTACTTCAATTGCTTGTTTAGCACCGAGTGTTACATAAACATCATCCGGAGATAGTTTATAAGGGAGGTTGCGAGAAAGGTACTCGGCTATGGACCTGTTAATTTTAATCAAAACATTCAATAAATCGGAGATTCAAAGGGCAAATTCCCCGGAGAACAAACATTTGAATACAGATTTGGTATCGATTTCGATTTTGAATTAAGGTAGGACGAAAGGGATAGCACTAATTAATACCTTCTTGCTTGAAGAACTCCGCCTTTGGGTGCATAGCCGTTGAAGTTAGCAGAGCGGAGAGCATCGACTACTGCATCTTCTGCTACTTGAGTCGTGCGGAAGCATGGAAATGACGAAGGATCTCCATGGCCGAGAGGTATAATGGTCCTTTCATCACTTGGGTTTACGTTTGTCTTGACATCATCAAGAACAAGTTTGATTGAAAACGCTGATGCAGTCTTCAATTTGCTATTCTCTCTGAATTTCCACTCTTTCATTGCCATCTTCTGAAAGAAGTTGAAGCACGTAACTTAAGGATCAATTATTGGTGGATTATGTATTCATATATTCCGATTGAAATTCATGCGATGCGAGATGCGATGCTTTTCGACTTTGGTTTATTTTCTTACCACCTGTTTCTCACCTTCTCGGCAATCTAAAAGTATTAATTAATTTATAGTGTGAATTTATTTTGGATAATTACAAAAATTAACACTCACTGATTCACAGATATCAAGATATTCCTATCAAATCATATTTTACTTTAGATTAAATAATATCTGCTCGTTTAATTTTTAGTTTTGTTTAACTAAGTGTGAGAGATCTGTGTATTAAAAAAAACTAAACATATTAAATTAAGATGTAAAAAAAAATATTTCTTAATATATAAGTTTAAAATAAGAAATAAATAACGAAATATATTTATTACAATTTAATATTATATATATATATATATGATATTTAATAATTTACAGATATAAGTATATGATTTAGTTTTAAAAATTAAAACAAATTAAAAATTGAAAAGTGTATAATATTTATTTTAAAAATACCATAAAATGACAAGTCAAAACTAATGAGAGATTTACATGATCCTTTATTTATTAAGAAAGATTGTTTTTAAGTTTTATAAAGTTATAAAATTTATTATTTTATTTTTATCAAAATAATCGTATAAACGGGTTTGTATATTTATTTTGGCTGTCTAAGATTGATTGATTCTTTTTCTTTACCGCTGTTCAAAAGTTATTAATTTTTTTGGATTATAGTTGCTAAATTTTTGGAATTGTGTTTTTTTAATCATCCATATTTTTTATCCATTTTTTCCATAGAGTTTTCAAGTCCAAGTTGCCGATCCGGCGTTTCTCAAAATTTTACAACCCAACCACGAAATCCAAGTGAAGAGAGCCACAAAATAATAGTAGTACATCCTAAAGATTCTTCTAAAGATGTTGTCCACTTCAAGTTATGATAAATTATACTCGTTCCGTTCTAAAATTATTGTCTATATATAAAAAATAGATATAGATTAAGGAAGCATTAATTATAATTAACTTTATACAATAAAATAAAATGACTGTTTTGTCTTTACTTTGCATTTAATATTCCATTAAATGCTTAGTTTGCTAAGTAATAATGACAGAATATTTTGATAAAAATATAATTTATTTTTAAATATGGCTTTCAAATTAAGTTCCGAATTAGTGGATGCTGCCAAAGGGAGTGGCAATGCCATACACAAAAGGGAAGAGACTCATAAAATGACAGAGTCAAATAGAACTTTTGCACATTTTCGTTAATCCGTGAACAGGATCTATACATCTCGATCAGAAAAGAATCAAGAGAAAAAGAAAGAATCGGAATTGATCGATATATTTCTCGAAACAAACGAAAAGGAAACGAAAGATGAAACATAAATCATGGATCAACTAAGCCCTCTCGGAGTCTCGGGGACTTTCTTAAGAATAAGAAAGAAGAACCTCATGTAAATACCATGGAATAAGGTTTGATCCTATTCATGGAGATTCCATAAATATTCCATTCCAAAATGGAAACAATTGAGATTTTTTTAGAAATTGGATGCAGTTACTAATTCATGATCTGGCATGTACAGAATGAAAACTTCATTCTCGATTCTACGAGAATTTTTATGAAAGCCTTTCATTTGCTTCTCTTCGATCGAAGTTTGATGTTCCCAGAATGTATCCTAATTTTTGGCCTAATTCTTCTTCTAATGATCGATTCAACCTCTGATCAAAAAGATATACCTTGGTTATATTTCATCTCTTCAACAAGTTTAGTAATGAGCATTAAGTTATTAGATTATAACATGTCAAAATCATGGTTAATATTTTATAATGGTTATGTATAAATAAAATTTAAAATAATTAGAAAAAATAAATTTTTTTATTTAATTCATAATTAACAAACAAATTATAAAATATAGCAGATGTGCAAACAAAAAAATAAAAAATGTTTCTTGAAATAGCATGTAAGATGATGTCGTAAATTAATGATAATGGTAAATTTAGGATAAGATTTATGCTTGAAATTTGAATTTTTTTGAAATCTAGATGCAAGATTAGAAGATTCTAATTAATTTAGGACATGAAGAAAAAATCTATTTATATAAACAAAATGTATTTGTATAAACAAAACAAAACTTTATTATTATTATTATTATTATTATTATTATTATTATTATTATTATTATTATTATTATTATTATTATCCACATTATGTCAATAACAGTGCATAAAAATGTATAATTAGGTTTAAGAAATTTATTTATTTTATTGTATCCATAGAATAAAATAAACAATATTGTGGAACCAAAAGTCAATATTGAATTATTCGTTAATTTGTAGGTGGAGTCGGTTCAAGGACATAACATCCTATTTTCAATATTACAACTGAAAAACAAATATCGATTTGAGTATTTAGATTTATATTTTTGAAAGACACCCTTCATGTCATGTTTATATATTCTATTTTCTTTTAAAATTATTAAATAAAAGTATTCGTTTTTTTTATTATCACAAATATATTGAACATCAAAAATTTGTAATTTTAACCACCAATAAGAGGGGTGTACACTAACTTGAAATACTTCATTTGAAATGACTACATTGATAGATATGGCATACAAGCATTTTAAATCTTAACCATGCTATAAATATAACATCCTAAGCAATCAACACTCGGTTACATTGTTGATGTTTGACTCCTTTAAATGGCACTTGAAAGTATTTTACTACTCATTTTTGGTTTATAAGGCACCAATTGGAGATGCTATTCTTTAGCATTTTGGCTGCTAAAAAGAACATAAAGTAGGTTTCTGTAAAGAGCTTTTATGGGTTGCCAACTACTTAACCAACAAGTGTTAAAACTTTGATGGTTTTTTCATGCTGCAAAACAGCATTTTGGCTATGGAAAATGGACACCAGATGGAAAAAAAAATCAACAATTAGGTGCATTTTAATCAATTAAAGTTGGCTCCTGCTTCTAATTTTATTTTAGCCCCCTTTTTGTTGTTTTATGGTGCTAAATCGGAATCTGATTGTAGGATGTCAGTGAAGGAGGTTAGGAACATCGAGCTGAAATTAAATATGGACCATTTAAAGTTATTGTTAGTTTCTACTATATAATTATTGAATTTTTTCCCTTTTTTAATGATGTTTTCTTATTAAACCATTGTACTTTCAAAGTAAACTGCTTAAATAAGGAAAAAAAAATAAAAATGAAGTAAAATTAATTAAAAAAACAGAAGTTAAAAAATAAAAAATGGGTCTTTCTAAGAAAAAACATGAGAGCTTCTAGTCTAATCTTTGATGCACAGAAGCCACAAGCTGTAAGAATAACGAAAATTCTATATCATTTTTAGAGAAATCACATGCTTGTTTGACTAATTATAACAATACATTTCAAAGTAGAATACTAAAATAGAAAATAGTGAAAGTAGGATGTATAACAAATAAATTAAAGAAGATTGTAGAAGAGATAACATGAGATGAACAAGGTACTAATACGATTAAGTATGACCATATCATCTGCTTTATCAATAATTGGTATCATAATCTTGGATTTTGGCCACTTAAAATTACATGTTAGGCCAATAAACTATTGATACACCAACAATATTTAAGATCTAACAAAAGAAAAGTCCAAAATCTTTTAGTGGGCGTTTCTTTAATGAACAAAAAGGATAAAATAATTCTTATAGGTGAATATTTTTGTTGAATAGTGTACATACATAATAAACATGTACTTCATGACCTAGAATGTATATTGTTTTGCCCCCTTACTACATCCCACACCTATAGAAAGGCTCATCTTATATGAAGTTGTATGTGTATGTCAATAGAAAACTAAGTATAAAGAAAGAATAAAATCATTAATTATTCACTTGGTCATCTATTTCTCTCTCATTACAGGGTTACCATATACATAAGTCGACATTGAAGCTTCTAAAAACTTCTGTTCATCAGAGCCTGTAATATATATAATGTAAAACTGTCATAAGAAAAGAACAATATGTGACAACTAGTTGAGATGACAATTTTAAGTAAAGTATAAACACTTTTCTGGGAACAAATTCTGCAAAACTTTTCTTTAAAAAGTTACTCTGATTTGAAAATAAAGTATAAACAAATCAATCTTTTCTGGCCGTGAAAATGGGGATGTCACAACGCTATATGAAATATCTTTTAGATCGTATGTCCTTTGGGAAGAACGATTTAAAATGTCATTTTTTCTAGAAACATTTTGTGGACCCTCCTTGGTTGATTAAACCCGGTTGGTCTTTTTTTTATAGGATCAACAACAGGAATACTATAAGGCCCAACCTTTTAGGCTAAACGGGTAGGTGACATGGTGCTAATGTGGCGCTCTACCTTAATTATCTTTCAATGTCTTCGAAGGTTGTTAACATAACATGAGGGATCGATTGTTTTTGGGTTTATAAGATGGACATCAGATCAGGGGCGGAGCCAGAATTTTAGATTGAGGGGGGCACAATTAGCTTTCTTAATTTTATTTTTGGAGAGATCCTTGCAATTTTTGGAGTTGATTCATGTTTTATACCAGTCTTCACAAATCTTCAATTTTATCAAAACGATTCACTAAATTATCATTAGAAATCTTGCATAATGTAACAAAAAGTTAAACAATTAAAACACACATAAACTAAACAAACATTTATAAATAGATGGCTAACTACCAAACAATTTGGCTAATAAATGTTTGTAAAATTAAAAAGCTTTTAGGTTAAATCTATGTTGCAGAAAACGTTAGACGTTAGCTAGTCGGTGGACTAGGGTCTAGGAATTAATCGGCTAGGCGGGGATTAATTGGAGGATTAATCGGGGACCATTAATTATTAAGAAAATTATTCAAAAATTTATAAATCTAACTTTAATCGTAAGAATATAAATAAATAAGCATAAAAGTTTAATAATAAGTTTAACAAGCACAACATTTATCATCCAATTAATAAGAAAAGTTATTCAAATTTTAATATATCTTAAGAAAAGAAGTAAATTTGGGTATTTGTATATTTAAAAACATAGAAATTTTGAAAATTTTGGAGAAAAACTTTAAAATTTTTTATTATTTATTATTTTTTATATATTAGTTGAACATTGAAATACTATAAACTTTTGAAATTTTAAAAATTTTGGTTTAATATTTAAAATTTTGAAATTTTAAAAATTTTGGTTTAATATTTAAAATTTTGAAATTTTGAAAATTTGGCCAATTAGGCCGCCTAGGACCGATTAGAACTGTCTACTTCCGACTTTGACCCCCTTTGACCAAAACCGATTAAGCCTACCGATTAGCCTTAATCCTATTCGGTTGAAGACCGCCTAATGATTAATCTCTGACTAATTAGTTGCCTAGACCGATTTTTACAACACTAGGTTAAATACACAAGTAAAAAGAATTACAATTAATTTGAAATGACAATTTCAAGCTAATAAAGCACATCAATTCACAAAGTCATTTGAGGTGAAGGATATATCTAGGTGCAAGAATTTTTTTTAAAAACAAATAAAAAGAAGTATATTTATAAGAGGACAATCTAATAAATTAGCGACATATGACATTATTAATGTTATGGACATTGGGGAGTTTGAGAGCAACTCACAGTGAGTTGTTGAGAGAATAAGCTGCACAAAAGAGGAAAGAATAATCCGCACATCAGAGGCGGCCACCGACGACGGCGAGTGGTGATGGAGAATGACAACCGACTAGAGAAGGAGAGGAAAAAATCTGAAAGATTTAGGGATCAGATCAAAGCATGCATGTGACAATTCTCAGACAGTGAGTCTTAGACGGTGGAACAATAGACATGAATCATGAAAACGTGATTAGTGGCAATTTTTTCTAGGTTATGATTTTTTTAAAAGATCTATGAACTTGTAAACCCTCTTATGATTGAATTTCTTTAATTATTGAATTTATTTAATTATTTTGAGAACTTTTTGGCTAGGATTTCGAATTTTTGTGATAGATTTAAGAGGTTTAAATTGATTGGGTTTTGTTTTCTTTAACAGATTTTCTAAATAAAATGAATTAATTTCCTATTTTCATGGCCTACTCTTCAAAAAAACTATTAGTTTCCTTTTCTTTTTCAAATGGAAATGGTTTTTAAATGTTTTATATTGTATGGACTATAGTGGGCTTTAGACAAATTAGGGGTGGTTGAACACACACACGCCCCTATACTGTTTCCGCCACAGCATTAGATCCGAAGATTCCATGAAAAAAACATAATTTTAACTTATAAGTTTAAAACATGAAAAATATCTTTAATATTCAGTTTTCCGTTCAAAACCTATAAAAACTTCTAAATATTAGTCACTATATATATATATATATATATATATATATATATATATATATATATATATATATATATATATATATATATATATATATATAAACCAGTAAAGGGTAGAAGTCATACAGTGGTAAATTCAATTTTTTATAATTTTTATTTATCTTTTAATTTAAAAAAAATCAAGAGAGGGTGGGATCGGATTGGATCCCGATTCTACAATCCTATGATTTTACCCCAGATAATATATATATATATATATATATATATATATATATATATATATATATATATATATATATATATATATATATATATATATATATATAACATCCCGGAAATTCAGAAGCATAGTTGAAGGGCTAAAGTGTAATTAAGAAGGTCGAATCGGCGAGTCGAGTCGTGTTTCGGGTCGCATGTTAAGTGACCAACTCGGCGAGTCGCATAGGTGGACTCGGCGAGTTGGTGCTGTATGGAGAAAACCCTAATCCCGGGAGTTGTGCCCTATATAAAGAACATAACACCTCTTCCCCAGCCTCTTTACCTTCACTTTGAGTTCCATAAACCCTAGATTCGTGTGAGCTTTCCTTGGTGAGAGATTAGATCCTTGGAGGAGGGAATCTTGGAAGGAAATTGAAGAGCAAGAAGATTGGAGCAAGGGGCTTTGCAGAGATTTGGTTCATTCTTCAGCTGGAGCTTTCTTTTGAGGTAATAACCTATTGCTTAAGCTCCTTGATCCTTTGTTGCTTGAGTTTTGGGGCATTTCTAGAGTTATTTCGGGTTTGGAGGTTGGATCTGAGGTTGCTACCTCAGATTTGGACTTGAGATGGTCCAGAAGATCATAAAGTCCCTGTTCTTGAGTTGTGGGTGAAGCTTCCTTGTCCCAAACCCTAGCCTAGAGTGTGTATGGCTTAGATCTCTTTGGATTCACGTAAATTTTGCCACTTTACGTGATGGGTGGCTTGTAGAAGAGTAGATCTATGGATTGGAGCCCCTGCATGGCTTGGGAAGCCTCTGTATGGATTGAGAACTTGAGGTACTCGGCGAGTCACATGGGTGAACTCGGCGAGTTAGATGAAGATGGGCAGGAACTCGACGAGTTGGAAGAACAACTCGGCGAGTATGTTGAATGTTGCCTTGGACTCGGCGAGTCTGGTCGTGGAGTCCTAACCTTTTTGGGTTGAGCTATGAATCAGTGAGTCGAGGGACGACTTAGTGAGTTGAGTGAGAAAGGACTCAGATTTGTTGGACTCGGCGAGTCTTGGGGCGACTCGGTGAGTTGAGTCGTGGATTGGGAGTTCTTAGTATAGGGACTCGACGAGTCAGCGGGTTGACTCGGCGAGTAGAGTCAGTCAGGAAAGTTGACTTTGACTGAGGACTTTGACTTTGACCAAGAGTTGACCAGTTGACTTCCAGGGGTATTTTGGTAATTGTTGGCATTTATGTTGAGTTCAGTGGTTTGGTGTTGGCTAGTGGTGGAGATTGTGTCAGTGGTCGGAGCAGCTCGGTCTTGTCTTTTCATTTAGCAGTTGCGAGGTGAGTTATCTTCACTATATCGACAGGGTCTACGGCACCAAGGTCGGTATCCTGGTTAAGGTCGGTATCCTAATATATAGGATGATGATATGTTAGTGACCGGTTAGGTCGGTATCCTGGTTAGGATGATGTTATGTTATGTGATCTGCTAGATCAGTTTGATTGGATGTGAATTGTTATATGATTGAATGTTTATGTGCACATGGTTGTTGGACTGGGGTTGGGTTGAGGCGGGTACTGCTTTGTGCTGTAGGCCAACATACCTAGGGCGGACCGGTTATCCCGAAGGCCCAATGAACGGTTCGGATAGGCTGTAGGCCCCAAGAAGGTGGACCAGACGTACCGAGGCTCGGAGAGTGGACCAGGCCGACTGAAGGCCCGGTGCGGGTGAACCAGTCATACTGTAGACTCAGAGAGTGGACCAGGTGGATTGAAGTCCCGGTGTGGGCGGACCAATCACACTGTAGACTCGATGTATATGGCTAGACTCGGAGGGTGGACCAGGTGTACTGAAGGCCGGTGAGGCGGACTAGTCACACAGTAGACCCGAAGTGCATGGCTGTTCTGTGTTCGGTTATGATATGACATGTTATGTGTATGGTATATGTGGTTGGTATTTTGGGGGTATGTCACTAAGCTTTCGGGCTTACAGTTGTGGTTTAAATGTTTCTGGTACTTCAGGAGACCGTGGCAAGGCAAAGGCGTGATCGTACCGCTCCTCATGATTATGTTTTTATGATATGGTTTTGGGAAGACTCTGATAATAATTGTATTAAAAACCTTTTTGTAATAACTTAATGAAACTGGGTTGTTTTTTGAAAAGTTTAAATTGATTGGAATTTTTAGAGCGTTACAATCTGGCTCAGTTTTCATACTTATGATCATACGATCCTACGATCAAGATGACGATTTTGACAACTTGGATGTCTTCCATGTCATGTGATGTTATTGTCTACATCATAGTGCGGTGTTGTGGATACAGAGCAGAAAGATGGCAAGAAAAAATTTGTCGTTCTCGCATGACTATGGACTTTGTTGCTAATGGAGATAATGCCTACCGCCAACAATAGAGGCCATGTTAGTTACCACCAGCAACCATCTCATCCACTTCAATCAACCTTACGTCACTATAAGAATGTATGACGACAACATCTATGCCGACGACACCGGAACAAATAATGCTATGTCGACGACTTCTCGTCGGGATAGGGTTTACCAACTTAATTTGACTTGCGAACCTATGACGACGATTTGTCGTTGCCATATATTTGGATGGAAGGAATAGTAATTTATGCGGTTTCTGAAAGCCTATATCAACGATATGTCGTCGGTATAGGTTGCGTAAATTATCATTTCTATTTAATTATATGAAGTGGTGTAGAAAATAGAAATAACATTGTTTTCTCGGGAGCAATCTCGACAACATGACATCGAAATACAATGTGGCTATCCGCGTGGAACTCTGTCCTGACGACATGACGTCAACATAAATAAGTTTTTAATTTTTTTTATTTGTTAGATAATCAAACGACGTAGTATTCATTAAACCTATACTGACGATTTATCGTCGGCATAGGGTTTAACCTGAATGGGAGCATTAATCAATGCTTCAGTTACAACGGTGCATCCAAAGACGATTTCTCTCTTGATCTCTCAGCGATGAACGGGGAGAGAGAGAGAGAGAGAGAGCATCAATCGATCAAGGCTAGAAAAAAGGTACATGTACTGACACTACAAGAAAAAAAGTAATTAGCAGCGACAAAAGTCACCGGTCAAGGCTAGAAACGTCGCCGATAAAGGCAATAGCGGCGACACGTCGCCTTTAAAAAGTCGTTAATACTGCTCTATCGCTATTGCTCAAAATGTTGTCGGTAAAGATATTTGTCGCCACTAATGCTCTTGTCGCGGTAATACCCTATGTTGCCACTAATACCCTTGTCGCCGGTAAGTCCTTCTGTCATCAGTAATAGTGTCGCGGATAATAATATTTTTAATTTTTTTTAGATCAATGTTTTTTGGTGCAAAAAACCCGATACATAACGACATTAAATGCACCAATATGTAACCAAATTCACATACATATATCAAATGCACACATATACCACATATACATAAAATACACATACATTCACATACATATTATACACATATACATACACCAAATACACATTTTCACATATATACACCAAATCGAAATACATATATCAAATACACATAAATTTTGCAATTAATCTCCAAAATCACAATGAATAGAACTTGTAGTGACTAGAAACTAACAATTGGTGCAGTAGTGGTGGTAATCATCGCCGGTGACAACAACACACCCGACGGTAGCCTCGGTGACTGTGGAAGAAAAATATATGTTGAAACAATATTTTTGCAACTAATCACAAATACAAGTGAAAATCAACGGTAAAAGAGAAGGAAAATGAGAAATTAGGAAGAAAAACACGAACATCGGAGCAAATCGATAGCAGCAATGCCTAAATTAATGTCACAATGGAATCGTCGGAGATGTCGAAGTGGGGAGTTTCCAGTGGCCTAAAGATGTCGCCGATATGTCTTCTAGCCTTCGGGAAAGGCCGATTAAGCGAAAGTCGTCGGAGGAAAAAGGAAAAAAATGCATAGAAATGAGAGCTGAAAGTAGAAAGAGGAAGTGTTATCTGCGTCAATCTTTAGCGATGACAATCAATAGCGGCGACACTTAAATCTTTAGCGGAAACAATGACCAATAGCGCCGATAACTAATGAGAGAACTTATGCAGTGTCTTTTTTTCCAACCTTTAGCGGCGACTTTTTGTCGCCGGTATTGGGTTTGTGCGAAAACGAGGTCTAGCAGTTGGATTAAATACTCAGTAGGACGGTTGGGGTTTACCAGAAGGGGATAACACGTATTCAATTAACAAGATATTACCGGCGACGCCTTTATTGGCGACAAAGACTTTTAAAGGCGACAAAGTGTTGTGTCACCGATAAAAGTCATTGTCGCCGTTAAAGGCATTATCGATAATGTGTTGATTTCTTGTAGTGTGATTTGTGTTGTAGTCTTTTTTTCATTTTATTTTTTTCATAACCTTCTTTCTCCTCTAGCTTCTAAGTACTTAAATAAGGTTTGCCTAAATTTCCAAAAAGAACAAGAATGAAAATAATTACAAGTTTTATTAAACCCGGCATTTGATAATTTTATAGTCAAAATCATTACTCAAGTATTTTCATCCATTTCACTTTGTATATGTTCTAGACTGCGATTTATATGTTTACGTTGATCGTTTGAACATATGCTTTGAACATATGCTAAAAGACAACATTTACTTATTCCTTACATCTATAATACTCTAAATATATTATTACTTCTTTTACCAAAAGTAAGATAAAAACACTTTAAATTTTACAGATAGAGTAATATTTTTGTTTGGACATTTATGCAAAGGGAAGAATACAAAAACGAGACCACGGTACATGAATACAAAAACGAGACCACGATACATGAACCATAATAAATAAAAAGGTGACGACAATAAAAACAAAACAACCAAACCACTTTAACCCAAAACCAATTTTAGAGTTTGTGTGTTTTGGTTTTGCATGCAATACCCTCTCTATCGAGCTGCCACATACTCCCCTCTGCATGCTTTCCTTTTACACCATTTGGCCACGCACACCCACATCGTCCTCGTCATCTCCTTTTTCTCTGTCACTATAAATACCCATCTCCTTCCATTCATCTTCTTCACTCAAACCCTAATTCTCTCTTTCACACATGCAAAACACAGAAGAGGTCATGGCAAGTGGATGCCTTGAACAACACAGATTCCATCCTTCCCACCAAATCTATCTTGCCAGCAAAAAGTCACTCAGGGATATCGATATCCCACCCCGCAAGCTCCTCAGCCGCCGTGCCTCCGCTTCCTCGCAGGAGGCCCTCATAGACAGCATGTATCATCAGCAGCAGAATGAATCTCCCAGGGTTCTTCCCGAGGAAACACTCTTCAAGAAATTCTTGCCTTACAACTCCGGTGTGGATTCTGATGAAGATGCCGATCCCTACTCTGCTGATCATTTCCGTATTTATGAGTTCAAGGTTCGCAAGTGTACCCGTAGCCGATCTCATGACTGGACTGACTGTCCCTTCGCTCATCCTGGCGAAAAGGCTCGCCGGAGGTGTCCTCGTCGGTATAATTACTTGGGTACAGTGTGTGCAGACTTCCGTCGTGGGAGCTGCAGCCGTGGTGATTCGTGTGAGTTTGCTCATGGAGTTTTTGAGTGTTGGCTACATCCTTCTCGCTACCGAACTGAAGCGTGCAAAGACGGGAAGAACTGCCAGCGCAAGATCTGCTTTTTCGCTCACACCCCGCGTCAGCTCCGAGTGGTGCCACCGGAGACGACGGTTCCAGCGAAGAAGCATCATTCGGAGACGTGTCATTGTTGTGCCCATTGTCGGTGCCTTTCAAGTGTCCATCACATCAATTCGCCTACCTCCACTTTGAACATTGATATCGACAGCCTTTCCCTTTCGCCACCTGCATCTCCGCCCTTCTCTCCGGCCAGATCCGGAGCAGGGTTCTCCCCTATTTCCCGATTTGCAGACAGGCTAGCTAGAGCCGAGTCCTTGGGGATGACCCAATTTGGAAACAACAGTTGTATGCAGAATGAGTCGATGAATGAGCTGATCAGCAATCAGTCGCTAACTGAACTGATGAGATCTATGGAGGCCATGTCTGTGGAGGAGAATATGAATATGAACTCGCAGTGGGTAGATGAGTGCTTCAACAACGGGTGTGGTGGTGTTTATGATTTGTCTGATTCAACTCCGACTTCATTCTCGAGGAGCAGCAGTTCAAGCCAGAATGTTTACAATGACAGCCCCGTAAATGGTCCAGATCTTGGATGGGTGAATGATCTTCTGACATAGACGAATCAGATTTATGGGTGGTGTAAATTAAGAGGAAGATGTGGCGGATTATTTGAAGTTATTATTTTGCTTTTATGATTATGAATATTATGTGTATTGTTGGTTTTTGATGTGAAATAAAATCTAATCAGTAAGTTGTTCAATTACAAATGCAAGAAATAAATTTGGAGTTTTACATAAAGATCCCATGAGAGGTGTGTCTCGGAGTCTTAGTTGGATTTGCTACATAACTTATTTTTCTTACAACTCAATCTGTTTAATTAGTTATTTTTTACATGCGTCTCGGTTAAATTTGTTCCACAAACTATTTTTCATTTAATTTAATTTGTTGCATATGTTATTTTTCCTTAGGGTACTTAATTGACGTGTATGATTTGTACATGTGAGTAAGCATTCATCCGACAATTCTAAGGTCCATTAGAGCATCACAATCCATAGTTTAATATAGTTTAATAGAAGATGCAACCAATAATCACAATCCCTTATCCATAGTTTAATAGAAGAGACAATCAATAATCACAATCCATAGTTCAATGGAAGATACAATCCATAGTTTAATTTAATAGTTTAGGAGATACAGTCCATAGTTTCATAATTTACTAATAATTTCATAACATAATAAAAGGGGTCGAATATATTTAATGGATTGAACTATTTAGTTAGTATTTAATGGATTAAATTTAATTATAGTAGAATATCATGTTAATGGAAAAAAAGGCGTATTTAACTGAACTTTTTAGATGAAATGGTGGACAAAAAACCAGTTAGAATTTTCTTAAAGTTCAAAAATGGTTATATAAAGTCGATCGTATGAAAAATATAATAATGATAATAATATAACAGTTTATTAAACTTTATAGAATTCAAATACATCCACATTCTTAGTTTATAAACATCACAATATGACATTTATAGCCATTCCATTTACATTACGAGCATTTGAAGCCGATTACTATTGACTTCACGTGATACTGTGAGATAAAAGAAAACAACATTATATATTTATTTATTGATCTATTTTTTCAACATATCTATGTCTTTTTTTTTTTTTTTTTTTTTTTTTTTTTTTTTTTTTTTTTTTTTTTTTTCATTTTTACCCACCAATAGCTATGTTTGATCACAAAAAATATGTATAATAAGAATGACATATGGATTGGTTGGTTGAACAAGATTATTTGTTACTTTTTGCTAATCTACGTAAACATTCAAGTTCAGAATATGTAAACACAATTAATTAAAACAATTTTTTGATTATTATGAGAAAATCACTCAAAAATTACAATGTTTATAATGTCTCTCAATGATAATAACTCGATCTAAAAACAATATATATATATATATATATATATATATATATATATATATATATATATATATATATATATATATATATATATATATATATATATATATATATATATATATATATAGACCTACATTCTCCCGACTTGTAGAACAAGACGAGGACTCTAAAACCGACTTGCTTAAAATCTCATTCTTACTTGGTCTCAAAGTACTACTCAATTTAGGATTCCAACAATCACTCCCGAATCTCTAAGTCATTTTAGAGACGTCTTTGATTCCGATCAAGCTTCGCATTTCCTTGAACTTGGTTCAAGCTAGTGGTTTAATAAGAATGTCTACCTTTTGTTCTTCACCGGGAATGAACTCCACCTCCACTTATTTGTTTTCAACATAATTAGGAATGAAGTGAAACCTCATATGAATGCATTTACTCCTTCCATGAAAAACGAGATTCTTTATTAGTTCGATAGCCGATTTGTTATCAACTCTTAGAACCACTTTCTCTTGCGCTTTGTTCATGATTTCTCCGACCAAATATTGAAGCCAAATTTCTTGACATACAGTCATCGTGGCCACCATGAACTCCGCCTCGCAAGATGAGAAAGCAACGATATCTTGCTTTTGCGAACACCATGTTATCGGAGACGACCCATAGTAAAAAATGTGACTGGTTGTGCTTTTTCCATCAGTTGGGTCAACATTGTGACTACTATCACTATAACCAATGAGTCGGTTTTGTCCCATCCTCTCGTACTTAGTTCTTTATCCCGTTGTTCCCCGTAAGTACCGTAGGATATGCTTGATTGCACCGCCATGTGATTCTCTTGGACTTTGCATGTATCGGCTAACAATTCCAATCGCATATGCCATATCGGGACTTGTTTGCAAGAGATATCTAAGGCATCCTATCACCTTTCGATACTGTGTTGGGTCGATTTCGGTTTCATCTTCGGCCTTCCACAATTTATTTCCCGGTTACATTGGAATGTGGGTCGGATTGCAATCATGTAAACCAACTTCTTTTAGAATGCGTTGAGCATACGCTTCTTGGTTTATAGTAATCCCCGATTCTTCTTGTTAACTTCAATGCCAAGATAGTAAGTTACTCTTCTAACATCCGACATCTCAAAGTTCTTGGACATCTCTAATTTGAACCTTTTGATCATCTTCAAATTTGTACTTGTCATAAATAAATCATCAACATAAATTGCTAAAATCAACAGGTTAGATCCTTCATTTTTTCCGGTACACCAATGGTTCTTTCATGCACTTTTGAAATTCCATACTCTTCAAAATCCCTTCAAGCTTTGTGTTCTATGCTCGAGGTGCTTGTCTTAGACCATATAGTGCTTTTGTAAGGCAATACATTTTATGCTCGTTTCCTTTCTTTATATAGCCTTCCAGTTGCGATATGTAAATGGTTTCTTTCAATTCTCCATGCAGGAATGCCGTTTTAATATATAAGTGGTGAAGATCCCACCAATTAGAAAGACAAATTTAGAAAGGTATTCTCGCACCATAAGAAACAGTCAGACATCTACTTTAGTGGAAGAAAGGGAAATAATGGTAAGTACTATGGTTTCATTTGTTTCGTAGGAGTGACTGATGAAAAAGGATTGGAAGCAAAACTAGATGGAACTTATTGCAGAAAAAACAAGTTACAGATTAATATAGCTCGCCATGAAAGGAAGCTGCCAGTTGAGATGCCCTGCAGTAAAATGAAGAGCGGTTTCCCTGCCTAAAAGAAAGCGCCAATGGGTAGTGGTTTCGTTGACTGAAGATCATATGCCGAGGTCACAGGAACCAGAAACTTCATGTAACATCCCAAAACCCAGGCTAAATTTCTCATTTTTAAAAAAAATATAACATCCATTTTTAATAAAGTTACATTCTGGATTAATCATTTGTTCATAAACCATTATTCAGATATTAGAGTTATACCAAAGACAATGCGGAATCTCGAATCATAAAACGGTTGATGTGTGTGTACAATCACGCCTTCGTTGTTCGATAAGTACCTACAAAATAGTTAATCCACAAATGTAAGCATAAGTCTTAGTGATTTACATAAAATATCTCATACAACACAACATAATAACCAGCTATGTTCTAGCAACATCCCTGGAACTATCAGCAATCTCAAACGTCACATACAACACATGATATAACCAACTATGGGTTAACAGCAACCATGGGGAGTATTTTCAGTCCCAACGGGATAACAACACGTCTTGTAGATTAACAGCACACCTCCCGGTTTATCAACAACCCTAGGGACTATCAACACTCCCATGGAATCACAACGGTCCTAGAGTTATCTGCAACTCGGTTCACATATAGCAATAATCAACAGATAATACCCAGTTGGTCAACATATATTACCACACAGGTAAGTATAGTGAGAATACTCACCTCATGAATAGCAACTAAACACCACAAATCTCACACACTAGGTAGACAGGTACAACGAGACACCTAACAGTAATAAAGAAGTACCCTATCAATCTACACTCTAAAGCCCTATTTTGACCAAAAGTCAACTATGGTCAAAAGTCAACGCTCAAAGTCAAAGTCAAAGGCCAATAAGTTCAATTGTCGAGCCTCACATCGTGACCAACCCTTGTTCACATCGTGAGAACTCACTCAGCTCGAATCCAACTCAACTCATTCCTACTCAGCCATCTCGATCATGGAAAATCCACTCAACATGCATCATAATGTGAACCTTCCTTGGTCACATCATGAGCATAACATAACAATTCAGACATAAAATCCTTCCTTGGTCACTTCGTGACACCCTCATTGTCACGTCATGACTTTAGTCTGAAACCTTCACTTAATGATTTTGAGTCCTTAATCCATTAAGTCTCTAATTCCAACTTTTCTAGAAGCTAAAGGGGACTTCAAAGGTCCATAAAATGATTACTTTATAGACATGCATGCTCCATGCATATCCTCAATCCATTCCATGTAACACCTCAAATTTCAAGACATTTTTTTTCAATTTTAATTTACCAAACATTACTCATAAATCCAAGTCATTACATATATTATAAGTCATTATCAAAACAATATCAGAGTATCCTAAAATCCACAAGACATCATAAGCCGGCGAATGTGTACAATCATGCCTCTGCCTTCTCAGAATCTACAAAAGTACCTGAAACACATTTAAATTAACACTGTAAGCACGAAGCTTAGTAAGTTCCTCAAAATACCACATACACAAATAATTAGCCTCTCATGGCTGAATCTCGATAAGGACCCTCCGGTTATGTGTCTCAGTGAAGACCCTCCAGTCCCACGTCTCGGTATAGACCATCCGGTCATAACTCAATATATACACACAGAATAATATAACAACATAAGTCACAAAGACAGAATGCATAATAACACATAGATCAGCATAAGCAAATGAGACCCTCCGGTCAATAATACGAATAAGACCCTCCGGTCACACATAAATTACCACACAGGTACGTATAATGAGAAGACTCACCTCAACCGCTACACGAGTAATCCTACACTGTTGCTGCTGCTGCGAAATGGCTCCTGAACTGAGCCAAACAACCCAACACCATAATCAATAACTAAGCAAGGCTAAACCCCAACACTACGCCCAAAGATGGCCCAACTAACTAGGCCCATTAATGACCCAACCCATTGGGCCCTACCATGGCCAAAGACCAAAAGATCCATAAAGGTCCACTAATGGCCCAATTTTCCAAATTGGGGCCAAACCCTTATTTGGGCCTTACCTAAAGCCCACTACTTAACCCTAAACCAAACACACCTTCTCAGACGGCCCAACAAGGCACCAAGCAACCAGGTCCAAGAAGGTAGCCCAAATGCACAAACCCACTCACACAGAGTATGCGGGGCATACAAGCATGTATGCGCATCATACTCTCTTGGAGGCTTGTACGCCCAGCGTAAAGTTGCCAACTTTACGTCTACATGCGACTAAATGAGACTCTTAAGCTAGAAAGGGACTTAATGGGTGACTTAATACATGCATGACCACATAATACACATAAAGCTTGCATCTTTATACTCAAAGATGCCAAAACAAACTCAGATCTGAAAGGATTAACATTCAAATAACTTAGCTCATCCATTAACTCAAAAAGAAGGCCAAAATCACAATAAACTACCAATGAGGAGATCTATATATACATACGGAAAGATTGAAACTTGATACCTCAAATGGCTTTCCCACAAGATGATGGCTCTGGATCTAAGGCTACTCCACCAAGCCAAGCAACTTCAAATTCCTCTTCTTTCCTTCCTAAAGCACAAAAGGACACCAAATCCATCCAAGAGCTCAAGAGGAAACAAAGTCGATTTAGGGTTTGTAGGGTATTGGGGCTGCCTTGGAAATGAATAAAAATGACTAACATTACGCTTATATACGGTACAACCCTAAAAATTAGGGCTTTCAATATGTCCCTCGTACGCCCAACGTACATCCGTGTACGCCTAACGTACGAGGTCTTGTATGCCGACCCAACTTTTCCTCTACGTTGCGTGTTCTTCCAACTATGCCTTGCGTAACCTTCCTCGCACCCTGCGTACCTTCTTGGTACGCTTCACATACTAGGGTCTTCCCCAAACCCTAAACCATCCAAAGACCATAACTTTCTTGATACAACTCTGATTTTGACCATCCCTATATCCACAAAAAGGTATCAAGACACTTTACACTATTATGAACTCATACCAGCCAATATCCCGATTCCATAAAAGTTCAACCGATAAATTACCAAAATACCCTTTTAGCTCCAAATCACAACCGAATACCCGGATCATCAAATACATCATCCATCTCCAAATGAGCTCAAAACTGGCTTCCTCAATGATTCTAATCCTGCTAATATCCAATCCTTGATCACCATGTTGAAATGAAAATGACCTAAAACAGGATGTTACATTCCAAACCAAAAGTGAAGAGATAACATCAAAGCTCACATAGATCTAGCAACATAAAAGCATAAATGTTTAAGCTCCCAAATGCACCAAAAGGCCAAAAACCACCACAAGAGATTTTGGCCAGGGTTTTTCCTAAGGTTTGAGGGTAATGGAGGCTGCTAATGAACCCTAGATTTGAGATAATGGGGCTTAAATACGAGGGAAACCCTAAAATATCATGGGATTAGGTTGTAGCATTCCTCACGTGGTGAGCACAGACCCAGATATACATTTCTTACTTGGCTTGTGTAACACCCAGAAATTTGGGCTAGTCAATTTAGAGATAATAAGCACTAAAAATGATTTTTTAATATAATATTATTTAGGATAAATAATGTTAACCAAAGTCATAGTGTACGTAATAGGACTCCGTACATATAAAGAACGCTAAAATCTGACTTCGTATGAAAAAGTTATGCTTCATAGAAGTTTCACGATTAAACTGACACGACTCCGTATCGTAAAAAAGTGAATTCTCGATAAATTACTTTTTAGCCTAAGTGATATAAACAAAATTCATAGTAGTCGTTAAAACAAGAGCGTTCATATAGAGAACGTCCAAATCTGACTTCGTAAGAGGAAATTATGATTTTTCAAAGTTTCAGCGCAGCAGTATACTGCTCTGAAACTGAAAGTAGAGATTGGTTGATTGTTAGGAAAAACAATCTAAATGGGATTTGGATATCTTGTACATATGATTTTTTTCAATATTAAGACAGTCGAAAGGGATATCGTATGAGAGAATTATAAATTTTTAACGGACTTTAACAGTCTAAGCTTGTTAAAAAAATATAACTTTAAAAATGAATTCAAAATTAGCCGACGAAGTCTAAATGAAATTCATAGATCTCATCACGAGATTTCTAGTGATATAAGAAAGTCGAAAACAAAGCTCGGATGAAGAAGTTATTCTATTTTGAAAATAAGGAAATTCATGTGCGCAGCGCCCAACGCGCGCTGATGATGTGGTAGTACGAGAGGGCGTCATGTGGCACGGTCTATCGCCACTCCTCCAAAGGTCAAGGTGACATGGCTCCACTTAATTGCGACACATGGCTCTATGAGAATTGGACACGTGACAGGTTCTAGAAGGGTAAGAGGTCACCTATTCGCATAGCGACACGTGGAAAGCAAGCGCAGGAGCCAGCATAGCCCAGGTGCATGGCGCACCTCCAGGCTGTGCGTAGTGTACCTTGTTGTTACCTATATATATCCTCCGAAATTTCTTCATTTGGCACCAAATTCAAGCCTCTTTCTCTCTAGAGCGTTCCTCATTCTTACATTTAATTTATGTGAGGTTCCTTAGGGCATTTAGCAAAGTTTTGAAGGGTCTATGAGTCTAGAAAATAGTACTGTTCGGTTGTAGGACTTTGTCCCTTCATTTTCCCGGCTTTCACTTAAAATCTCTGTAAGTTTAAGTTACACTCTCTTTCTTTCATTATAACTTATATTTATAGTCATAATTCGTTATTATGAACCTATAAATACGATTTATTAGTAATTCCATGTCGTTATACTGATTGATCTGCTTATGGGAGAGGTGTATAGAATAGTCACCTTGGCTTGGTTGCTGGATTTCAGAAAGGCTACACACCGAAATGATCCTGCCTCCCAACTGTCATGTTTGGCTGATCCTTATTTGATAGATCTTGATGTAGACGTTCAGATTAGTGAGGAATCCAGACTATAATTATTATAGTCACCAGGATTACGAAACTAGACTACGGCTTAGTACTTTATACGTCTAGGTCTTTTAAAAGTACGAAGCAAAGCGCTGCCAAAATCATCAGGCATCCACTTTTATCAAGTGAGTGCATAGTTACTTTCATAGTGTAGGCAATTATAGGATGCTATAGTATGCTATGACTCAGAAATGGTACTAGTGTAGCAACGATGTAGAAATGGAACTAGTGTGCCAATGATGTAGGAATTGTACAAGTGTGCCAACGATGTAGGATGGTACTAGTGTGCTAACGATGTAGAAATGGTACTAGTGTGCCAACGATGTAGAAATGGTATTAGTATACCAATGATGTAGGAATGGTACTAGTGTACCAATGATGAAGTCACTTAACAGAGTACAGGTGACAACCACATTACTATTCATGATCGTCCTGTGGAACACAAGTAGGTTTATAAATTGTTGGTGATAAACTTCATGCCCATTTAATGTACTCTACCTTATTGACCCGTACTGCAGAGAAATCCTTGTAATAGTACTATCAGTAATGATGATTAAGATGTCCTTATGAATAAAAATAGAAAGAAACCTACTAACATGTATTGCAGAGAAATCCATGTAACAGTACTGTCAACAACGATGAATACGATGACACTTATGATAAACCCTTAGGGAAGAATAAATAAGAAAATAAGGATGGATAATCGGGTTAATTGTTTGATAATTAAACACACTAATTTTATTATTTTCGGTTGAAAACTATATGTACTCACTAGGTTTCCAAACTTGACCCACTCAATTTTTTTGTATCATAGGAAAAAGTACAAAGATATTAACATCCGGACCTGATGAGAGATTTGAGGAAATATAGGCTATAAATGATGTAAAGACTACGTTTATGCCTATGTTTCTTGTATCAGTTATGACATCCTAAGATTTTATAAATAAATGAAAAACATTTCTTCGGAAATACTTTTACGGCACCAAGTTTTGCATTTGTAAATAGACTGTGTTTTAAATAAGCATAAACAAAAAGTTTTAAAATGACCATAAATTTGGGGATTTCACAGCTTGTCACCTCATGACCACGCTGTGATCATGTCGTGACACCTGGTTTTTCCCAAAATCCATGTTTTTGACTCGTAGAAGCCCTAAATCGAACCATTATGGGATACGAGTGTTACATTGCCCCCCCCCACTTAAATTAGATTTCGTCCTCGAAATCTACCCTACCAATCATTCTGAAACACCCCTTCCATTATCCCCCTCTAGTGATTTTCCAGACCAACTACTTCTTGTTCAAGCCATCACCACCCATGATGCCCGAGTCAGCGACCAAAAACCCAAAGATTTTCAAAACCAAACGCGTACCCCAAGCCTGAGTAGAGTGTTCCCCAAGTCAAAGTAATGATCTTGATAGAGAATGAGGATCAATACATCACAACCAACCGAAAAAAGAGGAGTTGTCACCCTTTCTGTTAACTTAAAACTCTGCGAACATGTCTGTCCCCATTACAGACAAGGCCTCTCTCAGCATCAATCATGTTGACCAAAATTCAAAAGTATGACCCCAACAAAACTTCCCTGATATACGCTGTCCCACTGAGAGCAGTAGACAGGAAACCGTTACTAACTGCAGAAACTGACAACCTCGCTTACTGACATTTGAGTGAAAAAGAACAGGTGAGAGCTAAACTAACCCACACATCCCCGAGGTCCAAAAACCTTACATCTAGATAAAGCGATAGCCAAGCGGAATAACAATGACCAAGATCATACCACACTAAAATCAGATATCATGATTTAGTTCCTTAAATCAATACCCTACTTCCTAACGAGTCGTAACTAACCAACCGCTCCCACGAGCACAAACATCGACAATATCAAAAATTGTGTGACACCTAGGCTCCTAGAGCAATATAGGTGCACAATGATCTGCCAAAACCCCCAAGGGTCTTAAAACCAACTGCACCACTGTCATCTAGCTCGAGCCATCACCACCCCTAATGCCCGAGTCAGCGACTAAAAACCCAAAGATTTTTAAAACCAAACGCGTACGCCAAGTCTGAGTAGAGTGTTCCCCAAGTCAAAGTAACGATCCTGATAGAGAATGAGGATCAATACATCACAACCAACCGAAAAAAGAGGAGTTGTCTCCCTTTCCATTAACTTAAAACTCTGCGAAGTGTCCCCACTGTAGACAAGGCCTCTCTCAGCATCAACCATGTTGACCAAAACTCAAAAGTATGACCCCAACAAAACTTCCCTGATATACGTCGTCCCACTGAGAGCAGTAGACAAGAAACCATTACTAACTGCAGAAACTGACAACCTCGCTTACTGACATCTGAGTGAAAAAGAACAAGCGAGATATAAACTAACCCATACATCCCCGAGGTCCAAAAACCCTACATCTAGATAAAACGATAGCCAAACGGAACAACAATGACTAAGATCATACCGCACCAAAATCATATATCATGATTTAGGTCCTCAAATCAACCCCCGACTTCCTAACGAGTCGTAACTAACTAACCGCTCCCATGAGCACAAACATCGACAATATCAAAAATTGTGTGACGCCTAGGCTCCTAGAGTAGTATAGGTGCACAATCATCTGCCAAAACTCCCAAGGGTCTTAAAACCACCCACACCACTGTCCTCTTGGTATTCCCAACTAGTATACTACTACCCCCATGTCAATCTGAGTAACTATGGGCTATCATCAACCTTAGGACTATTAGCAGTCCTCGATTTATCATCAACTCTAACATTATTCATAACAGCCATCAGTTACTAATACCTAGCTAGTCTAGTATACACCCTACCATGACATATCTAATATAGGGAGAGAAATCACATGAATCCTCATCATGGAACGAACACGATTCCACTAAGGATAATTCCAATAATAACTGCTAACGTACAACCCTGACTTTTCTAGCAAGTCCACATCTTATCTCTTCCCAAATCAACTTGCCGTTTTGAGACACACACTCTTCCCTAGTCCAGCAGCCACTGACATCACATTTGACGAAACGTGACCGCACACAATTAGGAATTAAAAAGGTTGTGAATGATTGATCCAACATATCACACTCCCCAAGAGAGGACAAAACACTCCTCAGGCTAACTGTCTTTCTTCCTAAACATGACCTTACCCACAAGGTTACATACCAGCAAATCAAATGAAACATTGAACATCAACCTCCATTTACACATTCTTCTATCGACCATAATTAAGATTCCATACTATTATGACATTGAACATATCCCAACAATGTGCAACCACGTTTGACGAAATGCGACTTGCTGAAACTGAATCTTACGTAACCACGTTTCTACCTTAAAAATGAACATTGTTTTGCTGATTTCCAATCTTCCACTAACTAATTCCAGCTACCATTTCAAACCCAATAGGAACAATAATTCAATAACCAAGAAATCGAGAGAAGTCCTACACCGCGACCAAGATACAAACTTTACTAAACTTGTCTAAGGGTTGACTCATCAATTTCACCCTTAGTTGATACAGCTTGAATCCTTCAAATATCCTTAACTGCTACTGATAAACACAACAATCAATGATCGAAAATCAGTCTGGAACTAAACCCGATGAACCCGCACATACTAAGCAAAACCCCCACGAAAATACTCTTATCAAACTCTGAAGCAATCCAACATAATAATGACTACCCATTCTCAGCTATAAATATCCAACCCATACCACGAGCTAACCATGTTCTCTAAATCTGATGCACAAATCGAGTGGCTCAACGCTCCCCTAACAAAATCACCGGTACTTCTGAAAAGAACTATTGGCCGCAACAAGTTCCTTACCCATCAACCTCCTACAATGAGAACAACACATGCATCCTTAAAGATGTGCACCTGACGACAATTTGCTCAGCACCCATGACCTGTCCAAATCTTAAATTTATCCGCGTCCATGGAAGGCTTTGAAAGATTCTTAAAAATTACAACGAGAAAACTGTTGGATTAGGTGTCTAAGCCAATAACTAAATTGGTATATATTTGAATTAAAAGCAAATTCCTTTTTGGGTTGCCCTCAAAACTAGTAATTAACAAAATGAATTTTGGAGAGAAGATTGATTTATTGATTTATTATATGATTAATAAATAGAAATAAATAATTTGTTAATATATTATGAGATTGAGATATTAATTAGACATAGTAACACTTAATTAACAATTAATCAAAAATTATTTAGAATTAATTTTAGGATTAATTGGATTAATTAAAAGTGTAATGACTTAAGTTGTAATTGTTCAATAGTTGAACAGTAGAAGGATTCTAGATCCCTCCAAGGGGGAACGGAATTTAGGCGCCTCCTATGATTTCTAGAATAGTCCATATAGATAATATGAATAATTTGGAAAGTAGATAATTCCATATTTTAAATAATATTATTTTATTTCAAATTACGGATTCTAGGATTTTCCTATCATCTATAAATAGGCGTCCTTGGACTCCCTATTTTTGTCCCAAGTATACCAAGAGCTAGAAGAGTAGAAATTATGCTTCCATGTCTTCTCTCCTCACAAGTCTTCTATTGTTAGGGTTTGTGTACAAACCATTAGAGACGTCATAATTTTGGTGTTGGCTTTCCAAGAAAATTGAAGAAAGATATTCTTGATTATTTACAGTAATAATCAAAGATTTATGTAAACCCTAATCCTTGTAATTTCGATTATAGTAGGCTTGCCTTAGGGTTTATGAAGTTCAATTGTTTATTGCTTTCAATAGAGAAAATTTATATCCAAAGTAGGTTGCATGTAAACTTAAGGATTAAGTTTTTCGACTCATGTTTTCTTTTATAACCTACAAACCCTATTAGTGGTATCAAAGCCTTACTTTCCAATTGAGTATGGATAATGTTGAATAGATCAGAACTAGGATTTATAGAAATTAAACCCTAAGGGCTTGAAATTTCGAAAATGGCTAGGGTTCTCAAAACCCATGCACCCACCCCTTGAATCTCGAAAATAGTTAGAGTATGTTGGGGTTTATCTAGTTTCCTTCACAATTGTTTTAAAAATCTTAAAATATAATAACTAAAATTGGATAACCTATACCCTAATTTTCAAAAATTAGAAAGGGTAATGGGTTAGTATTAAATTTATATTAATTAATTAATTGTTTAATAGTAAATAACTATTTAACCCACAAATGATTTAAATTAATTTAATTATAGTTAATTAAAGGATAAAGATTAGATCATAGTTGGTTTAAAATTAATTGAATTAAAAAGTTTAATTTAGATAATTAAAAGTTTAAACCTTGATTTTGAAATGTTTTAAAATACACCTATATATATATATATATATATATATATATATATATATATATATATATATATATATATATATATATATAGAGAGAGAGAGAGAGAGAGAGAGAGAGTCAAAATCAAATAAGAAGGAAAATTTTGGTAGGAAGGTAACAAATTTTTTTTATGTATTTTTTTTAACAAACAAACAAAATGAATCATTAGATGATTCAAAAGTTAGATGATTCACAAGAAAAAAATCCCAAAAAAAACATCTTCATGATTCATTTTTGAGGAAATTAAGAAAAAACTCATTTTTATGACAATTTTAGTGAATAACAAGAAAATCATTGTATAATTGAATCATCGAGATGTTTTTTTGAGAATTTTTTTTTGTGAATCATGTTATTTTTGATTCATCTAGTGATTCATTTGTTTTATTCGTCAAAAAAAATATATAGAAAAAAAAACTTCTTACCTTCCTACCAAAAAAAATTTCTTACCGGATCTATATATATATATATATATATATATATATATATATATATATATATATATATAATAATAATAATAATAATAATAATAATAATAATAATAATAATAATAATAATAAGCCATTTGAATCGCTAGTATGCCTCATTCACGAAGCCAAACTATAAGGGGATATAAGGAAGCGACCTATAAAATGGTCGTTGAATGGGTGTCCACTCTCACCAACCGCTCCTTTGTTTGGTGAAGGGTCGTACGCAGAACGGGCTCGATAGGACATAAACTCATTAAAAGTATAATGATACAAAAGTACTAGAATCATCTTTTAAATCTCACTCTAGTTACTTTATGAAAAATGTGAAAAGTATTCTAATCTATGAAAATGCACATCATGCTTTATATGTCATTAGTAAAGCGTGTATGGTTAACCGAAAGACTAATAGGGACTTTAAAGAGAAATGATGGGCATCTAAAAAATTTATCATTGTTAATGGAGTGCGTGTGTTAACCAGCACATTAGTTAGAGATGATAAATGACATCGAGGTTGCCAAGCGTGTTTGCATGGTTATTCACATCTTGTTTGTGATCCTCGGCATCCAAGTCAAAAATAGAAGAGCATAATCTGAGATTAGATATGTCATTGATAGATTCAATGAATCTCAAAAGATCTAGGAATTTCATAGATTGAAATTGGTGAATTGTTTTACCTACCTTCATAACCTCACAATAAGATTACGACATCCCTCTTCTTAGTTGTGAATTATTATACTGGATTCTAGCCTTGAATACTTATTATGGGTTAAAATATTAAGGAATTGATATCATCTAACTAAAAACTTCTCTTCTTTTATAGATGTCTACTTCTACTGGTGATGTTACTACTCAAACCTCCACCAACAACAACTCAACCTTCACTCTACTATCAATCCTCTCTAAAGAGAAATTAGCTGGTCCAAACTACATGGATTGGATGCAAAATTTCAAAATGACACTTCGATATTAGAGCAAATATAAATTGTCGGATTAGTGTCTAAGTCCATAACTATTTTGGTATGTACTTGACCCGATTGTGCATGGTCCTTTTGGGTTGCCTTCACACTGGTGACTAGACGGGATGATTGTTGAGGAGAGAGACTGATTTATTGTTAATAATAATAAATGAGGGTATAAATATGATTTTTTAATATATTATATGAATAATATATTAATTTGGAATCATATTATTAATTAGTATTTAATCAGAAATTATCTTAGAATTAATTTTGGGATTAAAGGAACTTACTGAAAGTGCAGGAGCTATTTTGTAATTATTCAATAGTTGAGACTTTGGGCCATTGGATCACCTTTATTAAGGCTTGAACGAAAATCCTAGAAGGATCTAGGAGTTTTCGTCCTAGGGCTTAAGGAAAGGAGTCCATGGACTTGCTTAGGCCCTAAGCTAAGGGATTAGGGTTTACACCTTGAACCCTAGTTAGCCTTAAGTATAAATAGCACCCCTAAGGCACTAAGATTTCTTCCAAGACTTGGGAAACGCTAAAAGGGACGAAATATAGGGCAAGATATCCTTCTCACCTCTCTCCCATATTCATCCTTTCACCTAGTGTGTTTGTGAGCCATTAAAGGTACTACACTTGTGGTACTTGCTTTCAAGAGCTAAGGAAATTCAAGGAACTAGTTGTTATTGCTATATAACAACAAAATGTATGTATTCTATTTTTATATATGAATTTCGAAAATAATAGTAGCATGCCAGGTTTCTTTTTGTGTTCATAAAGTTGTATAACTAATAGTGAAAAAATAGATCCAACTCTAGGGTTGCATGCACACATAGGATTGTTTGTATAAAACCCATCAGTGGTATCAAAGCCATTGGTTTTGTTTTCAATTAGCATTATTCAAATGTATGAACTTGACATATTAGGGTTTATGGCCAATAAACCCTAGGAGGCATGAATTTTCAAAAAATTAAGGTTCTTGAACCCTGATTTTCGAAATTTGGCTAGGGTTTCCCAAACCCTTTCCTTAGCCTCCAAGATTTCGCAATCTAGGGTTATCTAACCCTTGGATTTCGAAATTGCCTCCTTCCCCAAGATTAGATCCTAAATTTTAGGGATTTGGATAATGCCATGTCTTGTAATTATCCTTTAATGTTTAAATTTGGTAATTAAAGATTTTGATTTATCCCATCCCAAAATTTCGAAATCTAGGGTATTTAAGGGATTAGATTAAAATTAATTGTTTAATTTAAAAGATATCCTTACCAAAATAAAAGATAATTGTCAAATTAATTGGATAATCTTTCCTTATGTGATAAAATTGATTTATTTGAATTATTTGATAGATTATCTTGCAAGAAATTGAATTAGGTCATATTTAGATTATTACTAATTAATTGGTTAATTATTATTATTTGTAATTTGATCTAGAATGTTCTTGTTTATGTTTTGAAAAGTTTCAAAACTTGCCCTCAAGTTTTGGAATTTAAATTGTTTGATTAAAAGGTTTAATTTTGAAAAAGTCTAAATTCTAAAACCCTAATTTTGAAAAGTTCAAATTACACCCTTTTGGTGTTATGAAATTAATTAAGTGTATAATTAAAAGAGATTTAATAAATCCATAATGATATGGTTTATATTTAATTAAATTAAAATTGTAATTTATAAAATTAAACCACCTAGTATTTTAAAAGTGTAAAATACACCCTTATACTATGTATAACATTAAAAGTCTAATATTATATATGTATAACTTAAATGCTAGTCTTACCGTTAGTAGACCTCATTCACGAAGTCGATCTATAAGGGGGGTATAAGGTTATGACCTATAAAATGGTTGTTTAATGGGTTTCCACTCTCACCCACCGTTTCCTTGATTAGTGGAGGGTCGTTAGCCGAACGGGTAGGATAGGGCAAACCCTTTCCATTAAAAGTATAATGAAGTATAAAGTAACTAAATGTTTTTACAAAATTCCCAATCTTAGTTACTTTAGGCAAAAGTGAATTGATGCAATTCCATGAAATTACACTTTGTGCCCTTGCGAAGACGTTAGTGGAGTGCATGTGGTTAACCGGCACACTAAATGGTTCTAAGCAAAGGTAGCAAAGGGTGACTCAATGTTTCTCATAGTTCGGTGGAGCGTGTGTGGTTAACCAGAACATCGAATAGGTGATTGTAACATTGGGGCACCATGTAAGTTTGCATGGTTATTCACACCCTGTTTTGTGATCCTCGGCATCCCAGTCACAAATCGAGGGGCATATCGAGATTTAAACATGCCATTGAAAAGTTCAATGAATCTCAAAATATCTAGGAGTTTTCAATACATTTTAAACTTAAGTTTCCTTTTCGTTTTTTATGGTGGAAATTGGTAAATCGTCATTTACCTACCTTCAAATATTCTGCAACTAGATTACGACATGCCTCTTCTAGGTTGTAGAGTATTGTGTTGGATCCTAGCTTGATGTTTCATTTGGGTGTCACATCAAGGATTCTAATCAACTTAACTTTAATTTTCTCCCGTTTTATAGATGTCTAGTTATGATAATCATGGTCTTCCCAAATCCCATGGAACAAGCTTTCCAAACGAAGATGATATTCCGCAATATGATCGAGGAACAAGAGATCATGCTTCACTTCCTCCACCTCCTCCAATTATTCTCCCTAACCCACAAGTTCGAAGCCTTGAAAAGTTCAAACTCACTCAAGCCCTTTTGGCAAGTAAACATGAAGATGGGAAACCTGTGTGTGCACACGTCTTAGAGATGAAGTCACACATCGATAGGTTAAGGATGTTGGGTGTCGAGATTTCAGGCGAGTTAGTTGTTGATTGGGTTCTTCGGTCGCTTCCTGAATCATATAGTGAATTCGTTAGAGAATACTATATGATGGATCATGACGTGACCCTCATTGATCTCACCTATTTGCTTATAGATGCTGAACCAGCAATGATTTGGCGTGCTGGTCAAGCAAATTTGTCTGGTGAATCAAACTCCCAAACTACAATGGACATTGAAAATGGTGACATTAGAAATCCAGAAAAGGTAAACTCTGAGATAGTTCCATGTGCCATTTCAAAAGAGTCCATTTGCTTTTATTGCCAAAAGAAGGGGCATTGGAGACAAAGCTGCCCTAACTACCTGAGAAATCTAAGAGATGGGAGAGTCAAGGTGCATGGCTCTACTTCAGGTAAAATCCATTAACTAACTCTTTTAAGTTCATATTCTAGATTCTTAATACATGATGTAATAAGATTACATTTTGATGTTTTATAGGATCGAAGAAAAGAGAGGAAGCTTAAGGGAAGTAGTGAGCTGAATCTAATCGTGAAGAAATGGATTTCGATTGCATTGCTTGAAGATTAGAATTTTAAGCTACTACTTGGAGTTAGAATATATTGCTATGAAATATGTATTAACATAGTTTTTCAATTGAATTACATTGTAAAGACACATTTTTCCGCAATAAAATAAATTTTGATTTTATATTATTTATTTATCCTTGCAATGGCGTGTATGAAAAATTGATGTTTAAATGTTTCAGTTATTAGCAATAATGGATTATGTTATTTGTGGAAATGTCAAGAATTTACCAAATACGTAGAGTTTCTCATCGCCCAAGTTTCAATTGGACAGAGACTTGGAATCATGCAACTTGGTTGCATCATGAATGAGAAATTTTATTTTTGGAAATTAGACTAATTCGTTGACAAAATGTCAAGTGAAGGACTAGGAGATCGAGTACACAAAGTTGTGTGTTGATCAAGTCCACCACAAGAGTGACAAATATATTCGTCATGATTTACTAAAGGTTTAGTAATTATGATTATACTTATAAGATTAAGTGTAATTCTGAGTTGATGGAAAGAGTTTCAATCAATAGCAGAACGGATAAGAAGAATCAAGTAGGCAGAAAGATAAAAGTTTCTCTATTCTAAGAAGAAGGGAGAGTACCTTTTATTATGTTTTATGATAGGTCTTAATGATTAAGATGTTGGATATAGTGTCTAAGTCCATAACTTTATTTGGTATGTACTTGACCCGACCCGGCATGGTCCATTTGGGTTGCATGACATTACAATACTTGGATAGACTAAACGAGAGAATATGGAACTTATGATTATTAATATATTATAAGTTCTAATATATTAATAATAGTATTATTTAATTAGTATTTGATCAAGTAGTAATCTAGAATTAATTTTGTGATCAAAGTGAGACTAATTAAATATATATATATATATATATATATATATATATATATATATATATATATATATATATATATATATATATATATAAGGGTTGATTATGACAATCATCAATTCTTTTATGGTGGATTAATGATCCATGGTTTATAGGCTATGGATGTAACCATTTGGAGCTCCATGGATAGTCCATAGGAGTTACAAACACATGGGTCATGAGAAATAAAGAGTCATGACAATTAAGAGTATTCATGTGAAAACCCTAATTATGACACCACTATAAAAGGGACCCTTTGGCTAGTGAAATCGGACCTAATAAGGTTACTAGAGAGGGCATAACCGATTTTGAGTGCTAGAAGTATTCTCTCAAGTTATTCCAAGTTTTGTGGTATTGTGTGAAGCATTTGAGGCACAACATTTGGGGTGCTAGGCTCACAAAGTCTTGAAGGAATCCAAGCAACAACAAGATATGTATTTCTACTAGTTTTTATGTTTTATATATTCCCCATGCCATGCTAGTTAGGAAATAACCTTGAAAAAGAAATTTGCATGTATATAGAGAAAACATAGATTCAAGGTTATTAGGGTTGCATGTACACTTAGGAAGTGTTAGAATGCTCAAAACCCATCAGTGGTATCAGAGCCTAGGATTGTTTTCTGTATACTTGATGCAAAACTGCTTGAAAATCGAAAATTCTGCATTCTGACGACTGTACTCGCCGAGTCCATGAACAAATTCATCCTACTCGCCGAGTAGGATAATGCACTCGCCGAGTAGGATCGAGCTGGGCAGATTTTTCAAGTTTTTGTTGCTGGAAATGGATTAGAATCATTATCCCAATATGTTTTGGACTTGTAAAATCTGTTTTTCAAAATGATGTGTGTAACAGCCCGAAATCTCAGGTATTGTTTAAATTATGTTTTTGGGGTGAGTTGAGAGGGGACTCGGCGAGTTGGAGCCTAGACTCGCCGAGTAGGATCGCAGACTTGGTCGCGGGTCCGCGACTGGACTCGACGAGTCCAGATATGGACTCGGCGAGTCGACGCTGTTCAGCAGAAACCCTAACCGTTCAGTTTTGGATCGTATTTAATGCTCTTATAGGCCGTCATTGTCTGTCTTTAGTCGATTGAGAGGAACCCTAAACGGTTGTGGGCACCTAGAGCAAGATTGGAGGATATTAGGGCTTGAAGGAAATTGTTGGGCAAGGAGGAGAAGGGTTTGGGCTAAAGGAACAACAAGGGATTCGAGTTCTGCGGTTTGGAGACACAGAGAGGACATATTCCAGGTAATATTTCGGATCCCCTTCTGTTGTTTGACGTGTTTATGAATTTAGGGTTTATAGAACCCATTTGGTGATTAAATGAATTAGTGCCTTGTTACCCAACGACTATAATCTTGTAGTAGGACCTCTAGAGGTCCAGAAGGTCCCATGCATGAGTATTTCGGGACGAGACCTATCTCAGGAAGCAGTTTGATCGACTGCATGGCGTGGACTCGCCGAGTCCGATGAACAGACTCGGCGAGTAGCTTGAAGATTCACTGGGACTCGCCGAGTTGTTCTTCAGACTCGGCGAGTGGAGTCGGGGTGGCCCCGCGATTCTTCCAGGAGTAACTCGTCGGGTCGAGGAGGGTACTCGACGAGTAGATAAGGAATCTCAGAAAGTTGGAGGACGTCTAGACTCGCCGAGTCGCCAAGGTACTCGCCGAGTCCGGTCGAGATGACCGTTGACCGTTGACCAGAGTTGACCTAAGTCTGACTTCTTAGGGATAGTCACACTTAGAAGATATGAGTGCTAATGAGATATGTGATGTTATAGGAAGGTTGTAGCTCGTTGGATTGTGCACGAGTGATTTCAGGAGTTTCTAGCTTTCAGCATTTACGAGGTGAGTCTTCTCACTATACCGTACCCGGAAGGGTTGACTGTGTGACCGGAAGGTCGGATATGATATGTGATATGTATGCTATATGTGGTAAGTTATTTGTTATATGTGCTATGTATGTTATGGGCCGGAAGGCGATTATATTATGGGCCGGAAGGCAATATGTTATGGGCCGGAAGGCGATATGTTGTGTGATGGACCGGAAGGTCGGCGTGGGTAAGGCCGGAAGGTTTACCCAGCAGGGACGGAAGTCCCCTGAGACACATGGACCGGAAGGTCGGGCCTGGAAAGGCGTATGTGCGTAAGTTGTATATTGGGGAACTCACTAAGCATTTATGCTTACAGTTGTTGTGCATGTATTTCAGGTACTAGCGAGGACCGTGGGAAGGCGCCGGCATGATCGATACACACTGAAGATTGTCTTTATGATCTTGGGATTTTGAATATATGTATTTGACAGAATACTTAAACGATTTATGCCTTGTTTTAAATGGAATTAATTATGTCTTAAAAATGAAAAAAAAATTGTTTGAAAAATTTGAGTTGTTACAATTGGTATCAGAGCCTTGGTTTGAGGGATTCGGGTGCACCTTCGGGGGTAACTGAACTCAAACCGAGGATTTGAGGAAACTTTTCAAATAAAGGCATAAACGTTGGTAAATGGTTTTGTGGTAAGCAAGAAAGAAGCAGTGTGTACGATCAGTCAGCGCCCGAACGGTAAAGATCCCCAAAATACCTTACAATATTATATGATGTGGATTGTTATGCATGCTAGAAGACTAGGTATTCATGATAGGACTAGAGTGGCCTGATTTGTGATGCCTTAGTCTAGGGAAGTTTGCCTATATGAGATGCTTGCTAGTATGCGGGTAGATAGTGCATATCAGAAGTAGAGTACTCACTATCCGGAGTTTGGGGAGGAGGACTTGGGATGAACACTGATGCGGTGTGGTCGGTAGTATTGGGCCCGTACTACCGAGGACACCGGGTCAGTGGGAGACCCAAGTAAGAATCCCTGGATATCGGGGGACTGAGTAGGGTTGCGTATCGAGTACAATTGTACACGGTAGAATCTCTGATAGTTTTATGTTGTATTTCAGAGACATCATGGTTAGACCGCGCCACGGAGCGAGTACGAGCGGTGTGAGTGACGAGGATATTCGTCAGATGATTCACGAGGAGGTGGCGGCGGCGATCCGGGCTGAGATCCCGGAGATGTTTGGGTCTATTAAGACCACCCTGATGGAGACATTCGATGAGCGGTACGCCGCGTTGACTGAGGCTGCAACCGCTGCAGCTACCGCAGCTGTGGCCGCTGCTAGGCCACAGGGAGGTGACTCGTTGCTGTTCCGAGAGTTCAGCAACACGAAGCCACCGGAGTTCGATGGGACGCAGGATCCGATTGCTGCGATGAGGTGGATCGCGGATATAGAGGGGTGCTTCTATACTTGTTCATGCCCGGAGCACCTGAGGGTACGGTTCGCTTTGAACCAGCTCTGCCTGGGAGCGAAGGACTGGTGGAAGTTCGTGACAGCGAATTTCACTTTGGCAGAGACTACAGCGGTGACATGGGAGGGGTTTACTGCCATGTTCAGGGATGAGTACGTTCCCCCGGTGGAGAGGGAATGATTGGTGCAGGAGCTCTTAACCCTCAAGCAGGGTACCGATTCTGTTGCGGTGATTACACGGAAGTTTCATGAGAGGGCGATGTTTTGCCCTGAGCTGGTGTCCCCAGAGCAGGCTCGGATGAGCCGATACTTGGGTGTCTTGAGGAGGGATATTCGGGAGTTTGTGTCAAACTCCACTTACCATACTTTTGCAGAGCTTCAGGCGAATGCCAGGAAGCGCGAGATCGAGTTGGAGACCCAGGCTAGGGAGGAGGCCGAGTCTCAGCGGGTGGACCGGCGACCGGCTCAGTTCCAGCCGACAGCCAAGCGGACCAAGTCCGCTGATTCGAGGACAGGAGGTTCGAAGAGTCGCACTTGCGGGAAGTGCGGCAAGAGTCATGATGGAGTGTGTCGATCTGGTGCTTGCTACAAGTGTGGCAAGGAGGGGCACATTGCTAGGGAGTGTCCCAAGGGATTTACGGTTTGCTTTCATTGCAACCAGACTGGCCATAGGAAGGCCGAATGCCCTCAGCTTCTTCAGGGATCTGCACCTGCTGCCGGAGTTACGGCGACTCGACCGGTGAAGGCCGAGGCCCCGAGGGCTCGGGGAAGAGCCTTTCAGCTGACTGCGGAAGAGGTCCGCGCTGCGCCCGATGTTGTGGCAGGTATGTTGTAATTCATGTAATTATTTTAATGTCGATATGTTATGCTTATGTTATTATGCGCGTAGGTAGTTTCCTTGTGAACTCTGTGCCTGCCTTAGTGTTATTTGACTCGGGTGCGAGTAGGTCCTTTGTGTCCTTAGCCTTTAGTCAGCATATCGGCGTTAGTCGTGAGTCGTTGAGTCGACCTTTGAGAGTTTCTATAGCTGACGAGAAGGTGATTTGTGCTACGGAGGTTCTTCGGGGATGTGTACTAGAGATTTTCGGGGTTGGATTCCCGATTGATCTGATTCCTATCGCGATGGGGGATGTCTGTGTCATCGTGGGCATGGACTGGCTGAGCCGATTCGGCGCTGTCATCGACTGTGAGCGTCAGTTGGTGACTATACGAGACCCTAGAGGGGGAGTTCTTTCGGTGTACGGCGAGGGTACCCGTTCGGGATCAGCTTTTTGTTCGGCCGCTAGGGCGAGGCAGTGTCTACAGCAGGGCTGTAAGGGTTTTGTGGCGTATGTGTTGGATACGCGGGAGATCGCCGAGAGACCGAAATCAGTTGAGGAAGTTCCTGTGGTGTGCGAGTTTTCAGATGTTTTTCCCGAGGAGTTGCCGGGAGTACCTCCTGTGAGGCAAGTAGAGTTTAGTATCGATCTGGTTCCGGGGGCCGCGCCTATTGCTAAAGTGCCCTATCGTCTTGCACCTCCAGAGATGCAAGAGTTGTCCTCGCAACTCCAGGAGTTGCTGGGGAAGGGATTCATTCGGCCGAGCAGCTCGCCATGGGGAGCACCTATTCTGTTCGTCAAGAAGAAGGATGGTTCACACCGGATGTGCATTGATTACCGGGAGTTGAACAAGCTAACGGTCAAGAACCGTTACCCGTTGCCGAGGATCGATGATTTGTTCGATCAGTTGCAGGGAGCATCTTGGTTTTCCAAGATCGATCTGAGGTCGGGATACCATCAGGTGAGAGTACGGAATGAGGACGTCCAGAAGACAGCGTTTAGGACGCGATATGGGCATTATGAGTTTGTGGTGATGCCTTTTGGACTCACCAACGCCCCGACCGTGTTCATGGATCTCATGAACAGGGTATGCAGGCCGATGTTGGATCGGTCGGTGATTGTATTTATCGACGACATTCTGGTATATTCGAGATCTAGAGAGCAGCATGAGGAGCATTTGAGGGAGGTCCTGGAGGTATTGAGGTCGGAGAAGCTTTATGCAAAGTTCTCCAAATGTGACTTCTGGTTGCGGGAGGTCCAGTTTCTAGGACATGTGGTTAATCAGAAAGGGATATTGGTCGATCCGACCAAGGTTGAGGCGGTGATGAGTTGGGAGGTGTCGAAGTCACCCTCTGAGATCAGAAGTTTCCTTGGGTTGGCAGGGTATTATCGGAGATTTATCAAGGATTTCTCCAAGATCGCAGTACCACTCACCAGATTGACCCGGAAGGGTGTTACATTCTCATGGGGGCCCGAGCAGCAGACCTCCTTTGAGACACTTCGCCAGAGATTGTGCGAAGCCCCGGTATTAGCTCTCCCAGAAGGGATGGAAGATTTCGTAGTATATTGCGACGCATCGATTTCGGGATTGGGTGCAGTGTTGATGCAAAGGGGTCATGTGATAGCTTATGCGTCGAGGCAGCTGAAGCCTCATGAGGCGAGATATCCCACGCATGATTTGGAGTTGGGGGCAGTAGTGTTCGCTCTCAAAATTTGGCGTCACTACTTGTATGGGGTTCGATGTACGATTTACACGGACCATAAGAGTTTGAAGTATTTGATGGATCAGCCCAACCTAAATATGCGTCAGAGGAGGTGGTTGGATGTGGTCAAGGATTATGATTGTGAGATCCTGTACCACCCAGGCAAGGCTAATGTGGTAGCCGATGCATTGAGCCGCAGGGCGGAGAGCACTCCATTGCGAGACGTATGCTTGAGACTGACGGTGATGACTCCTGTATTGGATGATATTCGTAGGGCACAGGCTGAAGCTGTGCGACCAGAAATGCAGAAGAAAGAGCGGGTTGTGGGGTTAATCTCAGAGCTTGTCAAGGATAGTCGAGGGCTTATGACGTTTTAGGGTCGGATTTGGGTACCGTTCGTGGGCGGCACGCGTACTACTTTGATGGAAGAGGCTCATAGATCGAAATTCTCGATTCATCCCGGTGCTACAAAGATGTATTTGGATTTGAGGAAGGAATATTGGTGGCCCTGTATGAAGAGGGACGTGGCATGGTTCGTTGAGAGGTGCTTGACCTGCCGTAGGGTTAAGGCTGAGCACCAGAGACCGCATGGCAAGTTACAGCCATTGGAGATCCCCGAGTGGAAGTGGGAACAGATCACTATGGATTTTATCACCAAATTGCCGAGGACTGCTAGGGGAGTTGACGCAATTTGGGTGATCGTGGATAGGTTGACGAAGAGTGCACACTTCCTTGCCATCAGTGAGAGTTCTTCAGCGGAGAAGTTGGCAGAGGTATATGTGAGAGAGGTGGTATCTTGGCACGGGGTGCCGATCTCGATTGTGTCAGACCGTGATGTGCGCTTTACTTCCAGATTCTGGAAGAAATTCCATGAGGAGTTGGGTACTAAATTGCATTTTAGTACCGCATACCATCCCCAGACAGATGGTCAGAGCGAGCGGACGATTCAGACGTTGGAGGACATGCTCCGAGCGTGTGTGTTAGACTTCGGGGGTAGTTGGGATGCGTATTTACCATTGGCAGAGTTCTCCTACAACAACAGCCATCATTCGAGCATTGGTATGCCACCTTTCGAGCTGTTGTATGGTAGGAGGTGTCGGACCCCCATTTGCTGGGGAGAGGTGGGACAGAGAGTGATGGGTAGCACGGAGATCGTGCTCCAGACGACAGAGCAGATTCAGCAAGTGAGACAAAGGTTATTGACCGCCCAGAGCCGACAAAAGAGTTATGCAGACAGGCGCCGATCCGAGCTTGAGTTTCAAGTCGGCGATTTCGTTCTCCTGAAGGTCTATCCTTGGAAAGGAGTGATTCGATTCAGGAAGAGAGGCAAGTTGGGGCCCCGGTATATTGGGCCATTTCGTGTGATTGCAAAAATAGGTCGGGTAGCCTACCGGTTGGAGTTGCCAGCGGAGTTGGGTCAGATCCATGACACTTTTCATGTGTTGCAATTGAGGAAGTGCATAGCTGATGAGTCGGCAGTGGTCCCATTGGAGGATATTCAGGTGGATGCGAGCCTGAATTATGCGGAGAGACCAGTGGCTATCAGAGATCGGAAGATCAAGGTTCTGAGGAACAAGGAAGTACCTCTGGTGTTGGTTCAATGGCAACACCGTAAGGGATCGGAAATGACTTGGGAACCAGAACGCGAGATGCGGGAGCAGCATCCGGAACTATTTGCAGAGTGAGACTTCGAGGGCGAAGTCTAATCCAAGTGGGGGAGAGTTGTAACAGCCCGAAATCTCAGGTATTGTTTAAATTATGTTTTTGGGGTGAGTTGAGAGGGGACTCGGCGAGTTGGAGCCTAGACTCGCCGAGTAGGATCGCAGACTTGGTCGCGGGTCCGCGATTGGACTCGACGAGTCTAGATATGGACTCGGCGAGTCGACGCTGTTCAGCAGAAACCCTAACCGTTCAGTTTTGGATCGTATTTAATGCTCTTATAGGCCGTCATTGTCTGTCTTTAGTCGATTGAGAGGAACCCTAAACGGTTGTGGGCACCTAGAGCAAGATTGGAGGATATTAGGGCTTGAAGGAAATTGTTGGGCAAGGAGGAGAAGGGTTTGGGCTAAAGGAACAACAAGGGATTCGAGTTCTGCGGTTTGGAGACACAGAGAGGACATATTCCAGGTAATATTTCGGATCCCCTTCTGTTGTTTGATGTGTTTATGAATTTAGGGTTTATAGAACCCATTTGGTGATTAAATGAATTAGTGCCTTGTTACCCAACGACTATAATCTTGTAGTAGGACCTCTAGAGGTCCAGAAGGTCCCATGCATGAGTATTTCGGGACGAGACCTATCTCAGGAAGCAGTTTGATCGACTGCATGGCGTGGACTCGCCGAGTCCGATGAACAGACTCGGCGAGTAGCTTGAAGATTCACTGGGACTCGCCGAGTTGTTCTTCAGACTCGGCGAGTGGAGTCGGGGTGGCCCCGCGATTCTTCCAGGAGTAACTCGTCGGGTCGAGGAGGGTACTCGACGAGTAGATAAGGAATCTCAGAAAGTTGGAGGACGTCTAGACTCGCCGAGTCGCCAAGGTACTCGCCGAGTCCGGTCGAGATGACCGTTGACCGTTGACCAGAGTTGACCTAAGTCTGACTTCTTAGGGATAGTCACACTTAGAAGATATGAGTGCTAATGAGATATGTGATGTGATAGGAAGGTTGTAGCTCGTTGGATTGTGCACGAGTGATTTCAGGAGTTTCTAGCTTTTAGCATTTACGAGGTGAGTCTTCTCACTATACCGTACCCGGAAGGGTTGACTGTGTGACCGGAAGGTCGGATATGATATGTGATATGTATGCTATATGTGGTAAGTTATTTGTTATATGTGCTATGTATGTTATGGGCCAGAAGGCGATTATATTATGGGCCGGAAGGCAATATGTTATGGGCCGGAAGGCGATATGTTGTGTGATGGACCGGAAGGTCGGCGTGGGTAAGGCCGAAAGGTTTACCCAGCAGGGACGGAAGTCCCCTGAGACACATGGACCGGAAGGTCGGGCCTGGAAATGCGTATGTGCGTAAGTTGTATATTGGGGAACTCACTAAGCATTTATGCTTACAGTTGTTGTGCATGTATTTCAGGTACTAGCGAGGACCGTGGGAAGGCGCCGGCATGATCGATACACACTGAAGATTGTCTTTATGATCTTGGGATTTTAAATATATGTATTTGACAGAATACTTAAACGATTTATGCCTTGTTTTAAATGGAATTAATTATGTCTTAAAAATGAAAAAAAAATTGTTTGAAAAATTTGAGTTGTTACAATGTGATTCCAATATGTTTTGGACTTGTAAAATCTGTTTTTCAAAATGATAATGATTATGTTAATCCATTTTACATGACTTTTAACAATTTCAAAGTATTATATATGTTCATATGATTTCTTGAAATTGCTTGACATGAATTTGTGTTCTTATGAGTTTTTAGAAGATCATAGGGATTATGTGTAACCACTATGTGTGTTTAATTCTTGATCTTAATTGTATTGATGGTGTCCATAACTTGTCCTCAAGTTATGGATAACCAAAAATCACTTCTTTTAATTGTGATTAAAGAACTAAAGAGTTTTCATAAAATGAAGAGTCTTCATTTTTATGAACCATTAAAACTCATAAGTTACAAATTGAAGAGACTTGGAATAGTTTCAATTCTTGCCCTCAAGTTTTGGAATTTGAAAAGTCTTACACTCTAATACTTTAATTCCAAATTAAACCTCAGATTTTTAAAAAGTTTAAAAATCAACACTTATACTATTATTATAATTTTATTATATAGATATGTATAAGAATATATCGTTCTTACCGTTAGTAGGCCTCATTCACGAAGCCGGTCTATAAGGGGGGTATAAGGTTGTTGCCTATAAAATGGTGACTTAATGGGTGTCCACTCTCACCCACCGCTTCCTTGATCGGTGGAGGGTCGTTAGCCGAACGGGTAGGATATGACTTTAAATTCTCATTAAAAGTATAATGAATTATAAAGTAACTATACATTATAAATTCCCAATCTTAGTTACTTTAGGAAAATGTGAATTTGGTGCTAGCCCATAAAATTACACTTTGTACCTTACCAAGTCGTTAGTGGAGCGTGTGTGGTTAACCGACACACTAACATGGACTAGTAAGAGTGGCAAAGGGTAACTTGACTTTATTATAGATCGGTGGAGCGTGTGTGGTTAACCGGCACATCGATTAGGTAATATTGTTAAGGGTACCAAGTCAATTTATATGGTTAATCACACCTTGTTTGTGATCCTCGGCATCCCAGTCACAAACTTAATAGGGCACATTCGAGATTCAAACATGTCATTGAAAAGTTCAATGTATCTCAAAAGATCTAGGAGTTTCAAAACCAATAAAACCTAATAATAAAATATTTCGTCTTATGGTGGAAATTGGTAAATCGTCATTTACCTACCTTCAAATATTTTATAGTTTGGATTACGGCATCCCTCTTCCACCTATAAATAGTTTGTTGGATCCTAGCCTTAATATTTCATTTGGGTGACTTATTAAGGACTCTTAATCTAATGAAACTTATCTTCCTTCTATTCCAGATGTCTTCCAATAACGTTGCTGGCTCAAACCCTATAGGCTCCTTTTCCCTAATGAACTTGTGTGGTAAGGTCATCTTTGATGGATCCAACTTTAATGAGTGGATCAGAAACATCAGGATGATTACCCGATATGAGAACAAATAATATGTCCTTGATAGGGAGCTTAAGGTTGTTAATGAAGCCACTGCTACTCCAGAAGAGCTTGCGGAGTTCATTGCGCATGAGAAGGATGCCACCAAGGTGTCCTGCATCATGATGGCCACAATGACTCCGGAACTCCAAAAATCTTATGAAGATTTCTACCCCTATTAGATGCACCTGGATCTGATGGAAAGGTACCATCAGAGCGCGCGTCAAGAGAGGTATGAAATCATTTCCTCCATGATAACCGCATGGATGAAGGATGGTGAACCCATCGGTGAACCTATCACCGGTCACTTGCAGAAGATGCAGAGGTTCGTTGACCGGTTGCTAAAGCTTAATGTTGACTTCCCTGAGGAATTGGCGATTGACATCATTCTCTATTCCTTACCTCCAAGTTATGATTAGTTTCGTATGACTTATCATATGAACAAGGAGGAAGTCACACTTAGCAAACTTCAAGGACTCTTAAGGACCGCTGAAAATGGCCTTAAGGGTAAAGCGGTTGCTACTTCTACTCCTTTAACAGCCCCCATTCTTGCAATTGGGCAAGGGAAGGGTAAGAAGAGGAAAAGCCCTTCAAAGGGTACCAAGGGTAAGACTCTTGATGGTTCCTCTTCAAGTGGGACAAAGAAAGGTCCCATTACTCCTTCTTCGAACCCAAAGGAAGCACAGTGCTTCTATTGCCAAGATAAGGGACACTTCAAGCGAAGCTGCGCCAAATATCTGCAAGATGTAAAGGATGGGAAGGTCAAACCCACCCATGCAGGTATTTACACAATATTGTCTAACAACTCATCTAATGCTAATTCTTGGGTGCTTGATACAGGATGTGGTATTCACATTTGTACTGATTTGCAGGCGCTAAGAAGAAGTGACCAAGTGGAGCACGGGAAGATAAACTTAGTCATGGGCAACAAGAAAGTATCACCTGTTACCAAGATAGGAGTTTATTCTTTGTTACTTAATAATGGGTTAATGTTAGATTTGAATAAGTGTTGTTACTCGCCCGAAATGGCGAGAAATATTATTTCCTTTCATGGCTTGTACAAACAAGGTTTTACATTTTCATTTGATAATAAAAATGGTGCTATTAATGTTTATTACAATGATGTATTTTACTTTAAAGCAATACCTTGTGATGGTGTATATGAAGCCATGAATGTTGTAGAAAATCTAGGAAATAATGTGTTGTATATTGATTCTTCTGATAGCTTGGATAAAGCATCCTTGTGGCATTGTCGTCTTGGACATGTTAGCAAGAAGCGCATAGGCCAACTCCAAAAGGTTGGAGTCTTGGAATCATTTGACCTCAAGTCAGATGATAGTTGCGAGTCTTGTTTACTTGGAAAAATGACAAAGTCACCCTTCACAGGTACTTGTGATAGGGGTGAAGGTTTGTTGGAATTTGTACACACGGATGTGTGTGGGCCCTTCAGAGTTGCTACAAGGGATGCTAATCGTTATTATGTGACTTTTACTAATGATTACAGTAGATATGGATATATTTACTTAATCAAGCATAAGTCAGAAACCTTTGAAAAGTTCAAAGAGTTTAAGCAGGAAGTTGAGAATCAATTGGGCAGGAACATCAAGATGCTCCGATCCGATCGGGGAGGAGAGTATCTTAGCATTGAGTTCCTTGACTATCTTAAGGAATGTGGGATTGTCTCACAATTGACACCTCCCAGGACACAACAGTTGAATGGTGTGGCTGAGAGGCGCAATTGAACCCTGTTGGATATGGTTCGTTCCATAATGAGTCGAGCTTCGTTACCAATCTCTTTCTGGGGGTATGCCTTAGAGACTGCCGCCCATATCCTTAATCTAGTCCCTACTAAAAAGGTTGCCAAAACACCTCACGAGATGTGGACTGGGAAAGTTCCCAATTTGGAACACATCAAGATTTGGGGTTGTGAAGCTTTTGTGAGGCGTGAGACTCATGACAAGCTTGAACCCCGAAGCGAGAGGTGTATTTTCATCGGCTACCCACAAAGATCCTTTGGTTACCTCTTTTACAGACCCAATGACAATGTGGTCTTTGTAGCAAGAAGAGGAGTCTTTTGTGAGAGAGAATTCATAAGCCAAGGGGACAATGGGAGGCAAATTGACCTTGAAGAGATTCAAGAGTCAAGTGGTGAAGGAACCTCAAATGCTATCAGCCAACCTGAGGAGGAAACTCCTGTTGAGCCGATAGATGAGTCTGTACCTCCAAGACGTTCCACTAGGGTGAGGAACACACCTGAATTTTATTATGGTTATCACATCACCACTGAAGGTGATACATTTATCAATGATAGTACACTGATAGATTTGGATGATCCTAATAATTATAAGGAAGCCATGGCAGGCCCTGAGTCTGCGAAATGGAAGGAGGCTATGGACAGCGAGATTCAGCCCATGTATGACAATCAAGTTTGGAACTTGGTTGACAATGTACCAAGTCGTAAGACAGTTGGGTGCAAATGGATCTTCAAGAAGAAGACCGACATGGATGGGAAAGTACACACTTATAAAGCGCGACTGGTTGCGAAGGGCTTTACTCAAACTCTGGGAGTTGACTATGATGAGACCTTCTCACCAGTAGCTAAGATTAAGTCTATTAGAGTGTTGTTAGCCATAGCTGCATTTCATGACTATGAAATATGGCAAATGGATGTCAAAACCGCTTTCCTTAATGGGAAGTTGGCTGAGGATGTTTACATGGCTCAGCCAGAGGGTTTTGTCGACCCAAAATACCCTAATAGAGTGTGTAAGCTTGAAAAATCCATTTATGGATTGAAACAAGCATCTCGCAGGTGGAATCTTTGCTTTGATGAGAAAGTCAAAGAGTTTGGCTTTACTAGGAGTGAAGATGAGTCTTGTGTATATGTCAGGGCTAGTGGGAGCATAGTTAGCTTCTTGGTGTTGTATGTGGATGACATACTTCTCATAGGAAACGACATCCCAACTTTGCAGGAGGTTAAGGCCTGGCTTGGGAAGTGTTTTGCTATGAAAGACCTTGGGGAAGCTACCTTTATCCTAGGGATAAGGATATTGAGAGATAGGAGTAAGAGACTAATTGGACTAAGTTAAAGTACTTATGTGGATAAGGTACTGAAGAGGTTCAGTATGCAAGATTCCAAAAAAGGAGAATTACCAATCCAGAGTAATGCCAAGCTAAGTAAGACTCAGAGTCCGAGTACAGAGGCTGAGATAGATGAAATGAGTCAGATACCATATGCTTCCGCTGTGGGCTCGATCATGTATGCTATGACTTGTACTCGCCCTGATGTGGCCTTTGCTTTGAGCATGGTCAGTAGATATCAAGGGAACCCTGGCAAGGCACACTGGACAACGGTAAAGAACATTCTCAAGTATTTGCGGAGGACTAAGGACTGGGTCCTTACCCTCGGAGGCAGTGATGACTTGAGAGTGGAAGGATATAGTGATGCTAGCTTTCAAACTGATAGGGATAATTTCCCCTCTCAGTCAGGCTGGGTCTTTATCCTAAATGGAGGAGCCATTACTTGGAAAAGTTCCAAGCAGGAGACAGTAGCTGATTCGACTTGTGAATCAGAGTGCATAGCAGCAAGCGAGGCAGCAAAAGAGGCGATATGGCTGAAGAACTTCATCGGAGACCTTGGAATTGTACCAGCTATAAAAGAGCCAATGGAAATTTTCTATGACAGTGAAAGTGCAGTTGCTTTGGCTAAAGAACCAAGAGATCACGGGAGATCTAGGCACATTGACAGAAAATACCATTTCATCAGACATAGAATAGAAGAAGGACTCCTCTTGGCAAAGAGGGTATCATCGGATGAGAACCCGGCAGATCCCCTCACGAAGGGACTGAGCAGGGTTAAGCATTTACAACATGCAAGGCGCATTGGGCTGAAGGATGATATTAGTTTCAATAATTAGATTCCTGAAACTTGTAAAATGTAATTGACATTTGATGATAAATAAAAGTTGTTATTTATTTATGAGTAAGGTGTTATTATCTTGTGTTGATTGTTTACTATGTTTCAATTTTGCACGTTTTTACTTCCAGAATAATTATGTTATGGTATATATCATATTATTCAAACCATCCACAGTCAGTCAAACTTTGGAAGTAAGTATTGATTTAAGACTGTCATGAATTTGGCTTGTATGATTTGTCTAAAGTGCTTTAGACAATGCAATAGTTGCTACAACATTCATGAGTACTCATAAGGGCTGAGTATTGGATTCAACCCACGCTCACTTGCATCACTTCATGGAATTTATCTCGAGTGATCGTGAGACGGTAATATCATATAAATCTTCAAACCTAGAGATATGATTTGTTGACTATGAGTTGGTTATTCATTGATTGTACGAAAACGCATTGGTAACTCGATGTTATAAAACGTGCCTTTGTGAGTAATTCAACAAGTAGTTAGTACAAGCATATCAGTCGAAGTTTATCTGTTCCTTCTAGAAATAGAAACGATATCTGGTCCCCTCGATGATTTGGTTTTGACCTATGTACCGGGCCCAGTCAGAACCTAATTGATGTGTTCAATTTAGTTCTATGTTGAAACAAATCGGAGATCGAGAAACAAATGTTGGACAATAAGTAAGACCATGTTCCATGTGTTTGTCCGGCTGATATCATGAGAGCAGAGGATTATATGATCACTTATCTTAAATTGCGTATTATCATCATCTCAGTTCCGAGAGACTTTGAAAGAGCTACGATTGCTAGTCGGATTTTGAAGTCATATTTGCAAATATAGTTATTAGACTTATCCAAGTGGGAGACTGTTGGATATAGTGTCTAAGTCCATAACTTTATTTGGTATGTACTTGACCCGACCCGGCATGGTCCATTTGGGTTGCATGGCATTGTAATACTTGGATAGACTAAACGAGAGAATATGGCACTTATGATTATAAATATATTATAAGTTCTAATATATTAATAATAGTATTATTTAATTAGTATTTGATCAAGTAGTAATCTAGTATTAATTTTGTGATCAAAGTGAGACTAATTAAGTATATATAAGGGTTGATTATGACAATCATCAATTCTTTTATGGTGGATTAATGATCCATGGTTTATAGGTTATGGATGTAACCATTTGGAGCTCCATGGATAGTCCATGGGAGTTACAAACCCATGGGTCATGAGAAATGAAGAGTCATGACAATTAAGAGTATTCATGTGAAAACCCTAATTGTGACACCACTATAAAAGGGACCCTTTGGCTAGTGAAATCGGACCTAATAAAGTTACTAGAGAGGGCATAACCGATTTTGAGTGCTAGAAGTATTCTCTCAAGTTATTCCAAGTTTTGTGGTGTTGTGTGAAGCATTTGAGGCACAACATTTGGGGTGCTAGGCTCACAAAGTCTTGAAGGAATCCAAGCAACAACAAGGTATGTATTTCTACTAGTTTTTATGTTTTATATATTCCCCATGCCATGCTAGTTAGGAAATAACCTTGAAAAAGAAATTTGCATGTATATAGAGAAAACATAGATTCAAGGTTATTAGGGTTGCATGTACACTTAGGAAGTGTTAGAATGCTCAAAACCCATCATAAGAACCATATCTAAATTGATCCTCTAAATGAGTCTTAGTACAATTATATGTCTGAGAAGAGGAATCAATAATTGCAGAAATGGTTCAATCAAGAAGTCAATCATACTTCGTTCCAAAAACAAGTCTTAGAGTAAAGATTGTGACATTGAGTGACAAGTCTTAAGAAGGTTTATAACATTCATCAAATGTGGAAAGTTGTGATGTCTTGGATAAGACAAATACCAACTAGGACCAATTTTGTGAAGTGTTTTGTCTTGATAAAAGCTGCACTAACTCTTGAATATTTGTCGAGAAATGGTTATTGACAAGAGAATCTTATATGTCAAGGAGTCAGTGGGAGTCTTAATGGTCTTGAAAAGTTCAAGAACTAATCAAGAATAAACCTTATCGATCATCACTAGCACACGACTTGAGGTTCACAACCTATCGTGTTGACACTATCTTGTTTCTGTGCCGTTCCAGTTGAGTTAATTATGCATGAGTTCTATGAGTTCTCATTTGAAAGCATAAAAGGCAAGCACCTTGATCAATGAAAAGTACATTGATAGGAAAGGATGAGTAGCTTAACTACTTGGAAGACATGGTGGACACTCGTGTTACCATAAGGCAAGAAATCAAGATTGAGAAAGTTCGGTCCATATGAGTTTGGCTTTGTCGCAAACTTTGGTTTTGACAAATTCGCATGGATAGGAACACATACACCATTAAAATCTAAGTGTCATAAGATTCCCTCCTTCATAAAAATGACTGTGAGGAAATGCTTTCACTAAGAGAGATTTTAAGAAGATAGTGATTGTGAAAATTGTATTCTCGAATTGGATTATGGTTACAATATCCCTTTCCATGATTCGAATTGTGAGATTTGGCAATTTGTCTGAATTGTTTAGACACACATATGGGTTATCTAAGGCAAAGGTGTATAAGTTTGAGAAGCTTAGATAAAGGATTATCAAAGCAATAGGTATTAAAAATATGAACTTATGGAAGTTAGCTGTTTTCTAAATACATGTCAAAGCTAGTGGGAGCATAAGTGTTATGCTTATATGATAATAATCATCATGATAGTGGGAGCATAAATGTTATGCCTGTATGATTATTATGGCAAGTATTGCAAGTTAGCAATATTAATTATAGAAAACAAGAGTTATACTTTGCAAAGTCGTAAGGGTTGAAAAGTTGTTTTGCTATAATTAAGGGAGAGAATATTATGCTTCATTTCAAATCTAAAGGCTTAGGTTGTGGAATGTTAACAAATTTAGTCAAGGATACATAGTGCGTTCTCAAAATTTCGATTATGATTATGGCATCCCTCTTCATAATTTGAATTATAAGAACGTGACATATAAGATATTATGGCAGAAGATTGATAAAGTATCATATCTTTATGTAAGACATTATGCATCGTGTCCCATAAGCTTCGAGTATAGGATCGATTGCAATTGCTATAATATTTGACCATTCTAAAATTTTCCAAATGTCTAGCGCATTAAGAGGCAAAAAGGACTAGAATCGGTTTTGACTAAAATAATTAAACAACTATCAAAGGACGATCCAAAGTTCGCTGAAGATTGGTTGCTTGTGAGTAGTTGGAAGTATGGTATTGGATGGACCATATCGACATTATTATGAATAGATAAGATTCTATTAAGAATAAGTTGTCATATGGCAAATATGGAAATGTTTCCATATTGGGAGTTGGATATTGAGAATCTATGTCTAGAATAGAAACTTTTATGCAAGAAGGATGTTCAAAGGAATGTACTTTGAGTGAGAGCCATCATATATATAGAATTGTTTCTGATAGAGATTGGCCAAGTCTTGATGATTTTGAGCTATGACTTTACGAAAGGATCATTGCATAAAATGTTAGAATCTAGCATATTCTATAAGTGGCAAGAATTTGATATACTTATACTTATGATAAGGATTGGGAGTTGTGAAATGAGTATGATTGGAAATGTGTTCATTTGATCTATTTCACAAAGTAAGGACCGTAGGTAAACATTGTGTGCATGCTGAGAGCATGAGACAAGTGTAGTAATAATTCAAGTAAGAAGTTGATTACCTAAAAAAACAAATAATGAGTAATCAATATGGTGATTAAATAAAATGTTTTATTTATACCCAGAGTTTAGGGCCATATGGGATTAGTATTATTCTTGTGTTTCACTTTTCATGTTTTGACTTCCTGAATAATTAAATTGGTTCAGAACAATCAAATTATTCGAATGGACCACAGTCGTTCATATGTTGGAAGTAGGTATGAATGAAGACTGTCGTGAATTGGTGTGTGGATTGTCTAAAGTGTATTAGACATAACCAAATGTTTGCTGCAACGTTCATGAGTGCTTATGAATATGATTTGAGCATTGGATTAAACCCACGCTCACTTGGATCACTTCATGGATTTTATCACGAGTGATTGGTGAGACGATAATATCTTATATTCTTGAAACCGAGATGTGTAAGTTGTATCTTGCAAGTCGGTTGCACATTGATAATATGTAAATGCACCAGTAACTTGGTGTCATAAAACATATTATTGTGTGTGATTCGGTGAGTGAGTGCAAGCAAGCATTGAATCAAAATTTATCCGTTCCTTTTATCAAAAGTGGGATGAAAGCGATATATGTGGACCCCTCGATGATTTAGTGATGGCACTTAAGCGCTTGGCCAAGCCGGGACTAATTTGATGTGTTCAATCGTAGTCTGTTGTCAGTCGTCATAAATCCGAAATCGGGAAACAGAACATAGACTG